>NC_134319.1:35851678-36464535 GCF_964195595.1 Calonectris borealis | reverse complement strand
AGTCGGACCTAACACATTCCTCTTACATAAACACAGCGAAAAAATAGACACAGTAAAATGCTAGGCAAAAGTATTATGTTTTCTTCAGTGCAGAAGACGTGGCCTGACTTCTGCTCAGATTTAATGTGCATTCTATGGATAGGAATAATCATTGATACTGTCCTCCAATAAAATGTTGCTTAAACTGCTCAGAAAACTTTCAACAACAACAACAAAAAAATCAAACTGACTTTTGACAAGAAAATAAACCAAAACATTCTCCAGAGTCACATGATACCATTTCATGGGATAATAATGGGATAATGCCATAGAGGTTCTGTTGGTGTGTATGCCCAGAGAAAAATCTCTTGTTTATGCTCTGGCCTAGAAAAATAAGTACACAACGAATTTATGCTACTCTTGTAGAAGACTAAATGGAATATTCTGTGTTCCCTTTTTACGAAATAACTGGGGACTCTACACCAACACAACTGGGTCCAATGCTTATACACACAACTAACATTTTTGCTAGCTACAGAACAGAGCGTCTGACCTGATGCCACTAATCTTTTAGAATCCAGCACAAATGTCATTTACCACATGGCACAGACTCCATCAAACGTGTTCAGAAACAAACAAACAGACAATCAAAAAGACTTCCCTGTGCAATGATGAGTTTCAGTGTAAAACATTAATATATAACTATAAATATGTCTAAAAAGATATATAAAATGAAGTCAATTGACTTCTCAAATGTGTCTCAACAGAAGTCCAGCAATAAAGACACCATGATTTACGTAACAGCTTGAATATTTTCAAGAAAATAAATTAAACTACCATGCAAGCAATTAAAATGACTGTATTTTTGTTCGAGGAATAAAGCAAGACCACCCACTAAAGTAGTCCGACTCATACTAATACAACTGTAAAGAGACACCCCTAATTCACTTAGCAACAGGCAACAGAATTTTTCAAAACTTGTATTTGCAATATCTCAGTGCCTGTCTGCCACCAAACCTCCCTGAAACCCAGCAAAGCAGCAATTGTACGTGGTGGGGACCATGGACGCCCTTTGTCCACAACTTCTTTTGAAGTTCTCTTCCCTTTCATGGAAACATGGGGATAAGGATCTAGGAATGGGAAAACAGGGGTTCTAGGGGTATATATTTCAAGCTATTTCCAATTTGGTTAGAAGCAGAAATATAAGGCAATCTACATACAGATCCTTGTGCACCTTCTCCTCTTCATTCCTCACTGAGGTTGGCATTTAAAGAAAGTGTTGGAATTAACAATCGGTTGTAGAACTGCAAGGATCAGATGCAGCAAGGTATTCAGGAACATTGATCGGCGTGGTGATGTCATCCAGTAAGGTCCCAGGAATTCTAGTATCTTCTAAACAGCTTCTTATTGTTTTAGCTCTCATTTTGTTATTCCAATAAAAAAAGAAAATTGTTTACAATTATTATTGTAGTAATTCAAAGATTCATCCAAAAACTAAAAAATACTCTCTGAATTTTGTTCAGATCTTTATCAGCTAGGAACAAAAGAGTAGTAAATACATTTTAAGCACCACTTCAGTTTGCATAGCCAGATATTGGCATAGCTCCAGTCACTTGCTGTACGTATTTGTAATAAAGATGGATTATCACCTCCTCGTATTCCCCGTGTCTTTCAGAGTACAGTTAAAACAAACAGATGCATCTGGACATTGCAGTGAATTAAGTGGTATTTTTAATTGCAAATCCCTTAAATTAGAATGACTGTAAAACTGGTCGTTGAAAGGAATGAAACCATAGTCAGAAAAGAAATTAAAACTATACAATACAGATACTGAATTTAAGAAGTTGATTTTGTCCAATGAAAGCATTAGATCTGGTCTAAAACCACTGTCGTTTGCGAGTCAGCTGGAATCTTACGGGTTTCCTACTTTAGTTCAGCTATATTATTATAAGCAAACTAGTTTTAAAATGGCAAACTCATTTGTCATGTGTTTATAAATGACAGCTGTCCCGATCCAATATCGGGGGAGGTTTCGATACGATCCCAGGAGCGAGATTAAGACACAAACGAGGTCAAATGCCGCCAATTTCAAACGTCCTAAACAGCTTTTATTATCAAAAGTTAAACTTATTAGCGATAGGATAGATCGGAACAAGGACAGAAACGAAGCAAGCGTTCGGGGTAGAGTTGCAAGAGGAGTCACCACCGTGGATCCGCGGCGTCCCGAGGGCCCAAGTCCTCCGGTGTTTCGAGGTGGGCGGCCGCGCCGGGCGCCGGTCTCCCGGCGTTTCTGTTCCGGCGTCAGGCGGCGCGCCGGGCTGCTCCGGGCAGCCCGCTTCACCCTCACCCGGGGCTGCGGTTTCCGTGGCAACGGCACGTACCGGCAGGTCGCTGCAGGCCTGCGCATGCCCACACGCTTCGCGCGGCTCCGGCCTCGCTCTTCGCGCGGCTGCACATGCGCACACGCGCCTTGCGACGGCGGCCCGCGCGGGGTCTCTCGTGACCTGCGGCGGAGCCCCGCCCGGGCCCGCGCACACGCAGCCCCCGCGAAGCGGAGGCCGCCGTGGCCCGCGGTCGCTCCCGTACCATTCTTCGCCGAGACAAGCAACCTTCGAGACAAGTGCTTTACAGGTCAGTCCCTCACAGTAGCATGTATTCCAATTCACGTTTCTCTGTTTGCCTTCAAATTTTGGAGGAAATCTGCGAAAATACAACAGTCTGACAACTTACAGGATATCATATAGTTTATAATATATCCTGGATGCTCACAATAAAAAAAATCCTTCATAATCTGAAGAACTTGTTTGCTCTCATATTAAGGTAATTATTTTATTTCATTTAACTTCAGTTGCTTTAGGAAAAGCTCATAAAACCCATGAAGTGTACCAAAGATACGACAGGCCAAAGAACTTCACATTTCCAGACAAAAAGCAGAACCTCACAGAAAATACCGTCCTCAGACTGCCAGGGAGTCCGTTCAACTACTGTCCGTGGGTATGCCTTCAGCTGGGAGTTTTACGCAATATGTTCTTCCCTATTTCAGGGACCAAGGCCACTGAGTTCAGCCTTTTTTAGCTTAATATTTGCTCTGCTGTCATATGACAGGTCATCTGCTTGGTTTCCCGATTGTTCTGGTTGACTGGGGTTTTTTGAGTGCTTTGCAGCAACTTTCTGGCTCATGCATGCATGTTTTCTTCTATGAAGGTGATGGCAGGTGTAGGGATGATGCCTGCCTGTGTCTTGACCTGCCATCCAAACAAAATGTGGCCAGAGTGCAAACATAGGGACCAGGATTTTAGAAAGCAGCACAGAAAACATCTGTGCTAAAATATATAAGCAATTATCATCACTGTAACTTTCATAACAGATCTTAAATTATTATAAGATACTAAAAAGCATTTTTGGACGCATACAGAAAACAGACTCTAAGGATTGTTCAGTATTGCATATTTAAGTTACCTTGTGAGTGTGACTAGGCACGCTGACGTAATCATAGACCCTCTACACAAGGGATACGAAAAGGTTTTCTATATCCTTTATTTCCTAGTAAATGACCAAAAGGCAATGCGACCCAACGGCAATGTGAAATATAAAAGAGGCTAAGGAACACCACAACAATATACACTGAAGCTCTACCTCCCACCAGCACTGTCTTGCTACTCTACTTGGAAGAAAAAACAATGCAAAATACACAGCACACGTGGAAAAAAAACAAGGAAAAAAAAAAAAAAAGAAACAGATAAACCTACCAGATGGACACACAAAAAAAATCTTTGTTAAACTAATGATTTATCTGTGGTGCTATCCACTACGTGTAGTGAAGCTATGTTCCTGCTATTTTAATCGTAATGTATTTTTTGTACTTTTTTCACAGTTATCTTTCATGTGAGAAATAGATGTTATTATACTCTTAGTGTTCACCTTGCTATGATAATATTGCATACACAAGGTTATGATCTATCAAAAACGTTAATTAAGTCTTGCTATGACTTTCTATAGTTATGAGCTGTAGGTCCCAGTAGGACAAAGAGATAAATAAAAGAACCACAGTTTGTATGCATTCCTCTAATGGCCTTCACCCATTTCATGGATATTTGCACTACAGAAAGAAAAGGGGTCGTATTAGCTTCAGTAATAGAGGCATGAAATTCAGAAATGACTAAATTTTGTGTTTTTACAGCTTCTGAATACTTAGATTTTGACTTAATTTTAGCAAATAACAGTATTGCTGCTGGGTGAAATTAGATAAACTGTTTCAGCCCAAACCAGTGGCTATTTTTGTGGAGGTTTTTTGGTTGAGTTGCTAATTTCAGAAAACAGAGGCTTGGTAATGAAAATGTTGAAATAACTTTAACAGCCCAAATGGCACCACTGTAATAAACTGCAGCATAAAAAGTCAAATGCTGTTAGAGCTTATAAGCTTGGCTTAAATGGAGCAAAGCCTTACTTAAGTATCATCTTTTTATTTGTTCATATTCAGCATATTTTACAAACAGAAATGTAAGACAATATTAAAAAAGTAATGATTGTTAGGTACTGAGACCTTCCTTTTCTTTACATTAAAAATAAATGTGTGAAATGGAGCTCATACTCAAAAAAATCTCAAAGCAATAGTGGAGTAATACAGCTACCTATAAAATAATACATTATCAGAATCGGTTCTTTTAATGGGCTTGCCTTTTTCTCTCCCAAAAGTCTCCCCCATAATGAGATCTAGCAGAGTGAATGCACTCACTAAGAACCAAATTTTGGTATCTGCATCATGATGGGTAACATCTTATCCCACAGGGAATCTCTCTGCCCCTTATACCAAATAGTTGTGGTATAAACACAACTATAACAACGTACACCTACGTTGAACTTACCTAAGTGACCTCAGAAAGGTCATATTGGAAGCTACAATACCATGACAGTTTCAACTTCAAATTCAGGACTTTAGTCCTCTTTGAGCAGGACACAACACTTTCATAGGTATTAGATTAAAAATACACCCATTTTATGGTCACTCTAAATTCCTGAGGAAGTAGAGATATTCTTCTAATAAAGGAACTATTCTAGCAAATAGATTTTCTTTGTTTATTGATTTTTTTTATTATCATGGAGAGTTTCATTTTATTTTTCTTCTCTGGCTTGGCTAATTTCGCACTCCAGTAGAGTGATTTAGACTTTGACCCGCTTGACCATTTTATCTCTCTTTTCTTAGCAATGTCAGTGATATGCAAATCAATTGTAATTAATGTATGATATCCTAAAGGCCATCCATGAATGCAAGATTCAAAGATGCTGGCAGTAACATTTTAGACTATTGTATCTTGAATTTTTATCTGTTAAAGAGGAATCAGGTTGAATGGGCATGCTTTTCTTGTCATCTAGGTTTAGCTGCATCGTACAGATCTGTATTTTCTAGTTTCTGGAGGAAGTTAATAGCTTTATATAAGAAGTAAGGGCAAACATTGAAAATTCACATCTAAAGCAATCTACTTACCCACCCAAGACAACTCTTGTTGTGCTACTCTGTCCTATCTAGGTGGTATTAAGACTATATTGAAAGACATAACTTCAGACACTTTAAATTTTTACTTTTGTTCTTTCATGTTAGACATGTTTTCTAACATTTACAGCACGTGTTAGAATAAGAAACTGTTGGTTAATCTGTTCTCTTCACGAAGGTCTAATGTTGAAGTGGGTAAACTGATACATCAAGCATCTTGCACAGCAGGAGTAACACAGCCCAGAGAAGTATCTTGTGAAATTTATATCATATAATAAGGATGTAAAGTATCTGACACTTTTAATTAATATCCTTTCTCAACAGCTGTGGTGGTTTGACCTTGACCAGACCCCACCCAGCCGCTCTCTCACTTCCCCTCCTCAACAGGAGGGTTGTGGGGGGTTGTGGTCAGTCCACAACAGCTCCTCTCTCACGCGCCTTCCACCCCACGCTTTTCCCCTGCTCCGCCTGGGTCCTTCCCACGGCCTGCAGCTTCCTTCAGGGAAGGAACTGCCAACACCCGGCCACTGACACTCAATGCAATACTGTTTATTGAATATACGCAGAAATGCATAAGTTTATATATATGCACATTTCAAATTAGGTAGCTACGGCTTTTGGACATAGGAAGAGAGGACAAAAATGAATGAAGAGGAAGTAGTGATGTCCAGGCTGTTCCCAGTATCCAGGATGCTGCTACTATATTTTTTGAGAAAAAGGACATTTGGGCCTGGATTATTGTCATGTTACATACAGTGAGGCAGGTTATAGAACTTCTTCAGCCATCCAAAGATCACGACGTAAAGATTTTGAGTCATATACAAATGTTTGTTCTGTAAATTAATCACAGTAACAAATCCAAACCTTATACACTCAAGTTCCAAGATTAAATGATATAGAAGACAGATACAAAAGCCAACTGTTTGATAGAGTTCGTCAGAATTGCTCATACATATAAAATTAAGCATGGGTATATTGAAATCAAGACTTTATATACTTTATTGACAACACTTTTGGATTGCTGTGATTGCTAAAATGAAAAAGAAAAGTTACCTACATAGGGTAAAAACTATCGCGCAAAAGAAAGGTCTGTAGTGACATCAGCGCCCAATCTATTTTGTGTCTTTTTTTTTCCTAATCTTGTTTTCAAGTTTGAGTATTTTTAGCATACAGAAGAAAATAATGCTATCAGATACATTGTCTTGCAAACGCACCTAAAAGTATAGGTCTTTAAATTTTTTTAGATACATTTCCGTACTGTTTTTTCTTAAAAAAAAAAAAAAACAAAACAACAAACTGAGACAGAAATAATTTCTTTTTCTCAAAGACATGTGTCTACATCCTGGATGTGACCAGCAAAGCCATCAACTCTGGAAAATGCTCTCGTTCACATAGTAAAGAGGACTTCAGGGACTTCTGCAACCAAAATGAAGGCTGTAATAACTGAGTTCCTGAATAATTTTAGCTGACAAATCCTTACTCTAAGCTGTATTTCAGACTCGTCTGCATCATATTCTAGCTTTCCTCACTCTTAGGGTTGTGATACTTCATATTATCACAAAACCTTATTTGATAATCAAAAATTTATTCTCAAGTAAATCCTATGCACTGTCTCTTAGCGTAAGACGGAAATGAACCATCATTGTTAGCACATCGCACTAGATGTGCTAGAGTTAATATAAAACTTCAAACCGTTGTTTTTATATAATTCCTGTTAATGACAAAAAGAGAGGAGAGAGACAAAGCAAGAGATGGACAGAAAAAGAGAGAGCAGAAAAATGCTAGTTGATTTTTATGTTAGACAAACTGCCATTTCTGGTGTAACATCTCAGCTCTATGGTACAGACAAAACCTGAAACTAAATGGGGTTTGTGAAACAGGGGAAGGAAAGGGGGGATGGGTAACTGCGTAAGCCAGAAACGTGCACCCCATTGCCAGTGCTGGTGAGCGAAGGAGGAGAGGGACAGAGGAAAGGTCTCCTCTTAGCTCTATCCTTAAATCTATTGTGCTAGAGAAACAGAGAGAGAGATACCATTTTTTAAACTTTCTGATGTTTCCCCTGTTATGATTACATTGCTGGTGTGAGAGTGTGTGTGTACTCCAGTATCCCCTTTGAGCTTAACCAATGTTCCTGGACCTCAGCGATAATGTTTCCCTCTCCTTTTCTGTCTCTGAATGCAGCACAGACACGTCACAATAAAGAAAATGCAGACAAAGGGATGCTAACCAACCTTACACGAAGAATGTGTACAAACACATGCTTAACCAGTGCAGTATCTCTTCACAGATAAATAGATCTTGTTAACAATCAACAGACCCTGAGGATTTACTGAAGTTAGGATACAGCTATAATAGTTTCTCTTCTTTAGGGATAAATTCATCCAACAGTTAAATTGTTCGCGAGACACACTGAACAAGTAACAGCTCTAGTAACAGACCAGTGAGTTATCTGAGCTATGCAGAAGGAGAGAAGAGGCTAAAAGCAGACAAGGATAGCTCAAAATTAGAGGCTAAAGGCAGACAAGGATAGCTCAAAATTTCTGATGGAGACATGCGCATACACATATATGTGTGGAGGGGAGTAAGTATGCTCATGCCTTTTGTAGTATGTTTACGCAAGCACACATAGGTAAGACAGTGAGAAAGGATAAGGGATAAGGGAGCAGGGAAATAAAAGCAACACAGAAAAAGCTTTTAATGGAAAAGACAGGAAAATGAAAGTTCCTGAGTGGTTTTAAGAGTACTTAAGACTAAGAGAAAATATATTCTCTCCCGCTTTTTAATCCATCTTGGATAAAACAACAGATTACTACCTTCAGGCATATACTTTACGCTAGCATATCCTGATAGCCGTTAACAGGTCACGTATCTTGTTTGCTTGCCAACATTCTAGAAGAAATATTTATGAAGGCTTTGCAGGTATTAATGTAATACTGGGATATTTCTTCACAGAACCTGATAAATATACGCAAGAAGTTTCTTTCCAATACCAATTGAAAAGCAACATGGCCAATATTTCCAATGTCACTATATCTACAGGCTGCTTAGCACATCAGGCAATGTCAGGCTGAGAAAATGCATCGCATGTGCTCTGCTCTTCTTCCGTGGCTGTTGTGGGACTGCAGCCCCCTCCGCGGAGGACTCTGCCTCTGCCTGCCTTGGCTCCCAGCTGGAGCAGCCCACTCTGTAAAAAGGGCTAAATTGCCTGAGTAAGGGCCTTCAACGACTGTGTGAAGGGCAGGAATTGGCACGTTATTTATTTGTTTCCATTCCCGTTATTTGTTAATAATCAGCTGTGAATTTCTGTATTTGACTATCTTAACTTATCTTTATAATAACACTCAGCTGGAATTTTTGCAGTTGAGATATAGGAAAGAATATCTACTCATAGATCTGGCGAGGTATGTTTTATGCACCTAATTTTTTTCTTTTCCAAAGTCATAATGAAAAATGGTAATATTGTGAACTAGTTATCTGCGGGGAAAAAAGGAATAACTGGATCAGGTGAATCAAAACATTACATTTATACAAGCACAGAAACTTCTAACCTTTTATCCTTTCATTTGCTGTAAGAAACAGTGAATATGTCCTTTCATGAGTTAAACTTTTTTCTAGGTGTAACAAATTATCTTAGCTCGGTGGTACCTGGACACTTCTAGGTACTACCTTGTATTTTCGAAGTGCTGCATAAGCATTAACTACATCCTGTTATCACAGTCAATGTGGCAAAGTTGCACTGAGCTGCTTGTCAGATAGCAGTATAAGATACCATTTGACTTTTACAGAAATCACCAAGAGGGAGATTTTGAATCAGCAGCTTACAAAGTAAAAGGATAAGAGTGAAACCTAAGAGCAAATATAACCTTTGTAACATGGCAGATTTGACCATCAACTGTTTTCAAAACATAAAGATATTCTCGCCAAATTAAATGGAAAGGAAAAAAAGGCAATAAATGGGAGTATTGAATAATAACTCCATTAGCCACGTGGAGATGCAAAACTTGCTATGCAAGTGACACCACCTTCTTATCTGGCATTTGTCAGGCTGTAGTTGTATGTATCTGTATTGTATCTCTCTTTCCTGTTTTTTACCAGCTTTTTAAATGATGTCATTTTGCCAGATTGCATCCTGAAAGAAAGTAAAGGATATATTTACAAACTGTTTCCAAAAGGGAGCTCTTTAGCACACAGGGCACAATGGACAAGAAAGCAGACAAACCTACAGCTCATCTCTGCAAGGTCCGGGCAACTCGAAATCTCTGCTCACTTTTGCTGGGTTCTACCGAGCCAATGTTTATTGCTATTACTTCAAAGGCATTGAGGGAGTATGGGGGCAAAGGAGAGATGTCATATCATACACACAAACTGAAGGTAATTTTTTTGCCAATGGCTCTTAAACAACACAGTATAAACCCATTAATCCAGTTCTCATTTTATCTTAACTGCTAACTGCTTAACTAAGATTGATCCCTCTCAGGTGAAGATAATGTTCATGGGATTTCAAGTAACAAAACCCCCACATTACGGTAAATTAAATATGTATAACTGGAAATTAATGGGTTATTTTATTATACTAAGCACAGCAGATGTTTAGTCCACCTTCTGAAATATATTATTTTACAGTCGCTGGTAGTACCCGTTGCAGGAATATTCTCCCAGGAGGTACATTACTAGCAGAAAGTTAGACCAGAATCTCTCTTCCTCCTTGTGCAATAACTGAATGAAGCGGAAGCTGAAGCTGGCCACCTGAACAGCCTTTCAGATGAAGAAAACTCTGAATTGTTACACAAGTTTTAATCGATTTCTTTATTAACTTATTTCTGATCATACATGCAGGCAAAGGAGCGCAGTCTGGAGAAGGTAGGAGATTTTTAGGTCATTGAAACTACTTTTTATTCTGCAACCCTTCTTCATTGGCACAAAGATGGTCCTATTTTGAACTAAATGTACTAGGTCAGCAGACCGATGCTTTAGGACAGAGGCCTTTGAATTAGATGGTCTCTTTTTTGTCAGGGCCCTGAGAGCATCCCACTGCCCCTGGGAGTCAGCCCAGCTCAGGCGGTGCAGGAGTCCGCCCTTGAAAATGCGGCAGGTCCTCAAGATGGCTTCTTCTGGTTCTTCCTTCCAAGCTGCGTTGGACCTTATTGCAGGCAGCCAAACCCCCAGGAGACGAGGGTTGCACAGCAGTAGAGTGCTTTAGGTGCCTTTACCCTGGTACTGGAAAGCCCTTGCCTCTACAAGTAAATCTTTGTGCATGTGAACCTGTCTCAGCATCCGGCGTGCAACACTACTCGGGGCCGTATGTTTGTATTTTGCTACTCTCTGCATGACCCCGCTCTTAAATTAGAAAAGGCAGTTGGTCAGAAGGATGGAGTAGCACTCTCTTGAGGAAGTCCTCTCAAAAATGTGTTTGGGTGAGGAAATATCTAAATGGTTTCCCTATGGATTCCTGTTGCCTCATTGTGTCAGAAAAGAATCAAGATTAACTATAGGATCTGATCTAAAATCAATTTTATGGTAATCCTGGGTAAACTGTATAGATGTTCTTAAATATATAGAAGATTCATTTTTCATGAAAAAATGAATCTTCTATATATTTAAGAACATCTATACAGTTTACCATTACAGTCTTTCAGTTTCTGTAAAGTCAGTCTTAGGTCTTTCCAACGTTAGCTGCACCTATGGAACCCATGTAAAATCTGGATTTTGCAAAACCTCTAACTAGAGGCTTTATTACCTCTTCTTTGAAAGCTTCACTTTGTTGTTACAGGTACAAGAAGAACAATTTTTTCCTTGTTTTACTAATTGATTCCACTCCAGCTCTTCCACCTCCTTGTGGATATTGTTAGGTTATGTGATTACACAGGGGAACAAGGCAGGCAGAGGAACGCCAATTAGCTCCATCAGGGCTAATGGAGCATCCTGACCCATCTGCTCCCAGGGCTGTCAGCGGAGGACGGGCGGTCCATGGCTTGTGTGTGAGACCCATCATGATATCTCAACAGGAGAGGTTCCCTGCATCATCTTGCAGACAGAAGAGGGTTCCTGCCTAGGGGTATGTGACTTATTACGGGAGATGGTAACAGATGGGGATTGTGCCAGGATGTTCAGGCAGGGAGAGTGAGAGATCCAAGTGAGCTGTGGAGAAACAATGACGGGTTAAAAAGGGCCTTTTCTACGTGTAAACACACTGCTGCTCTGTGTTCTTTTCTGGCCACGCCCTGTGCCTGATCCTTGCGCTCTGTCCTGTCTTGCTGAAATCCATTTCTGGCTGTTTTCCCGGGTGAGAGGGATGTGGCTCATTCCGTGTGCATGTGTGCCTACAGAGGGCTAAGTGCCAGCTGCTGGAGGTGGTGCCACAGGTCACCGGGGTCCGTGCGCCCGGGGTCACACCACCGGGAGAGACAGGACGTGGGTGAGAGCGCCAGTGTCTGTAATCACTAGCGAGCATCAAACCGGGCAGGCCAGCGAGTAGGGCAGAGGCTCGGGAGCCAGGTATTGCGGCAACGGCCGCAGGTGTTGCGACCCCCCCGCTGGAGGGGTCCGTATTGCGTGGAAGTGTGGACCTCCACTCCCATCAGCTGGAGCGGGGAAGAGGGTGAGGCCACGGGTCCTGTTCGTGTTTGCCTGAGTGCCGAGCGCGTCTGTCTGTGTTGAGCCGTGTTGGCCGTTCGCGTGTCCGTGTATGTGTGTAGGGTGTAAGTACGCCCATGTGCTAATTCAGAATACGTGCCCGGCTCACTGTGGGCTGGGCCTGGGGAGGTGGAGGTGCAGCACCTTTGTCAGGCTACCAACGTATGTAGTCCTTACACGCCTTCCAGGCATTCTGGAGGGGGAGAAAAAGGAAAGGCTACAAGGGCATGGTTTGTTTCCTTCAGCAGGTAACATTACATTTATTTCCTAATTTATTTTCTGTCTTTTAAACTATACAGGATATTTTAAGCTACACTACAAGGCAAATGTGTAACAGGCTTAGACACGCACCTCCCTGTGCTCTGAGATCTATGTTTATATTGAAAGCATAGCATATATTTGCATCTAGTTTTGCAAACTGTCACAAAAAATGGCTGTAAAATGCTGAATTATAATATATTTTTATGCTTGTCCTCTCCCCTGTTTTTCAGCCAGGCTGGCTGACCAACATTTCAGCATGGATTTAAGGATTTAAGGTTATTTTACTTAAGACTGTAATTACAAATCCACCAGAAATTCTGGATTTTCAGACAAAGGAAATACATAGGCTCAAAAGCAATGCAAGCAAAAATGGAGATAAGTCTATGCAGAGAGCTGACAAAAGGAAGGCGAAGATGGAGCTTGTTACAGTTACTTCTGTCACACGGGGTAAAACTGGTAAGGAATGAATGAGGCTCAGCTGTCATGAATATTGCCTGAAACAGAGACAAGCTACTTTAAGGAAGGTGGGTCCGGATGCCTTACGATGAAGAGAGTGATTGCGGTGCAGAGGATGACTGGGATATTGTACAGCTGTGCCTGGAGCAGTCGAGGCAGTTCTGGAGGAGCAGGAATGAGGTGAAGTATCCTTCTGCCAAATTGCACACTTAGGACCAACGTAAAGGATTTCTGACACAAGCTCATCAGAGAAAAGAGGACTTAATGTTTTAGTCCATAAAGCAGAGATATGAACCCCACTACCATTAGTGGCCATATCAAAGGAAGTATGACCCTAATACACAGCTGGTGTGTAATTTCTGGTAGAAATAGAGGAACAATGACCTGCTGTACAAGGCAGAATTTAATAATCTTTAATATTAATTCTAATTCAGTCACTAGTTTTCAAGGATCAGGACTTCAAGCTGAACATGAACACAATTACTGGTACGGATGGGTTAATTAATAAGCTTTTCCTAGTAAAAATGCGTGACTGAGAGCAAAGATTACCCTATAAACTCATCAAAGGATAAATATCATAGATGAAGAATATATACAAGCACAATGCTGGCACAAGTAAACAAACATATTAATTGATTTTAAATAATTTTAGATTGGAGCTTATTAAAAGATTTTTATCACCTTGAGGAGGCTTTTAGAGAATCTTCTAACATACAGTATATTTTGGAAGTATATATAGAGTTTTATTAATTTGGAGGAGGTTTGTAGGATATGATGTGGTGACCCAGTCAGTGACTAAGGCGGCACTTTTTATTCCTATACTTCTAAGAAATTAGGAGAGAAAAGCTTGATTATGTTCAATGTTATATTTGGTTTTGCCGCTTTCATTATATGAAAGTCATCAACAAGGTGCATCAAAGTCCTAAGATCTTTTTAAATAACATTTTTTTCGAATTCTATATTATATATGTTGGATTATTTCTGACTTTTTTCTGAGCTTTAATTTTATTTAGGTCATGCTTTCAGGGTTTTTTGTTTATTTGTTTTTGTCACACCTCAGAGGACTGAAAATCCTGTGGTGAGTGCTATTTACACGAAGAACACAAAAAAGCTTACACAAAAATTTGCAAAAAGACATATCGACAAGACCATGTAACTCTAGGGTTAATTTTCATAATGAACAATAATATTTTGCAAACACGTGAGCAGAATTACCATTGTTTGCATTACAAAAAAGTATAAGCAACATAGTGGTTCTTCACATTATTTTTAACTGACAATTTTTGAAATCTTTATTTTTAAAGTTAATATACAGAAGCTTTGAAAACATTTTTCCAATATTAAAGGTTTTATTTCCAAAAGGTAATTTTTTCCTCATTTTCTCATACATTTGTATATCACTCATTCATTATATGTATTTTTTGCTTGCATAAGTTACATGACTTCATAAAAAATACAGAAACAAATGAATGGCCACACTCCTATAATTATATTTATCTAGAAATGCAAAGTTATTGTAACTGCTTCCTGACCAGCAGCCCTTTTACCTTCTACTGCTCCTTTTTGTCCTCCCTACTTTCCATTTTCTCACACTTGTTCCTCCTTCATCCCTTCTTTCCCTGCCTTTGGCATTTCCACTAAACATCCTATAATAAGTTTTGTACATTCCCACCATCCCTTAAAGCATCCCATAAAAAGTTTTACACACTCCCATCCAACATCCCATGATAAGTTCTCTCTTTCCCATGATAATTATGTTTTTCCCCTTCTTAGCAGCTGCAGAGATCAGCCTGAGCCCCTCCAAGATGCTGAGACGTCCCTTCCACTACCCATTCATCAGGGACCTGAGAGAGAACTCAGATCTTCAATGTTATCTCCATTGTTCCCCTGTTAGTTAGAGCTTGTGCCTTTAAATGTCATTTATTCCCTTCTTTGTCCTTGTCTCTCTTTTTATACTGGATAGCTGCTAACCAGATATCCTCACAAACCAGACAACCTTGGTTTCCAAGTATCTGCATGTCCTTTACATTCCACATCTCTTTTACCTTCCTCACATCCCACATGGCCTTAAAAAGATGATACATGAAAAAATGAAACAAACAAAAAAAAGGAAAGTAAAGTCCTGGATACTTTCTTGAAATACTATGTGTTGTGGTTTAACCCAGCAGGCAGCCAAACACCACACAGCTGCTCGCTCACTCCCTCCCACTCAGTGGGATGGGGGAGAGAATAAAAAAAAAAAAAGTAAAATTTGTGGATTGAGATAAAGGCAGTTTAATAGAACAGAAAAGTAAGGGAAAATAATGATGATGATAATAATAATAATGATGATAGAATATACAAAATGAGTGATGCACAATGCAATTGCTCACCACCCGCTGACCGAGTGGTGGTAGTAGTAGTAGTACGAGTAGTAGTAGTAGTAGTAGTAATAATAGTTATAATAATAATAATAATAATAATAATAATAATAGAATATAGAAAGCAAGTGATGCACGATGCAATTTCTCACCACCTGCTGACTGATGCCCAGCCAGTCCCCGAACCGCGATCGCTGCCCCCCCAACCAACTCCGCCCAGTTTATATGCTGAGCATGACGTCATATGGTATGGAATACCTCATTGGCCAGTTGGATTAGGTGTCCTGGCTATGCTCCCTCCCAGCTTCTTGTGCACCTGGCAGAGCATGGGAAGCTGAAAAGTCCTTGACTAGCGTAAACACTACTTAGCAACAACTAAAACATCAGGGTGTTATCAACATTATTCTCACACTAAATCCAAAACACAGCACTGTACCAGCTACTAGGAAGAAAATCAACTCTGTCCCAGCCGAAACCAGGACACTATGGTTTTCAAGTAGGGCCCATAAAACTGACCTCCTGAGAAAATCTGAGGAAACCTGCATTTTGTCACCAATAATACCTACATCTTCTTTTACTAAGAGGTTGTCCAGTGACCTTTTTAGAATATACTTGTTCTCCTTACCTGTAATTTCTATGGAATTAAATCTTGAATTAGGCTGGCCTAATTCTGCAAATCTTTTTTTGCAAAGCTAACCACTCATTTAAAAAGAGTTGCGATTACAAGCACTTAAGAGCTTTCATGATTAGGGATGGTGTTTGAAAATTCAGTGTAAGCTTCTTACGTTACTGCATATCATTATATTTATAGGTATAAGAGAGGACAGAGGACGTTGTATGTCAGTTGTTGTACAATTGGTTAATCCATCCTCACTCACCACACTAAAGAGAATAATCAGTTTTACAGCTGGCATGTTCAGGATTCAGAAGTAACTTTTGGTTCCATCCAGTGAATCTGTATGAGCAGCAGAAGGGATTCTCACAGCTGGAGAGAGCTGACTATGGAAGTAATCAGCCCTGGTGTTGCATCAGCGTGGCTTTTCTGGAGAAAACAACTGTTTGCATTGAGGTATGCTACAAGAGCAGGGTGCAGCTGGATAAAAGTGATGCCATCTAGATACATGGTGGATAGCTCCTTTCAAAATGTAGCAGCAGTGAAAAAGTTTTTAATGTACCAATTTAAGATGGAGTGAAAGAGTTCTGAATATATTATAAGGTCGGTAAGGTGACCATAATGCTATACAAATATATACTCCATAAGACAGACACCACTCGCACGGAAATTAGGTTAATAACAGAGTTACATGACAGCAACAAGGCTCCTGACTACAGATCTAGCTATGGGGTAAAAGAATTAATAATCATCTTAGTCTTCCGAATCTTCATTTAATAGATGGCATCCCAGGCTCTCTTTACCCATTTTCCAGTTCCCACTCTCCATTTTCCAATTACTACTGAAGATTCTACTTTTTTTTCCTTTATTTTTAAGTAATATATTTTTTGAAAATGTGTTTCACCTTTTGTTTAAGCATGTATTAAATCTTCATGTGTTTGGCTTTTTTTCTCTGCACATAGCTAAATAAATTTTTCAGATGAACTTGCACAAGAAGTATCAGCTGAAAAGCTTTGAAAAGTATTAAGGTAATATGATCATTACTAACCGTTTTTATGACCTACTTTAGGACACTTCATTTAAGTAAATAGGTCTGTTTTTTCTTATTTTAAAGCAAGTGCAAGCTGAAATAGGACATGGGGAGGGTTGTTTGATATTTGCCTCTATAGCTGCTTTTTTTTATAGAAAAAAAACAAAATGCTGACATAGATAATATCAAGAGAGGCTGATATTTGACTGAACTTAGTCTCTGAGTACATATTTTGCTAAAGAAAGACCAGCTAATGGTTGAATACCGTATTTGCATTTCAAATGGATTGAGTGAAGGTGTTGGGGTTTTTTTCTCTGAAATTGATCATTTTTACAAGCTTACACCAGCACGCAGTTAAATTACTGCAAGAAACCCCTTTGTTTTCATGTTAAAAATCAGAGGCCCTGATTTATAAGGTTCGTTGTCTTAAGCAAGCTCTGACATCTGAATTCTTCTGTTTTAAGACCCCTGAGATGTCCCCAGTTATTCTGTAAAATGTTTAGTTTGCTCCCCATCAGCAACCCAGAATCCTGCCAGTCCTGCCAGCACTACGGGTCGATTAGGTCCTTTGCATAAAGATCTTCAAAACAGATCTTTAAGATTCCCAAACTACTTTTGGGAAATCTGAAATCTGTGACTCAAAACTTGGAAATTCTGTGTATAGTTCAAAATCTGAAGTCTTCCCAGACTCTTTGCACTTCTTCAGTGCATTCTCCTAATTCTAAGGACTATCCTGGCAAAAAAACCCCCACAAACCTCTTCTTCCAAACACAGTATTTTCTTCTAAAGAAAATAGTTCCACAAACTCTTTTACATGGAACAATTTTAGTATTTATTCCAATTAAGAAAAAAACCTCACTTTTTTGAAATTTAATTTTTCACTGAAGTGCAGAGAGAACGTGCTGAAATCGAAGTGCTTCAAGGGAAAGAGAAACTAGGGAGGAATGAGCAGTGGCATGCCTTAAGAACAGGGGAAATAAAGATATTTTAAAAGTTCATTGTCTTCAAGCCTTGAGTATAACAAGGAGATCTATTCCACCATCAAAGAAAAAAGTGCTATGTTAGGCCAATCACTACCATCTCTATAGAGCAGTATAAACATGTATGAAGTTGAACGTAAATTGCTTAGTAGCATTTGTAAATTAATTTCGGTTAGGATCTTTAATCTTTTGCATATTGAATATTTTCTCAGTTGGAAAACTAATAATTTGTTTTCTCATTTCTGATCTTTATTCATGAAGAAAGGCACTATTCACTTTAAGAAAGAGTGGCAGAATTGGGCAAGACAATAAAAATGTTATCATTCTACTTGATACTACTATGTCATCATTTATACTTATATTGTTCATTTTTCAAACCATAATATCAGCAGCTACATTGAAGAATTATATCTGAAGGCATCACCAGGCTTTGGGAGAGATTCTTTGGTAGTTAGAATCATTATCTTGCAGCTAATGGAGCACAATGCCAAAGCATATTAAATAGGTTTTTTCCAGTGGATCCTCCTTGTAAAACTTACTTTTTTTTTTTTCCTAAAGAAGGGTCAAACATTTAATTTCAATAAATTATATTTTTACTTTCATAAAATAATCATCAGTGAGGAGTTGGGAGGGGAATACAGGTTGTGTATTATATATGCAAAATGCTATTAGTGCTTGTTGTTTTGTTGGGTTAATACTTTGTGTAGAATTTCTGAGAACTGAGTCCTTCAAAATGAAATGCTGCTGTTGTATAAAAAAGGATTCAAGTTCAAGGATGTTTATCACCAATGTACTATTCAAAACCTAGGGATATTGTTCTGTCTCTATTTTATAATTATGCATTGTTACAGAATTAGTTTCTAAAATCTGAAAATCCAGCACAGAATAATAAAACTAATGACAAGAGATAATTAATTCAGGGAAGTACATACTGAAACTCATTAAAAGGCAACAGATTGATGACATCTGTTAAAGTGTTAAATATATATCCCCAAAGCAATACTATTGGTCTTTGATCCTTTTTTCCCAGCCAAATGCAACAGATTTTTTATAGACCTTAAAATAATTTTTTTCACATTCAGATTGGTAGGAAGTAGACTAAAACGTCCTGGTGTTTGTTCATAAATAGGATATACTTGTCTTCTTCATCAACATGAGGAAGATAAAGTAGTAACATAACATGTTTAAAGTATAAATAATCACTCCTGTTGAGCTTAAAAATAGTCATTCAAAGTCACAAATTAAGCTGCGTGGAAAATAGGCCCTCTAAGGACCTGAGCTGAAATTAATGAATTTAACAGTAGAATTGCAAGTGACATTACTACACATTAAGTATGACCTTTTGTCATAAGCATTTAAGTATGACACGTAAGTATAATCCTTACAGATCTCTGAAACACAAATCTTAGTATTTTCCCACTACAAATCCTTTAAGAATGTGCCTACACTCTCTTCCACAACAACCTTACAGAGAAACTGATGGTGTATGGGCTAGATAAGCGGGCCGTGAGGTGGGCTGAAAACTAGCTGAGCTTCCAGTCACAGAGAGTTGTCATAAATGACAAGAAGTTCAGCTGGAGGCCAGTCCCTGGTGGTGTACCCCCGTGGTCACTCCTGGGATAAAACTCTTCAACATCTCGATGATGGGGCTGAATGCACCTTCAGCCAGTTTGCAGATGACAGAAAACTAGGAGGAGCAGCTGTTATACAATATGGGTGTGCTGCCATTTAGAGAAACCTGGCCATGCTGGAGAAATGGGACAACATGAACCTCAGTAAATTCAGCAGAGGCAAATGCAAAGTCTTGCACCTGAGGAGGAACAACTCCAGGCACTGGTACAGGTTGGCGAACACATAGCTGTAAAATAGCTTGGTGTCCTGGTGGACAACAAGCTGAACAGGAGGTGAACAGCAGGTCGCAGGGGTGATCTTTCCCCTCTACTCAGCGTTGGTAAGACACCTGTGGAATGCTGGGCTCACAAGTACATGAGAGAGATGGACCTACTGGAGCAAATTCAGCAAAGAGATGACTAAGGGACTGGAGCATCTTTCCTATGAACTGAGGCTGAGTGAGCTGGGACTGTTCAGCCTGGAAAAGAGAAGGTTCATAGAAATCTTATCAATCCATATAAACACTTGATGGGAAGGGGGGCGATGGAGCCACACTTGTCACTGGTTGCCAGCAACAGGAAAAGAGGCAATGGGCACAAACTGAAAGTCAGAAAATTCCATCTGAACGTAAGAAAACCTTTTCCCCATCCTTGAGGGTGGTCAAACACCGGAACAGTGTTTGAATATCTCCAATCTGTGGAGATATTGACAATCTGACCGGCCACGGTCTTGGCAACCTGCTCTAGGTGACCCTGCCTGAGCAGTGGGGCTGGACTAGATGTGCCCTCCAACTTGAACTATTCTGTCAATCTACAATTCTTTTTCATTAAATTACTATAATGTAGCACTCTATGACGTTACAAAGGTATGATTCAGACTAAAGCACTTGTAAAAGCCATCTGTTATGTCACAATGCCTATTCTGTGGAAAGAATTGTCCCAGTTCCTGAGCGTGGGGATTAGCTTCTGGGAACTTCAGTGCAGAACTTCCATGGAAAGTGACTATAACAGAGAAATTTGTAGTGTACATTTAAGAGAAAATTCCCTGTATGATTTATTACATCTAACTAATTTTGCTATCTTTACATATTGTTTGTTCAATGCAATATTAATATTTTTAAGTTACTTAAAGAATTAAAAAAACAAAGGAAATTGATATTTTGAGGACTTATATTCCTTAAATATTTATCCTTAAGATTTTGGAGATCGTTAGAGAAAAATTATGTTGGAAAGTAAAGAACTGGGTTATGGGAATGGCCATAAAAAGCCTATGTAAAATGATAGGGAATCTCCCATGGCCAAACTGTGACATGTTCAAACCATTACAGCAGATATTCAAGTTAAGTAGTAGGAAACACTTTTTTTCAGGAAGGGTATGAAACACGAGAACAGAGTAGAGCTCACAGAATCCCCCCAATGAAATTTGTTTTGTGTGAACAATGGTGCTTGTAGCAGTTGTACATTTTGCAAGTACCTGAAAGTCTATCTCAGCTCTGCTGTGCACTGGGAATTTTTCTGGTTGGCTATGATTATTTGCACATAACAGCGAGAACATAGCAAATTATATAATAGACTGTCCCTGGATGGTTTTTTTCAATATAGCACATATAAGGGAATTAATTGCATGTCATGTAAGTAGAACCTCTATTACTTATAATTGGAGTGTTAATGAAAGACTGTATACCTATCACCTTGCAAATTTCGAAATATTTTTTCTTTATTAAAACAGCCATTTAGCAAAAAGTAAAACAAATAAGTTTTGCAGACTGAATGTTTTATAAGTTTAAAAATAAGTCCTTCGTTGTTTTCAAAATATATTCAGTGTAAGTACTATGCATACTGTTTATCTAATATTATTAATATCTTTATAGGTTTACGGAGGTAAGCTGTGGTCTCTACATTTTTTAATGGATAAGAAAAATTAGGGCCCCACAAAAATTGTTATGCAAGTAGGAGTATACCTTACAGGAAGATTTTTACAGAGCTCTCACTATTTGTATTATCAAAACCTAGATTGAGAAGTTTCCACACAGAACACAATAGCTGGTAGTTAAAGCCAAACAAAATATAATTACAAATTAAATATATATAAAATTTACATATAAATGAACACATTTCAGTATAGACACTTAAAAAGCTGATGGACATGTGCGTGCATGCATGTGTAAAGAATAAATCCATAATGACAGCAGATATACAGTTCTTTGCACTAGGTCTAGTTAGTATTAAAACTAGACCTTTTCCAATGGAAAAGCTGTCCTGTTGCTAACAATCACTATCAGTATTATTTAAGTTTGTAGCAACCATAAACATGACAATATACTGATGGGGGGGAAAAAAAAATCTCCCATGCAGAGGGAATTTTACAACTGACATAATACAGTCATAGGCAGGAAGAGTTTGGACCACAATCTTTCTATTATAGATTGTTTACAGCCTCTTAAATTCACATTTTTTGTTCTTTATATTGTGTGGCTGACAACTTCAGCTGATATTATTAATGAATCGCATACCTTCCTTGTTAGAGAGGAAAAAAAACACCCACATTTGAAATGGAAATAGTGATATTTTAAAGAACGATGATTAAATAGCTGATTTCCAATGTGATTAACCAACCATCCGGTGAACTTGCTGTTTACAAAAAGCTAAGCTTTGTGAAGGAATTTGCACAGCCCTTCCATGGAACCACAACCTTGCCAGAGCTATATGTGTACACATAGTAAACTTCATAGCTATTGCACAAAATAAAAGGAAATGAAGACTGACTTCGAGCCTGTTTGGTGGAAGGAAGGAAACAATATTTGCCTGGAGGTTAGTGATGGCGGTGGTCCAAAAGTGACGTGAAGAAGTAAACAAGGTGGCCTGGAGATTGTACCCAAAAATAACATGGGGAACTGACCTGCAACAGTAGATAAAAATAGAGCGATGATTGGATGAAGTCATCTTAGGTCAAATAAGGAACATTTGACTGGGTGACCCTCGTTACACCGGGAAGGCAGTGGCATAAAGGCAGCGTGGCAAAGCGAACTCTCCTCCAAATCTCCTCCAAAGATCCCTGTGGAACATCCGCCCGCAGGCCCAGCCGCTGTGAGGAAGTGTTTTTGTTGTCAGATAATATTAATCAACAAGTCTCAGGTCTACCTCCCTGACACAACCACACCCACACCAGGTCATCGCCTACCAGTGCACGACACGCTAAAACCCACCATGTAGTACATGGGCATGAGGCTCTCAAGGAGCCATGTGCCCATCTTTGCCTGCCAGTGCCCACAGCTGCCCTGGAAGTAACTGGTGGGACCACTGGCAACATGAAATCCTTTCCCTTCATGAAATTATTTATGATACCCTACATTCTGGTCTCCGTATAGGTTGTACCACTAAAGGCATCCTATTCAAACACTAGGGTACCTTAGCAATTTATCAAATTACTGAAGAGAAAGAAACATACCATTGATTTTTCTCTGCAATATATATATTAGGAACCGCTTTCTGATGATAGGGAACACTGCATAGGGAAATACAACAGTCCAGCATGACTTCATGATGCTGTTAGTCTTTCTACAGATTTCTCGGAGAGAGAATGGAAATACATTTGGAGGTATTCCTAAAGAGAGAGAAACAGAGAGAGAGAGAGAAGGAAAAAAAGAAGACATTAAGGCATTTTCTGATACAGGGAGATCAGAAGAAGACATTGAATCTTGGCTCATTAAATTGCAGAAATCTGCATGTGTTTAACAACCGTCAAAAAGGAAAAGTAAGTTTATATATGTTCATTAACATCTAGATCCTTGGTTCCAAAAGATGCTGAACCACATTTGGCATCAACACAGACCCACTGCCAGAAGGAGGGAAAGGAAACCATGTGTCACCTTTCTAATACTGGCAAAAAATAAAATGTGTCTAAATATGCAAACATATGACTGCTCTGCCATAAGGATGTGTTGATTAAGTTAAACCCTTCTTAACAGTAATAACACTGTCACGTGGTGACAATGCAGACAATTTTGCAACACCACATAAAATACATTATTTAACTCGACAGTGGCCAGATTATGCTTTAAATAATCCTAACAAAAAAGACATTTCCTACTAATAATTAGTAAGGAGTTATGTTTGTCTGGTTTTATTCATGCAAGTATTCAATGTTAAAATTTTATTGAACAGAACTCTATATAGCAGTCAAATTGCAAATATAAAACCTGGATTTTATGTAGCCCTGTAGCTCCATAAATACAATGTGGTTATTGCTTCTAACAGGCTTTGGGCTCTGTACTAACTGTGCAAGGACTCAAGACCCAAATTGGTCAGGTTTTATCTGAACTTACCTTGGTCTTCCTGGTACTCTGTTTTGGCTTGCTGAGCTGTAACAACAGTGTTTCTAAATACCAAGTGATTAGGCACAATTTGTTTTACTTCTTCTTCTACATACTCACAATTTTTAGATAGACAGGAGCAACCAAGAGTCATTGCACGCTGAACACCACATTTCTTGTCTCAGCCAACAGATGGCAATTTGAGAGAGAATGAAGATGAGCAGGTCCAGGATGCAGTAATCTTGATTCCTAGTCATAAGAATTTGAGAATCACAAATCGTAACAGTTATGTAATTAGTACTAATACATGTCTCTGATAAAGAACAGCTTCACCTTTGTAATACAGAATATCACGTAAAATTGACAATGAAAGTAGTTTTTTGTATTTATTTGTTTTCTGTATTAGCTTGACTTCTCTCTCAGTGCATGGGGGTTTAGTTACCTTATACTGTCATTGATTATATTTACTTTGGAGAAAACTTCATTATTCACAAGACTTCTCTGTTTACTATTGTCTTTACATGTCATTCAATGTTATCCCATTTTTCACATTGTAAGAAATAGTGAAAAACTGTCTTTTTTTAGAATGTGAAGTTTCATACATCATACCTAATTTCTTTCTTAACCTCTCTGAAAACTAAATAAGTCTATTGCTTTTTCCTCCCATAAATGAGAAGGTTCCCATGCTTTTCAGGATAATTTTTCTCTTCCTTAAAATCATAGCTTCTGGGGTGATGTGATTCTCTTCATTTACTACAATAATTACAGCATTGCTAAATACCTTGGAAGTTTTAAACAATTCAATGGGCTTGCTTTTCCGCATTGGTATTCTATTTTAATCTAAGAAACCTTCACATTTTCCGGATTGCATTCTGGCACTTTGTGTCTAAAGTTGCATTTGTTAAGAGGGTTTGTCTTCAAACAAAAAGTATAGACATGTAGCTTCACCGATGTGAAGACTGCTGCTTATTCATCAGGTCCTAATAGATGCTATAGTATAGCATATTATAGCATGTCAGCCATGGAGCCACGTCAGCCATGGAACTCGGGACCATCGAGGATCTTCAGACTAGCACTGCTGTCTGGACAGAGTCATCATTTAATCAAAACCTGTGTGGGGCTTAAATCCTAGGCTTTTGTTTATGAACAACATGTACTATAGTCAACAGTCAACTGCACATTTCTTCTTAGCTTCAGTTAAGTCTTAAATCCGTTAAAATATACAGATTCAGATGATATTCCAGTATTGGAGGAGGACACACACTGTTATACAATGTGCCATATTGTTCTGTAAATAATTTCATACTGAATCATACTCTGCTACTTTGATTAAGGCAAATATCACTACTCTTTTCTATGGGCCTACTTGCCTGGGAAGATACTAGAGATTATTAAGAAAAACTGCATGTGCCCACTGTAAATAAAAGAAAGTATGTTTCTGCTGGAGATCTTAAAGCTGCAATCATCTAACTCTAACATAAATTTTAATGCTACTTTAAAAATTCACATAGCAGAAAAAAAGTCTCAGTAGACATTTGCTCATCTCGTGTCAAAATTGGCAATTTTTGAGACAGAATAGGGAGAAATAATCCATAAAGTTCCATCATTATTAGTTATCATGTGTTGTCAGAAACTGTCACATTGTGATTTACATGTTAATGGAATGCCATCATTGATACCGAGGTATCTAATAGCATTACAGAATAGTGCTACTAGTAAATTGCAAAATCTTGCCATCAAACATCAAAATGACAATTTTAATAGTAACATCAGAATTTTAATACCCTAAAATTAGTCTTCTTTCCAACTTCTTTCAGTGTGCTGTCTTATCAAGGAAATCACACTGCAATTGGCTTTCACTATGACTTGCGCAATGTCACAGTGCAAATATTATCTTACCCTTCATGATTACGATGCAACATGCAATGCATTGATACTTGCTTTAAGCTTTAATTCACTTTTTTTCCTTTTTTTTTTCTTCCTGTCAATGAAGGCAGTCCTCCACTTACTGAGGAAGTAAATTACTTTTCCATTATAACGTAATGATGCAGGAGAGTGGTATTTTGTAACAATAGAAAATAAAATGTAGCTGTCTTTCTGAGCAAGAAAACACTTCGCAACTATTAAAAAAAAAAAAAAAAAAGAATTGAGGGGAACTATGCTATAAAGCAGAATAAAATTAGCTTCCAGTGGATATCGTGATAAATATTAAGGCCAGAAAGAAATTTGCTGCTAAGCCTCCCATTTCTGTTGCCTTTCTCAAATCAGGTTTAGTAGCTAGAATTATGCCCAGCTTCAGGAAGCAGTAGACATGAGTGGTGATGCATTTGTTCAGGATAGTAGTGTGATGTTTATAATTCATTCAGCCTGAGAGTCACCACCTGTCCTTTCCAAAGTTTTGCTTAAACTGACGATTTCAGAAATATTCAAACATATACTTTGAGCTAAAACCTGCTAAAGATAATGTTTAATGACAGACAGGATTGCAAGTCAAAGTGGCAGGAAATAAATTTTCCTCAAGCAAACCTACTGTTTTTTAAACGTTGGCACTTGATCATAAATATGTACGGGAAATGCTTTCTTGTCCTTCTAAAAAGCTAAAAGTTATCTTAAAGTTCCTATTCATTAGAAAAAACTTTGCTAAAGGTTTCTAAAAAAGAGATGAAGACCACTTTCTGTATTTCTAGTAGCTTGACACTTCCACATTCACATTAAGATACAAGATTCAAGTGTCTCTTTTATTTCTTCTGCCTGTAATTAATTATTTATACAGCTTGGAACAGAGACTGAAAGCAACTCTGCTGAGAACAGCAATAACATGGCACTAGGGCAAAATAAGTATTCAGAACTAGGTTTCCCACAACACAGGTAAATGTCCTTTATTGCCATTGACTGTTGCATCCTCTTCTCCTTCTGCCTCTCGAAGTCACTCTCTCCTTCTCTCCTTCTCTTTTTTTTCTTTAAACTGAACCTAGTAATTTGAATGCCTAGAATTTTGAAAATCCAGTTCATTACAGGACACAATATAATTTTTGTTTAAAAATGAGCAATTTTCCACTTGAGAGAGACATATGTCTTCATATTTTTGTATATCCACACATACCTATTGCTTAGTCTTAATGTCCCATATTGTCACGTTGATGTGTTCTGCACTACTAAGGGGTAGAAAAAAAATCCAACAATTAAAGGTACACTTTAAAGTATACTTTAAAGGTATATTCTGTTTTTAACACCTTTTTTCACATGGCATCGACCTTGAGCTAACGGAATGTCAGTCGTAACCCATCATGCTGCGAGTGGCAACGGCCTCTGTCCTACTGAAAGTTTTACATAGCAGTCTGTCCCATTAAGAACCAGTTGAGAAGTAGGTGAGCTGGGGACCCTTATGCTGGGGTGTGCCTTTCCAACCACAGCTGAAAAACTAACACAGTATCTTTTATACCCATATCTGGCAAAGACTGGTCTTAGGTGGCACAACAAGAATTTAATTTGGTTTAATAGCACTTTTTTATAGTTTCTGAGAAAACTATACCGGAACTTGGAAAAAAAAAAAAACCAAACCAAACCATAAAACCAAAAATACCTTTAAATCCAAAATACTTCTCTCATCAATAATACATTTTGTTGAGCAATAAGATGACTTTCTGATGTAAGTGAGAACATCCCTGAAGAGGTTAATTTTAAAAGGTGTTTTCCCATCTGCATTTGATTATTGGGCATATTACAGAGTTCACAAAGAGACTGATCATGAAGGTATTTCTACATCAGGTGTCAGAAAAATTTCTATTTGTTTCACGTCATCATCTCTTTACAATTATAATAAAAGTATAGCGGTTTTCTCTTGCAGTGAATCATTGGTAGCAATACTACCAAACTATTCAAGACAGCAGATGCAATAAAATGTACTTTCTTCCTCTTTAGAAAAAGTGTGAAATTTTCTGTATGACTTAAGCATTACAAGCACAGGAAGTGCATTTCATTGTAAAAGAAATCTAAATATGCAAGGCTAATGGAAAATCATTGTTAGTGTTAGCTTGAGGTAATTTTACGCTCTTGTGGCACCATTTAACAATCATGTGGCTGTGATTAATGCAAAACAGTGACATGGATTTAAGTCTGAATTGACTGGCAATAGTCAGTTGAACAAAACAATGAAATAAAAAATTTTTCCTTGTGCATAATGCTGAATCTGTAGTTTAGAAACATACATTTGGAAAATTACAACATGTCTACATACAAAAGCATGATTTAGTGAATCTATAGAATTTAATTTAACTGCAATAAACTCACTATTACATAACAATTTATGACATTTAGTTAAGTATAGTCAAATGCATAAATATAAAATGGAAAACACTAGGCTAGGATGAAGTTTTATGGAAAGAAAGCACAAGGAATCCCAAAAGATCACAAGACGTGTATAAGATACATGTTTGCCTTCCATTAATTCTACTAGGCTTTTGCCTTAGGAAAACTAAATTTATTAGTTCTCACCTATCCCTCCTTCCTCTCCTTTTGTATACACTTCATATGGCAGTATTACTGAATGCATATGATGACAGAAAAAAGGAGCATGGATTTTTTTTGTGGGAGGAGAATAAGAAAAGCACTCAAAAAACATACTTGCTGGTTAATGGAATAGAAATTTCTAGTCCAACATGCAGTCTTACGTGAACACAGCTATGTGCCATTTGGAAGATCTTGGATGATACGTAGAGTATTTTAACATTTTGCTTTTCTGGCACATTTAATCCACACGATTTATAAAATAATTAAATAGTTGCAAATGAAACAATTTACAATTTCATTAAGATGTTAATTTCATGAAATGTTCATTACTTCTCCCCTCACCCCTGAAAAAATGAAATTAAATGAAATTGTTGCTACCAAATTCTCACCTTGTATAAAATATTATTAGAGTTCAGGAAGCAACAATGGCTATACCACATAAAATAATCTAAGAAATGTACATTGATACACTCGCTGTCACTTGTGGTCCATAAAATGTGAATCCACTTTGTGCGTATGAGCTAATAAAAGTGGTGAGGACTTCAGAGCCACTACTTTTTTTACTCTTATTACTTAATAGACTTTCTACATATATATTCCCATTCGGCAGGCAAAGTACATTTCAGCTCTAAACTCTCATGCTTTGGGATTATGTACTACTTCATTATATCTTTAAAGCCCTTCTATGCTATTATTCTCCTAATGCTAAATGTGCAATGAACGTTTAATTCTGTGTCTTTTTGCCAAGTGCCCCCTCTCTCCTCTTTCAAATAATTCATTAAACCCACATCTTCCAGGAATCCTTCCTACTTTGTTTTTTCTAATCATTAATCTCTCCATGCTTTTCACTACTTTAAATCCTGTTCAAATCCCCATTCCCTCCCTATCATTAGGTGAAGCAGACTGCTTCTTGTAGCTTTGATTAAGGATAAAATGTAAATCCCTCACCATGTGAGGCCTTTGTTTAAACAACCAGGAGGGAAAAAAAAAGAGTGAAAAGTGAAAATAACTTGCAAAGTGAAAATATTTGGTCAGAGGAGTTCAGATAGACAGAAGGACCCTTGCTGATGGCTTCCCCCGCCATGTATTCATGGGGGAATTTTTTATTCCTAGTATAATATTTATCACCTATCAATGAATGATTTGGCATTGTAAACTCTTCAGGAATCCCTTAGAAGTGCATTGATTGGAGCAGTAAATTGTTTTACTTCCTTGTTATATGCCCAGCTTTTCCATGCATGTACCTGTCATTACAGTCAAAATTTTGTTACAATTAAAAATTTTCTTACAAGCAAAATGGTACAAATTTTATTTGTAGAGCTAAAAAATGATTGTTAGTCCAATTAATGTTTAGACTGCCTAAACAAAATTCAGCAGCTTTTATTTGTAGTTCTATTACAATACTGTATATTAGTTTTTAGTACAGTTAAAGCTGATATGTAAAAACTTCCTGGCACCTGCCTCTGTTCTCTGGGGTTACGCTCACCCTTCCAGTGCTCCTCAGAGCCCAAGGGCCACCGCTTCCATCTTCCTCTAGGAGGATGAGTGGGACAGGGCAAGGAGGTTACGAGTAATCAGGGTACCAAGCTCTCCTCTGGGAGGAAGTATGGTGTCTTCTTCCTCCTCAGCCGTGGGTATGCTTGGATTTAGATGTTCTGCTTCCTTTTCATTGACTTGCAGCTAAAGTTTGAAAGTTGCAAAGTAGTCTTCCCCAGCCTCTAACACAGAGGGCTATTATTTGTTACCCAGTGAAACCTAGTTTTGCCTGACTTACTGTGTGTGGAATTGGCAGAGATGAAATAACACTAGTTAGGCAATAGCCACTTGACCATATGCAAATGTTACCACAACGAAAAAATACTAAAACCAACTCAGTTGAAGGCAAGCCCAGACAAGTCCAACATCTGCACTGTCAGGTCAATGCAAAACCTGTGACCTCTTACTAGTCAGAGAAAAGTCAGAACCACCAGGCTATATCCTATCCACTTGTCAATCTTCTAGTGATGGAAAAAAGAGGATTTATACACATGTTCAGAACTTCCCCTCTTGACAATAGCAATGAGACACCTAAATTTGGATCTACGTCTGTTCTGCACATATACGTGGTCCTCTGAAATCTAGGACACATCTCTCCAACCATATGCGAGGGATGCAGTAACTTTGAAGATGGTCACTTCCTTACTGTGTGTCTCTCATTTCTTCCACAGGATTCTCCTTTCCACAGCAGTTCAAGGGCGGGAGGGAGCTATACTGTGCATTGTAACCACTTAGCATTTAGCAGCTGGGGAGTTCAAGTGAGCATGGTCCTGCTCCACTGCAGTCCTGTTCCTTGACAAGCTGAAACCGGTGGCATTGACTAAAGAAGTCCATGACCCTCACACCTTAATGTATCACCGAGCCAGATGTAAGGCCATCAGGTCCAACAGTGAACTGGAAGAAAATAATATTTAAATAAAAGGTTTAATAAGCTAGGCATGCCTGAGCCTCATTTATGGAAAAGAGGCAGGAAAAATGGGAAGGATTACAGTAATATCTCTCAAATACTATGAATGTAAAATCACAAATATTGATTTTTAACCCAGACTGGGAATTCATGTCATCCCCTTCACACCGATAATTAGTATTATTTCTTCCACTAGATATTGTTGCTTCTTCCTTCATGCTGCTGTCATTTAATAATCTTGTTTACCTGCAGCCCTCTTCTCTTTTTCTTTTGATCTCCTCAATGCAGGGTACTAGCAATCTCTCCTCACATCTGGTGATTTAATCACCTGGAACTATCCCTTATGACAAGTCCAACAACGAGTTTATTGCTTGCATATTTGATGGTTTTGATGCTATACTAATGCTAAATATTGGTCAAAAATATTGGTTTTTTAACATACTTCAGTCTGTATATAGGACAACCTTCAATTCTAATGGCAATGCATTTTAAATTATTTCCATACCCTTATGTATATCCATAAATAATTACTACATTGCTGGCAGTGGCAAGATACAAAGACAGCACATGTTGTTGACAATAGCTACATAATTCACAAGTTTTTACTTTAGAAACTCCTTAAGCTTCTCTTAGCATTTTATATTACATAGGAAACATTTGCTATAATTCTTTCTCGGATTTTTCCTTCTAAAATTTCCTACCTTACATTTTCCCACAAGAAATGACAAAGCCCATGTGTTTAGTGGTTTCCAGTCTGTCCCAGCCACAACTGAACATCACTGAAATTATAGCTGTGTTTCCTATAATGCTTCCTGTTACCTTCTCTCCTTTGTCTGGTTTTGTACCACTTAAATTTTATGGCTGTTAAGTTCTTTTTACCAGCCTATTAAGAAAGAGAAAATTGCTCTGTTTATGACCCTAGGACCTATGATATTCCATTAGTGACCTCCATCTTTATCAAATCGCTTCAAATGCTGAATATTGCAAAGCTTTAATATATAACATACTAAGTTTTAGAAGCCTCTGTCGCCACCGAAGCTCCATAAGCGGATCTATACAGAAATCAGTGGTGGGGTTCCTCGGGGCACCAGCTCTGCTCTGACTGATTCCTCTGCTCCACAGCAGTGGTCAGAGCTACTCCTGAGGTCAATGGAGGGACCCAGGAACCTCTCAAGTGTGGTTCGTTTTGTGTCACACTGCTAAATCCGAACCCCATGTAATGACAAGTAACTTCAAATAAGTAAATTTGGTATTAAACACTAAACCTCCATATGTGAAATACCCAACGAACCCTTCAGAGAGTATTGGACTCGGACAATTACAGGTTCTCATATCCGGTAACATTTTGCTCTTTTCATTCTTTCCTTTTACTGTACCTCACCAGAACTGGCCTGGCTGCTCAACCTTCTTCAAATTCCTCATCTCTCAGGATGTTTGTTTTGAAATAATGATTGTATACAAATTCTTGGCAACAATGTCCCGGTCTACTATTATCGTCTATTAAATTCAAACTCAGTATTTTTATTTCTTAATTCTTCTTCTAGGATAACGTTTTTTATTACTGATAATGATAGGGGAAACATCAAGCAGCACAAACCAAGTATTAGCATCATTGTCTCTTGCCATCAGCTGATGACAAAACCATTTTCTGGCATCTGCCAATCTATCACAGTTCCATTCTTTGTTGAAAGACAAATTTAATTGTTCATCTTTTTCAACTTATGACTTTTTCTAGCACGTACATTTGAATTTTTCAGCGCACTTTTCACATCATAAAAAAAACCTCATCAGGAGCTCATTACTACATAACAACTATTAATACAAAAAATAAAAAAGTATTAACAGTCCCAGATCTTGCCAAACAACCCCCTTGTCAGATAAGAAATCTTAGTGGAGAAGAGACCTACAGTTGTATAAAAGAAATTTCTTTTCTTGCTCGTAAAGGTTTCTCTTAAAAATGTTCAAAGCATCTCTTCTTTTCTTGGAAATAAACTGTTCAACAAATAAAGTCTTCTGCCAGGAGCCAGGGAGCCAAATTCCCATTCCTCTGCCATTTACCTACTATATAATCTGAGTAAGTAATTTCACTGTGTTTCCTTTAAGGAAGACAGTTTGTTCAGTTTAAGGCTGGGAACAGGGTATAAGAAATTAAGGAATGCAAGCAAGAACTAGAAAAAGACAGACCTAATTGTTCAGTGCAGGGATGAAGGTGGGGTCAAGTCACATGCTTTGAGTTGTGTAAGTTTTAATGGATCATGTTTCTAGACCTGGCTGATAATTTTAGCCTTTTGTTCTCCTTTTGAACTTTCTCCTGTAACTCATGTTGGAAAAGCAGATCTTCTTTTCCATTTATAGTTCTTGTCTAGACTAAATTTATGAAGAACTTTTCCTAAGACATTCCAGCTGACATAATTGATAAACTTTTACAGTACAAGGTAACAGGACTCAGCTACTCAGTGATGATATTTACCCAAATAATTTTTAATATGCCCTTTGAAAATGCACGGGTGAACACATTCTCATAGCAAAACTTAAAATTTTAAGCAAGGTATAAATTTGCCTGTCCTGCATAAAAATAACCACAACTTCACAAACCCAGCTGAGTTCTAGGCTATCTTTTGGTAACTCCCGGTTAGCAGGCTAACCAAGCATTTAATTTTGAAGTTCCATCAGCTGAATTATTTATATACATACACGATTTCTGTATAAATAATTTTCAATTATACATACATAAAATCTGATGTTTGTGAGGCCACCTCTCTACTCTGTCCCTGATTTTTACAGGATATGAAAATGAAAATATAATAACACATATGTATAAAGGTTTGCTAATCTTTTAAGTACTGACTGATCTTCATTAAAAAAGGAGAGTCACATGCAAAGGTCTTCCTTTCTAGAACTTCCTAAAATAGGCCAGCATTGGGGAAAAAAAGGCAAAAAATAAAGGCAAAAAAAAAAAGGAAAAAAAGAAAAAGAAAAAGAAAAAGGAAAAAAAATCCTTCTGACAATAAAATGAGGTAGTAAAAATTTAAACAGACAAAACCAACAGTCTTTAAGCTATTCCCTATGTTCTTGAAAATCATATACATAATCTGCAGCTTCTGAGGGATTAAAATGAAGAAATTAATAAGTATAGAAAGAAAAGAAAGCAGATTATAAGATTTCAATTCAAATTAAGCTGTACAGACACTTTCCAGACTTGCAAGATATAAAAAGAGAGCAAATCAATGTGTTGGATGTTTACTTGAGGCTGTGTTGTCAAACCTCTCCTCTGCGTCCCAGGTATGAGGTGGTGCATAACTGCATAAGGAGAGCTCAGCCACAATTCCTCCTTTGCTCCTGGGACTGCAAAGGCATTAATTTTCTCCCCCTTTTCCTGAACCTTGCATACGCTTCAGTCCATACTGCCTCTTGATATTCCTGCTAGCACACTGAGCAAGAAGCTAAAATATTATTTTTCTCACTGTCGATTCATCTTGGAGGAAGAACATCTAGTATAACCTGCGACTGAGATACACGGCAGGCTAAAGGGGGCTGCGCAGAGCAGAGCCTCGTTAGGCATTAGGCACAGTCTGGCCCTTACTTTTTGTTTCCTTTCCACACTAAAGATTACATAAACAATAATTATAATTATGTTGTTCTTGTTGCATGTGAGCCAATAGTCGCATGCAAAGCTTGCACCACAATTGAAAGTTGTTATTTTTCTATCTGGCCCTGGCAATCACTATCTCATTAAAGAAAGGAATTGTCTTGTTAGTTACACTGGAATGGGCCTCAAAACCAAACCTAAAGGATCAGTTTAATGTACCAGTATTATCTATTTTTCCCATTGTTTAGTATTAAAGCTATTTGTGTGGAAGGAAAGCATTTCCCTCTTCCTTCAGTCCTGTTTTTCCTACTACTTAATCCTGCAAGAAAGAACAATTTTTCTATTGGCAGTATCAGTCTATTGGCATAAGAAAAATAAAAATAAAAAGGGAGATAATGTTAGCAGTTTGACATAAAAAGTTTCTGTAACTGTGCAGGAGAAGATAAGTGTCATGGGGTGAAGCCTTTCTGAAAACACCCTCAGGTAGGTGACATCTTAGAATCATAGAATCATAGAATCATTAAGGTTGGAAAAGACCTCTAAGCTCATCGAGTCCAACCGTCAACCCAACACCACCATGCTCACTACACCATGTCCCTAAGTGCCTCATCTACACGTCTTTTAAATACCTCCAGGGATGGTGACTCCACCACTTCCCTGGGCAGCCTGTTCCAAGGCCTGACCACTCTTTCAGTAAAGAAATTTCTCCTCATGTCCAATCTAAACCTCCCTTGGCGCAACTTGAGGCCATTTCCTCTCGTCCTATCGCTGTTACTTGGGAGAAGAGACCAACCCCCACCTTGCTACAACCTCTTTTCAGGTAGTTGTAGAGCGCGATGAGGTCTCCCCTCACCTCCTCTTCTCCAGGCTAAACACCCCCAGTTCCCTCAGCCGCTCCTCATAAGGCTTGTGCTCCAGACCTTTCACCAGCTTCATTGCCCTACATCTTGACTACATCTGCCCCAGTCTAACTCATTGAAAGATACTGGTGTCTACTGGGAAAGCTACAAAGCAGAGATAATTGCAATGATGAAGCTTGCCCAAAAGCTCTGAACTATATCTGCCATGATGTAGGGATGTGCTGGAAAGAAACAGATGCACTGAATTGTTAACGTATTTAAGCCCTTGTAACACTTTTGGGGGAGGTCACTAGACAATGATAGTGATTCAGGTAGAAAGCTGGTAAAATAGTGAAATAGTGAAAACAGCAAATCCTCTTGAGGAATATCCATGCATGGTTTTCTGACATCTTTTTAATGGCTGAGTTGGCAGTGGGACCGTTACGTTCAGGGGCGAGGCCACCAGCAAGGATAAGACACGTCAAGCAGTGGATGTGAATGTCCTGGTCCCCTGGGTCCACGATGCTGGTCCTAACCAGGCTGGAGGAGCAGAGCCTGGGGTGGTGCGTGAACTGTGTAAATGTTGAGAATAAAAATCTTAGAACAGAAATTGTTATGCGCCAGCAGTAACCCATCCTGCTTTACAAATAAACTTTAAGTGAGTTGTTCTTACAGCAGTTTCCACCATGACAAAAATAAAATCCGTGTTTAAACAGTGATGAGTCTGATAATTAAGGAGAAGGGAAATTAAAAGTATGTGTTAAAGTTAAAATGATTAAGTAGGTATGTATGGAAGTTGAAGGTTTTAACCAGTGTGAAAATCTCTTTTAGAAGGCTAACGGAGGCACTGCTGTGGAAGCAGAATCTGTGGGATCATACTCAGTGTTTACTGTAAACTTTATCTTGACCATCTGCCACCACTAATCAGATGCAATTGGCACTTTTAGTTTGAAGGGAAACATACTCAAGACCTGAGATTCCTCCTGGATAGCAAGCATCTAAAAGTTTATCTACACACAACACTTCATTTGAATTTATTTACCTCTGAGTAAAACGATTAAGAATGAAGCATATGTTTTAGCAAACCACTGAATGAGTTCTAGGCGATAACATTAGAAACAATTTCCATTGGTGAAAATAAACCAGTGAAACAAATTCAGATTATGTTGAACAAGCAGGTTCTTTCCTAGCTGCAATATTGTGCCGGCTAACTTGGAGGCAGGTAAAACAGACTTCATCTCTCTCTCCTAACACTGGTTCAGGGTCTTACTTCCAAGAGTGTCAGAAATTCTATACTGAAACTAAATATCAAACCGCATGGTGATGATTCACCATTCTCCTGCTTCTATTTTCTGGGATTAGGCTTGAAATGCCAAAGTGGTAAGTGAAAAGCTTCTCTGATTCCATAACTAGCACACTATGTCTAGCTTATGTAACATTTTCCTACTCACTGCATTAAAAGACTACATTAATCTTTTATCATGAGAAGTATTTACTGTACCTGCATTTTTTTAATTTATTATGTATAATGCAGTTGTATCTCTTCACGAAAATGTGATATTTTAATCACACAGATAAGAGATATGGCATTTAGATTACTATTTCTTAGTTAGTTACCCTTGTTGCCTTCTTTCTGTCAGCTGTAGGTCTTACTTTGTCACAATATACGTGATAATTTTTTGATGGGAGGTTTGTCTGGTTGTTGGGGTTTTTTTTGTTCTTTTTTTTTTGTTCTTTTTTTCTGTATGAAAGCAAATGTTTTGAAGACCGAAAAATGTGAACAAACCTTTTGGAAAGAGATGGTCTGACTGGAACTGCAACTCAGCATTCCTCCTTGTGAGGTTATCTGTGATATAACACACAGAAAAAAAAGAAAGAAGCCAAAGGTGGGCTTAATCAGTGAAAAAAAGAGGATCATGAAACAGATTCATTCTTTCTACATAAAGAATATAAATTAAAAAAAAAAAATCAGCTAGGAGTTGACTAAGGAGCCATCCAATTACATTTCTATGGGTTTTCTTACAACCTATTGTTTGCAGATTCTAACTTATTTATTTATTTATTTATTTATTTGGTTATTGGGTATTATTTGAGAAAAAAGGTGGATTAGGATGAAAATAACAACGTGAGACTGCATTGCATCCACAAAAACAGCAATTTGAAATATTACAGCTTCATCCTTTTACAAGTGCTGCTCTTTCGGGAATACTTCCCCTGGACAGAAATAAGGCAGTTCCTCAACTAATGGAAAAGATACACTCTATAGCTGTTGCAAACCCTGAAGAATTGCACTTACCACACCACATTTTTAAATTTCTTTACTTAAACTTCTTGGAGAATATCAACATCACATCTGACAGGACACCACAGTCTTTCTTTCATCATCTACGGGAAAGAACTGTCTCTGTCTAAAGGTAGGGAAGGCTAAGACAGGAGCTGTGATTTTTTTGTTTGTTTGTTTGTTTTCCAAAAAGAAACTATTTGTGGGAAAAAAATACCTAATATTTTTAATTATTTTATTTTTTCTTATTTTGAATGGCATTTTTGGGCTGAATTAAGATGAAAACTTTATGAAAGACTACTGGAATTTAATGATGGTGTATTGTTCACTAAGGGTATTTATTTTTCCAAAAGGATGTCCTGACATTTATAATCAGACAAAGCTTTAAAAAAAGCAAAAAAAACAACAACAACAAAAAAGCAAGGTTTTCCTAATGAAGGATTGTTACTTTTAAGTGGAGGCACTAGAGGTTTAAAATTCACAAATATATATTAATGCCCTAAAAGAAAAGGAATAGGAGGTAGTAAACAATGAGGATTAGCAGGTTTTGATTGTATTTAATTTTATTTTGACATGTCTGGAATGCAGAAAAGATTTTAGAGGTCTAGAGCATACGAGAACAAATTCCAATTAAGAGAAGACCAGAAAGAGAGAAAATAGCATACAAGGCTCCAATCTAGATGAAGACTTTTTTTTTTTTTTAAATTGTATTTTTTTTTTTAAGCACAGCCCTTGAGGAAGTATATTCTAGTCTGTGCTACTTTTCAAATAAATGAATTTCCATATTTGAACTCAATACTTTGTCATGCAAGCATGAACAAACAGATCTTTTTGAATGGTGTGGAAGTATAAGCAAACATTTCCTAAATAATTATTGCCAAGTCCCTTTTGTACCAAATGTTAATCTTCACCAAAGAGATGTGATTTAGAAAAGGCAATTAAAAAATCCAGCAACGTAGGTTAATATTAATAGGAAAAATACTAATATAGTTGTTAAAAACTGCTGCAGCTTTTTAAACACTATATCTGGGAAAAAAAAAATCCCAGAAAGAATGTGCCGTCTTTTCCTTAACAACCATCAGGAGTGAGTATCAGTAATATAATTCTAGACCTAGATCAAGATTTCCATTCTAGTGCAATGGCTGTTAAGGAGAGGTGATACAATAGATGTACCCTTATTCGTCTCTCAGGGGCAATATTTCCTCAAAAACTGTGGTGGGGAAGCAGAAGCAGGCATCAACCAGCAAGATCAACCTGCTCCTCCTCACGCCTTTTGCCTGCACCAGCAGGATCAAGGAGATACCCCCACAGCCTTGACCTTCACCCACAGAGCCTTGTAGTCACTCCTGATGCACTCAAGGTCCCTCCACTGGCAGGACCCTCTGCAGAACCAGAGGTAGAGAAGGAGATTTACAGGTGTTACCAAAAGTAGGGAGTTTCCAGCCTTCCACATCTCAGGAGTTTCCATTTGTCAGCTGTCCCCTGCTTTTCTCCTTCTTAGCAACACAGGCTTCAGGTTCTTGGCCCTGTTGCATTTCTGCAAAGACCCTGTTGATCTCCTTGTTCATCCTCCCCAGCGATCACCACTTCTCACAGCTCCTTCACCTGGTGCATCAGCACCTTGACTAGAGTGCACCTCCCACAGATGAAGCCAGCACTGTCCCCAGTGAAGCCAGCCAGCACACCCTGCAGACAAGACCTGGACATCCACATCCTCTCTCAGGACCTCTTTCTGGTCAAGGTTTGTGGTGTGCTAAGGACACTCTGTGTCTCCAGCTCAGGTTGGCCACAACACACGGCACATCACTGTGCTACGCAGCCTTTGGTGGAGAAGGTGCAGGCTCTTCCTACCCAGACAGCAACGAGCAAGGCTCTCGTCTTGCTCAGCACACTGCAGGAGCGAGTCCTCACCCCCAGCAGCCACCAGACGTCCCTGAAGAAGAAGCCTGGAAACTCTGCAACAACTGCTGTGGCTCTGTGTGCTGCTCCCAGGCTTAATAATCAGACTTAATGATCTTAAAGTATTTCATGTGAGGTGCCTATCATATTAATCAATGTTTAACAAAGGCAAAAAGTGCTGCTCACTGAATATAAATACTTGCACAGAAAGATTTAGCATTTGTTTAGTGAGCTTAATTAAAAAGCTCTACTTGATGTGAGTGGTGCCCTTTTGAGGATCTAAACTCCTGGATAAAGAAATAAGCTGTTTTCCCTCCCTTAGAGCTTCCTTTTCTTCGTAAATGATGAGTGGTTTCAAAGATCAAAAAGTAAATTCTCATCTGCTGTCTTAATTTAAAAGCTATTTTAACATTCTGATAAGCCCAGGAGTTTTGGAAGGCTTCGTTTTGTTTGCCTCACTAGTCGATGAACAAACTTAGGTTAATTAACCGAAGTTAGATATCTCAGAAACAGCCATAGTCTTTGCATTTAGCACAGGAACATGAAAATTTACATAGGAAAGACCACATCCACATCCACTAATGATTAAACTGCTTTGTCTACTGTTTAATACAACTGACTAATTTCAATGAAGGTCAAGGTTGAGAGAAGGCGGCATTGTACTGCATTTAGATTTAATCACGTAGAATTTTAAAAATGGAAAGCATAATCAATAATCGAATTATGTGGAATTAAACTCTTCAGATAGAAGAGAATTTGAGAACATTTTCCCATAGCTGCAGCTAAGAAAGATCCTCAAGTTCTCTGAACAAAGACCACTTGATTACACTAAGCAAAGTTTCCGAATCTTTCTGACCGTGCAGTTTCTAGTATTATTTGCATACAATGTTTTGCATAAATACAAAACCTACACCTGTCTATGCCAAGCCTGTGATATGCAACAACAAAAAAAAAAAACAAAACCAAAACCAAAGTCTTTTCATGTCATGTGAATGAATTGTCCCATAGTGTCAGTTGTGTCAGTTGTCTGACTCTTATTTCGGGAATAAAGTTATAGGATATTAATGTCCAGGATTAAAGGCAACAATGTACTTGGTATTAAAAAAAATCCAGAAGTTATGGGGTAAATGAGGAAACTAAAACTCAGTAAGATTTATATTGGCAAAGAGTTTTACCATGGGTTTACACAAACAGACATGGCTGGAATTTCTACATCTCATTAGAAACTTCTCAGAAAGCCTTTTTGGAGATACTGATGACTTGTCTAAGGTGAAAGAAAGTAGAAAATCTGAAACTGTAAAGTATACAGACTGAACAATTGCAAAAGCAATTATGCCTTTAAAACGTTCTAGATGTTGACACAGATATTATTATAAAATCATAATAAAATAATAAATAATAATATAGTACTGCAGCAAAATAAATTAGTTTAAATCTATATTAATACCCTATATTTCAAAAGTATCAAGAGAACATTTAGATTTATCAAAGCTTACTTTTTCCCCACTGTTGGGTAATTAATTATTTATTTATTATTTATGGAGCCTTGCTATGAGAATTCTCAAATTTTCCTGGAATGGAAAATTATTTTAATCTGAGCTTAATTGGTTTTCTTTTTTTAGCTTAAGCTGCCAGCAGCATTTAGGGCTTACTTCTTCTCTTCATTAGGAAAAAGAATTTATGACAGTCAGGTATTTGGCATGGGTCCATTTAATTAAACATAATGCACAAAATTTCTATTTGTCTTAACACCAGAATAAAATAATTCTAGATGGTTCTTCTGTGCAAAATTCAAAGACCTTGTCAAAGTCCTTGTTATACCATCATTTACCTGTATGGAAGCTGACTAGCAACCCAAAAGGATTTTATGACCCATTGGTCAAATTCAAGTCTGCTTAATGTCAACTAACGTCCTCGTGAAAGGGAAAGTCAAACTCATAGACCAAAACCTTGATCCAAAGCCAGCTGAAGACACAACACTTTCCATCTCCATAGTGGACCTGGGAAATGCTTCCTATAGTATTACTGGGGGAGACTCTTAATGTCTGGTATTTTAAACCAGGTTTTGTCATAGAAAACGGTATTCGTGCAGCTGGATCTAGAGAACCATGAACAAGTCTGTGGCTTCATTTTCTAAACAGCTGTGTCATGGCAGCTACAAACTCACAGAGATTCCCTTTTCCAAAGAACTTATACAGGACATACACACTGAACTAAAACTAAAAGTGAGTAATAATTACTATTATTTTTGCAGCCATAGAAATGCGGCCTAGTTAAATTTCTTCAGGAATTTCATCCAAGCTTATACTGGAGTCTGAACCAAGAACTATAACTTTTCACTAACATTTTTTGGCACATCAATATACCCCTCCTTCCCTAACAGATATTTCAGACAACATAGACTATTTTGGAGATATTCAGATTACTGGAAATCGGTAATGACTCCCAGTTTTACTGATTACAGCAGTAGTAGATTTTCTTTTTTTTTTTTTTTTTTCTGCTCTCAGAAAGCTAACTATCCTCTCACAGCATGCTCAGGTTAATTTCTGTATTTTACTGTCAGGGTTCATTCTTGCTCATAAATGTTTTTTACCTCGTAAGCTTCCCGAGCAAAAAGGCTGAGTAAATAGGGATGGGTATATTCTCTTGGTGCTATCTTCAGTCTCAAAGTTGTACTGAAGAATAGGAAACTTCCAACATAGACAGCTAATCTCTTCCTGCCCCCTCCAAGGACACCGAAAAATAGACTGTCAAGCTTTGATTTATATTTGATTAAAAATGATGAATCAAAATGCAGACAGCTCTAACCCTATCCAGTCCCAGTTGCAGTTAGGAAAGCCTCCTCTCCTGATTAAAACAGAACATTTTGGTCCATTGTTGCTGAAACCAGTGAAATTATTAACCATCTTTCACTGGCTGGTTTTGGCTGCCATAGCTGTTCATTGGGACCGGAGGTAGCGGACGAAGGAGGGCTGGGAAGTCAACAGCTTCAGGCAGCCAGGTCAATTATAACGTGTCACTTGGAAGATTTGTTTTATTTTCTTGGTCACATAGCTAACAAATACCGATTTATCTTTATATTATTCTAGTGTATCTCAAATGCCACCCAGCATGACAATATCTTCCTTCTCACACCATAGCAAGAGATCTGTAAAAATCCACGGACTTCAGACCACCCACAGAACACAGATGTTCACTCCTTCTTGTAGTCAGCTCGCAAGCAGCCTCTGCAGGCAGATTGTACAAATTCTGACACAGTGCTAACACCCAAAATAGCACCAAAATTTTTTCATGTAAAAGGTACCTCTTTATGCCTCCTTTCAATCTGCTGCCTAATAATTTTACTTAATGCTCCCTGTTCTTGTATCAAGAGAAGTATGTTTTTCTCTATTTTTTTCCATCTGATTTTTTTATCCTATAATATTCCTTCATTTTTTTTTCTTTTTCTAGTTGAAGAGGCTAGTTTCTTTGATTCCTCTCTACGGATATCATTCAGTATCTTTGTCAACTCTTCTCACTCTTCTCTTCTAGTTCTACTATAGCTTTCCAAGAAGTGAAATCACTGTGTTTCAGACTCTCGTGTTAGCACCACGGCATAACTGTTAAGTTATGCAGGCAAATGACTATGCCCTGGCCTGAGTTTCAGCTAACTGAGCAGACCTTGGGAAACTACTGCAGCTGACATGAGAAATTGCTGGGCACAGCAGAAAAGAGAGAGAGGAGCTCAGAGGAGTTACAAAGAGCACCATGAGGGATGGCCAGACCTCACAGGTGGTGGAGGGGGGCTACGTGTGGGAGTGACAGCCAAGCTTCATAGCTAATTCGAGGTGAGCATTGGGAACCCTTCAGGGGTACGATCTTGCAAGGCCAACAGCTCCTGGGTAACTGTACCAGTGATACCATATAAGGCCAAGATGACCTTGGTAACAGTATCGTAAATACCAAATTTCAATGTATCAAAACTGAGATCGAATGGGAAGAAGTAATTAGGGGTGTGATACGGGAGACAAGGGTGGAGAAAGGGGGAGATGAAAATCAATGAGAGGGAGACAAAGCATGGCTAAATGCAGAGAAGAGGGATGAGAGGGGCCAGTGCTATGTGGTCAACCTGCTTGTCTGCCTGAGCCCTGCACCTCATCACTGCCATCGGCTCCATCTTCTTGTACATCCCAATTCTACGTATTTCCTGGGTGACCTCACTTTCTACCTGGGGAGGGGGGAAGAAGATCCCTAGGTCTGGGTGCCAGCAGCTGGTGGGACTGAGGTGCGGGGGTGTTTTCCCGGTGAACTTCAGTCATCTGTGTCCGTGTGCATGCGTGTGCTTGCATGCCTGAGCATGTTTCTCTCAGGATTACATGTTCATCCTTGCTCCTGGTCAGACCTGCAAAAATATATTTAAAAAAATACATAAGAACATTGAATCTCCTAAGATTGTCTTGTATTTTACAGAAGTTTGGAGAGTACTTAATGTGAATTCTATTCTAAAATGCTTACAGAGTCTGGAATGTTTGGCTGTTACAGAACATTAAAATGATGAACAAATAACAGCAACTATTGCAAATGATCCTTCATTCAGCAATGGATCTTGATGTACTTAACATCATGTTTCAGAATGATCTGTGAAAATTGTTATTGGTTAGATTGATGCCATTCTGGTTTTGCTGGTGAATAAACATTAAACAAAAAAACCCCAAACAAACAAAGAAACAAACAAACAAGGACTAATCTGATTCTCAAATGTTGGTGGCTAAAAGGAAAGACTAAAATAATGAGTCAGTTTTCAGTTTCCAAGTATGTACAACGTTACCTCAAATACACAAACATAAACATATAGGTCATAACCTTTATCCAAACTTATTTTTTCTTCTTCTGTGTACAAAACTGTATAGAACTGTCAAGCTTTACTCAGTAGAATACCAAAACTTTCAGTACTGAAAACTGAGGAAACTATTATAGAAGCATCAAAAACCTAAATTAGCTTTATCGATTCAGATCTGTAAAAAAAAGATTTGAAAAAAGTACCAAATGCTACAGTTTTAAATTTTTGTTACTATGTAACCACTTTGCTCTGCTGACTAGAAGAATACGGATATTGCCAAGCTATTCCTGCACTGTTGAAAAAGATATAGCTGCTAATCTGAGTGGCCCTTTTTTTTTCTGCTTTCTAAAGAGAGCTGTTACCAACTGTAACTTCTAGAGAAAAACTGTAAGACGATCAAGGAAATTAGACCTTTAGGCTTTCAGAAAAGAAGAATAAACCTGAAGGCATGGCCTCTGAAGCCGTCAAAAGTTGAACCTGTCTGCAAACAGGTACAGGTTTGCACATGGCTTGTACTATATGCAAACATATGATGTAGTTCTCTATACAGTCTTTCCCTGAAAAGGAGATGCATGGGGAAATTTCCTTTTTACTACCTCTTTCAAAAAAAAAAAAAAAAAAAAAATTTCTATTACTTCCTGAAGAAAGTCTAGTGCTTAGACAAGGAACAAGTGGTAGTCAGAATTAAATATGTAGACGTTATCTTATCATTAAAAATAGTCTGCTCCAAAATTTACAGCAAAAATCAAGGCCAGTTTTCCATTCTGTTCTCTCTTCTTAACTGACATATTAGTCTATTAGTTTAGCTCTCTTTTGTGGTAGGGGCCTAAAAAGATAGCTTTCAATTTTTTTATTAAAAATCACAAGCCAGTCCCAACAGGAATGGGTGCGGTTTTTTTAAGCTGTAGATAAGAAAAAAAAATAAGTAAAGATTTCTATTGAGCCCATTCCCTTCAGCACTCAGCAATGCTTCAGAATCCTGACACATCATCACCTCTCCAGCAGCATATAAAGATAGTGTGGTGATACTCTTTAATGCTATTCTCTACTCAACCTAATGAAGTATGTTTTGCTATTTATTTTCAGCAGAAGGAAAAGTGATGCTATAGGTATTATTTTTTTTTTTGGTAGTGTTCTTTATTGCACTACAGCTGCGATACGAAAATACTGCATTCTTCCTCTCCCCACAATGCCAGACCCCAGGGAATTGGTTATTAACTCTAAATGAGTATTGCAGGACTGCCTTAAAAGATTTCTGCTCTTAAATGTTGAGATGGAATGAAAATGGAGTGCTCCCGGGTGCCAAGAATTCCCACACAGCTGTGCTATGACTAGAGCAATGAGCAAGCTAGCTCTGAAGGTTTGTAGGGGGGATGCTATGACTTACATTTTAGCATCAGTTCACACAGTATGTACTTCCTGAGTCAGTAATATTACCTGCAATAACCAAATTTGGTTTTCATTTTAAGACTGAGATTATGAAAAAAACATCCTGTTGTAATTTTCACTCCAAATCACATATTTGTCCCTAGTAAAGTTGGAGGGAAATGAGCAAAAGCCCATAAACTTTGAAACTCATTTCATGTTCACTGAAAAATTGATATATTTTCTTGTAGCTTTGAAATAAGTATAGAGCAAACTTGGTGTTTATTGTATGACCTGAAATTAGATTCATTTTTGAAAGCTTTATTGCAAAAAATTATGCATTGCTATTTACAATACAATTGCTAAAATTCCTGGGAATAACAGATTGTCATTTTACAAGATTTTCTGAAAAGGCAATGACAGCACCAGAACTCTGCATGAGGCACGGTATCACTACAGCTTGTATGCATCAATAGGGATTGAAATAAGATCTCTTCAGTTCACACAGAATGCAAATGCATTGTCTTCTCATGGCATCCTTGATTTGAAAATTCCTATGGTCCTGTGTGTGTACACTTCATCCATGCTTATGAACTACCTTATTTACTCAGTGTTTGGCAACTATGTTTCTTCCTTTTTTGTTCCACAAAGGCCCAGCATCTTACCCGGGTTATAATACAATTTGTCTTCAAGTAATACTACAGGAGGAAGAGATCTTAATCTCAGATAATGTTATTGCAAATACTAGTGCTAGCTAATAAAAGAACATAATAAAACATGGATATCCGCAAGGAAGGACAATTTAGGTATCATTAAAACATTTAATTAAATGTAGTCATTTTGGTTAGTTTTTATCAGATTATAAAAATAAGATATATAGTTATTATATTCATATGCAATCTAATGAAAGTAATCCGAAAAACACAGAAACAGAACCCGGTATGTTCTTCAAACAGAATGTTTTGACCTTTTCCCAGTATAACTGAAAAGGGTCATAGAAACTAGCACACTATATTTTTTGACAAAAATATCAATGTAATTAAAAAAAATTATATCAGAAGTACTTTGACCCACTCCCATCCCTATCTGCATTCTACCGCAATGCCATTAGCTCTTAAAGACACTAACAGGTGCAGGAAAATATTAAATGTGACTATTACTGAAAAGAAATCTTGCAACTGTATTTTTTCTCTTCGCTTCCACGAATGTTTCTTTATTATCTACACATTTTTGTCAGTATTATACAATTTTATGGTGCAAACATGTTCTCGTCTCAGGTATATAACCCCTCCCTAGCATTGGCTACCAGCTGCAATCACAGAATTCTGGGGAAATCCAGGTAATTCTTTCATAGAATCATAGAATCATGGAATCATTAAGGTTGGAAAAGACCTCTGAGATCATAGAGTCCAACCACCAACCCAACACCCCCATGCCCACTAAACCATGTCCCTAAGTGCCTCATCTACACGTCTTTTAAATACTTCCAGGGATGGTGACTCAACCACTTCCCTCTCCTTGCATAGCAAAGCTAACATCAGCTTGTTACGATCCACCTCTTCTCCATTTTTTTTCTGCAATTTTAAAATTCATCTTTCTGGTACATCAAAAATATCAAGTGAGCAGTCAAGTATCACGAAAGCTGAAAACTACCCAAAGACCACAACTAATTTCTGTTAATAATGGTTAAAAGACCCTTTGGAAACATTTGCATTGATGTTTTTAGAAAACTATGTACTGGTATCCGAGTTTCTGTGTGTTCTAAGCACAATAATGGAAATTTCAAACAGGAAAAGGCGGTAAAATAATAAATGAAAATATACATGGTTACTTTCACACATAAAAAACCCAAAACAACTAACCAAAAAAACCCAAACCCTGAGTATTTCACTAGATGGTCAAACCGTATGTGTAATTTTAAGACTGCAATCATATCCCTCTAAGCGAGGGCCAGCCACCTCACACCAGTTTCACCTACCAGGTGGAACAAATCCCAGATGTAATGAAAAAGAAAATGTAACACAAAAGTACCAACTGAAACAGTTTTGTTATGTCTTATTAAACAAAAATCGGGTTAGCCAGGTTTCAGTATTTGTTAATCCTGGGTTTATCTAAAATATGTCAGGTTAACATGAAGACAAAAGTAACCTTCTTGACGTAACATTCCTGCTTCATGTTACTGTGTGAAGAATGGGAGGCCCTTTTTGAGTGGCTGACTAAATGTCTCTGCCATTCAGAATGGCAGAAGTGAAGGAAACTTAGGGCTTCCTCTTTTTGGAAACTGAGAGAGTGTCTTATTAACTGAAAACAGCATCTTTTGTAATTCAAATCTTTCTACCACATGTTCCAAATGTCTTTCACCAGAAAGAAGCATATCGTGCAATCAGAGCCTTAAAAAAATCAATGTCAGAGTAATTTTTGAGTCAAAAGTGTGTGCCAGGTTGAATACATATTTGATTAATTACTTGTATTTATAGTTTTTGTTGCATTTGATTTGATAGGCGTTTTTTTATGTCTGCATTTATATTTTGGATGCCTTATTAGTTTGTCTGTTGGGTATGCAAACAGAAAACATGGATTTCCAAGCTAGATTATTTATTTTACTTAAAGAAAACAAGAGCCCAATAGTGAAGAGACAACACATGATGAAGGATTGATCCATTGCTTCTAGTGGTTCCATTCTGGTTTGCCTGAAGTCTCTGTGGAAGAGAAAGGATGGTTACTTGCTAGTAAGTGGATATTCTTTGAGACTTTTTGTCCGTATGCGCAGTCACACTGTACAGATGAATATTCCCATGCACTGAAGGCAGAGAACTTCAGCTGCGGCTGAATTTCCTACATGCCACAAATGCTGTTAAGAGGCACAGTACCGCAGTCCACTCTCAAATCCTCTTATCATAGTATAAAGAATAATACATAGCAAAAGCAAGAGAGATTAGAAGCAGTAAGAAGAGGTTGAAGTGTGAACATGTTGGCAGCATGTCTCAAAAAACATCCCAATACTGCTTTCACTTTTTAGTGACTGTATACTGTCAAGATAAAGCTTGTTAATTGAGACCCCCAGGATCTGAGGCTCAGCCGATGGATCTGACCAGGAAAAAATACGTTTCAGCCTCTCCTGCTTCTTTTTTCTGGCTGGTGAATTAAAGAATACATTTTCCACATATATATTCTTCCACAAGAAAGGAAAGGCATCTGGTGAGTCCTTCACAGAGGAGAGACCATAAGGAGGAGAGAATTTATTTTCTTAGCTGGGGAAGACATGATGAGCAAAAACAGAGAAACAAATAAAAGGAAAGAAAACAGGAGAAAAAATCAAGGAATAGAAAATACAAAAAGGAAAAACCTCAAAGAATTATTAGGTCTGGAAGAGCCATAGAGGAAAAATTCCAACTCAGCAACATGGCTGAGAGAAATTGAAGACAGGATCAAACTCTTCACCCTTCGATTTTCGTGCAGAGGAGATGTGAGCTCCAAGGTACATTGCTAAGGGTGAACATCTCTCTCTGGAGTAGCTGGTCTATGAATACAAACCATGAGTAATAACTCAAAGACAATATTTAAGTATCTCTTATGCAAAAGAGCTTTTCTCTTCAGCTTTTTCACAGCTTTATCCCTTAAGAAAAAGAGCAGATTTCCTGTACATGTAGGTATATACACACGCATCAGGTAAAATAGATTAATAAGCATGTGACAGGCACACAACACTGCGCCTGGTGTTGACGAGCATCAACATTTAAGTGCCAGCTTGTCCTCGTACATAGTAGTTCTGATCGACACTTCAGATTTATCAAGGCATAAGTGATCCCTTCCAGGCAGAATCACTTTATGATACAGAGGCTGTGCAAGTGGCTGTGTGGAATTGAGGTGAGAAAATCACTGACTTTCTCAGCATGCTCCTCCTTCACGTTCAGCTCTCTAGGAACATGTTGTCTGCGAGAGACAGCAACATTGCTGGGAGCCACAGAAAATGAGAAGTTAAAACCGAAGGTAATAAGGAGAGCAAAAACGATGTTGCCCACAGGGTTTTCCTTGTGTAACATTGCCCACAGGCCAGTGAGGGCTGGGGACTGTTACTCTAAATTATAGGACACACAGATGTTCGACTTGATTCTTACCAGGGAAAAGACCTTTCTGGTCGGAGTTCAGTTGGAATAATTTATTAGTATCCCAATCAGCATGTTCACCCTAGGCAGTTATAAGCAGCTGCTTTGTATGTAATGAGTATTTAACTATACAAACAAATCTTTCCATCTGCAGTCATAAATAAATCTGCACCTACAGATGCCCAGTGTTGATCTGCTGTTAGCATAAATCAGAGAACCTCTCTTTATTTTGAAGGTAGCATCAGAGCTTTTCATTGGCATAACTAGAGTTAAGTTCTTCTATTTGTATAGTTCAAAGAGTAAATCAGCTCAGTAGCAGTCAAAAACAAACAGGGTGTTAAAAATTGAGCAAGTAATGGAGAGCATGCATGCAACATTATGCCACTAAGTCTGTATCAGAATTCTTGTCTGTTATGTGTAGCTTTGCTTTACAATCTCAGAAAAAAAGGTAATATAGCTTAAAGAGATGTGGAGACGGGCTGTGAGGGTGATGGCAATAGATTCAATTCTTTCAGACAGAGAGGGAAGGCTCCTCATCTAGAAAAGAAGTGCCAGGGGGTGAAATAGTCGGTGCTAGGAGGAGACAAAAAGGTCAAAATACAAAATCTGAGAACAGCAATTTAGCAATTTACAATATCATTGCAGCACATTTAAATACAGTAAGGGAAAATTAATCTTTTCTCAGGCTGCATAATGAAACTGTAGAAATCACTCTCAAAACATCCCATGGTATCTAATGCTCTAGGCAGGTTTGAAGAGCTAAAAGGAGAAGAAAAGAATGTCCTCTTGTCCAGCCAGTCTGATGACTAACAGTTTGCAGAGCCCCGAAGGGCTGAGTGTTACCTTACCTTCTTGTGTGCCTCCCGTCCAAAACAGAGTAGTGGGCTATCCAGATGTTTGTTCTCATTTGACAAAGCTTCTCAAATATTCTTACTTCACCTACTGAATTTCATTTGTCAAATAAACCCATAGTCCCCTTCACTATATACAGTACTTTAGATAAGTGAAAATTGAGTTTTATCTGAATTATTTTATAGTGTTTTGTTGTAGGCTTTTTTTAATTCTATTTTATTTCAGAAGGTCTAATTCCTTTCAACCACAGTATTTTAAACAAAACTGTTATTTAAATTACTGTGCCACAACCTCACAGTTGAAAGCATTATGATACTTGAACTATACAGTAAAATCTATGATTTTATCAGATTCTTTTTCTCAAGAATACAAATTGCTAATATTTACTAGCACAAGACTGCCAGTCAGACAATATATGAAATACTTCTGTCATTTTTATGGTCTGAAATGTGCAGAACATTCTATGGACTAAACACTGACTTCCTTATATTGACATAATAATATCAATAACAGGGAAAAAAAAAAAAGAGGGAGAAAAGCTTATATTGTAAAAAAAAAAAAATCTGAAAACGAAACATGAATAAGTAGAATCTTTAAAGTTAACAACTGGGATGATGAAAGAACAGCAACTTAATAGATTACCCAAGTAATTCGCTAAAATTTCTAACACTGTGCTCTATAGTACAATTTTCTAGAGTTTTTCTCCAGCCAAGTCTCAAAAGTAGAACAGAATAGAGTAGAATAGAATAGAATAGCAATAGAGGGCAAACCGCATCCTGGGGTGCACCAACGCAGCAGGGCCCGCCGGTCAGGGGAGGGGATTGTCCCGCTGCATTCGGCGTTGGCGCGGCCTCACCTTGTGTGCAGCGCCGGGCCCCACCATTTGAGAAGGATGGGAAGGTCCTTGAGTGCCCGCAGAGGAGGTGCCAGGGCTGGAAGGCATGTCCTGTGCGGAGCGGCTGAGGACGCTGGGCTTGTCGGGTTTGGAGAAAAGGAGGCTGAGGGCGACCCCATTGCTCTCCACAGCTTCCTGGGGAGGGGACATGGAGAGGAAGGTGCTGAGCTCTTCTCCCTGGGGTCCAGGGACAGGACGCCTGGGAATGGTTCACAGCTGCACCAGGGGAGGTTCAGACTGGATATTGGGAAACATTTCTTTACCAAGAGGGTGACCAAACCCTGGAACAGGCTTCCTAGAGAGGTGGTCGATGTCCCAAGCCTGTCAGTGTTTAAGAGACATTTGGACAATGCCCTTAATAATTCACTTTTACTTTTGGTCAGCCCTGAATTAGTTAGGCAGTTGGACTAGATGATCATTGTAGGTCCCTTCCAACTGAAATTATTCTATGTTATTCTATTCTCTTCTCTTCCATTCCATTCCATTCCATTCCATTCCATTCCATTCCATTCCATTCCATTCTATTCTTCTATTCAAACCTGTTTCTGTCATGTTATGTATGATTGGCAAGGTACCTCAAACAATCAGCCTTATTCAATAGTAGTTATAGGTCAGAATCTGCTCTAATCCTGGAAATTATAATTGGAGGGGCGTTGACTAGAAGAAAAACAAAAGAGAAAAGCAAAGAGCAACTGATGGCAGTTTATAAATAGTCTCAGGAAATGCATATTTTAATATGAGTAAATGCTATCTCCTTTGCTGAATGTGCATAACTAAATTCTATGGATTACCAAATAATCACCATTCTTTATTCACTTTCCTTTGAGACGCATTGTTCCATATTTCAGAGTTTCAGTTAAAAAGGAGTTGAATGCAACATAATAATATAGACTCAACATACAGTGATATCACCTTTTAAAAAATACTTTTAAAAATATATTTTGTTTCACAGTTAAGCCTACGACAAAACACAGATGATTACTTTTGCAAAACAAAACAAAACAAAGCACTTGGTTTTAACTGACTGTAAGATGCCACCATTGTCTACTCTTTAACAATGTAAAATTGAATTTAAAATCAACAAAAATGCAATGAAAGATGCTTTATGGTGGAAAGGGGCTTCTCTGTCAATAAGAATACAGCATTCAAATACATTTTTCAAAACAAATATTCATAGAAAAATATATTATCTGATGTGAGATTATTTTGGTTTATCTGTTTTGACTTTCTCCAGAGCACTGAGGTTTGTTACTGACTCTTAACCCCCTGAAGACTAGGTAATAAAGTGTATGGTACATGATAAAACACAGATACTGAAAGAAGATAATGAGTAAAATTATGTGTCTCAGCGGGCATGGTCTGAATTAGCATCGCTTTACTTATTAAGGCAATCTTTACTTACAAAGTCATGCGGATACTCAGGGTACCTAGAAGACTATCTTTAAACAGAAAATGCTTGGAAATCTATAACCAATTAAATAATTAGCATTTTCCTAATATATAGAGCCAAGGATGGTATCTATGGAAGAGGTACCATCCCTTATTATTACGTAGGATTCTTTACTAAAAATAACAGCAATTTCTGGTACCCCTTTTAAGCCCAGTTTCATCTTTCACAGCCCTTTGAGACGGGCACTAGAAGTTTTACATCCTCAACTGAAAAGAAAGAAGGGCACGAGCTACTCAGATATTTTATTTAAAAAAAAAAAAGAAAAAAAGGAGTACATAAAAATTCCAAATGTGTACACGATGTAAACGAGGCACTTTCATGTTCACACAGGCAGAACAAAACCAAAAAAGAATCCCTGCAGCAACAAATTCTCTGTCCTCTCATGTTAAAACTTAAAAAAGAAGTCAATCTTAGAGAAGCAAATTCACAAAAAAAATCTCCAAGTGCCCAGCTGTGTTCTTTTTTTCACAGAGCTGATCAAAATCCTCAGATAGAATAGAAAGCAGTAGTTCTCAGAAAGCAAGGCCCTGTTTCTCTGCTTTAACAGCAAAAAACAATGAGCATATTCCACCTGCTTTCTGTTCAACATCCATCCAAGTCTTCTCATGTCATCCAGTGGGGCCCCTAAAAAAACAGCGATGGCAATTTTAAAATAGTGATTCAATTTAGTTTTGGTCTTGCATTGTTTAAATCACGTGGAGTTTTACTACACGATACCAAATGAACAATTTCTTGTTCCTTTAGTGGACCATGTTTCAACATGAAGAAGATATATACATACCCAGAGTTTTCCTGGCTTTGAAGAGCTTTCATGTAAAGTTTTTCTGTAAATGAAATTGTGGGAGATTGCTCATCCATTACAGATTGCTTTGAGGAGTATGACACTCATATTTATGTTCTGTGGGGTTTAAAATTTGCATTTTTCTTTGTACATTTTTTTGCTTACATGGAATATACATTTTTGTGTATATATTTATATATTTTTTGTATATATATATTTTTATATATATTTGGATTTCCCCTCCCAAATCAGAATGAACAAGAAGTCTTCCTTTAGTAGCTAAACTTAGTAGCAAGCCACATGTAAAATATATACTGTATATCCCAGGGGTCCTGCGTAATATTTTCTTGATAAATAATACCTTCTTATAAAGAAAAAAAAGCTAAATATAAGAATGTCCTCCAATTATTCTAATAGGTAAATAGGCCTCAGAAGCATTCACATCTGCCATAGAAACTATAAAAGCTGATGCAATAGCTCTGTTCATTAGATTGCTATTAATTCCTGTACAAATTTTAGAAAACAAGCATAAATGAAAAAAAAAAATCCAATGAGACAATATTGTTCAGGAAGAGAGTGTTAAAAATGTAAAAAAATATATTTACACTAAATAAGGTTTTCTTAGATGAGGTTAAGTCTAGGCTTACTCAGACTTATTTCTAGATCACGTTCATCATTTTTTCTATACTGTTTCAGGGCTACAGAATGAAACCTTTAAACAAGGGTTGACATTAACAGATGACAGAGCCCCAGTGAAATATCAGAAGTGCTCTTTGAGCTGTGCTGCTTGATACAGGCAGCCTGGCCCGCTAAAGCAGAAAGCTGGAACAAAACCCCAACCTCACAGGGACATATGCATGGAACAATAACCAAAAGCCCCAAAGTGCTTCCTAATAAGATTGCATGCATCAAAAAAAAAGATGTATTCTGATCCTTTTCATTTTATCAATTACCACTTAACATGTCTATGGTCCAGCATAAGCTGTAAATACGCAGATTGAAGAAAAATGTATGTATAATCTCCTTGACTTTCCACTCAAAGCTGAAGACCTGAGCATGTGATTTAAGTGTGTGCACAAACCAGATACAGAAAAAATAACTTTGCGGTTTGGGGTTTTTTTTGTACTATTATGGGTCTATTTTAATACCTGAAAAACTTTCATAAACCTCTACCTAACATACATGAAATTTACTTAAATGTACCAGCTGAGTTCTTTTCAATAAAAAATTAGAACTATTAAAGTCTGCCATTATGTGCTGAAAATGCCTGACGGTTCCTTGTTCTTTTATTCTTACTTCTAAATTGGGAGGGAGGGACTGTATCTCTTTTTTTATAATTTTCTGCTGTTAACAGAATGTTTACAATTTATTCTTAATTAACCACAAAATGATTCTGTAATCAGTGGCAAAGTTCAAAACTGTAGTAAGTGAGCCTTTTGTGAGTGTATTTTTAAATGAGTTCATTGTGTTTTTTTCTCAAGTTTTCTATATTTTGCAAAAGTGTAGAAAGCTGAAGAGTTTCAGCATACTCTTGACGATATGATATATCAAGTCAATGCAAGCAAACAGTTAAAAGGAAGAAATAGTAAGGTTTCCATGCATTTATTTAATTTCTAAAGCATTTGTCCGTAATAATCAAAATAATTCTATGCATGTCTTTAAAAATATGGATGGTCCTTCTGAAAAATAAACCTACTGACACAGGCTGCGGTAACTTATTTACATCAAATAGCCTGCAACACCAGGGTCAGTCTGTCACTGGGCTTCTTAATGGTTTCCACGTTCCTGTATAGGAAAAGTCTTAGTCTGGACTAAAGAACGGCTTTAACATCATGGCTCAATTGCTTTAATAGGTGGGCCTATAACAAAGAACCAGTATATCTATCAGACGTAGACACAGATGTGACACTAGAGTCATGAATGACGTTATACAGTCTTGGAAAAAGATAGAAAAATTAGAATTAGATAGAAGGAAGCATTTTCCAAGGCATGAAGGATATGTTCCTAAACCACTTAGAAACGCCCAAAATCTGTATACGAGTGTTTTAAAAAGCAAAGTTATGGTCAGTGTTGGCAGCTCTGACTAGCATGCAGCTGAGAATTGGAAAGCACCAAGAAAAAATGCACTATAGCAGAGAGAGGACTTTTTGCTTGACAGATAGGGAGAGTTAAAAAAAAAACAGAACAGCTCTTTTCATTCTCTCTCTCTGAAGGTCTATGTACAATTGATTGGCCAGGCTAGGACGCGTCACCTGGAACTGGCTGAAAATCATCCAGGCTGCATTAAAAATGAAGTAAGCAGACAATTATCAGGTGTATGTGTTAGTGTGAATTTATATGAAAAATATTCAATATTTCCTTCCTGAGACATGTTAATAAATTTTGGCTGAACTAAAAAATAATTAGTGCATTTTTTCTTGTTTTCTGCACTTTCAGAATACTGCACAATGGTGATCATTCATAACGGTCTGAACAAACCTGCAGCAAAATGCAGATGGCACCTGCAGCAAAATGCAGATGGTGCAGTTGATAAACTAGAGGGAAGGGATACCATCCAGAGGGACCCTGACAGGACCCTGAGGAGTGGGCCCATGAGAACCTCATGAAGGTCCACAGGCCAAGTGCAAGGTCCTGCACGTGGGCAGGGGCAATCCTCAATGTCAATAGAGACTGGGGGATGAATGGACTGAGAGCAGCTCTGCAAAGAAGGACGTGGGGATACCGGTGAATGAAAAATTGGACGTGAGCCGGCAATGTGCACTTGCAGCCCAGAAGGCCAATCGTATCCTGGGCTGCATGAAAAGCAGTGTGTCCAGCAGGTCAAGGGATGTGATTCTCGCCTTCTACTCTGCTCTGGTAAGACCCCACCTGCAGTACTGCGTCCAGCTCTGGAGTCCTCAGCACAAGGGCCTGTTGGAGCAGGTCCAGACAAGGGCCACAAAAAGGATCATAGGGCTGGAATATCTCTCCACAGGCTTTGAGCAACCTGATCTAGCGACAGATGTCCCTGCCCATGGCGGGAGGGTTGGACTAGATGAACTTTGAAGGTCCTTTCCAACCCAAACGTTCTATGATTCTGTGATTCTAAAATCCTCCATTGTTTGCGGTGTGTTTGTGCCGTCACTCATCCAACATCTACTGTTACACAATACTTGTGTAACGTAGCTCTTACCATGCACTATTTTCTCCTCCAGAATCCTAAAGGTACTTTCTCCCTTCACTAAAACCCACACACTTCATGTCATATAGCGTCACAAGCACCAGAAATGAATGGGCAACCAGATGCAAGAAGTTTCAGCTCAAAGTGTTTTTTTTCCATCTTTTTAATAATTTTGCTTAGGAAGTCCTCCACAGCAACCAGCTGGTATTGCCAGTGGCTTAGAAAACTTAAACTGTGTATGTATTCAAATAAGAATCAACAGGGGTAAATATTCAAATAAGACTCAACTAAAGGAGTCCAAATGCATTCTTGAGACAGAAGCCATTATAAGCAAGCTTAATAAAAATAAAAGCATATTTTGAAAAAAAAAAAAAAAAGGACTGGCACATTAATAGAAAGAATAGCCTTTGGCAAGGGCAAGGCGTCTGAAACAACTTAATAACAAAATTCATGGGGTGTTTAATGAACCCTGTGTTTTGTGATATAAGGAAAAAAGTACAGAAGTGTTAAATGGAGCTTGCAGCTGTTTTGCAGATTTCTCCAAGCTTCAATTATTAAAAATCTGGAAGGCTGAGGGGAGGGACAGCTGAAGAAAAAAGTTTAAGCATTAAACGTAACATTTAAAAAAAAGTCAACTGCAAAATATCCATCATCATGCACTACAAAGGATTGGTTACTGAACGGCTTGTTTTCTGTGGTTACATTTTGAAAACCTTTTATAAACCGAAAGGAATACCACCCTTAGAAAAAAGGGATATGCTAGCTTACGCTTCACGCGGTGCTCGTCACCGTGACTCACAGTCACCGCCATGCTTCCACGCTCTGGATGCGGGAGCGCAGCTGAGCAACGCTTTGCCCAGAGGACGGTTTTCCCATCCCCTCCTCAGCCCGATTGCCACAGGCAACCACCTCCTTTTCCCCTTCCCAGTAACACACACACACAGAGCGGAAACATGGCTGGCCATACTGGCTGGTCGGGACTCTGCTTTGCTCCTGGGGCACAGGCACACCCTCACTGTCTTAATTCATGTCCATGCTCACATCCACAGGGTGGTCAGCCCCTAGAGTTGACCTTAATCCTGCCCAGCGTATTAAATACCCATAACTTGGGCTCCTTTTCATCCAGTGTCAGCTCCAAATTTGAGTATTTCCAGATCCTGGTTTCCTCCTCCATGCCAGCTAGTCCAGATCGAAGTTTGCTGGTGAATCACACACACACAGATAAACAGGGTATAAAATCAAGAAAAATTTAAAACTTAAAGCGTTTTTTCATGTCGTTAACCAGATATCCTTACGAACCAGATGTCCTTGCCATCCATATACCCTTACATTCCAGATACCCTTAGACAGTGTACATCTCTGTGCTGACAACTTTCAGTTACTTCAACAGTATTATTCTTCCACTGCAGGCTCATCATGTTTAATGCATTACACCTGCTATTCATGAATATTTTACTGTGTCATTTTTATGAGTAGTAAACACTGTAAAGAAGAAAGCCCAGAGGAAACCTCTCACAACCTGCAGCTGCAAAAATGCAAGCTTCCCTAACTGCTGCGCCTTTATACCTGTAACTCTACCACGCAGGCAATGTCTGGGTTAATATTTGCAGTTATTCCTAAACCTTTCTGCCCAGATTACCAACATATGCACTGTGTGTGCTAGTGGTTTTTTTTCAGGAAAAAAGATCTTTCATTCCTTAAATTCACTATCAATTGTATTCTTCTACAAATAAAAAGCCACATCGTTGGGTAATAAAAATGGATGCAGTGCCATTGAATTTAACAGAGATATATTGACTGAGAACACGAGATCTTTGTGGCAAGGTTTTCCACTTGATAGATTGAAATAATATTAAAATGTCTGTTATAATACAGTATTTTCATGGTATTCCTCTAAGCTACGGTTTGGGAGTAGCTATCCAAAGCTGGCTGTCTACTGTGTCTAATCTCAAGCTACACGCATTAATCCCATTTTTTTGCATATTTTTCCCATTGATCCCATAATTCTGCACAAAGCACATTTGTCAGTTTACATGTCCATATGGAATATAAGATTCAGTTTATACAGAGGCTTCATTTTGAGATTTGCACTTTACCCAATTTAGCATGAAAGTATTTTCTCCTACTAACAAATGTTAGATTGGAAAGAAACGTTATGCAATAAAATCAAGGGAAAAATGCCAAATCTGCAGGAATTTTGCAACATGAATATATTTAAAATTGACTAAAAAATAACTGCAACATTTATACCCTCAACTTGCAAGTATGGAAATAAACTTGAACTTAGAACCAAACAGCTTCTGCCTTCAAGGAGTCTGACATTTGCATCCCTAATAGTCCCGAGATTTCTAACATAAAATCAAAACATCCCTATCTGTACATTGAAAAGCGGAGATATAAATATAAATATATGTATATGTCTGTTTATATATGCATTAGTTAGAAACATTTTTAACTACCTACAGCCTATGGCAAGACAGAATTTTTACATGGGTATTTACAGAGAGCTGCAAAATGTGTCAGCACAGATGTAATGCTGATCTGTTTCATGCTTAATAATCATATTTAAATAACTGGTTATTTCCTAAATAGCATTTTCCTAAGAGCCTTTTCAGTGTAGTAATGTGTCTAGCAGCGTTAAAGGTTATTACCCAGAAGAACTTGTGAAGTATATAAGATAAATAAAAAAATGAATATTAAACATTTGCAGCAGCAACATAGCAGCAACATAATCATCCAATTGATTTCACTGAGTATTTTTGAAAGTCTCGGTACAATACTTTTTTTCAAAGATTTTTCTCCTGCTATTTTCCTATGAAAAGCCATTTTGTAAAATGAAGCCATGAAGCTCTATGGTTACTTCCTATAACTTTTTAGGTTAAATGATCTCAAGTAAAATGAAGATTGCTATTTATTTTGGGCTTCATCCTTGATGTGGCTCCTAGATCAGGTGAGATCGACTAATGTACTATTCATTTTACATGCACTTATTAGAAACAGTCCAATGAGCCCTCAGTGAAGGTTAATATTGACTTTGGAGAAAGTTGGGACTAACCCGTGCAGAGCCGGCGCACTCTGTGTTGGAGGAACTGCCTGATTAACAACCCAGTTCGAAACTCAGCGTGATTGAAAGCTACACAATTTCCTGACCGTTTGGAATAAAATGGGGAGAGATCACCAGGGTTTGCCAAGAGATAACCAAACATCTGCCTAAAACCAAAGCCTAAACCAATCCTGAAGGTCCAGGGGAAGCATATAGAGCACCCCGTGACAGGAAAGCTCAGAAACAGCGTGTGGATGTGTTGCACGCACAGATCTGTGAATAACCTGCCGTGCAAAAGAGAGGATGGCAGTACAAGGGAGAGGAAAAGTTCATCCCTGTGAGAGGCGATGTAGGGGTGCATACAGACGTGCCTGTGTGCCTGTATATTTATGTATAATACCCTGTATATCAAGCTCAAGGAGATGGTTATATTTATGGTGTTTTGCAGTTCTGTCACGCCTCCATTGCCCTTGCCCTCCAGTGTGAAAGTGAATTAAAACCTGAAATCCTAAAGGTGTGTCCAGAGTTTGCACTCCTCACCCTGGCAGTTTTATCTTCTAAAATGCCTACATATTTTTTAAAAGTAGAACAAGAACAATAAGATCAACATTAGATGACAAGGAGAAAATTAGTTTCAGAAATGAGATCCTTCTAAGAATTCTGGACAAAGAAATGTTTTAATCAACTCAATATTTTCAATTTGACATGTAATTAAACGCTGCATTTCAATTTAGGCCTAATTAACTTTTCTTCTTTTTTTTTTATCAATTAAAAAATGAAAACACTACTTTAAAATGAAAGGGTCTGTTTCATTTAGAAAATGCTGAAATTAAACATTTGACACAAAAAACCTCTTTTCCCGTATGAAATTAATGACTGAATTTTATCTATGTTTATTAATAGCTTTGTTCATGCAAAATATACTTTTCAATGAGCTTAATAATCTTCAAAAAATTGTGCCCACCTCTACACAGTGTCACTCTACCTCTTCTCAAGAAGCTTGCATTGCCTCTGCTCAAATTGACTGAAGTTGTGCCACCATTATCTGGGGCTACATATATGAAAAATAGTGCTTTAAAAATTATTCATGTCTGAGATATTATTTGGAAAATAAACCTAAGCCAACACAAGTATAAAAGTTTTTTTTGCCATTTATACATTTCCTAGAGACAGTTTGATGTAAACATCAGATTCTGCAGGCTGGAGTCAGGGACCTGTAAGTGCACAAATACATCAGTAGCTTATCGATGTACCCAAGGATCAGAGCAGTTTTCAGCACTCTGAAAGCTGATGGCAAGTTCTGTCTGCACTTTGAAATTGCAGCATTATAAACTAATTCAGATTTGGTCTATTTCATGGTAAATATTTATAGCACAGTGCTAGGACAAGATTCCTAGAAAAATTACATCAGAGTTTTAAAATGCTATTTGCAAAAGATGCAAACAGACTTCCACCCCACCCCCCAAAAAAAACCCTCCAAAAACCAAAAAAACAACCAACACAAACCCACAAAGGACGTAGATCAAGCACTCGGTGATCTGTCCTTGTTGTTAAAATCAATGGAGAAGAGATTATTTTTTTCCAAGCCTTCCATGAAGGTTATACCAGCTCATACCAATCAAATAATGACATACTAAGCTCTGGTTTGCACTAATATTTTACACTGTTGTGGTCCTTTGTTTCTTTGTTACCTCATTATGTAAACTTACCTGGGTGTGTGAAAATAATCAGGAATCCTAGATTCTGCTATTGTGCTGGCCCACACTCTCAAATGAGGAAACAACTATGAACCTGGAAGAACTTGGATGTCATATGCCAACCCATTTCTTGTAGAAAAGGAGTTTCTTAGGGAAATTGTAAAAAAAAATTGAAATTTAAGGATAATGAACTTGTGTTTATATGGCACTGTAGGGAATCAGTCATTTAAACTACCAGACCCTCTGGCATAGAGTACAAGAGAGGCTGCTAATTAACAGTAGCTGGTTATTAATCACACTTCTCCCCTCTTCATTCATTCCAAGAAGAGCTTGCACTACAAGTACTCTCCTTAGTTTGAGAAGAGCAGCTGTATCTATTCCCATGTATTCGAACAGACAGATGTTAGGAGGACTTTAATTTTCATACATTCGCCTGAAAAAAGGTCTTATTGTTACAGTGTCAATCTTAAGACTAATGCTTCTTAAGTGATACCTCTGCTCCAGCATTGAAAATAGAGCACTTGAGCATTCCCAGGTATGGTACTTTATAAATTCATTATAGGTAAATGTAAATTAATGTACGTGGGAAGACAAACATAAAATTATGATTGGCTCTAAGCTGATTGCTCAAGAGCATGATATTAGTGTTGTGATAGGCAGGCCCACAAGGAGGTCATCTCAATAGAGTGAAAAGTCAGACAAAATGTTAGAAATTATTAGGGAGGGGAAAAAGAGCAAAATAATGTAAGCTATTGTGCCACTTTTAAATCCAAGTCTTATGAATATCTTAAATATTATCATAAAATCACAGAATTGCTGACGTTGGAAGGCACCTCTGGAAGACATCTATTCCAAATGCCTGGTCAGGAAGGGTCAGCTAAAGCAGGTGACCCAGGATGGTGTTCAGTAGAGTTTTGAATATCTCCAAGGATGGTGAATCCACAGCCTCTCTGGGCAACCCAAGGCAGTGTTTGATCCCTCTCACGGTAATAAATAAATAAATAAACAAACAAAATTTCTTATCTTTAAATGGAATTTCCTGTATTTCATTTTGGACCCACTGCCTCATGTCCTGTCACTGGACACTGCTGAGAGAGCCTGGCTCTCCCTCTTTTACACCCTCCCATTGGGTATTTATACATATGGATAAGATCCCCCCAAGCCACCCCTTCTCCTGGCTCTCTCAGCATCTCCTCATGCCCAGCCCTAGACACAGCACTCCAGATGTGGCCTCACCAGCGCTAAGCAAGGATCACCTCCTTGAGCTTCTGGCAATGCTCTGCTGGTTGAAAACAGTTAAAGGTTAGCATAGTAATAGGAAGAAATGTCACATATGTTGGTGTTATCCTTCTCACGCATGAGGGACATCTTCTCTCTCAGCCCCTGAACACTGTGGTAAAAGTGATAGTAGATAGGCAGACCGTTGTTTTCACCTTGCAAGGCCATTTCCGCGTTCAGATGACTTCCAAAACACTTTGCAGCATTAGGGAGCATACTCGGGCCTAATTTTATCCATTGCTGAAATACAGCAAATGATTGTTAGTCCATAGGCACACAGATCAACAGGTTAGGACAAGATCTGAAGAATAGCTAATTCTTACACTGCTAATGATCAAAATAAAAAGCACCTCCAAAACAGTAAGATTATTACCTTTTTTATGTTATGCTATTAACCTCATTAAACTCAAAGACAGAAAATTATCTGTTCATGAAAACTGTAATTTTCAAATGTGTTATCTCCTTTCTTCTTCAGATTAAGTATTGTCTTATTTAATACAATATAATTGTATGGTACAATTTATTTCAGCTTTCATTTGATAGACATGTTACTGCTGTGGGTCAATATAAGTCTTAATTCTAGAATTGCTATTAAAATTGATAGCAGACACCAACTAACCTCATATAAGCAAAAAACACAGCTGGAAGTTTGTGGGAATGTGGTACACATATCCATGTTAACTCTACAAAGTATACTGCCACGGTGTTACTATGCTGAATCCAAGCAAAAAAGCGCTCCTTAAGGGCTTTAAAAAATTATAGAGTAAAAATTAAAGTTATAGTGCTTGAAATTTATCATGTTCTTATTTTATCTTTCTTTGGTTCATTCCCCTTCCTTTTCTTCTGAAGGAACATATACCCATAACTTTTATCCCTTTGTTTTCAAAAGGAACTCAGATTCATTTTGTTTGGCAAGTCTTTCCAATTCACTATAAAGTTTGTTAACATACCCTGACATTCCTTAACAAGGAAATCTATTTAATCTTTCAGCACACTTTTTTTTTTCTGATTCAGATCCTTCTGTTCATCCAGAGAAATACAGGAATATTTCTTAGTTAAAAGTTTAGCCCGTTCAAGGTTTTCACTGGCACAGATCTATCCCTCAGCTGGTTGATGCCAGTTAAACCATGCATTGAAGAATTTTTTGACCTTTTGCAGAACAGAACTTCAAAACCACCACCATCTGCCACATAAAAGTCTAAATCACACTATACTTAGGGGAAAAAAAAGAAGAAAAATAGAAGTAATGAGGTCTCAAAAAGGATAAATAAAAGTTACTTTCAACTGAAGAAACTGTACTTTTCTTGATTTGAATATCAGGTCTGTAATCAGTGGGAGCTAAGATCAATGGGAGTTATTTGGCTGACACTAATGAGTTAATCGTGCAGCAGTTCATGCAGAAAGGCACAAAGAAGGGGACAGGAACACTGTTCAGACCATCATACACAATCTCAGCAGTAGCGGTGATGCTCCACAGTCCCCAGCAGCCCCTGGAGTGACCATCCTTGCAACATTGGAGGCCTTGACCCAGATGGAGGTCCTGAAGGAAGACAGCTCTGCAAGTCTCAAACTGCAGGGAGCACCTTGGGCCTGGGACACACGGTCTTCTAGCCTGCAGGAGGTGTGCAGTTGTCAAGGGGCTGTGTTTCTAAGAGAAGGAGCTGCAGGAGCAGGTCAGGAGACCGCACAGAATCAGAGGTAATGAGAAAGAGATCAACTGGATCTTCTCTGAAACCTTGTAGCTTCAAGAGTGCAAACATCCAGGTGAAGCTGTGAGGCAGGCAGAGCCTGTGCCTATCAGGTTGCAAAGTGGAAAATTCCACCGTGGCAAAGGCCGGAATGGAAGCCTGTGACTTCTGGCACCAGGAGGAAGGCTCCTGCTCCACCTGAAGGCTTTGCAATTATGGAATAGTTTCACCACCATCAGCTGATGAAAACCTGGGAGCACTGCTGAATGGAGCATCTCTGTCAGCTGAGCCTGAGCCACTCAGGGGCACTGGCGGCAGGGGGGAAGCAGCAACTGTTAGTATGGGAGACTGCAGGGCACAAGGGATGCCCTCTCCCAACCCTATCATCGAGGGAGGTTTACTTCTTGCCCGGCGCTCACAGCTGAGAAGTAGTGAAGAGGTTGCCGTGGCTAGTCTGACTCTTGGACTATGATCTCCTATTGCTCTTCCATGCCGGCACCAGCGATACTGCCAGGGGAGGGCTGGAAAGTATCAAGCTTAACCACATTGCTCTGGAGGTGATAGTCAAGGACAGGGTCATGTCTCCCTAATCCTGATAGTGAGAGGGATGTGCTTGAGGATGACTGGACAACCCTGGAGGTCAAATCATTGCACAACTGATGGTGGCAACAGTGTTTTGGTTTCTACGACCAGTCGTCTTTGAAGACTGACAGCTGCATGTAAGAGACAGATCCGCCTGACAAAGTGGGGCGAAAATACCTTTGTCAAAAGATTGGCCCATCTGGAAAGGAGACCTCTAAACTAGGAACTGGGAAATCAGCATGACTCATTGCCTCTCTGAAGTGCCTTTACACGATTACATGCAGCATGAAGAACAAACAGGAGGAATTGGAGGTCTATGTGCATTTATAGGGCTACAATCTCCTTGAGATAATGGAAGTGTAGTGGGATAACTCACATGCCTGGAGCACTGCAATGGATAGATGGAGGTCCATGGGCAAGGGCAGGCCAGGAAGGCAAGGGAATGCATGGAGCTCTGCCTTGAAACAGCTGATGAGCCAGCTCAGAGCTTATAGGTCAGGAGTAGAGGGCAGACCGACACAGGCAATGTTGTGGTGACTGTCTGCTACAGACCATTTGATTGGGAAGAAGTAGATGAGACCTTCTTCGGACAATTGGAAGAAGCCTCATGTTTGAAGGAATTCCAACAGGAATCTCATGAAATTCAACAGAGGGAAATGCTAAGTTCTGCCCTTGGGGAGGAATAAATCCATGCTCTAGTGCACGCTGGGGACCACGTGGCTGGAAAGCAGCTTTGCAGAGAAGGACCTGGGGGTCCTGGTGGACACCAAAACTGAATATGAGCCAGCAGTGTGCCCTCATGGCAAAGGCAGTTAATAGCCTCCTGGGCTGCGTTTGGAAGAGCACAGCCAGAAGGTCAAGGGAAGTGATCCTTCCCCTTTATGCAGCACTAATGAAGACACAGCTGGAGTGATGTGTCCAGTGCTGGGCTCTGCAAGATAAAGAGGGACATGGACTTACTGAGGTGAGTCCAGCAAAGGATTTTATTTGATGCTGCTTTAAGGAAGGACGGTTGGACTAAACAATCTCCAGGGGTCCTTTCCAACCTCAACTATTCTATGATCCTGTTATTCTGTAATGCTATATTCTCCATCAAAACTTTCAAAGTAGCATCTGATGTGGAAAAAAAAACCTTGAATGTGCAAAATTTTGTTAGGTGGAGCACCAAGCATTTTCCTATAAAGAGCTATAAAATGCCTGATAATAACTCTTGCGTACTAAAAGCATGTGAATGTTTTAAATATTTTGATGAAAGCATCTGTGAGTGTCCAATGCTTCCATTAATAGCAATTCCTTCAAACTAATAAGTGGAATGAATTACAATGAAATAAGCATCAAAGTGAATTTAAAAATATGAGCACATTGACAACAGATGTTCTTTCAAGGGTGAGAGCTCCTGGTCCACAAACCATTAAATCAATGAAACTTTTAAGTGAAATTTAGGAATGACATCAGTTAAATAGTGTCCCGCAAAATATATTTCACATTCTTTTTAGTAATTACAAGACATCCATCACTTCTGAATCTTCTTGCCAACAAATTGCATAAAGTTCACTAGATTCTCCAACCTGCATTACTGTACTGGTATCACATTTCTCTTTTAGATAATTTCTGTTGCTTATCTTAAGGATGTGCTGCCGAGCCGTTATTCACACATTTTGCTACTATAAAAAACAACAATGTGCAGACAAGTTTTGCACTTCTTTCTGAAGGCAGTGAGACTGGGGCCTGATCTCAATTTATGGTGGTAAAAAATTTATATTCTAGTGCCAAATACTTTAAAAGCCTTGCACTTGGTCAGCTCTGGAGCTCTTAGCAATTCCAGTTGTTACAGTGCTATTTGAAAAATAAGCATTTAGTCATCACACATTAATATGGGTACTGAATGTCTGGTCCAAGACTATAAGGAACCAATGTATAGCAATAAATCATAAAGATGAGCAGTAAAGTCCTCTCCTCCAAAGGTTACAATATCAATAAAAAACCTGAAAGTGACAAATGTATAAATATTCATGAAAACATCTGCTTCCAACATAGAATTAATTTTTATTTACAATTATATTAAAGTTTTCTGAGTTATTTTAACACTACCCTTTTCCAGCTGCATCTCTCATACAGGGGAGAGACATTATTTCCCTGAGATAAGCAGACAAAGGTGGATGAAGTAATTGGATTGCAATTATTGTGCTGTAGAGATTATAGAAACCAGAATATTGCATGCATTATACACACATGCATAAGTATTGTTGCAAACCATATTCACCCGTGAGAATCAATTGTAGACTCAGCTTCATAATATTTAAGACTATTTCTTGTAGATGTTTGTTTGTTTAGACTTCTGTGATCTCTGCACTTAGCATTACTCCTCCCTCAAATACAGAAGCAGAAGCTATCTAATCATCTATAACTGATCAAAAAAAAAATCTGCAGGTCATGGTTGCATCACTCTGGAGGCCTATTCCTTCATCTTCCTGCTGATTATTCCCTCTCAGATAAATTTGGGGTAGCAGGAAGAAAGGATGACTGATTCAGCAAGGACAGTACCTGTACTCCATTCTTTCTGCATCTAATGAGGTCAGGCAAATGTTCTTTCAATAATGCCCCCTTAGGTAAATAAGAAATAATCCTATATTTATATCCCACCGAAATAAACTGGAATTCTTCCTTTTACTTCAGCTGTGTTGAATCTGGCCTTTATTTCCTTTCCCCATACACCTACATGCAGTAGTCCACTAGCAACAGAACTGCTTCGTGGGGTTAGCACAGGACGGGTACATGTTCCACCTGGTGGAGAAAGGCTACATGAAATTGCCAAAAGATAGCCTTGTGCACAGAGGGAAGTTCTCAGGTGATCTTACAGGGAAGGAAAAATTTATAGTAAAAGTCCTGGCTTAAATCAGAAAATCAAGCATGTTTTTAAATAATAATGATGCTAAGGGGTAATTAGGTTTGGGGAGGTTTTGGTAAATAATGTTTAAATAATAATATTTAAAAATTCTGCAAACATATCTACCGGGAATATTTATTTCTCTATTTGCTTTTCTTTTCAAGTGAGTAGAGTTAAAAGCAGTGAGTAAAGTAAAAGAAACAGAGTAAGTTTATGAAACTGCCTATGGCCTAAACCTATCACAAAAAGTACATAACCTATTCACGGCTGCAAAGCAATGAAGCAATGGAAGCAATACAAATTAGTTCTTCATTACTATAAACTTTTCAGGAATAATCAGGGACTGTCAAAGAAGCTGCAATTATTTACAAATCTGAGGGTCTTTCTGTTTCCAGCAATGAAATTTATGTAACAACTTTCTGTGCTATTTCACTTTGATTGCCTTCACCAGTTCTACACTTTATCCTCAAATAAAGTGTTGTTAAATTAAGCAGATAAATTCAAATATGAAAATGATGCAATGTCAGAGAAAGGTCTTTGGCACATATTTCTTACTCTCTATTTTTAAACAACAAACCAGCATCGATACTTACTATCAGTCTCCATACTTTGTAATATTGATTTTTGCTTTGCAGTACCTATGGTGGTGGGTTGACCTTGGCCGGCTCTCAGATGCTCACCCAGCCGCTCTTCACTCCCTCTCCTCAACAGGACAGGGAGAGAAAATAAGACAAAAAAGCCCGTAGGTTGAGATAAAGACAGGGAGATCGTTTATCAGTTACCTTCACGAGCAAAACAGACTTGACTTGGGGAAAATTGATTTAATTTATTGACAATTAAAATAGGTTTGGAGAGTGAAAAACAAAGACAAAAAATAAAACAGCTTCTACGCACCCCGCCCTTTTTCTTCCCCTGAGGTTTAACTCAATTCCTTCATTCCCAGCTCCTCTACCTCCTCCCCCAGCAGCACGGGGGGTGGGGACGGGGGCGTTACGCTCCGTCTGTAACAGCTCCTCTCTGCCGCTCCTCTCCCCCCGCGTTTTTCCCCTGCTCCAGCCTGGGTCCTCTCCACAGGCCGCAGACCTTCAGGGTAAACCTGCTCCTGCGCGGGCTCTCCCTGGGCTGCGGGAAAATGCCCGCTCCAGGGGCTGCGGGGGAATCCCCGCTCCAGAGCCTGCAGCACCCCCCGCCCCCCTCTGCTCCCACCCGGCTGTGGCGGGGGCCATCTCACACCCGTCCTCGCGCCTCACCCCGCTCTGCTGCGCTCTGCCCTTCCGTACGCACATCTTGCCCAGGGTGCCACCAGTGCGGCTGACGGCCCAGCCGGGGGCCATCGCGGACCTGGCTGGAACCGGCTGGAACTGGCTGGAACCGGATGGAACTGGCTGGAACTGGCTGGAACCGGATGGAACCGGATGGAACCAGCTGGAACCAGATGGAAATGGCTGGAACCGGATGGAAATGGCTGGAACCGGCTCGAACTGGCTGGAACCGGATGGAACTGGCTGGAACTGGCTGGAACTGGACGGAACCGGTTGGAACTGGCTGGAACCGTCTGGAACTGGCTGGAACCAGATGGAACTGGCTGGAACCGGCTGGAACTGGCTGGAACCGGCTGGAACTGGCTGGAACTGGCTGGAACTGGCTGGAACCGGCTGGGACTGGTCACTTCTGGCTTGGGGCGGCCCCTGCTCTCCTCTCACAGAGGCCACCCTGCAGCCCCCCGCTGCCGATACCTCGACACGAAACCCCACGCACAGCCACAGAAATATTTGCACATATTTGCAGAGAATATTTGCACATTTTTAAGTTCCGAATGGCTTGGATAACCATTAGGCTTTGCCTGCCAGACAAATTAAATTATAGTTTATATTTGTTTGCCACAGAATGAACATACAGTTTCTATATTAAAAAAAATATGAAGACATTAAGCAAAACTGAACTTTCCAGGTTCAGGAAAATTAAAGATTAAACTATGCTTTTTATTACACTTTTTATTATTTTTTTATCACTAGCTAAAAAGATAATGCATCCCCAAAGTATTACCAAAAGACTTGAAAAGGCCTCCTATCATGGAAAATATGACCATGTCTACTGGCTTATCCTTTTTCTCTCTACTAAAATAGGTAGGTTTTCTATTTAATTTGTATTAGTGATAACCTCCCCACTAAAATCTAGGTTAAGCAAAGAAGAAGAAAAATCCCCTATGTTTTGGTATATTAAAACAGGTTTTTACCTTTGTCTAATATGGGTCAGATTAGCATAGTTCTACATAAGCAAGTTTTAATTACCTGAAATGCTAAATTAATAGTTTTCAGCAGTTTTATAAAGGGTGTTCCATATGATTTAAACAAATACTTATTTATTTAGATCAAAGAAAGCAAAGATATTTGGACAAATTTTAATTATACAAAACATATTTGTATTTCTAAACCAAAGCCACTTCTATTGAATGTTGTTTAAAAATGCATTATTCTCATCCAAAACCCTATCAGTTCCCAAAAAGCTTAAAAAAAACCCTTTTTACTTTGTTTTCTAACTCATACCACAGAAAACCATGATAAAATGACCTTGTGGCTGACACTTTATTCATTTTTTACACTTGTCACTTAAACCACTTGCTCATGTGTTCAGTGTTACTTATGACATACAAATAATCGCCAAAAGCTAATACTCAGATAAAAGCTATAAGGAAGGGGCCAACATACATTACACCAGTTTAAATTATACACCCTTGATCAATCTTCAGGCTGGCATTAATTTAGGGCTCAGAAACCTCCTGAGCTCAATGTGTTTTATACATAATTGATATTTCTCAGAGGACTTTTCATCCATTACTTTGTTCAGCTTCTTCTTGAGCCCCTGTACAAGTGTGTCATCTGTGACATCCTTTGGCGAGAATGCCAGCACTTCTGTGGCATTGCGTGTTTTCCGCGTTATGTAGCATGGGCTGGCTTTGAAACGAACACCTCGTGCGGTAGCCCTCATGCCAGTCAGTCCTCTCATACTTCTCCCCGCTGGTCTGAGCTAAGAGCTACTGACGTCAGAGCATTTTCAAGGAAGGTGGCAAACGAGGAGGGCACATGCCTTTATAGTCATGGTTCCTAGCCAATCAAGGAGATCGTGCTATAGTCAATGGTCTTTCCATCTCAGCTCTCATATATTCCTGAGGAAGAAGGGAAGCAGACACCAAGTTATGCAGATCCTTAGCTGGTTATAAATAGTGCAAATGAAATACCATATTAGAAAATGTTGAAAATGGCTTAGGCTACAAGCCACCATATGTCTACTGGGTTACAAATGTAGCTAAAATCTGTGGTGTAGATAAGACCTACAAGCAGAAAGCAAGTAATCCATCAAGATATTATTTAAATTAAAAAATTTAAAATAAAAGTATGAGCAGAAATATGCAATATTACATTCTACTGTTTCACAATTAATAATTTCTATGCACCTCATAACAATTGAGCCAGTATTATTATAGAATTAATTATTTCATTCTAGCTCAGAGTTAGTACAGCCAACTTGAGGCTTCTCAGCCAGATATGAAAAGCAAGTTGCTGTCCACAGCAAACAGGCTGTGTAAGGGGGGAGTTCAGAAGGGTTGTTGGAGTGGAGTTGTCATCAGGACTGTGTCAGGAGAAAAATTTCCCTCTGAATCACATCTTGGCTCTCTCCTGCCTTCTAGAGTCCTTCTTCCAGTTGATTTTGCTCTACTGGGATCCAGAGATGCACCCTCTTATCACCGATGCAATCCTCTTCCTACCCAGCATCCACAAAAGGCATCACCTGATTTTCCTTTCTTTTTCAAGACCTTCTTTTCACTTCCTTGTGAGAAGTAGGAAGGGGAAGAAGCTTGGTCTATGGCTGTCACCACGAGGGAAGGGAAACAGTCGAAACTGCAGAAAGTAGCAGAGAGGAAAAGGCATTCTTCTGCCACTACTGCTAGAGGTGGATTGAGGTGGTTTCTATGACTGCTGCAAAGAGCTGACCTCTAAGTAATGACTGCCTGATATGCATCAGGAGGACAAACCAGACTCAGGCAGACCAGATCAGTCTCCTCAGCTGCTGGCAGAGATGCTCTGCCACCCACTGTTAGCTGCCATTCAAGGCAGATGCCTGTTCAGCCTACGAGTTGAACCAGCAACTGAAAGAGTTTAAGTAAAAAAAGGGCCTCTCCATACTTTTTCACCTTGTATGTGCTACTACTAGTAGGAATCAATAAAAATAATGAGAAAGAGACATGGATATATTGTATGTTCTAGAATATATTTCTGTGCAAGATACTTAAGCCCCTGATTACAGCAATGAACACACAGCAATGCAAGCTAAACTGTGTTTTCACGGTACCAATTTCAGGTCAAGGGTAAAACATTAATTTCTCTGTGCTTGGGATTGTTCACTGGTTCAAGCTTTGCTCAGTTCAATCACTGTGGACTAGTACTTTATTCAGGGTCAAATTCTAATTTCTCTAGGAATGTTAAATTATGTCTTTCACTGTGATCTTGTAGTTGATGGAGCAATATAAGGAATTAAATTTTACTTGATATGAGAAAACTTCAGGAATAAACTTCTCATTACAGTGATTCATCCTTAATGTTTTTCTGAAGAAATAAGGTACAGAAATCCTCAGGAAAAAAAAAGAAAGAAAAAGTATGGAAAGATATGACATATGATTAAAGGGATGTTACTATAAACTCTACCCTTTTTTTTGTGTTGGTCTCTTTATACTATGTCGTAAAGAATGTCTGAGGAATTACAATGTGTTTATAACTAAGGGTACTAGTCCATTATATCTACGTGCATAATATTAAGGCATCTTCAAGGAAAAGTGGCCCTGAAAGAATGCTGTAGTATAGGTATACAAAGTAATTCAAGAAAAAACAAACCAACAAAGGAAACAAACAAACAAACAAACAACTGTAATCTGTCTAATGTACTATAAGCAGGAATTGTCCCTTCAACCTTTCCTATTTTCAGTACTTGTGCACAACTTAGCTTTTTCTTCACTTGTTGATTTTAATTCAAGTGTGAAACTAATGGATGAACTAGAAAGCCTCTGTTATGGTAAGAGAAATAGATGTAACACCTTTCTATTTACCAAGAACAGCCAGCTTGTTATTGAGGAGTGAATTGACTATTATGCTATTCTGGCAAACATAAAGAGACATTTAAAAGGTATAATACCAGCTGCCCAGATAAATTCAACACGATGCAGCATTTTTTCATCTGGTGTTGTACATCTGTTTTCAGTATCTCATCTAGCACATTCTCCTGCTGAAATAAAGACACAAAGAGACATAGATTGAGCATTAGTGGCAGGCAGAGTTCATCCTACTGCTTCTGGATAAGATCCTGACAATGAACAGTAATAGACCAAACCATCTCAGTCTCAGCTGAAAATACCATTAATATAGTCTGTTGCTAGACACTATGAGAAGTAAGGTTGCTGCATTAAAAAAAAAAAGTCTGCTTCATGCAGAGGAAAAGTTTTTTTTATGTTATTGCTACTTTGGTTTTAGTATCTGTTCTTCAGTAAAAATAAAGATATCTTTATGAAGTAAAATTAAAATAAGTTACAGTCTAAACAAATCACCATCACTTTCCAGTTCCTCTGTTAATTATGTCCCAGTGAGGAAAGCATGATGATTAGCAGAATTATTTGTATGGGGAAAACGTGCAAAGATCTTTCATGTTGACTACTGTAAGAAAGCTTCCCAACAAGGAGAGTGAATAGAAAGTTTAAGTAAAATTCATATATATCAGTTGAATACTGTTGGAAAAATAGTGTAGAGCATGACATATGACATTAGTTAATATTGCTACACAAATGGACAATAATGGCTTCCTCTTGTTCTAAAAAAAACCAAACAAACAACAAAAAACACAAATAAATCAACATTAGCAAAATATAAATTCAATATAGAGAAGAGTACATATGGATATAGAATTTGATTCTATATTTTTAATACACTGTACTTCTTAATGATTTGTCAAGTAACCTAAAAGCTTGTGGATGCTCACTCTTAACTTGTAACAACCAAATCTCCTCAAAGGCTTCCCTTTCAAGGCCTTTTTTCCTAATTCAGGCCTATGAGAACCCCTTAAAAAGAATAAATATGTGAGAAGAGGACTGCTTTCTTGGGAAAAAAACATAAAGCAAAGCAGAAATAAAATAAATACTGAAATGTTAGTTCATTTTCATTGCTATACTTCTTCCACAAAAAGAAAAACATCTAGGCAAAGGTTTGATGACAAGCAAGCATGATTTATTTCAACTTTTTAACAGGAATCCTTAACAAAGATCCTTAAGTATATCATATGCTAGGCTAAAATGTATTTCATTTTCAATTATTTGAATAAAGCTTTTTTTTCCCTATAAATATGGTCTTAGTATTGTACATATATAATTTGGTCTGTCATGTTCTGCAGGAGCAGAGATACATATCAACAATGTATGACAAAACAATGGTAAAAAATATTATGAATTCATGGAAAAGAAAATATATCACCATTGTTCTGCAACTTTTACCTTTTTCAGTAGAAACCCAGAACAATTTTCACAGTGGGAACTTAGCAAATCTACAGGATGCTTAAGCACTTGCTCTTTTAGAGCGTCAATCAATGTACTTAAATATTTTTCAGAGCAACAGTGGAATAGAATACAAATTAAATTGACTGTGTTGGAAACACAATACAAGTGAGCGGTCACATTACATCGCAGCAAGTATTTCATAGAATTTCTGCTACTTTTCTGAGTGCAGTTTATTAAGCTATGTGACAGCTAGCACAGCTGGCCAGAACTGCTCCTTGGCTGTGCATCCTCTCTGCCAACCACTAAAGTAGCAAGGAAGGATAAGCCTTTTCAGTGTATCTAAAAATACTATTACCACAGCATCTGAGCATTTCAGAATTATTAATATATTTCTTTACCTCAGAATCAATATTGCTCCCTGTTTGAAAGTAAAGAATAGTAAGAACAATAAAAAAAAAGACAAGCCTAGAGAGAAATTTTATAAAGATAAAATGTTATGACACTCGTTTTCAAAGGTGATACTGGGACTTAAACAAACTAAGCTCTAATGATGCTTAAATTCTGTAGTCATACGTGACAATAGGATTTAGATGGCTGAGTTCAGGTGGCTTCAAAAGCTTTAGGATTCTTCATAATCTTGAGGATGCTCAGAAAAAAGGAGGTAGAAGATGGAACTGAATCATTGTTTACAAGGCTAGAGGATTTGCTAGTGCAGCACAGCACAAATAATCTGTTGAAGCAAGCAGCACTCTTTTTCTTTCTTCTTTTTTTTTTTGTTCAGATAAATGTTCTAACTGCTGCAACATCCTTTTTCATTATTTTGGTAGCCCATTTTCAATTCTAAGCAATGACAATGTCTTAGTATTTTTACCAGATGTATGCAAAAGAATGGGGAAGTTCAAGTTCATCCAGAGACATCCAAATCTGGCAAAATAAAATAGCCTGACATGGTTATAGGTGAGGAGTAAGTAATTGAAACACTTCATATTCAGGAGCTATTTTCCTCACCTTAAAAGAAACAAACAAAGACAACCAAAATACTGCAAGAGAAGTTTTAAAGTGTAAAATTTGATGATGGCTTTTTATATAAGACTTCTTTTTATATAAAAAGCTTAGCTATTTCAGTATTTAATTTTTTATGATGTACTCTCATCTTACATGAAATTACTGTCGATATTTAACTCATTGGAAGTGCTGACTCTCTCAGCTGGAGTACTAACTGCTTTTTTCCCATCTTGCAAGATTAAAATGAAAAAATTAACCTAATGAATCATCTGATATTTACTAGCTTGCAGCATAGCACCATATATTCTTTTAGAATTTTTTTTTTTTTTAATATATGAGCAAGATGGCTATTTTGTGGGTGTTAAAATAGAGTTTAACCACTCACCTGGCGTGCAAGACCAATGTGTAAAGTGGTTAAACTTCTTTTACCATCCTTCAGTAGCGCAGGAACAACAGAAGGTAAAGGTGTTATGTTCTCCAAACTCACCTAGTTTTGATTCAGTTTTGCTTCCATACCCAGTGAAATGATGGCTGAGTGCTTTCTGAATATGTTGTACTTGCATGACAAGTAGGGCCATGGTATCTGCTGTCACAGAAGGTCCATCTGGCCTGTGAAAATGGGTGTGTAAGTGCTATTGCAAACAATTTGGCCACAATACTCTTCGTCTTTTCTTTCACTCCTGAATGATTACAGACCTAGGACTCCTGCGATCTAGAATTCAAAAACTGCAGCGACCCAAATTAATTAATGAGAAACCAAAAATTATTTCTGAAAGGAAATAATGAAAATGTTGATTGTTTTTTTATCTCAATGAAACAATTTTTATTTTAGCAGGATTAAATAAAAAATGTTTTTCTTTTAAGGAAAAAGAAATGGGGATGAAGAGAAAAGAGAGAAACTAGGCATAATCTTAGTCATATCACCTGTTAGGTAATATTTATCTTCAGCTTATGGTATGAAATTTAGTTTTAAATGTCCTTCAGAGGAAATGAGATTAGCACTCATTTCTATAACCTCATTAGGCACATAATGAGATTACTACTTCTATTTCCACAAGCTAAGGAATTACATCTGTCTTTTGCATATGTTCTTTGAGTTCTTGTTTGCAAAACAAGTAGGAAGTAAAATCTAAATATTTTCTAACTACATAAATTTATCTTTTTTTACTATGAGGGAAAGAGTATCTTCTTTAAATATCTTGATGTCAAAAGCTATTAAATGAATATAGGCTTACCCTGAAGAAGGTGAGTTACTAGCAGACTGACAGTGAAAATTAATCCATGCATTTGTATTTAAACAGAAACTGATTAAGCAGACATTTTCAAAAATAAAGAATGGACTATAAAGCAGGTCTCAAAACAGGAAAAAGGCAAGTATGACAAGAAAAAGAAAAGCAACACATAACTCAGTCACTGTGATATAAAAAAACCCCACCCATTTATCACAGCATTGTATGGGCCTATGAGAGCAGGAATTCCAATTACAATTCTTTGTGTACTTTTATTATAGGGTATTACATTTATTAAAATTACCCATATACAAATTTTTATTTTAAAAAACATTTGTTTATTTTATAAGTATGGGTTTAGAATGGAGTTAGTTGAAAGGACAGATGAGTTTTGTGAACTCATAAAAAGAGTTTAAAACTGTGGGGTTTGCATATGTCTAAAAATTGAGATAGATAACGTGGATGTAAAACAGCACTGTCTTTGCTTCGTATCAGTTGAAGATATAGCACAATTAATTGTCTCTAAAACGTCTCATGTAAGCCTACTGCCTTAATGATAATGTATTTTTTATGCACTTGGCATCTTCCACTTTTCACTTTTTTCCCTGTGTATTTGGTACAAAGTGCCTGAAAAACCTGCACAAATTATATTCAGCAAATGCAGCCACTGACCAGAATATAGCATTCTAATTAATACTCATTAATTAGTTTTTCATTTGCTCTCTATACCCCTGGCCAAGGAAGTAGTAATCCTCCTAATCCTCCTCCAATAGCCATGTCCTACCAATCCATCTTCTATGAAGTATGGCAGTGCAGGATTTTATTTCAGCATTCAAACCAAAATGAACTTAAAAATCAGTCAGAAGAGGTTTTTCTAACCTGAAATCTCTGCCCAATATCCCTGTCTTTTATTGCTTTAACTGACCATTTATAACTACATTGGTGTCAAAGCAGTAGGCTCAAGAGATTAATGACTTGTATGTTGCTCAAGCTTACCTTTGAAGTAACAAAAGCTAATATACTTGCTATACAGTGAAAAAAAATGCAGAAATCCCGCTCAGGGATGGGCAAGCTCCCTTAAAATAGTCAGCATCTATGAAGACACTCTGTCCTGATATGAACACATTATAAATCGTGACAATATTGTAGAGAGAAATCCTTAATAGACATAGAGGCAAGTGAGATATATTGTATATACATGCCACAAAAGCAAAAGGATAGCATTCTAGAGACGGCAGAAGATGCATTTCACAGGTTGTGATTTTTGGGAGGCTTTGCAGCACGAGCAATTAATTGCTCTGTATTCCTGGGTCAAAGTTTGTGAGACATGCAGATCAAAGTCAATCAGCTGTGTGTCTTTTGCCAGTCTTCTCCTTCGTGGCTTTCAAATCACAACACATCAAAGGATTGACAGATCTAGATGTGTCTATTGTCTTCTGTTATCAGCTGGTTTTGCTACGCAACAATGTCCTCTCCTCACAGTTATCTCAGGGAAGTGGGATGGGAATCGTGTGAAATTAGCACAGCTTATGCAAAACATCAGCATTATTGGCCAGCATTTTTCCCTTGATCTTGAGAGCTGTCTTGAATCAGACAATACGATGAGAAAAAATATGGGCACAGAAAACTGAAAATCATGTAAAAAGATTAATCTGTACTCAAGGACGGTAAGCAGATGCAGAACAATCAGATTCGATCATAAAAGAATTAGTCATCATAATGAAAGACAACAATAAAATTGACTGTCCTTTGGATAATTCTTTGGCTAAGCAAAAGATTTTGATGAAGAAAACATTTTTCCTGAGAACTATACTGCTCTTTTTAACAATCCAGGAAGCATCAGAAATTATGAAACTACACTGTATAGATTGTTGGCTACAATAAAGGCATCTCTAGGAAAGTTTGTTTTCATTTCATTATGTTAAATATATGTATATGTTTCAGTGAGGCCGCTAAAACACAGGAAAAATCTGTTGTATCATGGCATTTTTTTTCCTTAAAATTAGTATTTATAGAAGTCCTGTTTTAGCGTCATAAGTCATAAGAACACTTATGACTGTAGTTTTCAAAATCTATATGCAGTATGGAATAAAGAAAACAAAAATTACATGCTATAGCTGATCAGCGTGTCAGCTCGTTATAAAGATACATCTAAATATTTCTTAGGTTTTTATTCCAAACCAGGCATGAGTTGTATATAGATATGGGAAAAATAGAACACTTTACTGTGTCTTACATTATTTTCCTGTGATAATCTTCATTGTTATTGGTGTGGCTTCTACGTCACCATAATACTTTTTTTTCCCAATACAATATTGTAAGTCAGTACTGAATATAAAACTCTGTTATAGCACCAAGTGAGAATATTTGTCTTACTGTTAGAGCAAATTAGAGTAATTAGGCTGTTGTAGTACTAGAACCAGGAAGTAATTTTTTGATAAAACTTTCTTGTGGAAAGGAAGTGTTTCCTGAAATCCTAAAGCATTCCCAGAAAATGTTTTGGTTTGCACTAACTGGTGCCAAAATAGGCAGGGTTAACCACATAGTTCCTTGCCACTGCATCTGTTAAACTCCCCATTGCCTTTTTTAAAAGTAGTCCCAAGATACTGATTGCCTCAGAAAGTTCAATGCTCCCAGAATTTCCAATAAAGAGCCAGAAAACTGTAAAGTTCTGTCGTAGTGTGAGCACTAACTTTAGAAAATTAAAACCCCCGAAGACTCAGGACTGAAATGGGCTCTGAGCAATTCTTGTTTCTGTGCTGTAGAGCTGAAACCCAGCAGTACCAGGTTTTTCAGGCTCGAGTAGGGTATCCCCCACACTGCATACTGCGAGGAGAAATATCGCTCTGGAGAGATGCATGAGCTACCAGTAAGTCAGGGGTAGCCTCTAAGTCATTTAAGAAAGTCAAAATAAATATTTGCTAAATTCCTAGACCGTCCTTCCTAAGGAGATTTGTGAACTAAAACCTCTCTTCCGAGTACAAAAATTTTTTTGTGGCACAGAGAATCATAGTTTCAAATACAACCAAGTATATTTTTTCCAAGCCCAAGGCTGGCTATTGTCTGTGTGGATGACAGCAATTCGGAAATGATCTAGAAACTGTCAATCCCAAGTCTCTCCTCAGACTCATAGTAGATAGTTACCCAAACTTCCTAAAGGAGAGCTTACAGTAAAGTAAAGGTAGAAGTTCCTTAAGAGTCAGAAACTCTGTTACTTTTTTCCTTAAATTCAATAAGGAACTATGTTGAAAGTTTTTCTTCGAGCAAATTGAAAGGCATCCCTCTCAGGGCTTCAGCAGTTCAGTAGCATAATCTTTGACCTTTTATTTCATGAAGAAATTCAGTGCAGATTTTTTAGGAATAAATGAATCACAACTCTGCTCTGATTATTTTTGTCAGAAAAGTGTTCCTGTGTTTTAACATAGGTGGCAATTTGCTCCTTGAGGAAAAAGCAAAACATATTACGAGATACCCACAAATTTGAAATGATCTGTTTGGGGAATAACACATCTTCTGAGCTCAGCTGTATATTTCTTACTCATGATGAGTATGTGTGAAGTTCTTTAATCAGTGTATTTCACATATACTTTTGTTCAGCTCTGCTTTAGATGGTTAAATATGTAGTTGGGGGTTTTTTGTTTGGTTGTTGTTTTTTATTTTTATTCCATATTTTATTCATAATCACTAGTGCTGGAATCCACTAGAAAAGGAAAAAAAAAAAAAAACAAACTGAAAATTATTGCTATTGGAAATATTTTTTTTTTTACATAATCATTGTGCATTTTATTCTGAGTTTTATACATCTCTAGGTGGTAAGAAAGCATGAATAACAGGAGAATGAAATTCTTTTTTGGAATACAAGGCTGCTGCTTCTGGCTAACTCCAGGACATACATAGTTCATAAGACATAAGACTAAGGAGCCAGCCTTAGGTGAATTACTAGATGTTGCCCTTTTCCATAGCAACTTTAAAGAAAATAATTGAGAATCACAGCGGGTGGAATCCACAGTGGTTGGACAGATAAGGGCACCCCTCAGAGCTAAAAGACACAATAGCAGATGCCTGGAACTGTACATGATATACCAAAGCAGAGGGCTATTTCACTCATAAACATAGAAGCATACTAAGCAGGATTAAAAATATTAGCTTGTAATAATAACTGCTAGAGTAATATCAGCTTGTTTTGAACTCAAGCGCACAAATACAGCATAACTGGTGAATAATATCTAGGCTTTTTTTTTACCTAATGGTCCAGTAAATATATTTTGCCATTGCTAGGAAATGGCCTCAGATCTTATACTAACTGTGCCTAATGCTAACTGTGCATGGCTCCAGTCCTGGCCTGTTAGGCTTGTTATCAACTTGCAGTGTGAAATCTTGCAAAAACTTGCTTGTTATCATGTCTCGTGTTACAATGTGCAGCTTAACTGTTGGACAACAGCAAACACCTTAAAAATATGGGCACAGAGTCAAAACAGAAGCCCAGAACTAGAACCAGGTCCGTTACTGGGTTGCATTGAAGAAATGCAATCTTGAGAACTGCAAAAAGTGTTTTTTACGCATGCCAAAAAAAAAAATAGAAGAGCTAAGAGAAAACACAAACAAACAGCTAAGGAACATGGTAAGGCAGCTGCCCTGGCCTGGGAAACTCACACACGCCAGCACTGGGCAGTGCTCCCCAGAGTCTGGGGAGCAGAAGCCAAGGGTTAAGAACCATCTAAAGACTGAATCATCTTGTGAAGGAGACAATCTCAAACTGGGAAGGGAGGGAGAGGAAAGAGGTTGTTCACTGCAGTTTTGGCTTCCTTCATCAATGAGCCATTGAGCCTGATCACTTTGACCTCAGCAACTAAAGCCATCCAGAATGGCAGCAGCCCTAAGTGGAAAACACAGGGCCAGCTGCTTCTGATACCTTCTCTGATGGCCTTTGTTCCTCTTTACCTGTTCCCAGACCACTGTATCTATACTTTAATTGCAGAAGTGAAATTGGAGAAGGAAACTTTATTCTGTTGCCCGAAGTCCTGATTTTCCAGTCTTCATCCTCTACTCCTTTGAGGATAGTCTTTAGCTCTCCACCCTTCCTCACATCACAGGACTCAAACTCTTGGCTCTGCAGGCTCTCTGTGAAGACCTTGTAGATCTCCTTTTTAACCTCCCTGATGTTATGCAGTCTTCTCACCTCCTCTCATGCTCCTTCACCTGATGACCGAGCACCTCAGCAACAGCACACCTCCCACAGGCAAGATGATTTTTGTCCCTAGCACAAGGGAGAGTTGCCAGGGACAACTTGCAGTCCAAGACCTGCAGTCTCTCTGGAGCTCTGTCTGCACTGAGACCTCACATATGCCAGGAATATTTGTTCCAGCCAGATACAAAACCATGTGCATGGACACCATTGTTGTGCAACCTCTAGCAGTCTCACACAATCTCGAGCAGAGTTTCTGGGCCTTTCTCAACAACTGTTTTTTGCACTGTGGGAGCTTCTGCTACCGGTTAGATCCCCAGGATCCCTAGGATCCGCTGTAGCGGATCCCCAGGCTACAGCTGAAGAAGTGCTCAACACGCTGATCAGCTGTCAGTTGAAGAGGTGTCAGTTGAAGACAATGCAAGCCCTTACTCTCCAAGCTAGAAACCGCTTCCTGTTAGGGCTGACAAAAGCAAAATCCCCCAGAAGCTGCCCTCCACAGCAGCAAGTCGCCAGAAGATGATTCCTGAGAAATTGTTTCCTGAAGAAAAAGTCTGAAAGCTGCTGCAATAACTGCTATGTCTCTGACAGCTGCCGCGCTGTGCTCTGCTTGCTACAAGATCCAAACAATTTTTCCTACCTCAGCTACAGGGAGTAGTTGCAAGTACGCTTTTTTAATTTTTTGCATTAAATAAAAATTGTCCGTTACCATTTTAGCCTATGTCAAGAATGCAGGCCATTCCTGCCTCTCCTTATCCAAAAGGTTTATATTTGCAGAAAGGAAAGAGTTGAAATACCTAATCTGAGTTTATATCAATGAAAAGACCAGGATTTAATGACTGAATCATTTTAATGAGCTTTGGATCTGACCACTCACTCAATGAAAATGTTACACAGTGGGATGCTTATATGAATTTAGAGCCTCTTGCTATGAGCATCGAAACTCCCCTTCTACAAATTCCTGAGATTAAATCTCTCTCCTGTCTTTACTTTCATATTAGAAAGAAGGAATCAAGTACATATTTCAAAATTCAAATTGCTGTAAACTAAGCAAAATGGTTTGGCTGTAGTAGAAGCCTTTTGCAAAAACTGTCTCTCTCTCTATTACACAAATAAGACAATCAGTGACAGATAAATCTCTCAGAATAAAGGGTTATTTAAATTCCCAAAAGATGCTGCTCTAACGTGGGAGAGAAAAAGAAAGTGGGTAGTTAAAATGCAAAATTGAAGCCTTCACGTAATCATTCCTAAAGACAAATTTATCTGAAAAACATCTTGTGAAGATAGTGAAATTTTCCAGAGACTTGCTTCAAAGTGTGGTGAATCGTTGAAAGGAGAAAAAAAAAATATGGAACTATAAATACAAAACAATTAGTTTGTGCTAGGGTATTTTCTAGAGATTTTTTCCAGATAGAAGAAATAACTTAAAATTCATGTATATGACACTCATCATATTTTATTATAAAGGAAGGAAGATGAGGTTGACAATCTTATCAAACACTTACTAAAATAAATTAAAATAAGGCTCAATACCACGTAAAGATGGAAAAGAAGGACTTAAAGCATAAAAGAGCAGTCATGCTCTGAAGTTGACTGGAAAACTGAGTTCACAAATTAAACATTATGACTTACAATATTAAGAAGTCGAAAAATGGACTGTGATTGATGGAGTCCTTAATTAAGACAAATAGGATTCTATGTTAGCAAAAGCTTCAGTTTCCTAAATAACAGTCTTACATCCCCAATGGAAGAGAATATTTTAAGAACCTGGAAATAAAATTAAATTTCATCTAAATTAGATAGCAGCATTTATTTATTTTCTTTCCCTCATATTCACAATGATACAGCACAACTTCTGCTTTAACCTTCCAGGACCCACATGGATTTAGTTCAAGCTTAACTTCAAGCCTATGATCTGGTTTTAATTCTGATTTGGCAGACTGAAGACAATAGCGGCTTGCCTTTTGTCCCAAGAGAAACAAAATCATAACATTTAAGCTCTACCTACTCTAATCTGATTGAAGAATATGAGTTAGAATTTCAACAGCTTCTCCAGATTTCTGCAAAATAATTGGTCTAGACATACTCAACTTATAACTATCTAGGAAGTGTAAGAATATATGTGCCTCTATTCATCTTGGACAATCTATTTGTTTATTTCTAAGGGTAAAAAATAAGACTCAGTGCATCTCAGTATAGTACTTTAGTATACAGAGTGAAGTAATCCCCTTCAATGTAAAGTAAAGCCATTCTTCATTTTTGAGACAATTATGCAAAGAGAAAGATTCTTGTCAAAGAATCCTATTACTCTAGAAAAACAGGAACCCTGAAAATAAATCTAAACCAAAAACAACCTAAAAGGAATGGACAACTATTGCTATTCTGAGGCTGGACTAGAAGGATCACGTAAGGATTTTCACAGAACCACAGAACGGCTGAGGTTGGAAGTCATCTTGTCCAACCCCCCTGCTCAAGTAGAGACACCTAGAGCCAGTTGCCCAGGACCATGTCCAGATGGCTTTTGAATACCTCTAAGGATGGAGACTCCACAACCTCCCCGAGCAACCTGTGCTAATGCTCAGTCACCCTCACAGTAAGATAGTGTTTCCTGATGTGTTTCAGATGGAAAACTCCCATGTTTCAGTTTGTGCCCATTGCTTCTTGTCCTGTCACTGGACACAATTTAACAGAAAGGATTTGTTTTGGGATCAGAATTAGGAACCTATTTGTAAAAACAAGTTAAACTTCTCATAAAAAATATCTGATGAGGTTTTATTCTCAAAAAATATTAAACACAGTTTGACTTAAATCTCATTTCATGGAACCATATTTTAAGTGAGTCTGGGGGGGGGATAGTTAAAAAAATAATGAGGAACATTATGAGTTCATTCAACTGTTTCAATTTATTAATTAGGTGTCATAGTTGATTGCAGTAGGTTCAGGATGTTCTGTGTTCCTCACACTGAAACTTCTAATGAAACAATAATTTTAATTATCTTTTTCTGCATTGCTGCACTGATTTCTGTACAAACCTATGGACATAAAGCCAATTTTTAAAATATAGATAAATATATTATTTTATATGTATGTGTGTGTGTATGTATGTGTGTGTATAATTGATTTGATTTCCAACATAATTTCAATTACAGAAAGATGCACTGGCAGATATCTCAAAGTCTCAGTGTGTCTAGAATACAGCCGGCATTTCTTCCACCCCTCTCCCCATGAACCTGGAATTACACAGACACTTCCTCCCTATCTAAATCATTTAACATCGTGGAAAGAAACAAAGCTTTGTTTGTCATGATAGCCAGAATCTTACAACTTCTTGATTTCTCCTACTATAGCTAATTAATGATTTTTTTTTTTTTAAAAAGGTGGTAATTTTGTGAATTCTTTGTCCTCTGCTTCTAGTCCTGCAAATCATAGAAGCATTCTTTTCTCTTCACCCTCTTCCCATGACCTATCATCTTTTCTCTAAGTGTAATTGTCAGAAATCTAATATCCAAGCAGATGGAGCTCCTGCAATGTTTGAAATTCACTCTACAGTTATGCTAAGTGACAGTTTCACCTGAGTGAAAATAAAACAGCTTCACACCATCTGATTCTGGCTAATGTGACAGTCCTTACTTTAAAGTGAATTAACGTGAAGTTTCTTACATCACAGGAATCAAAATTAGGACCTAGAGAAAGGGTAATGGTAATTTCATACATTACAGATGCAGAAAGAAAAAGATATTTCATTACCCTTTTACACAAAACAGAAGCTACCCTGGACTGAAACCAGAATTCAAAGCAGTGCCAAGAGCTGGAAATCTGGTCCAATGAAGGGGTTTAGTAGATATCTAGCCAAATGTACATTAAAAAAACAATCCCAGATGTAGTTGTAGACAAAAGAAAATGTGTCAGATAGCTTTTAAAATACTCAGTTTTGACTTCCTTTGATGATTAAGGTAATTGTATGTAATAAGAGAGAAAAAGTGGAATAGGACTTTTTGGTTTTTTGTAGTAGTACTTTATCTGGGAAATGATAGCTGATTGGTATGCATTCAGTGAAAGATGGCAGTAAAATTGTGAGGATGACCTCCATCTTACATTACTGAAACAAGGAAAATAAAAACTACAAACTACAAAAACCTAACTAACAAAACTCGTATTGAGACCAAATAGGATGAAGGCTGAGGAGATATTTTGGGCTAGAAAAATTATAGATAAAAAGCTATTTAAAAAACAGATTTCATTCTATGTGAAACACTGCCACTTAAGATTTCTGAAAACTAAAATCTGAATTTTTTCCAAATTCAGTGGCTACTCTGAATTGATTCAGTACTATCAAAAATGTCATTACACAAAATGACAAATAGTTTTTTTTAAAATATTTCAGCTTTTTCATGTATACATATATATTGTCAAAATTTTTTAGACTAAATACTAATAATGCCATATAGCATCTGCAAACACAGTCTGATAAAATTGACATTTTTATGTTGATGTGCAATCTAAAAAAAAGCTGAGACAAACAGACCTTTTTTATTATCAAAATACTGAAAGGAAACAAATAAAACTACATTTTTAGAATTTTTTCCTGTTGTATATGTTAAAGCAAATCTAGTTCCTAAAAAATTTTGGTTTTAATGAAATTCCTTTTTCAAACTAAAATATCTTCTGTTGAAAAGTATATTTTTCAACCATGTTTTGGTTATCAGAATATAGGTTCCCACTGTTGACAAGATACTCAAAACATACCCTGTTGATTCCTGCATATTCATTTAAGTCAGTAAATACTACATTTCATTGTCAGATTGCTCCAGTCAACAAAATAGGTGGGTACACTCCTCTGTCTACACAAAAAATAAAAGAAAAAGATATCAACATATTTATTCTGGGGTGATAAGCAACTGAAATAAATAAATAGGAGTTAAATTAGTGCTTCAGATTCCTTCAATTACACTTCCTGTAGTGTAGTTCATAATCAAAATGCATCATTTTGATGACTTTAAAGCAGAAATAACTAAACTCACTGAACTACAGGAACCCCATATTGAGTCTGGGGAGCTGACCATAAACAGGTTCAGAAACATAGCATGTGTGGCATGAAACAGAGCTTATTGTTCTTTACAATTCATGATAAATGTGCTAAAACACATTAACAAGACATTTTTTGGAGAGATTCTAAAAGTCAGCAAAAGTCAAACTATTCACAGTACTGATTGGATTTAAGTGCCTGACTTCTGCTTGTTCCTTCTGAAGATTCCTTTCCCTATCTTACACTCAGAAAAACTATATTCCTTTACGGTAGATATTTCACGTTCCTTAACTACGACATGATTTCTTAGGCTAAGATAAATTGACAGAATTACATTGAAAATTATCATAGAAAAAAAAAAGTATGCAAAAATTTGGGACTGAGGCTTCCGTACGATACATAAGGAAAATACCCCATTGATCGGCACGGCTATAGTTTTCAATATTAATATCATCATAATGCTCTTCTCAGATGCTGAGAAAAGCTAGCTGCAACCTTTTCTGTAAAAAATAATCTAAAAGAAATATGCTTTCTATTTATTTAGTTAGTTATTTTATGATGATGATGATTTGGTGATTCATTTTTCCTGATTCACATTCGTTCCTCTCTAGAGAGAGAGAAAAAAAAAAATTGTAGTAGGCAATTATGACTTAAGTCTGCCCTGTGGAAAAGTGGTCCTCTTTCTCAACTTGTAATTTAGCTAATGTCGTTGTAAGATGGTCTTTTCAATATATTTACCATTACATATTTTCATTTTACATACATATATATAACCACTCTGTTAAATTCTTGTATTCTGTGAGACCTTGTGATGAGTACCGTTGTCTTTATCTGCTATATATCAAAACGCGCTTAAAAAAAATTTTTTTTTCTCCTCATTTCATTGAAAATCTCCTATGACATACTCACATTCAATTATTTTTTGTTTGTCCTGGTCTTCTTGGGAGCACTCTTTCTAATTGCCAAACATCCTGCAATGGAGCATTGTACAGAGATCCTTTCAAAAGCTCCAAATAGATTGTTTATGAAAGTTTATAAACTCAATAAGTTCATATAGTGCAGTACAAAGACAGCAGTTTAGGTTTTGCTTGACCTAGTGGGACATGCTTTTCAGTAGAGCAAATGAGTTGATACACATCGCTGCACTGGTCTAACTATATGGTTTTCAGTTCTTCAGTCTGAGAAGGGACAGTGCTGGCTTTCATAGCATTATCCTATGTTCCCTGTACATTCAAAAGGAAAACATCCTATGCTGTTGTGGTATCAGTTTTCTTCCAGGAGTAATGCTGTTTTCCTGTACTAAGAAGGATACATCCATTTTCACATCATGCAGTCCCATTGTTTGAAAGGAATGATTTACATTGAGGAGTAAAGGAATATATTGCTGACCAATACATATTATTTAGGTTTGGTATTAATAAGCTAAATCAAACCAAAAGCAGTTCCTTACAGATAGCGTAGCTCTACATACGAAAACACGTGATATACAGGACATATTGGAAGAGTTCTTCTGGAATTTCTGTAAGAAATAATATGAATGAATTCACATGGATGTTTTTCAATCCATGGATGTGGCTCTAGCCAGTGTCACAGGATTTTACTTATATATGTATTTATCTCTAAAGCTAGAACCTACCCATGTACTCTGCTAATGATTTATCATTTTAAGCAGTTTAAAATATTTCCTCCTAAAGCTTTTCAAATAATTTTCATATACAGATTTTAATTCATTTGAATTTCCTTGGGTTGTTTGAACATTTGCTTTTCTGTTAATAGAAATATAAAAGTGTGTATAGGAACAGAGAATGAAAAGTGTGATTTGACAAGAGAGACCATAAAAACTCCTAAGGACAGGGCAAATATAACATATAAATAGTATAAGCACCTTTTCTATGAACAAAAGCATTAACTTTTTCTTTAAAGCTGTAATAATTTATCATGTAAGTCTGCTTGTGACTCTATTATCCCATTGATATATGAAGGAGGTGCACATTAAAATCTCATTAATACTCTGTGCCATTGATAAAATAGATCCTTTTAGCTTACAAATCATTGAAAGCAAAACCAGTCATGCTTCATAGCCTCACTGTGGAAAACATCATTATTTTGTAGTGTTCAACAGAAAGTGCTGTGCAAACAAGAAATGAAATAAAGGCCATTGCACTGAAACACCGTAAAGTGTAAGAATGGGCAGAAAAGCCACATGACTGTATACACATGGAGGATTTTGTAAAACACTACCATATTATCCTGTGCTACAAGAGGCTTGTCATCAGGTTTTTATGTCTTTTGTAATCTAACCCTACAACAGCAAGTCTGCATATGTTATACAAATTGGGAAGACACCAATTCTAGTCATTAAAAATTACATCATTCTAAACTTTGATTCAATTCTGCCAAAGATAAGGTAATAGAAGGAGTATTTCTGGTGATGTTGTGTAGACAAGTCTGATTCAGTAATAATTTTCTTCTCTTGGATATCTGTGAAGACACTATTGTTAAATTGAAAGGAGTTTTGATGAAGCCCTGAAAGAAACAGAATGCACATAGATAACTTTTTTGAATAAATGAGCAGAACAGGAGACAACGGATCTAAGAAGTGTTTAAGTAAAGAAAAAAAACACATACAAGGGAAAAAAGAAGAGATAAAAGCTGCACCATGGGGGCCTTCACAGGCTGCAGTGTGGATATCTGCTCTGGCATGGTCTTCTTCATGGACTGCAGGGAAATACCTGCTCCACCGTGGACTTCTCCACGGGCTGCAGGGCAGTGTCTGCTCTGGTGCCTGGAGTACCTCCTCCTCTTTCTTCTTCACCGACTTTGGTGTTATTAGTGCTGTTTCTCACTTTCCCTCACTTCTCTGCCTATGCTATGCTTTTGCCCTTTCTTAAACATGTTTTCTCAGGGGTGCCACCAGCATCACTGATGGCTCAGCTGGGGCTGTGCTGGGGCTGTTGTGGAGCCGGCTGGAGACAGCTGGTACAACTGGAACTGGCTGTGCCTGGCACGGCGCAGCCCCTGGTCTCCTCTCACGGAGGCTCCTGCAGCACTCCCCCGCCAACACCTTGCCACCCACACCCAATATACCAGTCACATCTTGAAAACCAAGGACAAAGATGACACAGTATTTCTGACAACCTGTTCCAATGCTTAATTAGCATCATAGTGACTTTTCTTCCCCTTTATATCAAATTGGAACAACCCTTGTTTCAGTTTATGCCTGTTTTCTCTTGTTCTCCTGCTATGCACCTCAGAAAAGAACTTGCCTCTATTTTCTCATTCTTCAAGCAGGATGTGATCAAAGATTGTTTAATAGACTGAAGGAAGGCTTACTACTCCATTTTTCACCAGATCATTCCTCCGCCCTTTTTTAAGGTGGGTGCACCATTTGCCTTTCCCCATCATCTTTGACCTTCTCCGTACAACCTGTAAGAAATGACGAAGAGCGATGATAGTTGCAGTGACAGCAGCCATCTTTCTCACAGTGCTTGGATGCCATCTGGCTTCTTGTAGGGCTTCTGAAGAGATCCCTGCTTGAGTAGATCCTCTTCCACCGCTGGCAGCTCCTCTCCTCCTGAACCCTGTCTCTAGGCACAAAAGTCTTTTAGGAGACCTTGTAAGTGAGTACCAAAGCAAAGGCATTTATTACCTCTGTCTTCTCTATGGCACTAAATCACCCTCCCCATTCAGCAGCAAACCCATATTTTTCTTATTCATCCTTCTACTGCGATGGAGGGGTAATAGCTCTTCTTCTTGCCCTTGAAACCCTTACAAATTTCATCTCTAGTTGAGCTCTGTTTTTTCTAACATTATCGCTTCATATTCATGTATTTCTGTATCTCTTCTCTGTCACCTGCCCTCACGTCCATCTCTTGTATGTCAACCTCCTTTTACATTAGAGCTCAGTCCGGATTCCCTGGTCAACCAAGCCTTGTGATACATCTACTCGATTGAGTGAATATTGGGATGCAGCAAAGATGGAAGGAAGCAAAGGCATGTAAAGTTTTTTAAGTATATTTGGTAAACAATTTTCTGTCTAAAATTGCAAAATATTTTTCAGTAGAGGAATCTATTCTTCAACCTCTTTCTTGCTGTGCAAAAATAATTCATTTTCAAAATTAGTTAAAGACTGACACCCCACAAGCTACATTTCAGTCCACAGTGGAACTTTTCTATTCTAATGAATATCTTTGAATCCCATTAATTTTGCAATAGCTATTTCCGAAGGTCACTTTAGTCAACAGTTGAAACGTTAGCAATCTATGAGGTAGAAATAACAACTTTAACAAAGAGAGGCAGAGAAGAGGTTGAAGTCTAGCAATCCCTTCTTATTGCTTTATCACTAAAATTACTCAAAACAAGACGGTGCCTTGTTTTGGTTTTCAATTAGAGGGCTTATATTTAGAATCGCACTTCAGCATTTTTCATTAAATTTGGAACATTGACTTCACTTGGAGACCTTTCAAGCCTTTCACTCAGTTATCCATCAAGCTATACAACATGGAGTTGTCAGACAAAGCATGTAATGACTAAAATTTTCAAAAAAACAGATGTTAATGTCTCTTGACAAGGAAATATTTTCTTATCACAAAATTATGAGATGCCTTTAGGGCTGTTAGTGAGACATAAACAACATTCATCAAACTTGATTCCTTTTTCTTCTGATGCAGGAGCTGCACAGGTTGCTCTCCTTTCTGTTCAATATCCTTAGAACAGCTATATGTTAATTCATAATTAACATTATAGTAATAATATAAAATGGCAAAACAATAATTTTAATAATTAAAATTGAGAATACACTGTGGTTTTTTGGGGGGTGTGTGTGTTCTGTTTTGCTTTCTTTTGTGGCAAGGGTTTTTTACCACTGGAATAACCCACCTAATGAAATTTAGATGTAGCTGGAGCTTTTAAACTAAGACTGTTTTTTTTTCTAAAAGATCTGGTCTTGCTTCACTGCAGTTTATCATTCTTAGTAATGCTCCCTTACATAGCTAGGGAATACAAATCCCTTCACTCTAAAAATCACTGGGTAAAATTCTAATGGCTGCTTGTTATGCAGGAAGTCAGATTAGAAAGTCATAGGTTTAGTCAGTTTTAAACTGGGAAAATACAACTTTGTTCTTACACATGAATTTCCCTAAACAGTGATTGTCTCCTTAAAAAAAAAAAAAAAAAAAAAAAAGGAAGTGGTTTTAGAATCAAAGAATGAAGAATAAATTATATTCTACCTCTAGTATCAGGACTACTTCATTCTTGGGAACAACTTAGTGAAATTTAATAGCTTGTGATTCAGAGGAAATCAAACTAGATTTTTTTTTTTAATAATTTCTACTGATTTATGATTGATTATGACTGAGCAAATTCTGTGTCTCAGTTTTGCCAGCTGAACAGACTGAAAGGAGTAATTCATCATAACGCATTCCTACGGAAACATTGAAGCTTCCAGGGATGGTTTTATAATTATTTTGTTTGATTAATTATGTGTGAGCCAGGAGGTATACATAAACTTATTTAAGATCCAGCCAGTTTTGTTTCAGGACACTATCGGCAACAGGCTCAGTTGTTCTGATTCCTTTATCCTACAGTAAAACTTTCTAGAGGGCTGCATGCAGAGACTACTGCCCTCGAACTGTGATCCATCTTGTTTTTTCACTGATCTACATGCTGCTGAAGCTTCACTGCTCTTGCACTGGAACTAAAATTTCCTTCAATGTGTCTATGTGTTCTCCACTTACACCTCCAGATGCAGTGCGGCAGAACCTAAGCCTATGCCATTTGGGAATGTTACAAAGGTTTTACCCAATAAAACTGGGGAACTTGAAACAGCAAGTTGTTGAACTTAAATATTACAGACTTCTTTTTCTGATGTAGTATAATTTCAGTTCTGAATTAAATAAATGCATTTCAACAAAAACTTTAATTTCTCCGATCGAGATATATTGTGGCAATTAGCTACCATAATGAACAGAGACAAGTACAGAGTCATAGCATCCCAGAGGAAAATCTGAGAAACCCAGCCCATTCCCATTTATCCTTATGTAAGGTAAATGAATGACATATTTTAGAGGTTGTCATTGTAATCCTAATAATGACTTAATGTATTTTGTCTTCATTATAATACCTACAGGCATTTTTGAACAGGAATGTCATATCAAAAGAAAATACAATGCTCTTTTTCAGGTTTTAATCCTCTTGCAAGAAGTGTCCTTTATTACAAGCCTAGTTTTAGAATTTTAATTCTGACTGTAAAGGATTTCAATAGATTCCACCTCTGCTCTTTTTTACAGGCACAATTCACTTTCAACCAATTTTTGGAGGAAGGTATTTTCAAGATCTAAGCTAATAAAAAAAATGGACCCTTTTTCACTGACACTTCAGTATTCTTTAAAGTCTCTATGATAGTGTGAGGAAAACATTTAACTACAGAAAGGTTTGCCCCTGCATGATGGTGGAAAAAAGGAGTTAAAACCTCAAGTTCTCAATACCAGAGCAACATGATCCAGATGTAATTTAGAGTGAAATGTATTCTAACATTAATATCTAACTTCTTTCCCCAGCTTCTCTACCAAGATGTTTTACAACATATGTGGGTATTTCACAAAGTTTACATCTGTTTTATCCTCTGAGCACTGAACAGATCTTGGTTTTAGATCTCAGCTTAGGATTTCTTAGTGTTATGTATGGTAGTCCTGTGCAGTAATTTAACTGAGGCAAAGCTTGCAGCAAAAATCCTTGGACTCAGAGCTTGGTTTTATTTAGGCATCCATCCCTCATTATTTGACAATTACCAAAAAAAAATACACATTCAATATAATAACCCAGCACCACCACTCTACTTCTCAGAAATAAAATTCTAATTTTCTTTGAAATCATCTTATTACTGGCCATACAACAGTACAAGCTAATAAAAGAGCACAATATTTTATAAAGGGAATTGGGCTTATAAGAGTTTCATACGACATATTCTTCTATGACTTCCTAGTGAGTAATAAATAAAATGTGTTCACACAAGACTTAAAAAATGGTCACACAGAATTGGGTATGTGGCAGTGAGTGAATAACGTCAAGTCCACATCAGCAGTAGTAAGCAACTAATATGGAACAACATATGCAGAATTAACTGAAGTTCAATTATCTACATTAAAATGACTCTTAGGAACAATGGAGAGTGACACAATATTAAAAAAGACGAAAATTATCCATATGTGGCTTTTGGAAAACAAGAAGTCCGTATAAATAATGAGAAATTAGCATCTAAATCATTATATGACCGTGCTTTGCTGAGAGATTTTTCCTGGTAGGATTTTGCCTTTGCTAAGCTACCTTTCTTTTAGAGGAAGAATTTTTGTCTTTCCTTATTTGATCCCAACTGTCATCTTGAGCAAAACAAAATAAAATAGCATAGCTCTATTGAATAATACACAGCATAAAGTAGCTCATGGTTTTTCCTACATATTCACAAACTAAATTGTTCATCATGTAAAGATGTATTTAAATGTTGGGACTTCTGTATTGTGACTGTGGGAAAGGAAAAATACAGGAAAGCAACAATGAAAGACGACCGTAAATAAGTCTTACTTTTCAATTTTTTAAAAAAACATGTCATTTCTCTAGTGCTTCTGTTATGCCCAAATTAACAGTCATTCACACTCAAGAAATAACATGACTTTGGGCAATTTTTATCTATCTCTAATCAATGAGTTTGCATTCAGATGACATGGCTGAAACAATTTGACTGTTACTAGTCCCACCAAAAGAGATGAGTTTTCTTCCCTGACATTTTTCTGCTCATGTCAACATAAGTCCTACTTGCCACTCACCAGGTTTGGTACTCATCTGACACTTCAGTGAACCAATTAAATGCACTACTTAGCTTTCTTGTTTTGTTTTGTTTTCCTCAGGTAGTTGTCTTCTAGATTAGTAATTTAAATCAGTTCACTAAAAATTGAAATGAGTACTAGAGCTAGCACAAGTGAGGCTGCAGGAGTATGTTACACGCACAAATCATGTTATGAGGAAAAGGGAACAGTTATGAGCAAAAGGGAACATACCATGTGTATGAAGCTAAGAATTTGCTGCTGGCCTAAAGTTCTTAACAACTTAATGAGTATACAGGCAGTTGTTATGACTACAGAAAAACCTCATTACAATGCAGTTAAAATAATTATACAGAAAGCCTTCCTAGAACCTATGTCTTTTTAGTGTTATGTTCACCCTTCTCTGTCTCGGTGGGTCCTATGGCTGACACTCAAGAAGAACAGAGAAGGATGAAAACAGGCCTTTACTGTCCTGAAGTCTATGTTAGAAGGGTTATATTCTTCATGGGTCTGTTGTTCGTTTGGGTGGTATGTACTGGGGGGGGGGTCTTGGTCTTGGGCAGCAAGGCAGCAGTGGGAGGGACCTCACTGACAAGGGACACATTTCCACAGGAGGACCTAAACGAGAAGAACAGAGCAGGTTCTGTGAGGGTAGTTGGAGTCAGTGCCAATCCATAGTGATACGGCTGGTCCACAGCCAAGCTTCAGTCTATCAGAGATGTCTTCAAACACAGGCAGCCACTGATGGGGTGAGTGGGTGCTCCGAGACCCAACAGGTCAAAAGCTGAACAATAATATTCCCAACTTCAGTTCACATCATTGGTGCCTTTTTAGTTCTTTCTTACAAAAGATAACTCAGCAGTTCTAACTAAATAAGAGTTGGCTGTGAAATGGCTAGGCTTTAACCCTTAGCTGTTCCTTATTAGCTTCTCCAGAGCAGCAGTGGTATAAATTCTCCCAGCTCACTTCAGTGCAAAACCAAACAATGTATGCTAAGCCATTGCTAACAGTAATTTCAGTAATTTCTGCTAACTGGTTTGATTTTAGACTGGGAGAAGTTAGGTTTGTTTATATAGTAAGTTACAAATAAAGACACGTTTGGAGGATGATGTGCAGACCTGAATTCTAAATATGGCGTTTAAGGGCACATGCTATGGACTGAACACTTGGTGCTGCTAAAGACTATTACTTTCCATTGTGCTTAATTAATTGCTAAAGCTATTAACCAATTAAAAGCCTAGAAAAGACACATGACAGAAGAAAGTCGATATAAACATGACTAGGAATTGATTAAATGCATGGAGAAAAAGAGGAGTCCAAGATTGCTTGGATTCATGCTGATATAAACTTGAGGTGAAGCAGGAGAGGTAAACTTCTCCTACTTGCTGTGTAAGGGTTGTTACACGCAATAGTGCATTGAAGAAATGTGAGAAACAAATCTGCTATCAAGCTGGAAGGCAGAATATGATTGAGTACACGGGGTTCTTGGATGAGATGGAACTAGAAACCAGCTCTCAACCACCCAACATGACCTTTGGTGGAGTTGTTACACCCTCAGGTGCCAGAATATACACACATGAGTGCATGCGCACATACAAACACATATACACATACATGGGTAATACGCCATTCACCAGCATATAGCATGAGTTCAACCCGAGCAAACTGAACATAAGCTACTACATTATTTTCCAAGTGATTTCGGATCACTTTCTATTTAATAGCATTTCAGGATTTCTTGAATACCAATGCTGACTAGTGAGACCCAAAGGCCAAAGGCAAATGAGAAAGGGAAATGATAGAAAGAGCAACCAACATTAGGTTTTTGGGTGATTTTGGCAACGTATTCCTAAGTATTTGAAATATTTAGGAACATTATCTTTAGTAGTTCCACACAATTGCCTTAACTTGGATTGAAAGCCACTAGACATCCAAATCCTGCACGGGATGAGTAAATATATATTGCATACACATACTATATAATCTCAGGTACTTTCATTGTGCAAACAGGACACATAACAATCTATATTCAATTTATTTATAGCTAAGGTTAATCAGTTTGGTACATAATGAAAAGGATTATTGACAGAAGTGGTGATTTCTGCTATTTCTTGAAAATTAAGTCAGCATGCAAATTTCCTAAATGACATTCAGGTCATTCTCCTATAATGTAGAGAGCTTGTTCATAGACAAGCTAAGAAAGGAAGAAGCAAAATGCTGTTCATCAAACAGAAAATTATCCAAAATGCTTTGAAATTAGTGTAATACATTATGTTAAGTTTGCATGGGTTGAACTCATGCTCTGTGCAGGTGGATGACTTATTATATGTATATGTGTATGTCTGTGTGCCTCTGTGTGCACTTGTGTCTGTGTGTACCAGAAATTTTCTATTATGCAAACCAGATGTACAAGTTAATTTTTGCATGTTTACAAGAATTCTACAAAATAAAATTCTACCATAGCAGCAGGAGCTCTTTTAAATACACATTCTAAAAGGCATGCACGGTTAACTTTAGGCAGAAACATTAAACCTCCTTATGGAAACAGAATTAGTAATTAGTAGGAAATAGTGAAGACTGAGATTCTTTGTATCTTTCTATTCAAAGTCCATTAACAGCTTAAGCTTATTTTCTAAATTCAAAGTAATGAAAATAGTTCAATAAGCAATGAAGTCTGAATGCATTAAAGTAGAATCACATCTGTTTTCTACAAATCTTAATGAATAGACCTAACCCCCCCCCCAAAAAAAAAGAAAGACAAAAGGGAAGAAAACTTGCTGCATTCTGTCTTTTCTAATTAATGTAAATGCAGAGGATAATGTTCTTGTGTTTTTATACAGGAACTTAGGTGAGCAATCATTATGAAAGACTCAGCACCTCATTGACTGCAAATGTGAATAGTATTGTGCAACAAGCTGTACTGAACAAAACTGGCTTTAAGCAAGTCCTCAATTTTTATGTCACTGATTTCTATGTTCTGAATTTAAAAATAAATCTCAACCTCCACTCTGTTAGTCCTGAAGAACATGAACAAGATGACAGGAATAGTTTTGGCAATAAGCATCAACCAGGTTATCCATTAAATATTCCAGCAGTTCTACAAGTCATGTTAAGCCTTTGGTTATAATCATGTAAAAATTTCCCATGGCTTCCCTGTTTGTAGCTCACAACATCAGTAAACATCACTTTTGTAACCATACAAAAAGAACAAAGCACAGATTACTTTTTCTGCATATGATGACTTCAAAATAATTGTAAGAATGAAAACACTAAAAATGTTATTCAGAGTTGACTGGGAATGGTCTTTTTGATGCTGTTGTATTTATTTGGAGTCATATCTGCAGTGAGTTCTGTTAAGATCACTTTTACCTTTAGCATAATTTTTTTTTCTTTTCACTTTACACATAGGGAGAAGACTGATCCAGGAGAAATAAGGACCTTTTTTTTTTAAAATAATCTTTTCCTGAGTTTCCTCAGAAAGTACAGTATCTCATATAGCTTTTTAATCTGTACTGCAAGAATAGATATTATCAATTTTTTTTTTAAGATAAATGCATATGCTTGTCTTTATTTCTTCTTCTGCTGGCTCAACCTACCTGAAACAGGACATGGATTATGCCTCCATCTCCTCCTTTATCTCTTGGTGTGGGGAGAGCAGCGGTAAGAACTTCTCTACTGAGTAGTCCTTCTGCCAAGAAAGCCTAAGATACATTTCATACAGCAGTGCAATTTGTAAAGGACTACACCGAAAACACATGTACGAAAAAAAACCCCAACCAACTTATCAGGGATGAGTTGTGTGTAAAGCTTGTCCATTTGAAGACTGGTACTACGTGGGACAAATATCAGAGGAAGCCCAATGTTTCCTCATGATTGTCAATGAGCTGTTCTGTAAATCGGAGTGTCTATGACACCTCCTATAACTGAAACTCTTTCTACCTTCTCCTGCATTCTTTAATACAGTGTATTATGAAATGCAGGCACATTTCTGTGCATATGTAGTTTATACTGTTTCTGCAGTGAGACAACCCATCATAAGTCAGTTGAGGTTCCTTTTCAAACCTAGCATACAGCATATTTAGAAAGAGACAAAGGGACAGTTGTTCCCAACTCCCTTTTGCAGTAAGTAGGGACCAATCATAGATTACCATGACCACATCCTCCAAAATCCTGTTCATTTAAAATGTTAGGTCAAGTGTTTCAACGTTTGAAAATATTTCTCTTTGCTCCTTTAATTTTTTATGCAATAACAGGAAGACATGTAACCAGGATCAATTCTCTCTTTGAATCCCTAAAATTCTATTAATAGGCCAATCTCTACATGAACATGTAATGTTTCAAAATGTAATTTAGCAATATACTGGAGGAGTAGTCCAAATTGTAATTTCCTTCTAAGAACGTTGCTTAATGTGTTAAAGATACCTAAGACCCAAATACGTAAAAGACAATAGAGAAACCTAAGGTCAAATTTAGGTGGAATGTATGCAACTAACTCCAAGAATATGTAATTCAAAACATGGCACAGCAGCTCGTTTCCTGATCAGCCAATATGAAACAAAGCCAGAGAAAGCTCATGTCTGTCTGTACCCATCCAAATAGGTCTACCTTAATTCTCTTATGTTTGTCTAGAAAATTTGTGCTTGGTCTTTAGAAAGATATATGTTAATTAGTAGTATAAGGAGAGAAAAAGAATAAGAGCATTTGCTTCTGTCTCAGGTGTTTCAGCCATACAAAGACAATCCTGAGTTTCTTTTTCATAGTGCTCATTAGCAATTTTTTAGGCATATTAATCCCTACATTCAGACTTGCACTATGGCCTCTCAGATTTTCTACATTTACTACCTAAATCTCTACACGTTGAATTTTATTAGTTAATTCGCAACATGTGTTGTCATTCGTAGGCTGGAAGCCTCAGATGATGTTAATTCCCTTGTGGAAGGCACTTAATATTGTATCAGTAACTAGTAGGACTCTGCCATTCAAATTCACAAAAGTAAGAGAATAGGAGCTAGCATCATGGAATGTCAAAAATTATGTTGTAGAGAAATTTTCTTTTGTGATCTACCTTGCTTGCTTTGAGGTTTTACAAAGCATTATTCCTACCTGGCCATTAAAGAAAATGATAAAAGATAAATAGAACTCTCAGAAAGAAAATGCAATAGGAAATGTAAGTTTTAAAAAGAAACCTTAAAAATTCCAAGAATTTATGTGCTTTTTCTCACCATCCATTTAATGTAATTCCTGTCAATTTTGTTTAAGAAATGTTTTAATTATACTTCACAGAAAACATATGGACACCCAAAATTGGAATTTTTGCAATGTTATTTAGAAAGACACAGAAAATAATCCTTTCTATAACAGATGCATGAACTTTTTAAATTACAATGATTTAAGAAGTATACAAATGCAGTTATTTTATAAAATATTTTATGTTTTATATTTATTTTGTAAAATAAACAGTACCTGAAGCTGCTGGAGGAAACAATTCTTCAGAACTAGTGCCTCCTGAATTTATGCTCACAAGAAAGCTCTATCAACATTCATAATTAAATCACAATTACTGAAACAACGGACTACTTACGGACTAAGATATTCCTCAAAATGAATAACCAGAACTGCTTCTTTGTGAAGACGCAAACTGCAGTGGTTGTCACAGATAAAGTGAAACATTATGAAATGACACGCACAAAAGTCTTTTCCTATGAAACACGGATATTTTACTTATAATCTAATAATAGATAAGAATGGGACCTGGAAGAGTTATGAAGCTGGTATTAGTTATGAAAGAAGAACAAGGTGCAGAGTGTGTCAGCAAACAAAATACAAAAATGATGCCAAACAGACCTAAGAGTGAGAAGGAAGATGCAACATCAATACCCTACCTATTCCACCAAGGATTCGAGATACTGAAGACTTGTCAGTATCCCATCTTTCCTTCACCAGACTAAGCCATCAGCTCTGGGACCTAGTGAGGCAGTGGACAGGTAAGCATAAAATGAGAAAAAGTAGTAGATACTAGGAAGTTTGTTTGTATAGTTTGATCTGAAGATAATTTGAAACATTGAGGGTTAGTATCATTGTAACTGGATGTACTGATTTTGGCTGGCATAGAGTTAATTTTTTTAATAGTAGCTCGTATGGTGCTTGTTTTGGATTTGTGATGGAAACAGCATTGGTAACACACCAATATTTTCATTCCTGCTGAGCAGTGCTTACACAGAGTCAAGGTCTTTTCTGCTTCTCACCCCACCCCACCAGCAAGCAGGCTGGGGGTGCGCAAGGAGTTGGGGGGAACATAGCTGGGACAGCTGACCCCAATGACCAAAGGGATATTCCATACCATATGACATATGCCCAAAAGTAAATACTTGCACATTAGATGCATACTATCAAGAACAATTCATTAGGACAACACAAATTAACAGTAACTTCTCTGCTATCTTATTTCCCAACAGTCCTACAGCACACCAAAGGTCAGATCAGATTTGTTATGCTGCAAAGTGCAATCAGATCCATAATCTTGCAGGTTCATTTCTCGCTATATCATAGTAGCATTGCACACATAACACGTGGACCTGCTTGTGCTTTCTTTCATGTTATGTGCACACTTGCCACCATGTGATGGCAAAAGGATTGGTGAATTTCTTTAAGAGGCTATGTGGTCAATCTGGCCAAAATATTGAGAATGCTTCTCATAGCACTTTATTTTGATAGCAAAATAAGACTGGCAATTTTTTCTTTTGTTTTTTTTTTCTTCATTCATGAAGTTGTTCTTACTTTAGGTAGAACCTAGTTTGGAATTAAACAATTCATATTCTCCCAGGGAAACTGCGCGTGCTTTACTGCACGTCTGGTTCCCCACCGTCACCAGGGGAAAGTAGTGCCGGTGCTCTACACCACTTGATAACCCAAATTTTCAGCACACTTACACAGGGGAAGTCAGGAGCCATTCCAGCATTCAGGGCATTGGCATCATCACTGGCCTCTCAGCACAAAGGCTGCTTAGAGAGCAGCCAATTAATTTCCTTCTAAAGACTCCCTGGGAGTAAAATCCACCACTCTCCCCATCATCTCTGGGATAGCTGACAGGCGCAGCGGCAATAACCAGACAAGGTGTTTTGAAGCAAAGTAGCACGTGCTGCGTCTAGAAAAGAAGCCTGTATTCTTCCACTCCGGTAACTTCATTGGTACCAGGTAAAAGGCTTTCTCTGATTGTGGATGTGGCATAAAACACAGTCCGTAAAAGTGAACTTGGATTAAGGGATCAGTATGTATAGCCCTGAAGTTCAAAGGATTTTGATTTCTTTTTTGGGGATACAGCTAATATTTAATAAAAACAGACATGAAACAAAACAAACAGTAAGTGGCCCGTCAGAAAGTTCTGCTTACTACCAGGAAGATGTGGGGAATTTCCCTTACTTCTGTCTGTCACATTTTTTTAGGTATAATTGTTATGTAGCCAGATGGAAACCTGGTCATTTCATCTCCAAATCTGTGGACTTGTTTTCTCGCGTACTCCCTTGCCTATTTTTAATCAATATAACAGCAACATATAAATACTTTTTCTAATTTTTTGTGTCTATTTGCTTTATTGATTAAAGACTAATTGTGAAAGGCACAGTAGTGAAGTGAGCCAGCCATTTCTGGATCACCATTGCTTTAGACTCTTTTTAAAATGAAAGGAGTGCCCCCTAGCAGTTTTTTTGTCCTAGTTCAAAGAGGATTTGGAGACACATGTCTTGCTTCTCTTTGGCCCTTGGCTAGCACTAATCCTTTTCATAAGGACGACCAAGAAAGCTGACAGCTAATCAATTATTTACTTTGTCCTTAACTTGTTATGCTCTGAGGAATTTAGCATGTCAATCAGTGAAAAATGATCCACTAACAGCTTTCATTTACCCATTTGTCTTAAACTCAACAGACTCAAAAACTACATTCCATGCAGTGTCACTTTGAAAGCCCTGATTCCATATCTCGAGGGTTTTTTAGGGGGAAAAAAGTGTTTTATGAGACTGAATGCATTTTAAGTGCAAGAACAGGAAAGTTTATAACTTGTAATATATACATAAATATACAGTCTGATAGCTATCACCAGACTAACTCAGAAGCAGCTCCACTGAAGTCAAATGAATGGTGCAACATATGAAACTGTAATGAAATAAAATCAATATTAGATATTGGATATAGAATTGTGGCTAGAAATTTGGGATTTTTTAATTTTCTTTTATCTCATGTGTTTCCTTTATGGTTGTGAGAATGGATTAAAGCAATTAACACAGTCCTTTAAGCTATAAACAGCAAATTTGTATCATAGATTTCCAGACTGACCCCCTTCTCCGTTCAGGCTTTCTTTTATTCATGCAATTCAGATTCAAGTAATGCTCTAAATAGTATTGTTAAAAAATATAGAGAACTTTTCTTAAAACATACTTAACGTCTGTATTTACTATAAGTTTACAAACATCATCTATTTTCAGTCCTTTAAGGTATTAGACTTAATTGAAACATAAATCAGAGGGGGTATATGTGTGCTTAAAACTGGGCATGTCATGAACCAAGTCTGACAATACAGTCACCTATAGTGTATACCTATCAGTTATAGAATGTATTAGAATGTTTTAGAATGTATTCCTAAGAAAGTTAATGAGCTATATGTTTTTTTACAAAAGGTCCAGCAATAAGATAATTACAAGATTTAATAAGATATGGTTATCTCAGTGCAATTTAACAACTTTCTGGATTTCATATATAAGTTTCTAAAGCTTTATAGTTCCTTCTTGTTTAATACCACTTTGTTTTCAGGTGTGCTTATACTCTTCTACATTTGTACTTCTACATTTGTACATTTGTACACTTGTACATGTGTGCTTCTACATTTTAAGTTAACTAACTTCAAATTCAAGCAGGCATATCTATTTGTAAAACTATCTGCATACAGATAGATTTCACACAGTTCTCAGTGGTGCAGTATAATTGTTCAAGTGATGTAGGGGCAAATGTGGCTTTGAACTCATCTATTATTGAGTTTCTTCAGAGCTGGAGAGATTCAAAAGGCATTTTAAGTTTCAGCAGCTTTTCTTGACTGCTTTTACAAGCCACAGATTTATCTAGGTTCTTCATAGATTATTATACGGTATCCTTGTTCTTACAATCCCTCCTCATGAGTACATATTCTAACCATATTCAGCCCCCGTCACTATCATTCACTGCAACTGCTTAAAACACCTGGAAGATCACATAATGATTGGGATGATTCACTAGCCAGAACAAAAGATTTTAACCCCCTTTTACATTGCCTTAGGTCCTGCTATAAAGGGGTCAGGGTGGGAGGTAAGGATCTGAAATACCATATTTAATGAGAAAGCTTTTCCTCTTGAGAGTTACTTTCAACATTTCTGAAATCTCACTCGTACTCAGTGTTCAGCCAGTCTAAGAGGAAGACATTATCACGACCAATTCAAGCGCTTAATTTCACTGAAAGACTTCGGTGCTTTGGAAGAATAAAATAACAATATTTTGCATTCTAAAGTATTCAGATTTGAGAAAGAGCCTTTGATAACATTTATGTCTTTATGCCTGCCAAATTACAAAAAAACTTTCTTCTGCAATGCAGTGAGGTACAACCACTCATCAATTAAATTTCATTGCCTCACTGACTATCTGTAGTGTGTTTTGTTTTCACACATTACTGCAAAACAAACAAACAAACAAACACACAAATAAATACCAACACAATCTTTGAGAGGGATGGAACTGAAAGGAAAGATTCAGTTAAAATTTCAAATAAATGTGATTTTTTTCCTCTGCTGAATAATATTACTGGCATTTCTGTGTGGAATTTTCAGTGAACGGATTATTACTATTTTTAGGAAAAAACACATAGGATAGCTTGACACTGACCTCATTCATATCACTGTAAATGATGCTACACTAGTGACATTAACTAATGTTCATAATTAATAGCAAGATATAATAATCAGTAAAATTTTGAAACTATCAAAAAATAAAAATGATATCAGCATCCATGGGAAATAACGGATGTGCACAACCTTGAATTCACCAAGCTTCCTCAGAAAAGTGGTAATGGAAGAAATGGCAAAGTATGGCATAAACTGAATAAGTTAGTCACTGGTGACATTGTAGTAGCATAATTCCATAGTTATTATAATTATCAGAACTGCTACAGAAAAGCCATTTAACCAAAACCTTAATGCATTATGTGCTTCAAAAAATAAGACACAGTTACTGTCCCCACTTCCAACTTACTACCTTAAATATACAAAGATAAAGCACGGAAAGATGGAACGGGGTGAAAGAATTTAGCAAAAAATGTACAATAGGCCGGTATAGTTGCATGCATGTAGAAGCTTGCTCCTCAGCTGAGGGAGACAAATCTTCCTTCCTGATCCTGAGGTCAGTGACACTGAAGGCCCATCCAATACCAAGATCTTTTGCATTAATTGTTTCAGCATATAATGATCTGAAGACTTTTTGATCTAACTAACCAAAACAGATGAAACATAGAATGTAAAACTGCAGCAGAGAAATGAATGAATTTCAAACAACTTGCCCCCATCTGACATATTCCGGAGTACAGAGATTCTTCTTTATGAGATGATCACAGGAATGCTGGGGGTTCTGCTATTTTAGGCTGCTTTCTACATACCTCAAACCTGTGTGGTACAGAACAGCTGAAAGTGGGATGAAACATATGCCCCAGGACTCTCAAGATTAAATTCTGGTCCTGCCTGAAGTGCATGGCAGCACTGCAGGCTTTCTACAGACTTTGGGGCTCTATGATGAGAATTACTGGATCAGACGTGAGAAATGCCGATTGCCTGTCTGTTCAGCAACAGAGAGTGATCCAGGCAAGATGCAAGGACAAGAAGTGTCTTAGTTTCACATCATGGCCAACAACTCTTACATGTAGACATTTTCTGTGTCTGTGCATGTGCGTGTGTATGTGTGAGGGGTCCACTCGACCCCTTAACCAAACTACCAGTAGTTTGGTACAAACTCCAAAGGAGGCAAAGACCTGAGCCGCAGCCGGGCCAAGAACTCCTCTAGTTTCAATCTGTTCTCTGAAAACCCGCAAAGGAGCAGAGTGACACAGTGAGCATCGATGCATATGAGCTTGGAACACCGGTCATGCAATTAACGGGTGGTTTTTCCAAGACTCATTTTTAACAAGGAACAAAGAAAGTTGTGGGTACCTTGTGCCTACCTTTCTATCGCATGTAATTTGACTACAAGCGAACCACTGTATTCCATAAATGTGACAGCCTGAGTGAGCCTTCTTTGAGCTCTCCCTGCTAGGCAGTGTGGCTGCATGGCGGTGATCTCCCCTTGAGCTGGGACACCTCTCAAGGCTGTTCCTCAAGTCAGAGAGACCTTTTACCAATGGCAGATCTTTGGATAAGTTCAACCTGAGCTCTACCTGAATTGCAGCTGGGCTGCACGCCAGGTGACTCTTCCCCTGAGCCGGACACCTCTCAAGGTTTGAGATTCCTTACCTGAGACTAAGACATCCTTCCTTGTCCAAGGCAGAGAGATCCCTTACTTGTGACAGATCCTCGGTAAGTGACTGATAGCATGCTGAATTAATATTAATGAAATATAACTATTCCATGTAGCTACTCAATATTAATTATTATAAACTTTGTGTAGACAATTCCATTAGACATAAACCGTTGTCCAAGTCTGAGACTAAGCTTGGACCTAGCCGCACCTAGGCTCCATAAGGGGTTTAGAAAGCAAAGAGGTCCACTCTGAACCTCGTGACTCAATGGGAGGGTGTTCCTTACCCTTTGCATCTCTGGTCTCTGTATGGATCGTCCCAACTCGATTCTAACTCAATTTTCCTCTGTATGTTTTTTCCATGCATTAATTAATAAGGTGAACCTTGCCATCAAACTTATTGAGCCTTGGCAAACCCCTGTTAAACTTTGTTAAATTCCATCAAATTAATTGAACTCTGTCAAATTATTATTTTACCTCAATGAAACATATTGCTGCTTCTCTCTTTTGAGTGAGGTGCATTCCACTCATTCGCGACAATATGTGGATGTGTGTTTGTGTGTGTATACATACCTAACGTTATATAACACTCAGCATTATTCTAGGCTTTGGTAATTGTGTAAACCTCAGTTCTTCTCAGTTACCATAGCAACAGGGCACTGCGCTGAGATATGAGTATTCTTTCCTTGATATGATTTTGATCAGCTCTTTCTGTTGCAAATTAATATTAAATTGGAAGTCAATAATAAATGAAAATACCTTTCTAAGCAACAACTGAGGATGTTAACAGGATGAACAGCAGGAAGTATTAAGCAATTTAGCAGTCAGCCACTTCCACTAGAAAACAGTATAATACAAAAAGAAAGCTACTGATTTTTATGAAAACACAGTGGAAAATAGCTTCCAGGAGCATTTCAATGCAGAACCAGTCATTTAAACTGCATGCAAAATGATAAGCTACAGTCTTCTCTTCTGCATCTTAAGGCCTTCATTCCTAGCTCTTAATTAGACATTGCTTAACTCATTCTTTGTCTAAAGGACCTGGTGACTAGAGGTGACGTTGATATAAATCCCCTACACACACACTATCATCTCATGTAGGTAAAGCTATACTTACAAGCTTCTATGCGGAAAAAAGCCAACAACCTACAAGAGAAAGAGAAAGGTCACTTACAGTGAAAACAATGGAGGACTTATGTAAAAAATATATTGTGCTTGATGGCATCATCTGCCTGTTTCTTTATAATTGTTTAAAAATAGAATTGTGTTAAAGCTGCAAAACTACATGGAAGATATCTAAATGTTTAATGTAATCTTGTAGAAAAGTACTTATATGACTTTGGACCCAGCATGGCTAAGCATTGAAATAGAAGTCAGTGAAATTTATGCAACCAACTTGCAGAGTCATTTTTGGAAATGGAAGGTAGCTTGCCATGCAAAATTTATATCTAAATAGACAAGAAATAAACAAGCCAATGGAACTAAGAATTTCCCATTATTACATGGTTTCCCTAAACATATATTCTTTTCCTTTTGGAAATTCTGACTACATAGCATACAAAGATTTTGCACACATGCTGCTGTTCTGATTACAAAACTCCTGACAGGTACACCATGCACATACATACACACATATTAAATACAACATACACAGCTCTTTTTCTAAGCATGAATTCCTGGTGGCTTAAAAAGACAAGCTTCAATGGAAATAAAAGCAGTGATCTCAATTTAGCCATATATTTCAGGGATATGCATGGTTGTATATGTTACTTATCTAAATATGAATGATCTCTTTGTAAAAACAAGAGTCATAGAATTACAACTTAGACTAACATTCTTTCCTTTTGAATATAGAATTGTTCGTTTTCTACCAGATCAACTCTACTTTAACCTCTAACTTTTAAAGCTCATTTTTTTTGTCCATGAACAAATTTGTTAAAATATATTCTCCAAAATGTCAGAAAGACTCAGCACTCTACTCTGATAATGTGAAAAAGACAGCATACTGTAAAGATCTATATGCTCACTCTATTTCAGTCATCCATTAAAATAATATGAAAAAAAAAGAAAATTCCAAGTAAACAATTCTGAGTTGACTTTTTACATTTGAGACAACCACTGCATGGCATTCCCTGTCTCTAGGCAGACATTTTAAAGTTGTCTCACATCAAATGAAGCTTGTGCACCAGTTTTATTAGCTTCTTACAATATGCTTTGCCAAGAAATGTGAGACTCAAATAGCTATGTAAATTCATTAATCTCGTAAAGCAATTAGTGTAAAATCCAGTGACTGCTAAATGATTCCAAATGAATTAGTTGCAACATAACATTTAATTTTCAGGAGTGTGTTCATTTATTTATGTTACATGGCAATCTTTACAAGACAAATGCAAATATTTAGACCCTACTCCTGCAACTGCCACAAAAGAAAACAGTTTTTCCTCATTGTTACATCAAAACCGAAAGACTGGTTTCTAAGGACCGGATATCGAGTAACCCACAGTTAGGGAGAGGTTTCAGAAAAGCTCAACTTCAGTGTGCTCCAGATTTTCATAATTCTTGAGAAAAGACTAGCTACACTTAGGGCATTTGTAGGCACATTTAAAAAAATAATAATATTGCTCAAAGCATTGATCTTATCCAGAAATGTGGCCCAGTCTCTCTTCCCAGTCAGCTAAACAACTATACTAAACCAGGCAATTATGCATGACACAAGATCAAGACTCCTGTAAAAGGATCCTAAAAGAAGAACAAACTCAGAAAGACTAAGGATCACCTTACTTTTGGAGGAGCAAAAGAGGATAATTCTGTCCTAACCAATGACGAGCTACATTGAAGAAGAACGGGTAACTACTCTGTAGTGGCTGAATTTGATGTTCAGATTAACAGCATATTAATCTGAGAGTCCCACTCTGCTACCATGTGTATTATTGATATATATATATTGATATGTAATAAGATAATTGTTGCAGACTCATAAGATGAGCACATGATCCTGCTTTCAAGTTGGCGTGAAGGTGAACTATGTGAAACTAGGAACGATATAAATACGTGAGGGTTACCCAGACATAATGCAATTTCCCTACAAAAGATATGGAATAGGAAAGCCAAACCCCACCTGTAGTCAAAATTGGCCAGGAACATGCAAGGCAACAAGAAGTGTTTCTATAGCTACACCAGCAGCAAAAGGAAGACTAGGAAAAATGTTGGCCTGCTGCTCTATAACGAAATGGACCCCATGGCAAGGGACATGCAAATGGCCACCTCTTCAATACCTTCTTTGCCTTAGTCTTTACTGGTCAGACCAGCCTTCAGAAATCCCAGGCCCCTGAGACTGGACAGAAGGAAAGCTGGGAGCAAGGACAACTTGCCGTCAGTGGAACAAGTTCAGGTTATGAAATGTTTAAACAAAGTGGACATGCACAAGTCCACGGGACCCGCTAGGATGTATCCATGAATGCTAAGGCAGCTGGCTGATGTCATTGCATGGAAACATGCAATTATCTTTGAAAGGTCATAGTGGTCGGGATACATTCCTGGTAACTGGAAGAGAACAAATGCCATACCTGCCTTCAAGAAGGGCAAGAAGGAGGATCTCAGGAGCTACAGGTCCATCAGCGTCAGCTCAATAGGGGGGAAGGTGATAGAGCAATTAATCCTGGAAACAATTTCCAGACATATGAAAGACAAAAAGTAGACTTGGAGTAGTCAGCATGGGTTTACAAGGAGGAAATCATGCCTCACTAACCTGGTAGCCTTGTACAACAAAATATCTAGCTAAGTGGATGAGGGGAGAACAGTGCCTGTTGTTTAACTTGACTTCAGCAAGGCTTTGGACACTGTCTCCAGTAACATCCTCATAGGCAAACTGAGAAAGTACAGACTAGATAAATAGTGAGGTCAACTGAAAATTGACTGAACTGCCGGCTCAAAGGGTTGTGATCAGCAGCACAAAATCCTGCCGGCGGCCAGTCATCTAGTGGTGTATCCCAAGGGTTCTGTCAGGACCCTGCAGGTATTAATAGGTCTTAATGGCCCTGTGCACCTCACCAGGGCCTCCACCCACAATCTCGGCCCATGCGCCCAGGAGCCCCTCTACCCAGTATTGGTGAGATCACATCCGGAGTGCCATGTCCAGTTCTGGGTTCCCCAATGCCAAAGAGGCGCGGACTTACTGGAGCAAGTCCAGTGAAGGGCCACAAAGATGATTAAAGTATCAGAGCATCTGGCATATGAGGAGAGGCTGAGAGAGCTCAGACTGTTCAGGCTGGAGAAGAGAAAAATCAGAGAGATCTTATCAATGTGTTTGAATATCTGGAGAGGGGAATAAAGAAGATGAAGACAGACTCTTCTGAGTGGTGCCCAGTGACAGGACAAGAGGCAATGGGCAGAAACTGAAACACAGGAAATTGCATTTAAAACATGAGAAAAAAAACTTTTTTACTGTGAGGGTGGTTGAACACTGGAACAAGTTGCTCAGAGAGGTTGTGTGGTTTCCATGCTTGGTGATATTCAAAACCCAGCTGGACATGGTCCCGGGCAACATGCTCTAGCTGACCCTACCAGAACAGGAGGTTGGACTAGATGATTTCCAGAGGTCTCTTCAGCTTTGTTTATTCTGTAATTCTAAACAGTTGATCCAAATCTGTAGGATTCATCTGCATAAGCAAAACCACTTTCTTTTCCAAGTAGGATTTTTCCTGTTATGTGTTCTTTTTCAAAAGTCATATAATCTTATTCCCGGTGAGGAGTGGCAAAGAAACCACTTGTGATATTCAAGTGAAAAGCATGTCTGTGGAAGACTGAAAATGAAGTTATGTCTACGATTTCTTTTCAAGCATCAACATATCCAGGAGGTATTTCATTATTCTCAGTCTCTAGCATAACTGAAATTAGAAAATACTGCAGATCTTGTTCACAAATCCTGCTCGCTTCTCAACCCAGTCCAGCAAGATACCCAGTGAGGTCCTTGGAATATGTCACTAAAAGCTATGGAAAATTCTAATGGTTATTTGTCATTACTTCATAAATCCTATGAATTTATTACAGACAAGACGTATCTTTTTGACAAACATTTGCAGTACTGCAAATCTACTGTCATGAAAAAGATGGCATGTGTTAAACTAAATTCAACAGCTCTAATAAGCCAACTTCCTGATTTGTGTTACATGGGAAGTTTATAACGTTTAACCACTAGGATGCTTTTGCAAAAGGAGGATTCCTTTTTCTACAATGAATTTTCACCCCTGTATGTCAGAAGACGGCCTCAGTAGGATAAAGTAAACAGAACTTTAGAAGAACTTTGAAATGAATAAAATATATAAAATTAGTAGGTGAACAGGAAAAGAACATCAGCAGGGAGAAGGACGCAGAATGAGGAGAGTGACAATACTAATATCACTAAGTAGAACACACAGTCAGTGACTAGGCTCTTCTAATCCAGTGGTTTGGCAAGTAGGTTTGGCAGAGGTTTGGCAAGTAGGAAATAAAAATGAAATTTGTATAATACTAGGAATCAAACCAACAAAATGGATGAGTAGAAACTACTAGTGCAAGATGAAAAAATTTTTTTCAAGAAATCACAGAAATAGTGAAATAATAGGGTTGAGACATCTATCTTTAAGATTTCTATGACAAGATAGGAAAATCTAACTTTTGTAGAGTAAAACTGAGTGATAAAAACAAAAGATTGTAAAGAAAGTACAGATATGGATATGTGGGCAATTATGAAACTGTATCTGAGACAAAATCACCATGGAGACAGACTGAAGTTCTTTTAGGCTAATACTAGTGATCTGCTAGCAATCTCTAGGGTTGGGTATATACAAAGATACCTGCAATGCCATCACAAGCAAATATTACCGAGAACTGTATTGTGATGGAACAGTAAGTTACCATGGATGACCTGGGAAAATAATGCTGAGTATAATGCTTGAGATTAGACACTATCCAAAGGAATGTATATAACTTCATCATGAGAGACCTGAGGAGATTATTTTTTGTGATTCCAGAAAAACCTTGTGGGAAAATAAGAATGCACGTGGTGGAGACGCAGTGCCAGGGCAGTGAAGAAGGTTAACAATATACTAGTCTGGATCTGGGGGAAGCAATTATTTAGAGGTCTTTGCTCAACAACTGTTAGACTGCATCTGGAACACTGTGCAGTTTTCACATACACACACAGTGTAAGAAAAATATTTATAAATGGGTGAGTTCAGTCAGGGGCTGGAGCACTTACCCTGTAAGGAGAGGCTGAAGGAGAGGGGCTTGTTCAGCCTGGAGAGGAGACAGCTTCAGGGGGGGTGGTGGTGGTGCCTAACATCAGTCTTCCTGTACTTAGAAGGAGGTTACTGAGAAAACAGAGACAGACTCTTCACTGTGATGAGAACAAGAGACAATGGACATAAATTGATGACACGGGTGTTCCAACTGGGTATAAGGTAAAAAAACCCCAACCTATCAGGTTAATTAAGCATTGGAACAGGTTGCAGAGAGTTTGTGGATCTCCATCCTTGACATGAAAACATTTTTTTTAAGAAATCTTTCTGACTTTTGAAAATTATCTTCATAGCTTTGAGTCCCCTATCATTCCATTCCCTATTTTCCTTCTTTCCTTCTGTAGGCCTTGATCCAGTAAGAAATTAATGATCTTCTCAAGTACCTCGAACATGGATTCTAAGCAGGAGAAGACCCCACAGAGTTAACCACCCATGCACATCACTGGATGTGATGATATTGTTCTTCATGTTTTCTCCTAATTTCCATTCAGAAGAATGAAAATATAATTGCATTATTCTTAACCCAAAATATCTTTGGTATTTTTGAAAAATGTTCATGTAGTGCATTGGAGAAAATTCTTAGCCAATATAACTCAATGTATTACAAATTAAGTTGAAGGAGATAGGTTGATCTCTGCTAGTATAAGATTTTCCTTACCTTTTCTGGAGAAAACAAGTAGAGGAACTGTTCTGTGATACCTTTTTTTTCATTTAGAATGTGTATTTTATTATTTCTTGAATATTTTAGTTTTACTAGTGCAATAATAGTTTGTTCATCAGTGACACTATGCCAAATTAACTGTAAAGCAGGAATGAAACATTCATATTTAAATAGCTATTACATTATTCTTAAAATAGCTTAAATGGTTAAATTAAAATAACAAAGTAATGTTTAAATCAACAGTTGCTGTCTTTTAGGTTCAGCTGGTTACAACCGTGTTACTAGCCAGATAATTAAGCATTGGTACATTTGCCTTTTGGCTAGTAATAAATTAGAATGGACAGCAAATACAAACAACGAAATAGCACAATATATTCTTTTAATAGCTCATATTTAAAAACTGAATAGAAAACTATAGGAAAGCACTGGAAAAAATAATTTAAAAAAGAAGAATAAGCTTTCCTAAAATTATAGCATGAAACATGCAGGTTTTGTTCCCATGCTTCATTTATTTATTTATTTTACTCTTACAAAGCTTCCCCTGGGGTTGTTTCAAGTACACATATTATCCTAGGTCAATTAATTTCCCCTGAAAGTAAAACTGAAATGTACTGTGATTTCTTCGCTTTCTGTTCTTTTGAAGAACCCATTTCTTGTCTTGCAGTTATTGAATTCAACTGAAAAAGAGTACATTATGTACCAATCGTGTTCTAACATCTAAAAGTACAGTTTACATTTACTTGTAAGCCTCAGAAAGTGAAGGAGAATAAAGTCTACGTGCTTAAATTCTAAGATCTGTAAGATTCTGACTTATTGTTTTAGAAATCATTTCTGGCACTATTTAAATGAACACTTCATATTTGCTGGCTACATTGATGTGTTTCCCATTAAAAAATAAAAAAATAAAAAAAAAGAAGCAAGAAAAGCAGACATAAAGGTTACCCAGTTTCGTAAACAGACTTTAAAGATTATGGCTTCTGTAGTCTTGTGTAAGAGAACATGACAAGTTCTCTGCCCTTGTAGCCACTATAACAAGAAAATCCAGTTTGTAAAACACTGAGTGGTTACATGGAGTTTTTCACTTCCAAAATGTGCTTATGGCCTTCATCTTGAATAAGAAAAAGCATAGAAAAGGAATGTACAATGACAGAATTGAATGAATGAAATTTCACCTATGTAAAATTTATCACTGAATGAAATAATCAAATGCTAAATTCAGAATACCACATGACTTGGCATAGATTCAGTGCTGTGAGCCAGGATGAGGGTGAGAGGTATGAAAATGGAAATTTACAGTAAAATACATACAGCAGTTCTTGGAGGGAAATCTTGGAAGGAAAGAGGGAATTGTGTGTTTATAAAGCTGATGAAAACAAAGTATTAGCAATAAAGTGAAGGCTTAAAGTTTCATGGAACTGTTTCTTCACAACCAATATTAGACAAATAATTTAGTTCCCTAGGGACAATACTCTTTTTTCTTTTTTCTTTTCTTTTCTTTTCTTTTCTTTTCTTTTCTTTTCTTTTCTTTTCTTTTCTTTTCTTTTCTTTTCTTTTCTTTTCTTTTCTTTTCTTTTCTTTTCTTTTCTTTTCTTTTCTTTTCTTTTCTTTTCTTTTCTTTTCTTTTCTTTTCTTTTTTCTTTTCTTTTCTTTTCTTTTCTTTTCTTTTCTTTTCTTTTCTTTTCTTTTCTTTTCTTTTCTTTTCTTCTCTTCTCTTCTCTTCTCTTCTCTTCTCTTTTCTTCTCTTTTCTTCTCTTTTCTTCTCTTTTCTTTTTGCTTTTTCTTTTTCATGTTCCCCAGAAATACACAGCAGAAAACTTTGGACCAAGTTTTACCTTCTCCACCTTCTCACATTTGGGCTTTTATTTAGGTCCACACACCTGTGCAATTTTTCCTGTGTTCGGTTCTGATGGGTTGACTTCGGCTGGCTGCCAGACACCCACCCAGCCACTCTCTCACTCCCTGTCCTCAACAGGGTTGGGGAGAAAATAAGATGAAGAAGCTCATGGGTCGAGATAAAGACAGGGAGATCACTTACCAATTACCTTCATGGGCAAAACAGACTCAACTAGGGGAAAACTAATTTAATTGATTGCCAGTTAAAATAGGGTTGGGTAGTGAGAAACAAAGATAAATTAAAACAACACCTTCACCTACCCCTTCATTCCTAGCTCCTCTACCTCCTTCCCCCACCTCAAACAGCGCAACAGGGATGGAGAGTGGGGAGTTACGGTTAGTCCATAACACTTCATCTCTATCACTCCTTCCTCTTCACACTTTTCCCTTGCTCCAGCATGTGGCCACTCCATGAGCTGCAGTCCTTCAGGATAAACCTGCTCCAGTGTGGGTCCTCCACAGGACTCAGTTCTTGTCAGAGTCCTCTCCACAGGCTCCAAGGAAATACTTGGTTGACTTTGTCTCTTCCATGAACTACAGGGGAATCTCTGCTCTAGCATCTGGAAAGCCTCCTTCCCCTCCTTTTCTGACCTTCATGTCCACAGGTTGTTTCTCACTTTTTTTTTTTCTTCACTCCTCGCTGCCTGTGCAAACGTTTTCCCCTTTCTTAAATATGTTTTCACAGTGGGCCACCCCTGCACCTCCCTACTACCAAAATCTTGCCACTGACACCCAATACATCACTGACTCTAACTCTATATCAAACTACAGTCTCTGATAGGAGATTCTTTATCCTCACCCACTTCTTAAGAAAGGAATTATCCAAAGAATTAGCAATTTAGATGGCAAGAGTTGGAGGTTACAGCCATAATGAAGTTCTGGGGCCTGAGAGAGCAGCTAGAGGAATAAATTTAGGTTATTTGTACCTGGCAGAGCCAGGCATACCTGGCAGCGAGGAGTGAAGAAAAAAAAGTGTCTTGCAAATTAGATTAAATAATTCTGGAGAGGTTTCTCTACCCACTTTTGTGTTAGTAGCAAAGTGATTTTTTAGAGCGAATAGTGAAAATGACTGAATTTCTGGGACTTATAAACACTACAAATTGTAAATTCAATTTATACTTTTTTCTGGCTGATAAAGAAGTATTTCATTAGATTGATAGTCAATACCTTTCTAAAAGAAGACAAATTGCAAGCTTTGGATCTTTTAGGTTTTGTCCACATTAGCAAGATCAATTGATAGAGTGTCCCTCAAATCACCTGAAATTTATCCTGCATCCACATGCAAAACTGCTTCCTATGGTTGATAGGGAGGCCAAAACTGGCTAAAGTTATGCTAACAACTTTTGAAGATAAAGCCCTAACTGACTGGAACTCAATCTTTGTGGTAAAAATCTGCCTTAGAGCTCTGTAGACACAAATGGGGTTTGCAAACAATGCATTTTATTACATGAACTAAAACTGCTTCAGTCACTATTGGGATATTTCAAGACGATCACTATGACAAACAACAGCAACTATAAAGTCATTCTCAATGTATCCAAAGCAGAGGCCTGCAACACATATAAATTATAAGTGTATTAGACGGGATATAATTAATATATTTGGGTTCAGGGCAAACTAGTAAGTGTACTAAAATAATGTAACCAGTAACAGTAAACAAGTATTTCATAACATGGTTGGCATATCCAGGCACATTATTTACAGAAGCATGAGTAATATGACTGCCAAGACGGCAAAAAAATAGGAGACAATAGGAGACACGCAAGTGATAAAAAGTTGCCAGACTAAGGAAAAGATGAGCTTGAGGGACTGCAAAAGGACAGAACATTCTGCACAACAGACAAGAAGGATGTCTGATGAAAGCAAAAAACCAAAATAATATGAGGAACAGCTGAGATTCACCTTTTGGGGATTGCAGAAGCATAAAAACATCACAAATGTAACTGAGGAAAAACAGAGAAGAAAGAAAAAGACTCATGTAGGCTTCGACTTCTGTCATCAAAGGTCTCTCAAGACTGAGCACTTTGACCTTGGTGACGAAGAACCACTGAGGACTGTAGCCACCTGCAGCATTTGTATGGCACCAGCTCCATGGTAGTGTATGTTTACAGATAATTTGAGACGCGATTTTTGAAGACTAACAATTTTGTATTTGTAGATGACAAATGATGTGTAAGAATGAATAATTAATTAGGAATTGTATTGTAATGAAGGAATTCAATAAAGTTTAGTTTTCAATTTTAAAACTAGTTTGCTTATCAGTTTTCTAAACACTCCCATCATGGTGATTTCAAATTCTCTAACTAATACACACAAACATATTTATATCACTTTGCAACATTAACACGGATTTTGCTGCAGGTAAGGACTTTGAGCTTTGACAGAGAAACTTTTTTAAAACCTGTGGATTTCTGTTGGCCAAGATGTATTGCTAAGCTTTCTTGTTTAAAGACAGGAATAATTGCTCTAAGCAGAGACTTACTGCAATAAACCTTTTGGAATGCAGCCCTATGGAGAAAATTTAGGAAACAGGGTATCACACTGAAACTCCCTAAAAACCACAAAGATAGCTGTTGCGTGTCAGATCAGCGGTAATTTAGCACAGAATCTGTTTTTCAACAGTGGGCAAAAGCAGGTACATAGGGGAGAACATAAGAAAAAGGCAAGGGTATACACTCCCCTAAAAATATTTTTGTCCCAGTCTCCAACCATACGAGGCTCAGGAGAGAAATCATGTTGTTACAAAATCTCTCATAACCCTTCCATGCTTTTCTCTCCAATGTATCACCTGCTCAGTTTTCCCTTACGTGTTCATCACCCACAATGTCCTGTGGTAACAGGTCCCACAGCTACCATACCTCTCTTGCAAAAGCTGCTTTTTCTTAGTCTTGAACTGCTCGTTTTGTTCATTGTCCCCCAACGACTGACCCGGAAGAAACGGAGAATGATTCCTTTCCGCTCCTGCCATGTCATTGCCCAGCTCAGTCATTTTCTTTCAGAATTAGAGGACAGTGCTGGAATCCATTCTTCAACTTTGTCATCCATGTGATTTTTCACAGAAACTTTGCAAATCCTGTCTCCTCTTTTTGATAAGGCATAAGAATATGCCATTTAAGCAAATTAGCCAGCAAATACTACAGATTGTCAAATAAATTGATACATGTTGTGTCAGTATGATCTTTTGCCATTTAGCAGGTTTATTAATTTGGGCTCAAGTCACTGAATAACTCCATATAACTGCCAAGTGATCCAGGAAGAAAAAGATATAGTTTGCTGGAAAGAAAACGTTGTGTATTGTCAGACATTGAACTGCTTTATTTGGATGATTATAGCAATTATTTCAAGAGATTATCCACTGATTAAGGACATACGTAGATTTGAAATGGACTGAAATATAATTGATTGTGTACCATAATTTCTGTGGTTTAATATTTATACCAGTCTGATTGGATTTGCTCAAACTGTATACAAGTATTAAAAATTCAGGAAATTATCTATAGAGAGTGTTCAGGAGCAAAATCCTCTTCACAGTTTCTGAAATCAACCCAATTAGTACAAAGCAGCCTGCATTCATTTTTATCCAAGTATCCAATACTCATTAGAAAATTTGTGTTGTGTTTTGCTTCATGTATTTTCCATCTCCTCTGAAAATAAATAATGCAGATTTGCCTACAAACACTATATTGAAATCAGTGTCAGAAATACGTTTACTTCCTAATAGCTGTTTTTATTAAGAGATGTTAAGACACAACCATCTCCTCCAGCTGCTCTGGCCCAGGACCCTCCTGCCCAGCCGCTGGAGCCCAGTGGGTGCCCGGAGACCACGTCCCCTGCTCCTCTGGGGCTGGCACAGTGCAGGCACCCACGTGACACTCGGGCTCCACAAGCCCACGCACATTTCCCCAAGCATCGTCACAGCCACTCTGCCGCCCCAGTATTCCCACCCGGGTCCCAGCCTTCTGACCTGCCCTCTGACCTACCGACTGGTCCAGCTCGGTTCTCACTGCAAACACGCAGCACTCGCACACTTGTCCCGCAGGAACCCCACACAGGCAGGTCCCCCAGGTACCAGCACAGACCTTCTGCCTGCCTGATGTCCCTGCCCGGACCCGAGGGCCTTGCCCGTGCTGGCTGGTCCAGCTTGAAGTTTGCTGGTGAATTCACAAGCACACCCAGTTTGGGGGAGATCCCCCAGCAGACGGCACCAGGCACACGGGCTGTGACCCGCGGTCCTGCTCCAGCCCCCGGTGCTGAGCCTCTCACTCCTCTCACTCCCACAGGTCCCCCCAACAGCTGGTTTTGGGGACAGACACCATTTCCAATCCCGTGGCTGGAGGTTAAGGACCCCCACTGGCTCCAGTGGCTGCACTGGGATCCCGCTGGCTCCAGTGGCTGCACTGGGACCCTGCTGGCTCCAGGAGCTGCACTGGGACCCCACTGGCTCCATGAGCTGCACTGGGACCCCACTGGCTCCATGAGCTGCACTGGGACCCCGCTGGCTCCATGAGCTGCACTGGGACCCCGCTGGCTCCAGGAGCTGCACTGGGACCCCGCTGGCTCCAGTGGTTGCACTGGGACCCCACTGGCTCCAGGAGCTGCACTGGGACCCCGCTGGCTCCAGGAGCTGCACTGGGACCCCACTGGCTCCAGGAGCTGCACTGGGACCCCGCTGGCTCCAGTGGCTGCACTGGGACCCCACTGGCTTCAGGAGCTGCACTGGGACCCCACTGGCTCCAGGAGCTGCACTGGGACCCCGCTGGCTCCAGGAGCTGCACTGGGACCCCGCTGGCTTCAGGAGCTGCACTGGGACCCCACTGGCTCCATGAGCTGCACTGGGACCCCGCTGGCTCCAGGAGCTGCACTGGGACCCCACTGGCTCCATGAGCTGCACTGGGACCCCGCTGGCTCCAGGAGCTGCACTGGGACCCCACTGGCTCCAGGAGCTGCACTGGGACCCCGCTGGCTCCAGTGGCTGCACTGGGACCCCGCTGGCTCCAGGAGCTGCACTGGGACCCCACTGGCTTCAGGAGCTGCACTGGGACCCCGCTGGCTCCAGGAGCTGCACTGGGACCCCACTGGCTCCAGGAGCTGCACTGGGACCCCACTGGCTCCATGAGCTGCACTGGGACCCCACTGGCTCCATGAGCTGCACTGGGACCCCGCTGGCTCCATGAGCTGCACTGGGACCCCGCTGGCTCCAGTGGCTGCACTGGGACCCCGCTGGCTCCAGTGGTTGCACTGGGACCCCACTGGCTCCATGAGCTGCACTGGGACCCCGCTGGCTCCAGGAGCTGCACTGGGACCCCACTGGCTCCAGGAGCTGCACTGGGACCCCGCTGGCTCCAGTGGCTGCACTGGGACCCCACTGGCTTCAGGAGCTGCACTGGGACCCCACTGGCTCCAGGAGCTGCACTGGGACCCCGCTGGCTCCAGGAGCTGCACTGGGACCCCGCTGGCTTCAGGAGCTGCACTGGGACCCCACTGGCTCCATGAGCTGCACTGGGACCCCGCTGGCTCCAGGAGCTGCACTGGGACCCCACTGGCTCCATGAGCTGCACTGGGACCCCGCTGGCTCCAGGAGCTGCACTGGGACCCCACTGGCTCCAGGAGCTGCACTGGGACCCCGCTGGCTCCAGTGGCTGCACTGGGACCCCGCTGGCTCCAGGAGCTGCACTGGGACCCCACTGGCTTCAGGAGCTGCACTGGGACCCCGCTGGCTCCAGGAGCTGCACTGGGACCCCACTGGCTCCAGGAGCTGCACTGGGACCCCAATGGCTCCAGGAGCTGCACTGGGACCCCGCTGGCTTCAGGAGCTGCACTGGGACCCCACTGGCTCCAGGAGCTGCACTGGGACCCCGCTGGCTCCAGTGGCTGCACTGGGACCCCAATGGCTCCAGGAGCTGCACTGGGACCCCACTGGCTCCAGTGGCTGCACTGGGACCCCACTGGCTCCAGGAGTTGACAACAGAGGCCGGGGGCACCTACACCCCAGTCTGACTCCAGTAGCTGGCACCCAGGCCCCTGCCACCGGTCCCCCCAGCAGCTGGCACCTGGGCCCTGCAGCAAACCCCGGGTAGACCAGGAGATACGCAGCGAGACAGTTAGGAAAGGATTGAATCCGAAGATCTGGGTTGACAGGACAGACGGTGGTGATCAGGCGCAGGGCTCAGCCAGCCCAGCGCACTGACCAGCCCCGATTTGCACCCAACCAGCCCCTGTTACACCCCCTTCTGCCCACCCGCCTGGCCCCTCCTGGCTCCCCTTCCCTTGCACAACCCCTCCTTGGTGTGCCTGGTTCCATCCTACCTGACCCCGCCCTCTCCCCATCCACGTGACTAGTTTGCCCCGCCTCCCTTTGTCCACGGGGGCTGCATTTTTGCCCCCGTCATACTGCACATGGGCTCAGGCTGCCCTGTGATTGGATGGCAGCCCAGGCCACGCCCCCAAAGTACACCAAGACCAGGCAGCGCCTCCCACTGCCCCCAGAGCTGTCTGCCATTTTGTTGCAGCTGCCATTTTGTCCCGCTTGCACCCCAGAGGTTTTCAGGCTCTCCTGGGACTGGTTGCACATTTCCTTCAGACCAGGGAGCCTCTTGCCAGGCTGGGCAGGAGGCTGGTGGCAATGTGGTTGGCAAGGGGGGACAAGGCAGCGAAAAAGCCCTTTGGGATGAAAAAGGCAATTTGCAGAGGTTGACAATGAATGACAGGGAGATTTTGTGGGTGTGTAAGAGTTTTCTAGACACAATGAGGGCATTAAGCACATCTGAACAGTGACAGGTGTTTTACCCAAATTTACCTGGGCCATGAGTCTGAAAGGCAAAACAAGTCCTGAAACACTGAGCTTTTGAAATCATTTTTACTTGGAGTTGCATATCTCAAATTACAGACCAACCAGAGAAAATAATTTTTAAACCAATCTTTAAACAAGCTGTGAAAGCACTAAAGCATTCACCACTTTTTTACAAAGAGCAAAGTGAAAGCTTCCATTGCAAAGCATTTTAGCAGGTGCTTCAAACCAAGTCTTGAAGCACATCATCTTAGACACATTTAAGAGTGGTCAGGCCTTGGAACAGGCTGCCCAGGGAAGTGGTGGAGTCACCATCCCTGGAGGTATTTAAAAGACGTGTAGATGAGGCGCTTAGGGACATGGTGTAGTGGGCATGGTGGTGTTGGGTTGACGGTTGAACTTGATGATATTAGAGGTCTTTTCGAACCTTAATGATTCTATGATTCTTGCTGCACTGGTTTGTTATCAAACTCCATGAAGAATTATAACCACAGCTCCTACAGGACTTCAGACTTGGAAGATCATATAGAGAGAGATTTGGAGGTTTAAAATTAAAGAAACTGTGCCTCTACTCAGGAAGTTGGGTGGGGTGGAAGCAGTGCATATCATGTGAGGGTCTCTAGAACAAAATAAAGATTTGAAAATGGTTAAGAGCAGACATTCACAGATGAAATTTTCATAGTAGCTGAAACAATGAGAAGAGATCAGATAACCATGGACCACATAAATAGATTACAGTCACACAGCTGTTGAGGGGGTGTTTTTGAAGGGCTTCAAAATATAAACCAAAATTAAAGAGATCCTCACTGTGAAAGGGAAAGGGAGAAAGAAACAGCTGTTAGTAAAATGGCAAGCCTGGCTCCAGAAATCTAACTGTTGGATGGAAGCCACCCCTCAGTGATACCTAATGTTTGGGGCTGGAGTGGATGAGAAAAGGGATGCATTTTACATCATAGTGCCCAGCAACACCAGCACTAGGATTTTCCCACAAGAAAACTATTCCCACACAGCTGGAATAAAATTAGTGAAGAGACTGCCTTTGAAATAGGTCTGCTGGGAAGGACCCTTTTCTTTTTTCCTCTGCAAGTAAATCTTTTGTTGAGTAGCAAAGTAATCTGATGTGCAGCAAAGACAGCTTTTGTTTGTAAACTGGTTATCTTCTGTACCTCACTGCATGAAGTTGTTCAGCATACCTTCTGACAGCCATGTCAGCGACCAGGAAAACTTGTGTCTGACAAGACTGCCCAAGGGAAGTCCGAGCCCACTGTTCCGAGACATCACCGATTTATCAATCTTATTAGCTAGAGTACACCTGTGTCAGTAGACTTTCATAAAAGTCTATAGTTGGGCTAATTCTTTAAAATACAGTTTCAAATGCCACTTCATTGACAGATAATTTGTCCCCCCCTCAAAGAAATATGTTGGATGAAAGTGTTTATTTGTCCAACTGGCTGCCATAAATACATAATAAAAAAATTAATTAAATAATTGTTTGCAATATCACACAAAATTTTATTCCAACTTTTAAAGGCAAAACATAAATATACATCCAGGTGGGTGAACCTGGTGCCATGTTTAGAAACAGATTAATTTTAGATTGTTTGTTTCTAGTAATGATGACTTCTACATTACATATAATCCTTTTGCAAGGTCACTGACATCTTACCAACTTTGTTTTCTTAAACTGACGACATAGGACCTGGATATTACGTGTAAAATGCATGCATGCACACAAGACACATTATGTATGTATATGAAATATATATTTAATGTGTATGTATTTATATCTGTGTATGGGCTCATAGAAAGACATCTTCCAAATAAAAAAAAAGGACTCTCATATTTAGATTCCAGAAAAAATTTTAAGAACTCGGTGCAGTTCTATTCTCAGGTAACATTGTACACTTTATAATGTACATACATATATCCTTTAAAGTATACTTTGTAACCATTTTCTATACCAGATATGTGCAAATCCAGAACTTTAATTTTGGAAAATATATTTTTACTAACCTTCTAACAAAGATTTTTTTGTTTAGAGAATCTTTTTAGAACTGTCAATGAGTTTGTTACAAGATCCAACACATAAATGTCAACTGCTGTTAGAAACTAACAGGAGAAAATTGCACGCATGCCTGATTTACTTTTATGTAAGTCACATATATTTTAAATAAGAAAAAAAAAGAAAATAAAGTTTATTGTGTGAATAGTCCAAGACAAAAATCCACTGAACTCACCAAACAGTCTTTTGAATCTTGGAGAACAAATGGGTCAGAATATGAATAGTGAAAAAGAACAACCCCCATGCAGTACTAACAGCTTAGTGAGAACAGTTAAAGCTCATGTTAGAGAAAAAAAGTTACTTTTCTCCTCTCTCCAGCTGTCACTGTCAAACTTATGCATGAGAATCATTGTGTGCGACTCGTGTAAAATAGTACACAAGTGCCAAATGAAATGTGTATGATTAGTTATAACCTCACCTTCTGGGTGACCTCACTATTGTATCTCTTTCTCCAGTAGCAGAGTTGGTTTTTTAGTGGCAAAATCGGGAGGTAGTGATATAAAGAAAATGTAACTAACTAATATAATTCCCAGGTTCTACCATTTTCACCATATGTTTCTCCTAAATTTCCCCTAGATGCAAAATTAATCTAAACAGCAAGATAGTACGATGCTGTCAGCCTGAGATTTGTAAATTGTCCATTTTGAATTGACATTGGCCTTGGAAAAGCACTTAATGAGTTTAAATTTGATATTGAGTGGGAAATCCATGAAGAGGAATAGGTAGAGAATTAATTTAACCAGCCCTTTAAACAATCAGCCTTGCAAACAACTGATCTGCAAGATGCCAATACCATGCTTACACAATGCTTTTAGTTTAACTTCATAGCAGCAGTTATTCTCTTTTAACTCCCATCACTTTGAGAATGGATAGTTGCAGTAATAATTCATAGCAATTTCTTTTCCTTGATAAGGAGGCAGAATTTGTGATCCAGAGTAACATAACATGATTTTGCAGTTCAGATGACTGAATATTTTCTTTCAGAACTGGGTTGCACTTCAGCAATGAATGATTGCAATCAAACATCATGAAGCTAGGTAGAAACAGATATGGTAGAAATGTGTAATGCAACAATATGACTAGTTTCAATTATCTAATATATTTTGGATATATGCAACAGAGATAAAGGGGGGAAAATCAATTTCTGGAGATTTTAAAAAGTAGTCGTCACTTGTAAAATCATGCCCCATATTACCTTGCAATAATCGTTAATTTGCCTGTAAGTCCTCACTCAAAACAGTAGCTCTAACTCAGACGAACCCTTGCAATTCCACTAATATTGCTTGAAATAAATAAATAAAATGGAAAACAAGTAAAATCTAACTTATTTGACAGCCTAGCTGACTAGACTGAATAACAAGATTATGCAAACTGCTACTTCTTTGCTCCAATTAAAGTGATTGATAGAGATTGAACAACTGAAAATGCACAAGACCTGGCAAAATCTAATTAACTAAAACCAGAAAAAGTATTACACTGAGAGCAGATCTGGGCAAATAATTGATTTAGTGGAAAAACTATGTGTTGGGTGGAAGAATGAGGACAGGCTTTGATCAAAGTAAATATTTTGATGATTTCTGGTGAAAGAAAAGATAAGAAGTTGATTCACATAAAGCTGAAAATGACATACTTTAAGGTCAACTTTTTCGTGATTTTTACTTGCTTAAATTGAAATATGTCATTCTGAAGTAAGCTGAAAAGTTAATTTTGAAAATGTCATTAAAAAAAATATTTAAGCCAATACTGTTCAAGTATATACAAACCATACACACCGAGTTAATCCACTCTACGCCATCAGAACACTCAACATTACTGTCTGCAAATTCCCATTTGGTTCTTCAGGTTTGTTTCTCCTCGCTAACATTACCTATTTTAAGCATATACACAGATAAAGGTACTTTATGCTAGCAGTTACTTTAAATGGTCCTTCCTGATCAAGGACAAAAGATTTCTATAACATACGTAAGCGTCTTTAAAACAGCTTCCCTTGAGTTCTTTATTTTGCTTTTCACATCTTTTTTGTTCAGTACCACTCTCATTTCAAAAGTTTGTTATGCAATACCTGAGAGACTTTATATTAAGAATAAAGAGTTGCCTTCAGAACCGATAGGAAATATTCCATTAATCAGAGATACTCGCTTAAGCATGTCAGCATCATTATGGGAAATAATATGAATTATCATTGTTCTGACTTCTAGCACATATGACTACATGTTTCTGACAACTAAGCAAAACCTCAAATAAAAAGTCAAATAAAAAAGAACGGACTTCCCTTATTGATATTAAGACACGGATAAGTATACTGTAGGACAGTAATAATCTGGAAAAATGTGTGTGATTATAAATTTAGTGACATATTGGGAAGGCTATCATTGATCAAGCCCTTCAAGAGAGGTCCAGCCATAAAAGCTATACCCTTATTTTAGACAGTTGTTTTTGTTTTTCGTAGAGCACTACAGCTGAAAACTTGTAAGGTTTTCAAGCTTCAGCAATTAATTTTGATAGTTACATTCCTCATACCCCAAAGGGAGCTCCGCTCCAGTTTGACCATGCAGGGGTAGGGTTAGAAAAGCTAAAGCATATCTGGAGTTGAATGTGGAAAGGGATGGGAAGAGCAGCAAGAAGGGCTTCTAAAGGTGTATGAGCAGCAAAAGGAAGATTAGGAAAAATGTAGGTTCACTGATCAGTGGAGCAAGAAACCATTCAGTGATTCTCAAAAAACAAAGAAATAGTAATTTTATTAATCCTTAAAAGGTGGTTTATTTTAATCCTTATTTAGCAAACGCTGAGTATGTACGAAATTGCACCCAGAACCTAGACAGTGAGCTAAACTAGTTTGAAGCAACTTGTGTCTTGTGGGAAAAGGTCCATGTGTTGTATTGCTCTAGGCCCAGTTTGATATTTTATTGTCTGCTACCAAACCTTTAAAATCCTAGCATCCTTAACACTGTCTTGATAATTACCTCTTGAACTTTACAAAAGGCAATTCCATTTTTACTTTTACCTTCCCTTAGTAAGAACTAGAAATCTTGTCTCATTTCCACCATAACTTCCTTAGAGCCCAAGCTGTCAGAGTTAGTTTTCCGTGTCTCCAGCAGTGTCCTAAGGTGTGACAGGTCGCCTGTCTGGCAGCTCTGCTGCTCATTGTCAGCACACACGGCAAAATCCACTGACAGGACTCAAATTGATAAGCATAAGAGTAGCCCAGCTGTTAGTAGCCACTAAAAATGATAGTCTGAATAAAATTCACATAATCAATTGTATTAGTATCATATCCTATTGACTTCCAAACACTTAGTTTTTATTTAAGCTGCTGCAAATTAAATGAGCAGAAGGTATGCAATTTAACAGGTCAGCACCTTTTTTTTGGTGGTGGCTTGTTTGTTTTTTTCTTTCCCAAGAGTCACAGTGCGAAGAGTGGAAGGATGGAGAGATCAGTGCCGCAGTTCGAGGAACAACAAGGCATAGTATTCCTTTTGCTATTACAGTATTTTTCCATCCTTTTTTTTTTTCCTCCTATGTAAATTTGTATTTCACAAACCTTTAATAGATTCAGAAATTAATCTTAAATAACAACATATAAGTTACAGTTTTAGGATTCCAGACTCTTAAAATCTGAAAAATTGAACTGGAAGTGTTGTAAGGATGGTGTCTCCCCCAGGATTTATACTAACCAGTTCTGTCTCATCAGCTAGTTAGCTTGAAGAAAATCTTTGTAGTATATTGGCATGTCTATTTCTGTCTGTCTTGATGAAGAAGGATCAAGAATGTGTAAAAGTTTCTCACTGAAGTTGTTCAGGGTTTAGTACATTACTAGAAAGTTATTTTCTTTTCCACAGTACTTGTTCATGAAAGCAATGCGCATGTTTATTCCTCCCTTGGTGGAAAGTACATGTGTCCTGTCTTGTAAATGGCCAGTATTAGGCTTACTTGTAATAGTAAAGCATGATGGGGTTTGTGTGTAAAACCACATGCTTCAAGTGTAAATCTATTTAGTTTGTCAGTACCTTCACATAAAGGAAGAATATTTTTTAAAAACATGCAAGTGACAGCACCTTCTCCCAGGGGAGGAGGGAAGGTGAATCCAGGAGACTTTGGGATCCAGGGGAGCAGTCCTTCCCAGCTCACTTACCCAAAGTCCACGGGCTCTCAGATGCAGGGATTGCTTCTGCCCCAGCCTGCTAGAGCCAGGCAGCAGTGGTCCCTGGCCCTTGGTCCAAACAGAAGGATAAACACATAGCTCCTACATACCAAATAGAGAAGAGCTGTACCTTTGCAGGCACCGCATAGGCAAAAGTGACATTCACCTAAACATGAACAGTACAAATGGCCTGAGGCTGTTCTTACTTGTCCACGGATCAGGCTTAAAGCGTGCAAGCAGATCCCACACCTACATACTCTTCCACACAATGGGTCTCTCAGGTAACTGGTGTGCACCTGTGATCTCCCCAGTAGTTGGTTCCATGGTCCCAGCAATATCCTACCCCTAGACCAAACATGGCTAAACATGCATCAGTTGTTTACTTGTACAAGTTTACTTGCACAAGTTTGGCCATGTTTACTTGCAACAACAAACCTTTATCACTCCTCTTTCCAATTTTTCTATGTTCATTACACCCCAGTGCCTCCTGTCCCCCACCTCTGGCCCCTACCCACAAGAAGTTTTACCAATTACCACAATATCCTTGAAACATCTTTTAAGCTTGCTTTTTCCTATGAGACTTATGACCATCTCGTTTCCCTTCTTTTAGTCAATTACCAAGTTCTGAGTGAAGTGCTCCAAGGCTATGCATGAGCAGCTCCTTCCCTGGCCCATCCATCAGTGTCCTGTCCTGAGTCTTCATTGTCTCCCTTATCTACAGCTTGCCAGGGTTTATGCGTCTCTCTGTTTAATCTATTACTTTCCCAGTCTTTTGCCTTTGTCTTTTGTGCTGAAAGTCATTAAACAGATATGCTTAAAAGCCAAACATCTCACTGTCACACTGAGTGCCTGAATCTCCTTCCCTTGTGAAGCCTCCTCTTGCTGCTCTCGTATATACAGTTAATCACAGGTGTAACATCCTGGTTTCAAGAAAGAATCATTTCCTTTCCTACCCAAAATGAGGATCACCTTTTCTTCCTCATGTCATCTGGTGTCTTTGCCAAAGCTCTCCAATGTTGCAGTTTTAATTTATTAGTACCTGTCTCTAATTTATACTTCCAAGGTCTCTATGCTTTCTGTGGATCATTCCCTGACTTACAGTTATCAACACTAATGACTGTGTCTGCTGACGTACAGCAAAAAAGGCAATGTTTTTTACTTTATTATATACTTATTCTAGATTCTAATAACAAAGACCTCTTCACTCAAGTAGTTTTACCACCTAAAGTCCGAATGTTCTGACTATTGAGTAGATCCATAGAATTGAAAAAGTTCAGCTGGTTCTAAAACGCATGAGTGTGCAGGTCACCGCTTTGTAAACGGCCCTGCCTGCTCTAAGCTGCGAGAGCCCACTGCAAGTCAGAGCTCACAGACCAGAAGCAGGCTACTAAACACAATGCAGGTGAGATGTCCTTGTACATTGAGTGAGGAGAAATGTCCCAAAATCTCCATAAATATCTGGGGTGAAATACCAACCCCATAGCAATCAATGGCAATACTGCTTTGTGCACCACCACCACCCCCCCCCTTTTTTTCAGCAGAAGCAGTTTTTCAGGTGTGAATTTTTAGATGTGTATGTAGATCTAACGCAGGTTTCCCATTCTTTCCACTCAGTTGCTCTCTCTGAATATCTAATGAATAACGCAACACAAGTTGATGACTAGATGTTGCAGTGGGTCTTACCAAGTGTTTCTGCAAGTTTACGGATGTATACATATCTTGCAACCTTAGCTGCAGCAGTTCTGCATGATGTTAGAGGAAGACCAGGAGAAAAATTATTTGTATTAAAAAAAAAATGAAGCAAACTTTTCAAGTACATTTAAAAAAATAATTTTGACATCTTTCCCCCCCCAATAATCCTTTCTTAACTTATCTTTCCATTATATGAAGTTTGCTATACTCCCTTCTGCTCAAGGGGATCTGGATTTTCTTTAAACTGATGCTGATTTATGTTAAAAATATTTTATTAATTTGGTAATCTTTATGCAAGTCTTTCAAAATGCAAACAGAACTGTCCTCTGGGAAATACACTCAGCTGGCTTGGGGCTAAACCAGACTGCTTTATAATGTCAAAAGGTGGCATGAGGGTGAATTTCTTACTGATCTGAGATGCACTGCATGATAGTATCATACCTACAGCCATAATTTTAATGATAATTTATTGTTACTGAGAAGGGGAAAAGGAGGTCAGGTATATTGGTTCAACGAGCACGTGCTGTTACTCATTCTCTTGCTCAGTTTTTGCAGAGATGATGGAGAGGAAAAATAAAGCATAATGCATTCTCAAGGTTGCCAGGAGCAACTAATGCTTCCAAATTGGTATTCATGTTTTATTACATCTTAAATTTCAGCACCTTAAAAACAATAAAGGATATTACATTTTCACAAAGAATCTTCCTTCAGGGAATGTAGTTCAAGTTTACTGTCTTTTTCTGATGTCTTTGTCCATGTATTATGAACTCCTTGTTTCAAAAAGAATATATATATGTTCACATTATATATATGTATAAAGACAAGTGTATATAATTCCATGTTCCTGAAAGCTTACAAATTTGACTCCTCTAAAGCATAGACATAGAGTCCTAGTAAATCTTTTAGAGGAACTACACTCGTAAGCTTTCAGGAACATGGAATTATCTATTCACTTGTCTTAGTACAGCCCACATGAAATATGAGCTTGATCCAAGGACAACTGATTTGTAGAGGACTTCACTGAGGCAATGATGAATCCCCCAATCACTTTTCCTTTTTGAGAACCAAATGGTTCTACTTGGCATGGCATCTGACTGTCTTTTCCTGCAATCTGCCTCTTTTTGGAGACATAACCAAGTACTTTCCACAGAGCAGGAGCTAGACAGAGGGAAGAAGAAGCATTTGTCCACCATTGTTATTAAACAGCTGCACAAGTATTTTTAATGAAAAAATGTCAGTAGCAATGAATTGTTCCAATAGAGTTTCTATCAAATAAAAATATTATAGGGCAAACTCTTAAACTCTAATTTGTTCATACTGTAGCTGTCACACTGGCATGAAGAATATTAGACTGAGTACAAAAGAAAGGGAAATGAATGGCTGTAGAAAAAAGGAGTAATATCTTTGAAGTTATCATTCAAGGGAGTTAATGCAATTTACATTGACTGTGGTAAGTTATTAAAAAAATACATTGTTCAAAACTTTTATACATTATGAACATTAGAATAATTTTACTTCACAGAGGTAACAACTTATTAAAAGGAAAGAGATCTTCAGATGAAATCTAAGGGAATCATTCCTGTTTTCTTACTACATGTTTTTACACCTTTACCTATAAAAAGGAAATAATAACAGTGAAAGATTTCTGAACTGGGTTTTGATTGTAGCAGGAAAACAAGAGTTCTGGCATCCAACTGCATTACATTACTTTACACAGAAATATTTTCACTGCATTATTACAGAAGTGAAGTGCAAAGAAACAAAACTTAAGTGCAGAAAAGGCTGATGGATTATTTCTGCCAATTTCATTATCATAAATCCAGACTAAGTCCATTAACTCTCCTCTGAGTTGCTATCCATTGCCATTCCCTTTCTAATAAAATTTGTCAGGAGAGTTGAATACCTGAATTGTAATCCCAATAATTATTTCAATTACATTGATACTTCCATTTGTGACACTGGAAATGTTATGTCTGATTTGGTGATTCACAGGAAATAATCCTTTTGCTCTACCCGAAGATCACTTCATGCTTTGTTTCCATCTGCTCTGTAAAGGAATTTTGGGGGAGTGTTATACATTTTATTGTATTTTATGCAGTATGCTATAAATTTTTTTTCTTCATGAAATTGGTAAAAATTCAAGAGAAGGACTAAAACCTCTTAGAATATAGGGTGTTGTATGAGGAAGAATAATATATTATTATTCTGTTATCAATGAAAATGTTATTTGAGAACACTAAGAAGCCATTATCATCCCTCAGACCATTAAAAAATGCATAAAATGCCTAGAGAACATTAGCTTTTAAAGAAATATTAACTAGTCTTTGTGAACTGTGGAGATTTTTGCATTACTTGATGAAATGTCTGTAAGACAGAATCAAAGGGTGAGGATTGTAAATGTTCTATTAGAAAACAGATACAAAGTTTCTTATGCCTGTGGATTCATAACTTTTGCTATGGAAAAATTTAGAGTTTCAGAATTTTCTGTTTGAACTTTTACTATCAATACCATTCAATTTACCTTATATACTAGTAATCTTCTTTTCCTGTTGTTTCTCCTCATGTTTCTAGTGTACATTTCCTCTGCATTCTCCATCGTGAATGAAGCTATAGAATCTGCTCATCATTTTTCAAACACCACTTACATTTCAGGTTGCTTCTACACAAATCTACAAAGTTCCCAAATTCAGCAACACTTCTGTTCTCCCAAGCACCAGTCCTAATGACTGTGCAGTTAGTTCTTTCACCTTTCGTCATTTTTTATATATTCCCATCCCCTTCCCTCCACTTGGAAGGCCCCATGTGACATCTCCAGTAAAACTGCACCTGATAGACAAGTTCAGGAAAGGATTTCAGTGATAACCTTTACATGCTGCTTTGGTAAACCTCAGGTTCTGCTCACGGTAATTCTTTCCTTTAATTTTTTTTTTTCTGCTGATACTTCTTTTGATCCATTGCTTTACTTCTATGTTGTTTCCCATTTCTTCTGGTCTATTCTTTCTCCTCCTCTTTTGCACCTGAGCATCTTTTCTCTCCACTGTTTTCTTTCTCTGCCCTTCCGCTCCTGTTTTGAGATTCCCAGCACACCTGCCACCGACCAGTCAGGTAGGAGTGATGGTTTTGTGCACAGTGTGCAACGTGCTGAGAAGTGATGGATACACACAAAGCTTCTGGATTGGACTGTGATCACTGAATCTGCCCAAGCGGGAATGAGCAATTGACACTACCACCTGAAAGAGTGGTCACAGAATAGAAAAGCTTTTAAAACACAGGTTTAGCAAGTGAGTATATTTGTTTGCCTTCCCTCAGAAGAGTCTCTTGGCCTTTTCCTAATATCAGATTTTATTTTTTGTTGTTCAAGTCCTCGATGTCTTAAGATCTGGAAATCTCAGAATGACCGTGAACTTTCTCTGTGCCTGTAAATAGTTATCAGTTCCTTTCTTGTTGTTCATTTTCTAAAAAGCTGAGTTCATTACACATTCCTCCCTTCCATGTTATATTTCAGTTGTTTGTACTGAATTGTGTCAATTCTTCAAGACAGCTCTCACCCCTCTTTATTCTTTAAAAAAAAAAAAAAAAAAAGAAAATAAGCTACTGGTATCAATTGTGATCTCTAAATGGTATAATAATCCATACAATCAACTTAATCATTTACATTTTTCCCTAAACTCCATTAAAATGTCTAACTCATAAAAGTGAGTAATTATGACATCAAAACCTGAGCAAATGATAACAAAATAAAAACATTACTATACCCAGGTAACTTAAAATCAAACCCACTTCTATTTCTCCATAAGTTTCTCATGGGATGTAGACGAATGTTTCAATTCATTAGAAGTAGTGTTATCAAGCCAGTGGGAAACCATTCTCACTCACAAGAACTGACAGTATTTTGTTGTACATACCCAGTAGAATAAAGTAATAACAAAGATCACACAAACTAGTTTTACTTTTCCAGAAATCTGTATCCTTCCATAATAAGATTCAAACTTGTGTGTTCTTTTCCTTAGATGATCTATTTCCGAAATGGTTCTGCACTTTATAACAAAACAACTACCTCCACAAAAGACTAGGTACCATACAGAAATACAATACAAAGGAATCATAAAATCTGACCAGATAAGCTTCATTTTATACTTGTTGGAGCTTAAGTGATTAAAATGGAAACAAAAATATATGTAAGGCAAAGGAACAGTTCATCATTCTCAGGAAGAGACAGTACAACTAAATCTACACAGGGGATTTATTTAATTGATAGGTGCTATCTCCCAGTTCTAATGCCTGCTTACTAATTACAAGAAAACCAACTAGCCCCCTGAGACAATTAAAGATGTAATACAAGTGATGTTGAAAGATTTGCTGGTGGACTTTCTTTCATTTTATCCCTGTCTCTATTGCTTTCCACATCTTAATGAATGTCAGAAAAAACTCTATGCAGAAGGCCTGGGTAAGAATAAAATAAAACTTCTGTTAAGCAGGAAGGATCCAATTGACTTCAATATGATTAGGATTAGGTCTTGGTATCTTTTCATTTTAGTCTTACAAATTCCCTCTAGCAAATTAAGAAAGGATTTATTAGGTAATATTCAAAATTCAACCAGGTATATTAAAAACTCAGCTGAGTATTACCTTGAACCACCTGATCTAATGTTGGAGCTGGTCTTGTTTTGAACAGGTGGTTTGAACAGATGATTATCAGAGGTCTTTCTTAAAAAAAATCAAGAAAAAAATGAACCCTCCAGAAAAAAACCTCTATTACTGCAATTAATTCTTAAAACTTGAACATGAAGTATTATTTTCCACATTCTCATAGGGAGAAAGAGATTTGGACTCTTCTGAATGGCAGCTTCTAACCTAAATTTTATATTATGTTATCTTTCTCTTATTTTCTGATTTTCTCCATACTAGCACCATTTCATGTTTCATGTTTATAACAATCAAAGTAGTATGATACAGTAATTCTTGTCCGCATTATTTTCAGCTTTATTTTCTTTAAGAGCTACTGTACTCATGAAAGTTTTAATTTGCCTATTGGCATGATGCAAAACTTAAATGTGATAGTAAACCAGACAACAAGAGATGATTGGCATTAAATGTGGAGAAAGTCAAAGAGATTACCTTGGAGTGACTTGACCAGTGAGGCCATTGGTGGCTTATGCCAACCATCCAAGATAGAAAGCAATAAATAGTGAAAATACTTCTGCTTGTGGGGAACCCATTGTAGTTTTACACCCTGTAGGAGTCCAAGCCTGCACTTGGACCATTACATGCAGGGGCCAGACCACCAGCAAGAACCGGAGACACTGAGTGGTCAGATATGAGTGCCCCAGTCCCCCAGGGCCATGGTATGGGTCCTAACTGGGCCAGAGGGGCAGGGCCTGGGTTGGTATGAGGGTGCGCTCTGCCCAGAATGTGTGTGTGTGTCACTGAACAGAAATCTTAGAATAGAAATCGCTATCCACCTTTTGCACCCATCTCATTTAATAAATAAATCTAAAATTTTATGTCACCAAGAAGTGGCATTTTATTCTTGTGACTACCTCACTCCTAAATTCCATCACTGTAAGGCTTGTTGCAGAACAAATATTGCCAGTGCTTCCACCTGCTACTCGATGGACAGACTACTGAATTTTTTCACTTTTAACTGACTATTATGAACCTACCAGGTAGCAGAAATAATATAAGACCTTAAGGTTTGTGTCTACATTGAAACACCAGATATACATACAACTGCACAATTCTGTGTGGCCTGCAGCAACAAATGCCAAAATATCTGCTATTCTAGATATCTGGATCCCAAAGAGGACTCAGAATCAACAGGATAGTACTGCCATTTGTTATTTTTATTCAGGTACACCCCTACAGTACTTAACGAATCACAATTAGATTTTACCATCAACTTTGCACTAATGAATATTGACAAACAAGAAATTACTCATCCTGTCAGGTTTGACAAATATATCATTATGTGAAATAAGTGTTGGTAGTTGCTGTCGGGCTGTTTTCTGTGCTAGCGGTACAACTGTGGCTGCCGTGAATTATAAGCTGATTTCCACTGTCCCTTAACAAATTTTATCTTACCTGTCATTTGAACAGATTTACTTCCTGTAGCACACGTGATTTTCACACTGATGGAAGGGTAGAAAGACAATCCAGTGTCACTTTTTGAGGCACAGTCATGTGATTGTTGGGGCTTTTTAATCTGAGGCAAAACAGGTTAAGGTGTCACACAAAACCCAGCTGGAAGAATTTGTTTCTGTGTTATTGTACCTTAGATGATAGGCATGATGCTTTTACTATTTCTCACTGTAAATAGTATCCTCTTCTTTCCAGGAATGCATGGAACTTATACTACCAAAGAGGAGGTTTTCAGAATATACGCCTTAATCTATTTTATATCCTGACCCCACCCTATCATTTCCCCATCCTCAAAGAACCATTTTATTGCAAAATAAGGTTAGGATAATTTTTCTAAAGAGGCCTTTTTTTAATAGTTCCAGCAGAAATAACCTTTTTCTTTGAACATTATAGTGATAAACACTCAGCAGGTATAAATCAGTATTAAGTAAGTGAGCAAAACTAGGCCAACATATGATATTGCTGAACACTTTCAAATTCTCAATCTGAATTCTAAGTAACTGAAAAAAATGACATAGGAATGAAGTCTTCTCCATTCTGCACCATTTTTCCAGCTTCCGCTACCCAGACTTGACATCAGGGTAGTATAGAGGAAAAATTATCTCATGAGCGGTCAGTCCTGGACCTCTCCTGAAACATCCTACTGCCTGGGCTCCCATAACACCTATTACAATGGGGAATTCTGTATCATGCTTTTTGTTTTGTTTTGTTTTGTTTTTTAACCAGGAATTAGAGATAAGTAGTTTAGATCTAGGTGGATACAAATTGATGACATTAAAAAAAAGGTCTATGACCTTGCTCAATTCTTTCAGTTAATCTACTCTCCAGATGTTTTTATAGTCTGAACTTGGAACAAAAGTGACAAATGTTTCTTAATTACTCTTTTCTAATGATAGCATTTGTCCTCGTAGTTTACATTAGGGAATGTTTATCAGATTAGTGCCAAGATCAGAGTTAAAACTGTTATAACTGATGGGGCAGAAAATTGGAATAAAAAAGGTATTTTAACTAGATTGGCTCTCTACTAGCAGATTGGAACTGTGTTTATAGTCACGCTCCATGGCACATGATGTATAGGGCATTTTGCACAATAGATGGAATACAATCTAATGTAACAGATGAGGAAGAAGGCAGATTTTTCTTTGCCATTCTTATTGTCCAGAAGAGATTTTCCAACAAGGCCTTCTGAATAAGTAAAACAGTTACTGATTCATTCATACTTTGTCAAATTACCGAAGTAAAGTCTAAGAACACAAGAAGCAGCTCTATGATCACCTCAAGCTCTTCAATGAAATCTGTAAAGACAGAAGCTACTACCTCATTTCAGTGAGTTTTTTCTTCCCTGAACTAACTATTTTTACGTACGTCAGTAACCCTCCTTTCAGAGCCGTGCAGGAAAGGAAACACTGCATCATATTTACATGCTGGAGTATACTCAGCTTTGGACAAACCTGTCTACACTGCTGAAAGCATCCTGGACAGGTGGATCCATGGCTTTGTCCCCCACTGCTTACATTAAGGAACAAGGTAGCGGATCTGCAGCCTGTATCCTTGCCTTTGCATAACGAGCTGGCACAGGAGAGTATCTCAGCTTTTGATAGTTCGGTCTGTGACCGTGTTGTGGTTTAACCCAGTAGACGGCTCAGCCCCATACAGATGCTCACTCACTCCCCCCCAGCAGGATGGAGGGGAGAATCGGAAGGGTAAAAGCGCAAAAACTTGTGGGTTGAGATAAAGACAGTTTCATAGGTAAAGCAAAAGTTGCGCATGCAAGCAAAGCAAAATAAGGAATTCATTCACTCCTTCCCATGAGCAGGCAGGTGTACAGACCAGTAATTTGTAAACCTGCATCATAGGTTTTATACCTTGTCAGTGAAAAAGCTGCAATATCATATTATTTGTCCTTTCTTGTGCCTCTGACTGCTATAATTCATGTCTCTGGTTGTTAACTCTGATCCTCCGAGCTGGTCATGATCACTAGTCAAGCGACTTTGCAAAAGTCTCGGGTATTATACGATTTTGCAATTTTGATATTTATAAGTTTAAGTTTTTTCATTGGTTTCTCAGTACAAATCATTGTAGTTTGCTACCTGTTATTTTTGGTTGTGTGTTGCACACCCACTCAGTGAGACATTAATCATCCACTTAATTAAAACAAGCTATTTATTATTATCAGATTTTGTTGTTCTTAGAATGGCTTTCTATCATTCTCTTACTGCTTTGTAGTAATATTTCATTTTCTGTCCACCTCCATACAGTGTGCTTTGAAATTAGTAAAATGGTGAAATGAAAGGAAACTGATGAAAGAAACACTTGATTTATGAAGTATAGGAGTGAGTTTTGAGAAAACACTGTTGTCAGTATATAGAACTTCCTGCTGCAGAAGATCATCAAAAGTAAAAGGAAAGCAGCAGAACATCCACAGTTACGATTGCTGCAACTTGATCAGAAAAATAAATGTGCAGTATCAGTAGATCACCCAAAGTAAGCTTGCAAAGAGTAGTCCTCTTACTTTGAAATGCTACTTCAAGAAATAAAAATTTTCTTTATGAACACTGATATTGCCAAGAACTCAGTGTGGTCATGTGAAGGTGGTGTGTTCGAGACAATCCTACCTGTAAGCTTTGACAAGTTAAGCAAGGTCACTTATGCTCAGTGCTTGAATAGAAGCCCTCTGTCAATGTCGTTAGTAGCTGAGGAGGGGAAACTCTATCCTGTAAGGCAATTCTGAAAGCCGTGTCAGGCAATATTTAAGGAACTTCTGTTGTTTCTGAGGGTCATCTTTCAGGTGGAATGCAAAGCCCAAGTATTGATGGTACACAGTAGTTAAATACCCCTTCGAGGAATTAGCTTATTAACCTTGTGTCCTGGCTAAATCCCAATTTCAGCAATTAAAAATTTGCTTTCTGAAATTCTCTCTGCAGATTTAATGCAGCACATGATTAATAAGTTCCTGCCCTAAACTGCGGTTCTATTTTTACTAAGAGATGTTTAAGGGCAGTTGTGTTCCACTCTAGGGATGAAGAAATAGATTCAGATCTCCTTTTTCAGGAGGTACAGCGCTGCTATTTAAATGGAAGACAATAACATGAACATTATCTTCATGTAAATAAGAATCAGAAAGGGTCTGCAAAGTTTTTAAAAAACATTTACCATGTAAGCTCAAAGAAAAAACAACAAAAGCATAATAGAAGCAACAGTTTGATTAAAAATACTAGAGTTTTAACTGCAAAATTGTCATAGCTATTGCATTTCTAAAATCATATGTGCATTATTTTTACATCTCAGGATAATAAAACCCAGCAGAATCAAAAGAGTAGCTTGAGAATAAGTATTTAGTTCACTTACAGTAAAAGGATCACACTGATTATTTTTTCTTTCTTTGCGTCTACTACTTTTTTTTTAATATGGTCAAAGGAAAAGAGAGAGAGGAGACAGGAACAGCTATGTTCCAGTCTAGCAAATTATGAAGTCACTTGAAAGAGTATATTGAAACATTCTTATTTATGAAATTGTTATTTATATATCAGTTTCATTTGAGGAAAGGGTTCAGGTTATGTGAATGTCATATTTTATTAAGTACTACACTCTGAGTTTATTTCTAATTCCTCTCTGCATCAAATTGAAGAGGGCACATGGTCATAACTTTGATTTCTTAATTTGATTAAAATTACCGAACTAACATCTGGTCTCTTGAACAAATGACTATGTCAGTGGTTGATTACAGATTAATGATATATTCTTCAAAAGTGTGGCAATTTCTATTAAAATTTGGTCCACTCAAAGTTTAAGATGTTTTGTTAAAAAATAGGTATATTGAATTTATTCTTTCAAACTTTCTTAGCACACATGGCTACTTCTTATTAAACATCCTAAGAATACTTAAAAACTCTTAGGAGAAAAAAAAAAATCTGTATTCTGGGTTACAGAATTGCTCAACTGCTCTGTATGGGCTGATCTTTCAAGCACAGCATGAAGTGACTGCTAATCAAATATGCCTCAAGGCAGTAGACACTAAAATATTAAAGCTGGTTTATTCAGGGTCTCTCAATTTTTTAATTTAACTTTGTCTGGTACTAAATCAAACTGCCTTTAAAAGTATTATTTAAGCGACCCAAAGCATTAACAAAACATCCATTAAGATCTGGGTTTATAGAATTAAAATATATTTGACATTTTGGAAAATAAACAGCATAATTTATCAAATCTAATCTGCATGATAATGCCACTGTGTAAAAGTAATAAAGACATATATGTCCTCTGTGTCTCTGGTGTGCTACTAATGGTTTTGCAGGTCTGTCTGGAAGCCAGGAAGACCATAGATATGAAGCCGGGAAATACAAAGAGTAACTCATCTTTATGTTCAAGATGTCAAAGGAGGTTCTGACTAAACAGGTTTGCATACCTAGTAGATATCATCTTTAGGCACCAAAATAATCCTTGAGATTAGATTCTTGAAGCACATTGCACAACCTGAGATTCTGCTGTGTAATGCCTCTTTTGACCCACAAACTTTGAGCTGCAAACTCTGAGCTGCAAACTCTTTCCAAATCAGGTACTTTTTTTCTCTGGCCCTTTCTACCCAGTCATTGATTCTAAAAAACTAATCAATGGGAAAGTCCACTGTCCCTCACACCTTCTCCTAGTTAATTTTTCCTATCTTAATCCCCCAGACATTGCTCATTCTATTTCTGCTAAGAGATTTTTCTACTTATCATCAGATATCTCTTTCTCATGCAGGGATCTGTACATTAATCAATTAATCTATTTGTTTTCTCTTGAATAAGTTAGACTTTCCTAGGTGTTTTTACTATGAGGCACATTTTCCAGAAACACTCTTTTTGGACCATTTTTCAACTATATTCTTGAACTGTAAACACCAGAGCGAGGAACAGTTTATGTGCCTATCGCTGTACCTATGATTATCATCTCAGTCCTACCCTTGCTATTATCCTACATGGTCTTCCAGGACCGAACTGACCTCTTAGCTACTGTCTTGTGCTTGAAGCTTATACTCAACCAGTTATACGTCACGGTTTATAGTTACATATCATTGCCTCTGCATTACAGGGTAGTCTCCCTTTTTCCCTGAACTTCATTCCCAAACGTGTTCTACACTTTCTCCTCTCAGATGTATAATCTTACGCTACATCTGGCAGTCTAAAGAGTCCCTTGAGCCTCTGCTTAACAGATACATCACCATCATCACTTTCCTGAACACCATAAGTGTATACTTTGCACATATTGCTGCAATCAGATGCTTGAATTATATTTTTTTTAGTAGACTGGTCTTTTAATAACCTGTAATGCAAAGATATTATGGAGGTGGCTGTGCAAAAGTGTCTGAGAACTCCTACTGTGGATTGCCAATTCAAAATCCTCTAAGCACTCATGAACATAATATTATCTCTTCATCCTAGTCAATTTTCTACCTGAATATTTACTGAATACTAAATGCGTATCCAAGTCAGTGGTCATGAAAGTAAAAGAAGCAGGACATAATCCGTGCTTTTTCCTCCTTGTCATTGAATTCCTATATGACAGAGACAGCTGTAAAACTCACCTAATATAAATTGCATATGTTCTTTTAAGTGATATCTTCATATAAATACACATCAAATTTCCAATTGATTTTGGGGCACTTTACATTAGAAACACACAGATATTAGATATTGAAACTATTAGTCTCTTTCTCGGTATTTTGGATCACCAGTGAGCCAAATTTACAAAAAAGGTGGGCTCTTTTGAAAACATATAATTTTTCCTTGGTTTCATAATGCAGTCCTATCAATTTTCCCAAGATTTCCTTGACAGAATATGTAGCTTGAATGCACCATAATTAGTAAAAATAATACTTGCTTGGTGAAGAAGCCAGATTTTCTGTGTGTATGCATAATTACATTAATGATGATTTTTTAGCATTATTACAGTTTAGGTAAAATATTCTAAATTTCCCTAGTAAAACAATCTAACCTAAAAGTTTGTAGCTCTATGGTTTGTAGATATTTCTGCTGTCATTTCTCATAAATGAATTATCCTCTGTTGTTATTTTGCAGATTAAATTGTGTTTGAGACAAGGAAACACAGCAGTGGGATTTGCACTGTAAGCAGACAGTTTGTACATATACCAAGTAGAGAAAACTCAAGCAGATAAAACAGAGACCAATCAAAATTTATAAAAACATTTTAAAGCCTTCCTAATTTTCTCATTGCAAAAGGTTTTATAAAGTTTATTTCTAAGAAATGAAATTTCCTTTTCATCCTTCTTTCCCCTTTTGTTCTTTTCCCTCAAGCCAATATATCAATAGAGCATATTTCAGAGACATCAAATTTTACACTGCCAGTATCTGAGATCTCATACCAAAGAATCAGCATGAAAAAGAAAATAGCAGCTACAAAGCAGATAGATATTTACTAAACCATTATTCTTCAATCTGTAAACTGAATCTGAAATAGCTTTGTCCATGAGTATTAGCAAAATAGCTTGAGGGACATGGGAGGTGTTGCTTCAGCTCTTTACCTCCAAATTTAATTTATCTTCTGCAGTATCCATCTCATCTCATTTTATTATGCTCTGTAGGATATTTACAATTACCTTGATTCCTCCCATCATAAACTGGATGAAGAATATTTCTCTGTACTTTTAACAGAGCAGCTCACAAAGTGAAGGCTATGGAATAAGAATAGGGGTGATATAATTAGGTTTGCTATTTTAATGAAAAAACTGTCAAACTTGTAATGTGAAACTCTCATTTAGCAAAGCCACCCTCAAATTGTTTCCTCTCTTGGTAATTTTTCTGATTCTAGTCCCACTCTGCTGATTGAAGAAAGTTTCTATCTCTGAGACTTTAGCTGCGTTCCCTGAGTTGCGGTGTCTTGCTGTATGCTGGTGTCAATGGCACGTGTCAAGGAATGTCAGTGATTTCTGATTGCAATCACTGTTTTATACTGGCTAATAAACTTTACTTTAATGACTTTTAAAACTCTCCTCTTCTTTTTCGTAGTTGTTTGACATTCTTTAATGTACCTTCAATGTACAGAATAATGTACCTTTCACTTGACTGTACATTCTATATCAATCTGCATAGTAAAAACACATATTGCACAAATATCTGAACAGCTTTATTTCTGGGTCTTATCTGAAACCAGGCAGAGTAATTAAACACCTTGGGATGCCAGTTAGTTTAGGCTGACTGATTCTCAACCTCTTCTTCTGTAATATTAATTCATATAACTAAATCATATATTTCTATATACATCTGCACTTCTATATACATATTGTATATGTTCATATCCACAGCTGAATAAGAATGTTTTATGCATAACTGCATTTCCTTCTGTATTGCATACTAACACTTTTTTTCAGCTCTCCTACCTCTCATATCACCATATCATACCATCACCAGTGCCATTTAAACTATAAGATATCTGGAACATGGAAATAGTCTTCATAATACATCTGTGGAAAGAACACATCAATTATCTTAGAAGCAAATGTTGAAAATTTTAGTACTTGCCACACAAGCTACTCATTCACTGCTTCATTTTCCCATTATACTGAGGAATTCAACATCAAACCAAAGTTGAAGAGTAAGACTTACTTCCTGTGAAAGAATATATAAAAGTCTTTCAAATGTAACAAGGGCTATATAACACTATACAGTAAAGACTATATAGCTGGGCTGATGAAGTATCTGCCTCTCTAATACTGCTTGCTATAGCTTTCTCATAGTATTCCTGAAGCAGTAGAAGGCTTGCAGTTAAAGAGCAAATGTCTTAAATTTAAAATCTTGGTTATGAACAGAAAGGAAATAAACCTTATATGTAAGGCCAGGAACTTATTATTCGTATAATTGAAATCTTAAAGGGAATTTATATTGGACCAGTTCTATTACAGAGGAAAGACAGAAAGAAAAAAGGAAAAAAGGAAAGAAGGAAGTAAAGAAAGAAAGAAAGAAAAGAAAGAGAGAGAGAAAGAGAGAAAGAGAAAAAGGAGAGAAAGGAAGGAAGGAAGGAGGGAAGAAAGGAAGAAAGAAAGAAAGACAAGAAAGAAAAGAAAGGAAAGGAAGGAAGGAAGAAAGGAAGGAAGGAAGAAAAGAAGGAAGGAAGAAATGAAGGAAGGAAGAAAGAAAGGAAAGGAAGAAAGTAAGGAAGGAAAAAAGGAAGGAAGAAAGAATGGAAGAAAGAACAGAAGAAAGGAAGAAAGAAAGAAAAAAGAAAAAAGAAAGAAAGAAAGGAAAGAAAAAGAAAAAAAGGAAGGAAGAAAGGAAGGAAGGAAGGAAGGAAGGAAAGGAGGAAAGAGGGAGGGAAGGAAGGAAGGAGGTAAATAGTAATGCAAAAGAAGTAAACGATAATAATACAGTTCAAATTGTTGAACACACATCCTAGCAGCTCCCCCTTTTCCCCGTATGCTACCTATGTTCACTCTTCCACTGCACTTCTGTGTCCTAAGGTTGACGACTTCAGACTGGCAGAGGGACAAGTGTTGCAAGTTGTCAGCATCCCCAGGTCCCTCCCCAGGAGGAGTGTGTATTCTTCCTCACTCTAAGAGCCACTAGAGGTCATTATTAAGCATTTGCTAACATGTTCTATGTCTTGCTCTTTCTCCATTCATCTGCAGCTCTGCGTTACAACCGAATTTGTGATACACAGAGTGCCTTAGGTATGTTGAGTACATGTTCTTTGCACACTTTGTTACCCCTAAAACTGTTTTTGCTCAACTGCCAGCTCAGCATTTCTTTGTCTGACCTTCGGGTGATCTGCTTATAGACCTGAGGTCTCCACTGCCAGTCCCATTTTTAATTACCCCATCCCTGTGCTCCCCTACATACCATCCTGTGTTCCCACTTTCAATTCTCCCTCAGTTAAACTGTGTCAACACTCCTTTACACTACAGCATTAAGTTAATCATATTCTGTTCAACATAGAATAATTACTTTTCACTACTATCTGTATAGAAAATTGTGGTTCTACCAAAGAAACATAAGCAAAACAAGAAAGGTAGAACTACATAGTCATCAGAAACATTGCTGTCAGCTCAGCACATTGAAACTAAGCTCCATGAAAATGAGGACAAGTTCAGACAAAGCAAGCCTGGCAAGCCTCAGTCCAGAGTCCTTGGAAAACCAGTAAAAACCCTGTGGCTTCTTACTACCAATGACAATACAATTGAGTTGTCTACAGGGTACAAATATGGCCAGGAAACAGAAGCAGGGATGAGAAAGTTAAGGAGTCATAATCCTTGGACACACAGGAATATACTGAATGTAGGAGCAGATACATAAAGAGCTGATGTTAGGGTTTCTCAGTGGAAATGGCAGATCCCATTGGGTGATTACACAATAAAACTTACAAGACAATAGATATTAACAGTAGAATGGAACTGGAAAAACTAATTGAATGCATGTGTGCATGTGGCGGGTTTTTTTTTTTAATTTTCAGGTTTCTATTTGTATTTTTCCATTAAGCTGGAAGGTATTTCTCTCTTTTAATACAATCTTCTCTGATTAGTGCTGCAAGAATAAACTGGTATTTGCAACACCTCTGGTTTCATATATGTAATGGTCTGTTGTTAGAAGGTTGGATGATCACACTATTAAGCATTTAGGTCTCCATTCATTTCCAGTATTAAAAGGACACTTCTTCTTTCACAGTCTAGCTAAGGAATATTGGTTGATGTGCACTTGAGGAGAGACAACAGCTTACTAATTAGAATTGTTTTAAAAAAATTCCATTTCACTGAACAGGTGACCTGCACTTATTAAACATTTCTTTGTTGATTTGAAAAATAGCCACGGTCATTTAACCATGATTATACAGAGCTATTTTCAACACTTTATTTTCCATAACTGGTGCTTATAAGGGCTAAGAAAAATTAAGAAAGACCATTACCAAGACAAGCTGGACAGACTGAGCAAATAGCTCTATACACCAACAAATTCAAATACTTTTGATTGAGTAATCCACAACATGTTTGCAATCTAATACTCAGGGGTAGGGGGGAGGAATTGATTTTTGAGAAAGGACTTGGAAGAAATCACATACGTACACATGCACTGTGAACACTCTTTCAGGAGTTAGCTAGTACATGTCATCAAAAAAATATCCAATATTGGAGGAGAAACCTTAAAATATCACAGAAATAATATTCTTTTATTATGTGAATTCTTACTTACAGTGATGCAAGTATGTAGAAAGTATGCATATATCTGCAAGTATGTAACTCTTTTAAACAAGTAAAATATGAGTAGTCTGACAGTCCACTTGCAAATTATATGTAGACAATATACTGTTCAGTGTTAGAGAGTTTGACACAAATCATGCTATTGATGCTATTTTAGTGCTGTGTGCTAGACATTAGCTGTACACCCTAGCATTCATTTCCCCTCAGGTGCTGCATTTTACACTATGGAAATATTAGCAGCACAATTGATAAACAACTCCTGAGTTGACCAGAAAGTCTGATTCCACGGCTCAGCAGCTGCAGTATGTTGTCATTGCCTCTTGTTATTTTACCCATGAAAGTTTCAATTTCAGCATCTCTGGGATGCAGACAAGAGATATTTTTTATTCCTCCTTAGTATTCGTTTTCTGAAATAGCGATCTGAATAGTACCATTAAACTATCTGGTGCAGCACCAGCTGTTTGCAAAGTGTTTCACATTTTAAGTAGTCACAATGAAAGTTTTCAAAGAGCAGGGTCAGCTCTTAGAAAATCAAACAATAACAATAGATGCAAAGTTCTCGAGAAATTAGCATCTATTTCTAATTCTAAATGTGTTCTTTTGACTTTCCTTTCAGCAAAAGACTGAGGTTAAAATGCTTGCCTCATTTCAGTATTCTTTTTTTTTTTCTTTTTTTTAATTTAAGAGGCCAAATACAAATGTAATTCTGACTCCTTTTAAGGGTGTTTTATTATTTTGACAGATTTCAAGCAGCATCTCAGATCAGCAGTAGCAAAGCCCTAGCAGTTACGTGTTCAACACAGCAAACTGCTTGAACTCAAGCACAATAGACTACAACCCACTGCCCACATTGCTGTGTCAAAGGTGTATCAAAATGCATACAACACAGACAATCAGATGTTTAGCTGCAACTTTTTTTCTTGGAAATCCATCTCACAAAAGAAGTTGGAATAACAGCGTTAAGATAATACCGGGGTCATGTTTGTTGTTTGTTTGTTTGTTTTCCCTCCAAACATGAACAGATCTGTTCCTGTTTTCTGTGAAAGTGAAGTCCTACATTGCTGACCTAAGTTCCTGACTTGGGCTTCTTCTGGCATATAGATTGCAAACTTACACAATTTCAGTGTCCCTATTCAATTTGAAGCTCGTACAAGATATTTTGGGCCTTTCCTTTCCAAAATGAGGCTTTTAAAAAGGTACCATTCCTCACGGTATAGACAGCCCTATTTAATATTGGCTGATTCACTGCTACGTTTTGAGAGGCTAGGAATAAAGCTATCTGGTACAAAGGAGAACGTACTATCTGAAAGTGAAAGCTATTCAATCACATTCAATTGCTTCTTTATATCACTTCAATGAAAAAGCTTATTGTATCTTTTCACCATTCCAAATTAGGCTTGAATTAGAGATAAGCTAAGTTCTATGAAATATAAAATGTATAAGCATAGGAGAAAGAAGCAACCCGATGTTGTTGGTTAATGTCTTTCTGAATAGTGTAACTTGTATATGCATGGAAAATCTACCTCGTATTTTTACCTTGTACAATTCTTCCCCACCTTGAGAACATGAATCGGACATCTTAATGACAGTCACTTATCTAAACCCAGTATTAGGCTAGGATAGGCAGCAAAGAAGTTAGAGGAAGAAAACTTGTTGCAGATGAAACAACCAAATAGCCAGAGCAATTCTGCTGCAATGTGAGGAGTGTGCAAAGCAGTCTGCTCACTACACAGACCTGGAAGCACCATGTCAAGCTGTCACTCATTGTTTTAGGAACAAAGAGTCGAATAACCAGCCACTGTCATAGTGTTTGGGAAAAATCAGAAGAGGTCAGTTTAAAAAAGGTGTTATTCATGTTCTAATTGTCGAGCTGTATTTATTTGTCATAAAATATCAGTACAATTTTTTGCAAGTGATGTGAGAGATAATTTCCATGACTTCATTTTAGCAACCAACGTATTTAGGAAATCAAGATGAAGCTGTCAAGATTTTTTTTAATATTTTTATAATAATAATGATAAATAAGGATGTTATTTAAAAATAGTACAGAAACAGAAGTACCTTTTGCTACCAGTTTTATTCTACAAATTATAAAATGTGGGTCTAGTCTCTTAGATGTTTTCATTTAACAGAAAACATTGATCAAATTACCCTTTTCTTAGAACCTACAACAGCAAAACAAGAAATATCCCCAAAGAGGGAATTGCTTCATATCCCAACCTGTCATTGAAGAAACAAATTTGGTGCTGCCATGACTGATTTTTAAGCCCAAAACTGGGGAGAAAAAGGAAATATTAAAATCAAAGATGGAAAATTATTTTAAAGAAATGTCCAGCTTTCTCTGCTATGCCAGAGAAAACATCACAGGGAAAAATGCCATAAAGGGACAGCGGGTGATCATCCAAAACTGCCTGTCATCTAATCTCTTATTTGAACACATCATGAGGGAAAGAATAACATGTTATAGCCATACAGTTATATTATTAGTAACATATTGGTACCTGGCTGTCAGGAGCTATCCTAGAAAACTGGCATTTTAAAACAAATAGCAAGGCAGGTTAAAGATAAAGGTGCAGCAGAGAGATGTTGGTTATTTTCCAGGGACTTATTATTAAGAGGGGGGGAAAAAGTAAATATTCTGAATTTGAATTTCTGTCAGCAATCGTAGCAGATAAATACTGGATAGACACCAGATGATTTCCAGCTAGGAAAAGTAATGCTGTCTACTGAGAGGAAAACTTCCTTTTATCTCATCAGATTGAGCTGCTAGTTATAGCCTACAAGGATGTCCTCAAACCTCAGCCGAAAGGATGTGCAAAATCTTCAGATAGCAAGTCCAGTCACTAGATGGCAGAATCTTCTAATTAGTTAAGTGTCATTTGTTATTTAACCACCTCTGGGAGCAAACCTGTTTCTCAGTTATGAGAGCAGTGCAATAAGTCGCTCTGATCTTCAGTCGTGCAGTAGACCACAAATCTTTGCTACTCAATCCAGTCACAAGTTTTTATCGTTCAGGAGTTTTTCACAGCTATCCCTTCAAGGCGGAAAAAATATTTTATGTTATGTAAATTTATTTTCAAGCAAGCACAGAGTAGTGCTACACTGGTAATTCTGGCTCATATTTTCAAATGCCTCCACAGGGGTTCAGAGGCCAAATTCTAAGTCTTTGTAAAAATCTTCCTACAATGTACACTCAAATTTGCTTGGTGGTGTCTGACCTAGTAGTTTACAGTGCTCGTACAATTCTGAGGTGGGCAATAAGAGAATCTAACAAAAATTTTAAATCCCTAAGAAAAACATGGGTTTTCTTCTGGATTCACATTTTTGTAGCAATGCGAAAGCGAAAGCAGATCAATCTGCCCAGATGGGTGGAAAGTAGGCAGAGATTTACTCCATTCTACATGCAGTGATATCAACTGTGAATGGTGGTAGGTGGGGACTTAGGCGTTTCCGAGTTTCACTATCTGTCTTTATGCCTGTGGCATCCTCACCTGTGGGTAAACACTGCTACTCCGGACTGTAAAGTCCTTTGGGCCTTAAGTGATGTGCCAAAGTCACACAAGCAAAGTCCAGAGGAGCAGAAACTTAAACCCGAATTTCCCTAGTGCCTGCTGCAGACAGGCAGTTGGTTGAGTGGATCTTTACTCTTCTCCTTCCATGTTGGCCGTGGAAAAAGTAAGTGGAGTTACAAACTGTAAGAGGGTTATATAACATTAGATCAATCCTTTATGTAGACGACTTTTAAAAGACAAGGCCCAGAATTAATACGTGCATTCAAAAGACCCTCCTACAGTAAGAGTTCAATTAAAAACAAAAGCAGCGGACACGCACTTAGCTAGAAGGAAGGATGATGACACCAAGGATTAATAACTCCAACAACTAAAGAGAGAAAAGGGAGCAAAAAGTAACTAGTGAAAAAACTCTAAATTATTGCTGCAGAAATTTCAGTAGAGTTTTCTCTGGTACAGAGAAGTATTGCCTAATGCAGCAGAAAGTCTATTGACTTAATTTATTCACTTTTTAATAAATGATGCAGCAGTGTTTACAATGCAATGAGCATTTTTGGATCATAGCTGCAATATTTATCAAGGTGCTATGAAATGTATCACTTAGAAGCCTCGCATGGCTTTTGCATCTCATCTAGTTACGACCTTTCTAAGCGGTTGACTAACGATTAATTAAAGAATAGCTAACATGGCTGAAATAATAGTATTTACAAACTGTTATGGATAATACTAATTACCTAAAATTGTTTTGCTATATGCTAGAATTTCCCTGCTTGAATGCAGACAAGCTATAGATGCAACTTGGAACACTAAAGACAAAGTTGCGTTGTGGATCTAATGTTTACTACGACTAAAAGAGGGTAGTGTCTTTCCTTCTCTTACTTTCTCCACTATGTCAGCAATCATCAGATCCTCTGCCCAATCAGTACAATCTGCTGGACTGGTAAAAAAAAAAAAAAAAAAAAATCCTGACCTGGCAAAATTAAATCATTGGGTTAGCAAACTGACTCAGCTCCAAGCAAAAGGTCAGAGAGGGAAGTTGCAGCCAAGAGACTAAGGGAAAGGTGAAAGGACTATCCATTCTGGAGTGGAAATTTGCTAGATTAGCTCAAGTGTATTTTCACTGAAACATCTATTTTATGTAAGTCAGTGGAAGAGATCCCAGATTTTGATTATGCATGAGCTCATGAATCCGCAATTCCTGAATTTCTAAGACACTACTTCTGCAAACTTTCCGGGAGACTCAAGTGACAAAAAAATATTTGCATAGGTCAAGATGATCAGGCTTCAGAGCTCTTTGATGAGAGGAGTCAGAATTGCAACATGCTGTTCGGTTTCTTTTCCTTCCTTGCTCCCTGATGTTTTTATGTTACATGTTTTTATCTCTCCTAAAAGGGGGATCTCAGCTACTCCTGATACTACTTGTTTTGTATTTTTTGAACTTTTGGCAGTTCAACTTTTTGTGTATTAAGTAGGATGTCCTGCGTATTTGCAGTCCCTTTTGCTTATCTTGTTTTTTATTTTGCAATTGTTTGTTTTCTTGATGCCTCTTTTGTGCACCTGCACATGTCTTTGCTCCTTTGGTTATCACATTACTCACAGAACTATTTGAAATGTTTATACACTGTGTCTGGCTATGCCATAACATTTACAAAATACTTATATATTGTTGTTGGTTATACTGTTTTAGTATGCTAACATTTGACTTCAAGGCAAAGTAGTATTAATGATATCCTTATTGATGAACCTCTAATTTATACGTGGCCTCTGTTTCGGCTACATGCAGCATAGTGTTTGAAAATTATTGCACAGAAGCCCATCAGAGCAGAGCAATTCCACATTATTCTAAAAAGAAAGATGAATATTCACAAAATATTCTTAAGCAAATATCTAGTGCTTGTTCAGATCCATTAAACCATTAGCTACAGGATAGGAATCTGCAAACTTTGGTTACTGAAATTATGCAGATATACTCTGGACCACCGTATTTAGTTATAATACCTATTTCACTGCATCTGTCCAGCTCTAACTGGCTAGATTAGTCCAGTAATTGCTTCCAGAGAAGTAACAGGTTAACTTGCTGATTTAACAGTTTCCATACTCATAATATTTGTAGCATATTTGCAGACCAGAAGGTAACAGAAAACCCAGTGACAACTGCTAATTGGCCTTGGATATGGAGAACATCAGAGAGGTTGGCCTGGTTATGTGATTAGCAAGGCTATTGGTGGCATATGCTGACAGTCTAATATAGAAAGTAATAAACATGAAAACACAAACACTTCTGGGGGAAACACATCCATGGGCATCCAACACCACATTGGATGGTGGAATGGCTGAGCTTCTGATGGAACTGCTACACATGGAAGTTGAGCCGCCAGTCCAGGACCCCAAACATGCCACGGTCAAAGTGAGAGTCCTTTTCCACTGAGACCATGGTGCTGGTCTGGCATGAGTGTGAAGTGTGTGTATACTGCAGAACAGAGGTCTTCAATTAGAAATCACTGTCAATGTGCTATATTCACCCCGCTCAGAAAATAATTTTGGATTCTATATGAGAGTTGTGTGATTTTATTCTTGCATCCACCCCAGTCCTCATTTCCCTGTGACAAACTGCTTCTCTAATCTGCCAAGAAATGCTTAAGCAAAAGAACAGGAAATCTCCATGTACTTGTATTTTTCCAGGATTTTAAAGCATTCTGCCTATAATGTGACTTCGTTAATGTAAAACTCAACTCCTGAAGTGTACTACAGGAGGCATCTATTCCAGAAATCTTTTTGTGTAAACAGAATGGAGGTTTCCAGGCAACAAAGAATTTAACAAAATCAAGTCCAAAGCAAGTGCATAAGATGCCTCCATTTACCTTAAATAAAACACACAGGCCATCAGAGGAATGCATTCTTCATAAAAATGATCATAGATCTTATTCTAAAACACTGTTATTTGAACAATATCTAAACATTTCCCCCCATAAAAGGTTTCTGCATTAACTTCAGACTGAACTTGCAGAAAAACATTTTAGTGTTTGAACACTTAATATGCTAAAAATTGTTACGTTAACATTTTTCATTTATCACTTTAGAGACGAAAGACACTAAGTTAACTGGATATCACAGAGCAGAAAGCAAACCTGAAAAATTAAGACTACTGCAGCCCAAAGTTATAGGACTAAGAAATGTAAGTTTCCAAACTCAGACACAAAGAAAGGTGAAATATGACATTGCTATGACATGTACTCAGATAAAGTTCAGGGTTTCCTTATTTAGCTTAAGGAACTGGTCGGAGAGCTTTGAAAGTGTGTGTAAGGAAATATTTGGACATCAATTCAATTATAGCTGGTAAATACAATCAGAAGAAATTTATTAGTCAATAAGGTCAAAAATCTGACAGTGGGGAGGAGAATACGAAGCAAGGTAGAGAAGGCAGCCTCGGTAAGGTGAAGATAACTGAAGCAGCAGCGACTGATGCATCCTTTCTTTTCTGCCATGATGCGAATGCTTCACTGAAGCTAATGTGAAAAAAAAAAAAAAGAAAAAAAAAAGAAAAAAAAAGGGAAAAGCTTGCACTGGCCACCGTGCATGGATACTGAGGTTTCCCACTCTCCTAGGTATACCTCTACATTGCTAAAAACTGAGACTTAGGGACTAGTGTGACCTGCAGACAAAACAATTATAGTGCAGACGAAGGGATGAGGTGAAGGTTTTTCCCATCCTCAGAGAAAAAGAAAATCTCTTCTTCCTTTCATGGATTTTTGTTAGTCATTTTAAAAACATTATTTATAGGAAATAAGCCAACAAGTGAAAAATTACTAAATGTATATGCAATTTATTGTAACTTTTGAAATACATTATTGCCTCCTGAATTGTTGAACTTACAGGCAACAAGAAGAAGAAAAAAAGAAAAAGAAAAAAACACAATAAGAAAAACACAGTCTGTTTTAAGGTATTAGGATGGAATAAATTGAACAGCCCCCGGTCGTAAAAAAAATGCAGGTTTTGCAATGCTGTTACAGTCCTACCACATTTGTAGAAAAAGTGCTTCTCTGTACCGAAAGCTCAGAAGGTGCTCAGCACGTTGATAAAGTAGCTGTAAAGCAGCAGCAAATTGCAGCTGCCCGGGCCTCTGGGGAATACACATGCAGTCAGTTTGTTACAGTTTGGCAATTACTTCTGTGGCCAAGCAGTTTGTTATTAGGGATGTAGAAAAGTGTTCTTTCAGAGAACAGGAAAGACATTAGCAAAACCAGCACCGCGGAACTGCAGGAACAGCACTTACCTACACCGCTTCCCGTAAAAACAGGAAGAATTCTTCTGATTGCGAGAGGCTTTGAAGCCCCCTCTGATTAGAAAGCAAAAGACCTCTCCTGGGAGTGGAAGTTACGCGGGTGTTGCACGTAAATAACACAACAGGCGACCCGTGCCGACGTCGTGATTGCGCAGGGAGTGCAGCCAGCCCGCAGCCGGGACCGGCTCCCCTTCGCCTCCCCAGCCCCGCGGCACTGGACGGGGCAGAGAGGGGCAGGGGTACTCATTGCTGGGCTGGGGAAGGGTTTTTTCAGCCACAGCAGCCAGAGAAAACACATAATGCGGGTGCTAGGAGAAAGGAAATCAGATATGCATTAGTGGTGTTGCCAGTGATGCTCTGGGAGAATTGGGAGCATGGGCTTTGCCACTGCGACAGATGATTCCCTTGCCCTTTCAGGAGAAATAACAAAATATTTTGTCAGATTAGGTTCACAGAAACATATTGCTAACTGTACACAAAGACACGGGTTGTAGCTTAATAAACACTGGTGCTCTAATTGGCAGTTTCCAAAATACAGAAAACAATAGCGGCCACTGGAGGGCTCAAATGCATCTTAAGAAACATTATCCCAGCCCATGGACTGTGCTTGGCCACCAAGCAAGGATGAGACATAAACGTCATTACACAACTAGCAGTGAATATTTGAGGACCTAAATATCAAACATTGTGGCTAGCGAGATGTAATTATGAGGTGGATATTAAGTTGTCCTGAAATTTAATTTGCATATTCCTCTTTCTAGCTACCTTTTGCTAAAGAATGCTAGCAGAAGGAGGATCTTCTGTTCCTAATGGTCACCATTATTATGCTCAGTGCTTTAGATATAAAGTCTTACTTCTTGGAAGACTCGCAATAAAAACCTTTTCTTTTATACGAAGGACAAACCTGTGCAAGTAAAAATAAAGGCAACTAGGTAGTAATTTTACCATGTTCACATTGCAGCAGGTTAAAGTGTAGTAATCAGAGAAGTACAATTTCTGTTAGACCAGATGATTACAAATTAGTGTTTTATTCATTTATTTCTGAAGAATTGTCAGAAAGTTTGGACAAAGAGGAAGAGGTTAATAACTAGATATTTAATAGACTTATGACATGAAGGAGATATGTCTTACTTAACTGTTAAAATAATCTCTCATGTATTTTTACGTGAAAAGAAGTAAAAGGTCTTCACAGATTTTTCTGGGAATTACTGTCACCTGCGGCTTATTAATCATCTTTAAAAAGCAGCACTCCAGATAAGTGTTTGATGAAGTTAAACAAGTCCATTTAGAAAGCACATCGACAGTATCCGTTAATAATATCATAAACTACTGAGACTGGTAATATCTTCAGTGCAGAACTAGGTTATATTTAACACTGTGGAAGCTGGAAGGCCCTCACTCAGATGGGAATCCACTGTGTCGAAACTCTCCACGCCGAGTTGAAATTTCAAATGGGCCCCAATATAAGCAAAAGGAGATAAGATGGAGTGCAGTAATCACTATTTTTCAGGTAAGTATAAGAGACATACGTTAAGATCCACAGTATGCAGGCTCAGGCCATGTTTTCAAAAGGGAGCAGATTTTGAGTGATCCGAGCATGATCAATTCCTGTTAAAACATCATGAAGGGTGCCAGGATTGATAGATCTCCTGAAACTCTGGTCCATGAGAAAGCTCACTAAAAATCCATGAACATGCACCTGTTTTTAAGTACACATTTACTGGCTTGGCTGCGTCAAGCTGGAGCATCCAGCTGAAATAGCTGAGCACACAAATAGGTTCTCAAACACTTCCTTGACATTGTCAGAAGCACTGACAGATGGGTTTCCATTTCCGTTTGCCTCCTTGGACCACAAACCTGTTCAAGGTGGTCCATGTCCCCCCACCCTCTGTGGCACATTCCCAACACTCTTTTCAACTCACTCCAGCCCACACAGGTCAGGAGTTGTTCAACAAACTTTTAAAGCGCCGATTCCAAGCCTGCATTTTCTTTTTCTTTAATTTTCTTTTTCTTTAATTTTCTTTCTATTCACATTCAAACTTTAATCATGAATTTCATCACCGTCCTTTCTATGTGAGGCCCTTGAGGTACTTCTGGGCTAAAGATGGTGGCAGGGCTTCAGCAGCCAACCAGCCCCAGGGAGTTTTGTGGTCACCAGGGGTACAGCCATGGCAAATAGCAGGGCTGGGCCAAACAGTGGTTCCCGTGGGGTCGTCACCGTCCTCTCTCTGTTTTGCTTTCATGTCATTAAGCGGGACGGTTATTCTCCTTCTCAGCCTTTCATTTGTGCCTGCAGCCAACAATGAAAGTCAGGAAAAATTAATCAAATGAGATGTTTAACAGACTTCTATACTTCTTATTCCAATTAGAAACTAATTGGCCACATACTTCTTTAAAGAGCAAGATGCTGAGTACTACATTCATGAAATCCATTCAATCAATGCAACTGATAAAGAGCAAAGGTGTTCCTTACCATACCAATTGGACACTCACAGCCCCCAAACCAACCTACTCAAAGAAACAAACAGGGAAATAAAAAAAAACAAACCCAAAACAGAGTTTGGCTATATAAAATATTGCAAAGGATTCATCTGATAGGAATCTTTCTGAAAACAAACAAAACAATCAATAGCAAAATGTCAACTATCCAATAACAAAAAAAGTTACCAAGGAAGGAAAAATAGAAAAGTTCTTCAGGAATGAGCTTATTTAGAGTCCCACGCTAAACGCATGGGTATGGCATATCTTCTAGTGCATACTAAACCAAAGGAACCTCAACCTCATAAGAGCCCATTTGTTCCTGCGCAGTGAGCTGGTGTCCTGCTTACCTGTAAAACTTTCCCCAGTGAAGGTGTATGAATAACCTTTTATATGAGTATAAATGTAGGCTGCAGGCTGAACCTATATCTTAAGCCCATTATTGCGGGGGGGGGAGGGGGGGGAAGGGAGGAAATTGCAGAGGAACTCTCTCCTTTCGACATTTCTGAATCTTGTTATTACTGAACTTCAGAATTAAAATTTATGACTTCTAAGGCAATTTCCACTTGAAGGAAATATTTGTGAGCTATCCCTCCACTGTGGAATAGCCTGTTTCTCTTGAATTACAGGAAGAAACAAAAAGTGGGAGGTAGTTTCCTTGTCCAACACTGGACACTGAATAAACTATTCCTGGCCTCAGTTTTTTGTACGGCAGTACAAGTACAGTCTTTTTTGGTTGCTTTGTTCTTCATTCTACTTTAGCTGTATTTTTCATGGTTCTCCAAAATGAAAACCTACATTTTATGTATATTTTCCCTAAAACAATGTTCCTTCATTTAATACGTTAGAGCAGCCTTGCATTTGTTTTGGGATAATGACATGTAACTTTTTTCTGCATCTATCTTAAATGAAAAACAGTGGTTAAATCAACCACAGTTGTATCTATGAAAAAAAGTCATATTTTCAAAGTATGCTTCAGTGTGTAGCCAAAAAGCTATCAATAGTATACTAATAGTATCTGGTTCTAGATAAAAGTATGTTTGAAATTATTATTTGGCTAAAAATTATAGTAAGATTAATATAAATGGTTAAGTTCTTTATCCTGTATTTTGTTGGTCATATATCATGAAGTTCATGATTGCTACAGGTTTCCACAAATTAAGTTATAGAAGTCCCAGTTTGCTAATTTTCTTGTTTCACTCTCAAACGTGAATTGTATCATTTCCTACACAATATGTATATGAAACATTACCTTGAAGTGCATTGCTAAATCAAAGTTGATGCATAATTAAAACAAGTATTAACAACTGCTGCAACATAACTCAGACTATTACATTCTTTCCCAGAAAGAAAATAAAAGTCCTGTCATGCATTGCTTATTCTTGAGAGTGAAAAATTTATTATACTCACAGTCTTCCTTTGTAATAGGTTTCAGAGCAAATCACTTTATTTTCATCTCAATTTTGTATTACTCTTCAGTGGAAAATGCTGGAAACTGAATTTCCGTATGTATTTCCAGAAATAATAATATAAATCTCTTCAGGCATTTTTGCTAGTCCTGTTCAGTGGTGTAGTACTGCTTGGAGTTTAAATGCATGCCAGATTTTGCCAAGTTTAGAATCAACTTAAAGTGGATAAATAAAGTACCAAGGTTTTATCAAAAAAATTGTTTCTGGCTTAAGCAACTACCCTGCCTTGTAATTTGAGAGCTAAAATAGTAAGAAAAGAATACCTTTCATTCTCACATACTGAAACCTTGTACCATTCACTGTCTATTAGGTAAATTTTTTGTATTTCATTAATTAGCCAAATACATCACATTAAAAGGAATGCTTGCACTCTCCTCCAAAAAATTTAGATAGATTTCATCCTTTCCTTTTTTTTTTTTTATCCTATAAAATTTAATTAAGGTATTTAATCTTGAGGATTTTACCTTTCAATTTTGAAATATAGTTTAAAGACATAGGTTATTAATAGCGTTGTATTCACTAATAAAATTACATACTGGCTTTTGGTTTTCTGCTGAGACCACTTTTTAGGATAGTTGGGTGAAGAACTAGAACAGCAGTTTTTCAGTTCTGAGTTTTTGATTATGCTTCTGGGAAAATGAGGAAATGCTGAAAAATGATCTTGATTTTGCATAGAATTCATTCGCATATAAACCAATTCTTTTGAAATCCAAAGATGAGGAGTCTCCTTGCAGGGGATGAGGAAGAAACGATCTATTTCTGAAAGGAATCTCTACTGAATTGTGGATACATTAAAACTCACCAAAACACAAGCTTTTGTATCCCTGGTCATTTTGGACTTAGGTTCTCATTAGAAAATTCAAGTGTTATTTCTTTCTTATTACTTTATTGTTGAGTTAGGTTTTTTAATGATATTTAATATATTTAATATTTATTATATTTATCATCCTTCACTGCCTACTTTGTTTAAGAAACAAATAGCCATTTCCTGAAATATAGCTCTATGAACGCTCTTCTGGCCATCACACACTTAGAAGTGTCACACGTTCAAGTTGAAAAGGTAATTTTCACCAAGAAATGTGAACATGTATGAGCTTCCAAAAGCCAAATGAAGACAGTTCTAGTAATGCTGTTCAAAAACATAATTTTAAAATGCAGAGTGACTACTCAAGTACAAAATGAGAAGTTAAAAACTGTCAGGCAACAAATGAATGCTTAAATGCTGTAAGAGGTAATGCTGTTTTCCCTGAGTTAAATCATCATCTTCTGTCTGTATTCACAGCAGCCAAGTTAAAGAAAATAGCACTTACCCTATCCACAGGCCAAGAACATCTTGTATTTAAGCTCAGTGAAAACCATGCTGACCTTGACTAATGGGCTTTATTCTGTCATAAAATACAAAATTAAAAAGAGAAAAAAATAGTCAGAGCAGCAATTTCTCCAAGTCAGAAAAGCTCTGACTGCAACTCCTAAAAAAGCCTTGTATTGATGTCCTCCGGTGTTTGAAATCAAAGAAAAAAGATGTGCAGAAGGGGCTGAATTTTAAATGGATTGTATAAAAGATATATTAACTCTCTTAAAGCCACGCAAATGTAAAAGAGCCAAAAAATTAGGGTTTAGAAAGGAAGCATAAATGAAATCTATGTGCACACCAGCATCTGAGTGCTGCAGAAGGGGTAGGAGAATGTAAAGGCATGAAAAAACAATAGCTATCTCTCTTCGAGATATTTGTTCACAGCAACCTTAGAAGTTTTAGGTCTTTCTATTCTATTAGCGTTATAGAAGCTATATGGAGCTGGTACAAATGAAAAGGTGAGAGGGAAAGCACTAGGTTAAATAATGAAAAATAAATTAAATTTGTGTACAAAGACTTTGGTGGAACAATTTTTTTCACTGTTGATTGGCCTTCCTTCACAATCTGGATGACTGTTCCCCAGTCAATTACACATCATCAAATGACTTACCTAACTCACTTGCAGTTAAGGAACACTGAAAGGAAAAAAGTAAAACAATCTCCTGCTGGACACTCTATTTCCTATTCGGTTAGAGACCCAGAAGAGGACATACATAAAATAAAGTCTTCCAAGTTTAAGAAAGCAGTCCTGAAAATCTCTGCATATTTCCTCCTTAATCAGTCACCTAAAGAAATAAATACATTGCTCATGGACTGTATTTTATAGTTCGCCTTCATTGAACATGTATTTCTCCATTTCCACCTGGCGTGTTTCAGAGTGCTTGGTAGCTTGATGCATGCCTTGTACACAGAGTGCAGCAAGGGGTACTCTGGTGCTGCCTCCCCCCAGGACTGTGTGTGCATATTGGGTGATAAATGTTTCACATAAACTTCATCAAGCAACCTGAAATTGGAAGCTGCTAGATTCCTTCTTTTCCAAATTTCCACGTTTCCACTTACTTGCTGTCTTTCCCACTCTGACCCAGTAACTCTGACATTGATTTCTACATAATGAACAATCCAAAGTTTGTTATATGAACTGTCAAGACTGACAAAATGTGCTCCTATCCGAGAATAATTTATAGCCTGTGTTTTGGTCATTCCTCTTGAGGAATGTATGTTGATCTCCTCAGGCAAGGGAAGATATGAACATAGTTTTCAGGAAAGCTACAGCAAATGAGTGAGATGGCTTCACTACCCGAACTTCCTTCAGTCATATTAAATAAAAACAATCTTTGTCTAGTCTCTGAAAAAACAGGCAGAGTCCTAACCCCAGGCTGTGGATACCAAGTGGGCAACAGCCTTCTTGTTAGCTTTTCACGGGTTGCAGGACGTATGGCATTTAAGTTATAACTGTGACATAAGGATGAATTTCAGGTTTGTGCTATAGTTATAACTCTGGCCTGGGTACACATATAACACACCTAGTCACCAGTTTCCTGGGTGGTCCAGGAACTCCCCAGAGAGTCTCTGCATAATCGAGACCATGGGCTGATTTGAGACAACCAACAAATTTGAGACCATGGACAGCTTTGAGACAATGAACTGGTTTGAGACAAAATGCTTGACTGAACTCCCGCCACCTTCACAACAAAGCATTCGATTAAATGTCCCAGGATCTCTCCAGGTGGGACTTTCAGTCTGTCCCAGAAGTTCTCCTGCCAGATCCTGTACCACAGGGGTAGACTGATAGACACTCTTTGTACGCTTAAATATGTTGATTTACACCCTGGATAAAGAGTCACATGGGCCCAGTGACTTCCCCAGGCAGTTCCAGATGTAGAATTGGCCACGCCGAACGAAAATAGATAATATTTTTGTCAGTCAGTAGAGATCTTGATTTGAGCCCACATACTCTTTTCTCTTATTTCAATCTGAACAGCTTTTTATTTTATTTTTTGTAAGTTTTTGCAGCAAAACAATCCACGCATTTTATATTCTGAAAAACTAAGAGTTAGCATTTCTTCAGTTAAGCCATTCAATTGATAGAAAGTGCTTTAAGCAAAAACATTATATCTGGTAAATATTCTGATAGCTTCACATTGCAAAAAATATGATTCTGAATGCATTTTGGATGACTTGAAAATTTATTATATGTTATTTCATCCAATGCTGAAGGTAACTATAACAGCTTCTCATATTCACCCTCATTAGAATCTCAGCTACATTCTGTAAGTCAGAGCATGACTCATTCTTTTGAAATTAAGAGAGACATTAAAGAACACAGCATTATTTTTCCCCGCCTAATGTTATTTCTAAAAACATTCTACTCCAGGTAGCCCACTAATCAGGCTTTTTTCTGAGCAGACTGCTTAAAACACAGGACAGAACTGAACAGCATTTTAATCTATCTATTAGTAGAGAGAAATTAAAAAGTCCCTAAGCATAGATTAATAGAATTAAAAGGGTTATTTTTCAAATTTTCACCATGACAAAGATTGAGACATTTGTGTCAGCATCAGCATAAAATAATTCTGTAAACATGCTAAAGAATCACTTGCCAACATTTCAGAATATTGGTTGCAAAGATATTTGGGGGACTTTTTTTTAACAAGTTACTTTGTGTAGGGGAGTTTGGGACAATACAGGGAGACTGAAGAAACCATGACTCTGCTTTTCTAATTTCATTTCTGCTGCCCTAAAGACAGTGGGAAGCAGATGCTTAGTTTCCTCAGTCTCCCTGGCACTTTCTAAACTCCCGCAAGGCAGCTGCTCAGAGTCATGTGGGGGACTGTAACGTGAGCCAGATCTTCTGAACTCAAACTTCAGAAGACAATGTTGAAAACACAGAGGCAAGCATTTTCAATAGTGATTTTACTAAACAAACAAACAACCACAATATAATTCACTTAGGAGTCCATCCTTATTTATTTTTTAAAGTTGTATATTGGAGTGTGAAATTAATTTGGGATTTAACCATGACAAGTATGGAGTAGCCAATCTTTTCAAATAGCAAGACTATTGAATAGCGAGACTTGTGGATAGCAAGAAATAGTGAAAGCCTGTGAAGGACTTATAGCTGATGGCAACACATACGTCATGCCAGGGTCCTTTTCACTACCTCTCTCTGCACTAGTCTGCAATGAGTGGGATAAAGTCAAAATTGCCTTCCTCTGGATAGCAGGGCTGGGACGGATTGGGTGGTTTTGTCTGATAATCAGAATATGTGTATATTGTGTCTTTTGTCATCCTGAGTAATGGGGATGTAACTAAGGCAGGTCTTCCCTTTGGAGAGCATGGGATGTGTGCCAGTTTTTTAGACCTACTCATGCAAAACTGTGACTTTTTTGGAACTCTGTTACGGACTCCTGGACAGAATAGCTGTTTAATCCCAATAATACACCATTGCTCCTATCAATGCAGCGACTCCTTGGGGCGGCAAAGGAACATCTACCATCCTTTAATCTGCTGAATCATATTGTTAATTTCTGTTTCCTTTAGGAGGCCAGGACATGGTGGGGTTTCTTTCTGGTTTTGTTTTAGTCTTACCAGACCATAATTAAAGATGGTGAGGAAAAAAACTAGTTTTCTCCAAAATACAATTTTCCATCTTGTTTATGACTGCTTTTTTTTTCTCAGGAAAAAAAAAAATCTTGACTTGTATTAGCTGATGAGAATTTTATCAGTTTTTCTTGACAAAACACGTGTAAAGAAAACAAAAGGAAACATTTGTGTCCAAGAAACAAAAAGGAGATCCAGCTGACTACAGGCTGCTATCCCTTTCCTTAGTTCCCTGGGAAGTAAGGAATAAAACCCTTCTGGGGTGGGAGGGGGGTCAGTTTTTTCTTCTACCCAGCCTCTGGCAGAGATACTGTGCAGTCCCTGTGCCTGGAGACCCACGGGGCACGTTCCCACCCAGGTCTCTGCCCAAGTCGAGGCCACCGATGTGCTGGGGAGATTTCTCCTCTCCCGCCTGGGGACCATGCCCAGTGGCATATCACCACCAGTTACCAGCAGCTTCTAACAGTCCTTTAATTCAGACCAGAGCATCATATCTTGATGATATTTCTTTCAATGTACAGAGCAAATGCTTTTCATCTAGAAATAGGTATCGGAGTGCTTTGTCTATGTGTATATGGCTGCAAAAAATTACCTAATATTTAAATTCCATTTCAAATCATTGAAGTGTAGTTACTTGGAGAAAGGATGTTTTCAGTAATCCCTCCCTTCAAATATCTCATTGTTGGTTTTTTTAACTTTAAATAATTCAATGTAAATAATTCAATTGGCATAATTCAGGTAGAGTGAGGACAAGCTGCTCAACTTTGGACATCAAATGACTTACTGATTTAATAATTGCTCCTTAGACCCTCATAGTTCTTCAGTGTCAGGTTTTCAGGCTACCTGTCTCATAAAGAATGGTTCAAGATCTTGATTACAATTAATCCTTAATTTCAGACTTCATGCAGAAAATTAAATAAATACATAATTGAAGGCTCTCCCAAAGAAACAGTTGTACACAGGAAACAGATATCTTAAGGGTAGTTTAATGGACAATTTCTTGAGAAATTTTGCATCAGTAAACAAAAAGCACAAACTAAATATTATTCAAGTACTTAAGAGCAAAATGATGACAAAAGAGACAGAAATTGATCTAGTTTTACAAGGGTTTCTCAGTTAAGACCATTAACCCAAATTTACTAAAAGATTTCTGACTTAAGAGCTTGAATGCTTAAGTCAGGTAGCGTACCTCTTCTGTCTGTATCTCCAGCAACTTCAAGAGGAGTATGGCACTCACAATTATGGATGTAAAATGAACACAAATAAAGGAAGGAAATAAAGTAACCTTGCCTCAAAATGCAGCATGGTGCCAACTCAGCCAGATGAAAACTATAAATGAAGTAAAGTATTATAGGAAATAACACACGGTGCTGTTAATGTAAAATGAGTAGAAGAAAGCACAAGGGTACACATCATTTATCATCCATTATTAAGAAAAGAGGTCAATTTACAATAATTAATTTATCTAAGAAAGTACCCTCAGAAACCATTTAACATAAAGCCTCATAGGAAATCCTTGTGTTTTTGTTAACATATGTGCATAGATATTCATAACGTCACCTCGGCTCTGTTCATTTGCAGGATAGGTCAGTCTTCAGACTCAGTTTGCTATTCTCAAGTAAATTAAAATTTTAAATAAGCTTACAAACAATTTCCTGTTTTTCAGTTTTAAGGTCCAAAGATCCAGCACAACGAAATTTTCACAAGGAATGCACAGAGTCCTGTATAGAAAGTAATACAAAAAACAAATGCTGAAATCCAATACAAAGCCTTCATTCTTACGTTGCTTGCTCTCTGGATAAAACCCAATGATGTTTCTGACATATCTAATTTCATGATGATTTGAATATGCAAGATCTTTACTTCTTTGTATCTGTGTAACACGGGTGCTTCCTTGCTGTGGACGCTACCTGAGACAATTCACTGAGTTTAGACTTTATGGAGGGTTTATACTCAATACCCAGCTCTGCTGGTTTTGGCTGGGGTAAAGTTAATTTTCTCATAGTAGCTGTATGGGGTTATCTTTTGGATTTGTGCTGAAAACTGTGCTGATAACACAGGGATGTTTTCGTTCCTGCTGAGCAGTGCTTGCACAGAGTCAAGGCCTTTTCTGCTCCTCACCCCACCCCACCAGCGAGCAGGCTGGGGGTGCACAAGGAGTTGGGAGGGGACACGGCCGGGACAGCTGACCCCAACTGACCAAAGGGATATTCCATAGCATATGATGTCATGCTCAGCATATAGAGCTGGGGGCAGAAGAAGGAAGGGGGGACGTTCGGAGTGATGGCGTTTGTCTTCCCAAGTCACCATTACGCGTGATGGAGCCCTGCTTTCCTGGAGATGGCTGAACACCTGCCTGCCTGTGGGAAGTAGGGAATGAATTCCTTGTTTTGCTTTGGTTGCGTGCATGCCTTTTGCTTTACCTGTTAAACTGTATCTCAATCCATGAGTTTTCTCACTTTTATCCTTCTGATTCTCTCCCCCATCCCACCGGGGGGAGTGAGTGAGCGGCTGGATGGGGTTTAGTTGCTGGCTGGGGCTAAACCACGACACCTGAAATGCAATTCCTTCCCTCTGCTTTCCTTTGGAACAATACCAGTCACAGGTTTCACAGCTACTCTGTACATCTCAGAAACACAGAAATTGACCAGCTTGGAATATGCAGAGCAGAAAGGCTGTTTTCATGGCTTTTATCACTACTTAACATTATTCAATAGCTCTAAAATATTTCCAATGCTTTATAGTTATGTGACATCAGCGGGTTTTCTGCATTTTCTGCCTTCTGTTTTTCCACTGATTTTGATGTCTTCCTTTCTTCATATAAACAGAGCTCTCCTCTCAAAGAAGCAGCCAGTTGTCCTTTCATTCTCTGCTGCATTTGATACCATAGAGTTTGCAGGCCTATAAAAGTTGAGCCTGAAGTAGAGGAAATGTCTGGACTTATTTATTACTGAGTTTATCTTTTCTTGTTACTTTTGCAGTGAGCTTTCTCTTACAGGTAAATAAGCACTGGGAGTGATCTGGGGAAATAAGACTTTAGGTAGATGAAGATGAAACACCTGAAAAAAGTGGCAAATTGTAGAGACATCTAAGTGTAAGATAAATTACATCCTGAGGTAGCGAAATGAGTTCCCTGACTGCACCGTCCATTCGCCGTTATCAGCCACTCTGTTTACGCAGGACTATTCACAGAATGAAAGAAAAGTGGGTAAGGATAAATTAAATGTCTATAAACCAGTAGGGAGTACCAGAACTCAGAAATAAAACACACTGGGGATCATCTATTTAATACTAAATTTCTAAAATATTAAAGAAATCTGACTTAAAGTTTGTATTTATTATCTTAGAATCAGACATCTCCAATTCTTCTCATGTGTGTTATTGGATTATTCCTCTATTAATATGACAAATAACGCTGAATAAGGTGAACAAATTTTCATTTCCAAATTTCCAGAAGGAACATTGGTTATTGCCACATCCCACAGGACTCTAATACAGGTTTTCTTTTGCTAAATGAGTTTTGTGATAACAAGAAAACACTAACAGAATCAATCCTTACACAGCTAATTGAAATAAAGACACCGGGAAAATAAAAAAGACATATCAAGTGCAAGAGTACATGTGGTAAGCTACACGTTTGGAGCAAATTTCATAGAGTTTGATAGAGTTTCCGTTCAGCGTTTTCAGGCTTCTGTAAAAGACTGTATCTTAATAACTATTGATCATTTTCCTATATGACAGACATCTCAAAATTTATTAAACCTCTCCACTGACAAAACTTTTTTTTTTGCCTAAAGGAAAAAGGAAATGAGTAAAAGTTATCTTTTTCTATAATAATAAAAAATTATACTTTAATGAGAAAATATTATTATAATAAACATTTATGAAATGAGGTAACATACATTTGTTTGTTTCATTAAGGTTTTGACGGTTGAATGAAATATAAAAATTAGTATAATTATAAGTTATAATACATTTATATTGGTTATTTGAAATGTGTGCAATATCACCAGCAATAAAGTATTTTAAAGACAGAAAAAAATTCCACTATAAATAATAAAAGATAAACCACTCTCCTCCAAAATCCCTAAAATTTATATAACTTGCAGTGCCCTACAGAAACACGTATATTGAGTATATTGTACATTACTGTACATCACGTGCTGTGATGGCAATTGTGGTCCACTATGAGGGAGCACAACTTAAGCAATTTACCTCCTCTTTTGAAAGGTAGGTATCAGCAAGCACTGAAGTTTCCACCCACCAGGTAAGTCATTCCGAAAGGATTATGGCAAGCATATCTCAAAATATTCAAAGTAAAGGCAGAGGAAAAAAATGCCATTAATTCCTTGTAGATGGTAAGATCTTATCTGGCAGTCTTCTATTACAAAATAAAAAAAAAAAATCTGTGATTTCAGGAAGAAAATAATTTTACTGCAATTAAAGTCTTAAATTGTTTTCTTAGATTTTTTGTTATTATTAAATATTATACATTAAATATGCTGCATCAAGCACATTTGCAAAGTGAGAAAGATGTGCATGCATCTGTCTACAAAACTAGAATAATCCCTCTCTGGACATACTTAAGTGAATGTGCATTTTGCTTGAAGCACCAGCATTTTGAAGGCTATAGTTTTGCAATCTATTGTAATATTGAACTTTAAAACAGGTAGGATAAAGACTGTGGACCTGTCTATGAAATAAAATATTTCAGCATATTGTTGGGACTGCTGACTGTGTTATTAGGCTGTAAATTTTTGAAGTCTGAAGTTAGTGACATTGGAAGTCCTTCCATGTCAAAATGTCAGTCTAAATGGATATCACTCCGTGAGGTCAGTGACCTCCCAGAAAAGGTACTCAAATTTGATATCCCCATAAACTTTTGAGAGGAGTTCCCAGAGAGTGAAGCCAACCAGATTATAATCTCCAACAAATGCTTAGCATGTGAATTTCCTGGTTCACTTGTGTGCAATTGATACTGCTGTGGCAGTTGATTACCCAAATAATGTTATAATGAGTCCTTTAAACAGGTCTTACCCAATTCTACTCTTCCAGTTTCTACCAGAAGTAGATATCCAACTGCTGGCATGCAACATCAAAGAAATAATCTGTAGCTATATTATCTCTTTTGTTGTAATCCAGCAAATCTATTAGCAGCAAAGAGGGTAGCCATTAAAGCCACATAATAATTTTAGCTGTGTACCTTTCTAAAATTAGAAAGTGTTGGGTTTTATTGTGCCTTACTTACCAGCCTTTACTGGTAAAATTTTTGTTTACTTAATCATTTTTTAATTTAACCTTGGTTACTAGTTAATAGGTAGCAGCTATTGCTTGTGAAGAAAATCCGCAGAATTTTTTAGTCTATTGTTTTGCAATAGGTCTTCAAATGCTTAAAAAACTTTTAATGGTAAGCAACCCTGAAACACTTAAGAAAAGTAAAATATCATGTATAAACTGATATTTCACAGAAAGTGAATTGAAGACTTAATCCTAAAAATTCATTTGAGTATTGAATGGTATAATTCTGGAGTTAAACGTTTATTTACAATGCAGAAAACAACATGATTGCTTTGTTAAATACTTTGGAGTTGGAAAATTATCTTCCATTCTTATAAAAAACAAAAACTATTTCAGTGTATTTTGTAGCCCATAAGAAGTTAAGAACATGATTTTTCTCTGGTCTGTAATTGCTGAGAAAGACAATGTCCTTTAAAATTTTTGCCACAAAATCCACTCTGTAGATTATGCTTGTAAATCCTGGAGGTTATCCATATGAAATGGCTGAGCAGCCATGAACAGGTTTAACATCTTTAAATCTATGTCAAATGCTGTTCTTTGGAGGACTCCAGGACTGATGTTTTTCTCAACTCTTCTGGGTGCATCTTCCTGACACTACCTCTTTGGGATTGAAAACCTATTTCTTATTTCCTCTTATAAAATACAGAGGTACTTTGTCTAGGTTTAAAGAAATAGGAACTGCTGGAGATCAGAAATATCCAATCCTCTGGGGAAAAAAAACAAATTATAACAACAATTTTAAAAGAGTATCTTTGATCCAGATTACAGGATTTTATCCCATGATAAGGAGGGCACAAGGGTGAAGCCCTTAAATTTGTTCAAATTGGTCGACCTTAGAGTTTAGTTTCAGACACTAGTTCCATGTCTGATGTGTAACCTCTTCCACATCCACATCTCAGTTACCAAGCAACAAGGCTGGTCTATTAACAGTGCACACAGCCTAATTCTTGCAAGAATTAGCCAACCTAATAACTAGTGAGATCTTTTCTGAATCTACATTATTCTACAAAGCTAGTCTTAACAGTAGTCTTCTGATGTATACTTTTGTCTTTATGTCTCAAGACATAAACAATTTCACACATGGTTCTTTAGGATGTGCTGCAAAAGTAAAAATAAAATGCAGCAAACAATTTTCATATAATTATGTGCAGAAGCATGAGGATGTATTCCAGACACAGATGCTTCAGCTCACAAGCAGCCCAAAGAAGAAGGGGTTAACCCCCTCTAAATCCAGTCCAAGGCCTTTCTCACAGTCTAAAGGAGGAGATTTCATTCTGAAATGAAACAATTACTTTAAACAGTTATTTGCTACAGAATCTCAATTTAAAAAGTAGGATTAGTAAAGCTGTTAAGGGTTGTTACCACATAAACAACAGGTGTAGAAAAGATAAATTATATCTTCATGTGGATGGTTAACCAAATTTCTGATATCAAGGAAAAAAAATGTTGGCTTCCCAAGCTAAACTTAAAATGAGGAAAATCATGTTGTGTTGAACTCAGAGCACATCTAAGAGGAACAGGATTGCAGACAATGAGAGATCCTGCTTAAAGAGGCATTAGCACTTTCCAGTTAGTCTGCAGTTCAACGTGATAGACTTGAGATCACATAAAATTCTATTGTACTAGCAATCTCTGCACACATCAGTAAGCAAACACTAGCAAAATCATATTTTCATATAATTTGTCTCTCTTGCCCCCACACTAAATCATTTTTTAGAACAACTTCATAATCAAAATACTTTATAATACTTCAGGCTGAGATCTTTGGGAATATATTCCAAAATGTTCCTACCGTTTTGAAGTCAATGTATATATTGGCGATGTGGATTGATAGTGTGGTTATCATAAGATACTGCAATATGGTATTGTTAAAAGGTTTTATCATGCCTAGAAGTACTTTATATTTTATTTTTAATTATTTTTTTTTAGAATTGAAATAAAACTTCAATGTGGAGATGTGCAGGAAAGTATCATGAGAAATTGTGTGATATATTAAAATCTATAACCAGAAAGGAGTTTGCTTATTTATTTATTCTACTGTGATACTTTATAAAACATTGCACAAATGTAATACATTAAGCTATGTTCAAAAAAACATTTGCAAGCTGATTTTGTCTGGAGATTTATAGTGTTCATCTCTTCTGGTGTTCAGTGATTGTGATGGAAAGCAGAATAAACACATTCTAAGTAATTCTGTAGCTTAGGTGAATTGCTTCCCCTCCATCTGTGAAGAATAAAGAAAAGACTCAGCTGTATTTTAATACAGAAATGTCATACCTAATGTGTATGCATTCATATAGATAACATATGAACAGGTCTGTACATAGATGCAAACAACTGCACTCTAAGACGGGAAAGACCTATCTGTATTGATTATGTTAAGTCATGTAGTAATACACACTCCAGTATTCTGCTTCCAGAATCTTCTATGGGCCTTCCAGTCCCCCCTCTTCTTCAAAAAATCACTGCTGCTTTTTTGTTAATGTATTTTTAAAAGAAACCTGGCGAAAAAAAGCCCTTCACTGTTCTCCTATGTCAACATATTTCGGTCTTAAGGATTATAACGGACAGTGATAACCGTCAGATGTAAAACACATTAAAGGTCCAGGAACATGTGACCTTATTTTAAATGCAATCCAGGGCTGGAGAAATTTGCATGGAGCTTGGTGTTTAAGTGTGGAAAATACAAATGATTACATGCTGATCCAGATAATGAGAACTGCAGTATACGATAGCTGAGAAACATTATATAAAGTCCAATAAGCTATGACTCTATTTAGTCTATTTTCTTAATCCTTAAAATATCTCCTGAGGTCAGTCTCTATAGGGTGTAAAGGAACTTGTACAGGTGGGCACAGCTGTGTCCAGTAGTGGGTCCATTGTGGAGCTGGCTGGAACTGGCCGTGTCTGGCATGGGGGCAGCCCCTGGTCTCTTCTCACAGAGCCCACCCCCGCAGCCCATCCCCACCCCACTACCAAAACCTTGCCACGTAAACCAGCTAGTTTAACTTCAAACGAGATGCAAGAGGTGGTTGCACCATGTGCATCCTGCGCACTCACCAGTCTGCCCATGTTCTGCTATTCATCAGTTTTGGAGAAAGCTGGAAAAGCTCCATTATTTGCTGTACATCCAGTAATAACTGTCATTGATTTATTTTTTATTATTTTTTTTCCATGGCCACCTTGACCTGTAAAAAGCACAAGGAGTCATTTTCAACCTGCTTGCACTGATAGTCCCTGAGTGTCTGATCTGCCTGCGATTGGATACCACATGTATTCATACATAAAGAGGGCACAATTACAGATCTAAGTTAAATTTAATTTTTTTATTTTAAAATGAATATATTGTAGTCATAAATACAAAACCTTGATCACAAAGTTTGAAGAACAATATGTTTGCCAAATATTATGTCTGTAATCCTACAAACATAAAATAATAAATCAACACGCCTAGTTATTTTAAATTACAGTTAAAACTTCTAAATACACCTATCACATTGTGCAAAATCCTAATAATACCTAAAATCTTTCTGGTTTGTATGAACTAAACAAATCAACTGCAAAATTGCTAAACACATTTTTGCTGTATCACTGTAAACTAAGCTTTTTCAATCTCTTCTGGAAACAGTAACAAGTGACATAAGTCCATCTTAGGAACTTCCTTCTTTCTCAATGGAGGGCTCTACTCTGCCGCTCCAATTTACTTCACTTATGGTTCCAGGGAACGTAAAGTCTACATTTCATACAAGGACCATGTCAGAAAGCAGTTGTTCAAATCAGTTTTATCGTCCATTTGGTCAACCCTTTCTTTGGAAGAGAGACTTTTCCCAGTATGCAGGATGATTTGGTCTACAGTAAAGTGAAATCTAAAATTTCTCTTTTATTCAAGATCCTGGATTTGGAAGGGTACTGGAGAGTTACTTGGTGCCAACTCTTACGGGCCATCATCATGCAGTCATGTAGGCCAACTGCTAGATTATACCAGAATCTTCTTCACGAGTCAATAAAAGCATAGGCAAACTAGTCACCTGAAAGCATTATTATCACAATACTTCTGAAAAACATTCTGGGCATGGTATACTTCGCGTGGAGGCCACTGCTCCCTGCGATCTACCTCCTAAAGGCTGTTGCTTCTAGTAATGGCATCTACACAGCCTTTGTAAAGACTCAAGCAAAACATCAACACATGCTTTGATTAGAAGGTAAAAATATTTATGTAATTAATTTTCTGTAATTAATATATATGATTATTCTATCCTGCAACAGAAGTTGCTCCAATTAGATGATTTTAAAATATTAAAACTTTCATACAAAAAAAAAGACAACTAAAAATGTTTGTGGGGTTTTCAATCTTTTATGCATAAAACCTAATTTGTTACTGCCTGAAGAAATACAAGTGTTTTATTATATTTATTACAGAATTAAGGTGGATAAGACTGATAACCAGCCAAAAATAATTCTTTGAGCAATACTGATAACTGAATATGGCAATAGCTCACAGTTGTCATGGAAGAGCATGATTTCCATTATTTAGGACTGTAACAAATAAAATCCTGCTCTTACAGCTATGCCAGGATTAACCTGCAATATCAAGCTATTAGACAGCTAAAGAGCCTGTGAGAATGGTCAGATTATAATGCTCATGCTTTGAGCAATTTGGGGTTTCTTGTCCATCTAAAGGCTCAGTTACACATTTCTGCAAGATAAACACAAGCTACTGTGTTTATATTGTGAAATAAGATCAGTTTTGCTGGAGTAAGCTGAGTGGGCCAGATTCATCATGCCATTTCAAACCTTGCTGAACACGTTTCCTCGGTGGACAAGTCTTAAGACTCTCACAAGAACAAGCTGGTGCTTTTTTATTTCCAGCTAACTAGGGAAAACATCCTGTTGGACGAGTAGAAAACGCCTCTACCAGAAATTAATCTGTTGATGCAAAAGGCATACTTTTACCACACTCATAGTTGAATATATTATAGAAGATTTGTTAAAAAAATAATTTCCTTGTCATTTAATTTAATGTAGTTACTCTTGGAAAACCTAACTTCAGGTGGGATTATTTTGGGCTTTTTCTCTTGTCCCTCAGCGTCCTCTGGGTGTTGAGCAGTCAGGAAGTCAATGACTGTACTAATATAAATACTGCCTTGCATTGTAAGTTCTGTATCCATGGGGGACTTCTTTCAAGGTAGCATTTCAAATGACCTGCTGTACATTATTCTGTCTGCCCTGAGCATCACTTGAAGGATATTTTCTGGTGAAGTTTTGTGGTCTGACTGAAACTCTTTCAGCGTGCTTTCGAAAACTGAGCCAAGGACGTGGTTTGCAACTATGTGCTCAATGAGGTCAGATTTTTTGAATGGGACAAGGGTTAAATTGACTGGTTGGAGCTCTTCCAGCACAACATGCTATTTTCTAACTTCTGCGTGACATACCAGGTAGCAAGACTTATGTTCACCTTTTGTATTGCATCTTGTAACTAGGGAAGAAGGCTTTATTTTTAACTGTGCACTGCAACAATATGTCAGCTGCGCAGCCCAATCAGTAACTCACTGAGACACATAAAACTCAAATATACATCATTTATTTCTCAACTGCCTTGTTTATGCATGTGTTTATAGACACGTGCAGATATTTCTGCCTCCTGTTTCTGAAAGTGGCCTGTCAGATTCTAATCAGAGCTTCATCTTTAAAAGCAATCACTCCTGTTTCTCCCCATAAAAACTGCAACAAGCAAAATCTTCTTTCTTCAATAGTAGCCATAGACAAAAGAGACCATTTTTGGCCTAGAAATGCTGAAATTCAGTTTGCGTTGCTAAGTCTATTTCTGATAAAAGCTGAGATTTGATTTTATGAGTTTCAAAATTAATCTCTCCTTAACCTTTTTATAAAGTCTCAGATGGGATTTACGACTTAAGCATTGTGATTCTTTTTTGTCCTATATAAATCACAATTCTGGTAAAAAAATATGTTGTATATAGATATGCTTATCTTACAACATTTTTTTCTTACAATTAATGAAAGTCATTAATCTCTAATGCCAACTGTCAAAATAAATTAAGACTGGGTATGAGCAGTTATTTTTTTAGGTTGGGCCTTGACTAGTTACTCTGAAATTTTTGCAGGTATTTTTACAAAGTGCAGCAAGCCTAAGCAGCTAATGGATGCCGAAGGATGAGCAGAAACAGAGGGCAGAAACTCTGCTGAAGGCAGGGTGGGAGTGCTCAGCACGAGTGGTGAAGTGCCACACTTGCTTCCCAGCACCCACAGGAGCACCAAACCCCGCACATCGGAGACCTCCACTAAGGCAGAGCCCTGGATAGAGACACGGCCCCATGGGACTGCGATTACAGAGACTGCCTGGTGCCTCTGCCAGAGGCCGAGGAACAGGAGGTGGTGTCCTCTGAGAAGCTAGGTCAGTGGGTGAAGGAGCTGCAGGTTGAGGTGAGCATGAGGTGTTTCTTCCAGGAGATATTTCTACATTTCCATGAGGTTGAACAGAAGATCTACAGGGTCTTCTCAGAGACGCCGCAGAGATGAAAACATGAATCTTGCTTTGCAGCAAAAGAGGGAGAGACAGAGGTTATGCTTGATCATGGGGCAGATGGAGGAAGGTACCAATTATCAAAGCCAGTCAATCAGTCCCAGACCTGCTATCCAGAGAAAGGCAATTGACTTTACCCCCCACAGCTGCAACGTTCGGTGAGTTGAAATCCAAAAGGAGTATATCATCATTTAAGAACAGCCAGCTACCTCACAGACTACACTTATGTGCCCTATTAAAAAAGCTTCAGTGGAGCACAACTGACTTTTTTGGAATCCTCAAGCTAATTAAAGATCATTATCCATTGAAAAACTTGTCCAACATTTGAAGTCAAGGCTTGTATTAAAGATTAATTAACAAAGTGAATGCCCATTTGGACCACCTTGCAAAATAAAATCCACCTAAGAATTTGACTACATTGTCTAATTGATGCTCATGCGTGTGTACAAACACAATGCAAACTAATGAGTAGTCTGACTTTACACTTCTGCCCAACTTTAGTGCTCTTTCCAGTGGTATTTTAGAAGAAAATAACAGACTTGAATAAATTTAGTCTGAAGTCTTTAATTTACTGCATAAACCGGAAAACAAAGATGATTATTAAGGGAAAGACCAAACTGAGTGGCGTTTAAGAGCCAGGGGATTTCTCCCTTTGTTCTGCTAGATGCATCTAGCTGCCATTCCTCTTTGTACTTCCAGCCAGTAGTGAGGCCAAGTGCAAATCCCAAAGATGCAGGTACACACACAGGCACAGCCAGCCACTGAGATCAACACGATTCCCCCTCTGTCTCTATTTTCCTGTGCTTGTTCTTCCCTCTTCCACACAGATCTCCCTCTTCCTCTGCCCCTGTCTCCTCCCAAATGAACAACCTGCCCTAATTACTTCACGTCCAACGGTCCCACTTTTGCTACATCTGTACACAACGTGGGTAGTTCTCATAAGGTTACCTAAGTACTGTTGGCCTGGCAAGATGATCCCCAATACTGCCCATCAAATATCTGCGAGATTTGGCTATTTCTCACACATCTCCTCCTTCAGCATCTATGAAACCCAGCCATCCCTCATGATGCTGTCTCTAACTTCTGCCATTCTCCCTCTGCCATTTCTTACATCCAGAAACGTCTCATGTCACATCCAGTAGTTTCTCCTATTCAGCTAGCTAAACCTCAGATCGATGTCAAATCATGTAGATGCATACCTTAACAAAGACAACTTGATTTTTTAAAAGATAATAAGCATTCTAATATATTATTTTCAAAGTTTTTATTAATATAACTATAGTCACTTTGACTTTTCCTTTTCCTTATTGTTAAGGTAAGAATAGGGAGTTGGAAGTAAAAATAAAAATACCCCCTCGTATTAATTTTTTATTTTTTCATTATCTTTGTAGACTACAGGAAAAGTTTACGTTTAAATCATTACACTATCCCTGAACTTAATGTTGTTCAGTGCAAGAGACCAAGTTATATTTCCAGACCTTAGCCTTCTTTTTAGTTTCCAGAAAGAGTGAAATCTCTGTACTGTTGTGGTGCTGTCAATGTAGGAAGAATGAACTTACACTCTTGTAAAAGAACTGATAATCACTTTGCCTGCAGAGCTGGGTTCTGAGTATAATGCTGAATTTTTGATACCATGGGGAAAAAAAAACAAGTACAAAAATATTTAGCAACTTAGAGTCATGTCATATTCCAATGCCACCTTTTAAGATACTAGTTATAGGTTCTCATTTATTACACAGAATATATTTCTGCTTTAAAAAAGTCCATTTTACTAAAACTGCAAGGCCTCATGCTAAATTGAGATATTTTATGAATTTCTCCTCTTATTTTCTGTTTGAATACCAGTATTGACCAATTTAAAACTGTCAGAATATCACATCTGGAAATTTTAAAGGTGAAAACTAAGTCTCTTTTTTTTTTTTTTTTTAGGGGATGAAGAACGTTTTAGGAAGTTAAACAATATCATCTGCAAAGTAAGAGATCCAAAGAGGATGAGGTCAGGAGGGAATTCATATAAATGGACTGTTAGATCTTTTTCCATAGAAAACAAAGAAACCCAAAAAAGATCATATAAGATTTTATCAGTTAAAATAATCAGATTGTACATTCAATATTAACCAATAAAATGTACAGATAATAAATGCTGTCATGCTAGATCCTTAGTTAGGATTCTTACTGAAGCAATTCCTCTGCAAATACATAAAATTCCACTACTCTCTGTTTAAATCTGACCGATCTACCAAAACAAATACATTTCCAAACTAGTCAAGCAGGATGAATGCCCTATGTAGTAATCCATTCAAGCATTCAGATAACATCCATTATTTGATAGCAGCTTCCAGAACATTTCCCCCAAAAAGAAGGCATGTACTGAAAAGATAAAGTACAAAATCACTAGTGTTACTTCACTAGAAAAAAATGTTTTCAATAAAAAGCTAATTTTCCCAAAGGTGACAAAAAGAAGGTTGCACCTTGTAATTCTGCAGACTCATGGCCGTTACAGGTGAATGGAAAGAGAAAAGAATGTGAAATCCTACAAATAACCTGCAAAGTCAGTTCTTTATTTAATCTAATCTAAATTACACAATTTTGGTTCTTAATTTTGCCTGTAGGTATCTGTTATTTTAAAATTCTTACATTTATTGCATTTTCTGTTCTACTGAAAACAAAATGACAATGTTAAAAACTACAGTATCATACACAAAAAGTAATTATACTGCACAAGAAAACTGAAGTGCACTATGTTTTGTAACGGATAACATGGAAATGATCACCACAGGACAGTCTGAAAACTGTCGTGTCTAGACCAATCACCTAGATATTGCAATAAATCACCACACTGTAAACTATGTAGCGCTGAATCAGATACTCAGAAAAGCCTAATAGCTGTTAAATCTGTTAGACTTTAAAACTGTATTTCTGGGTATTATAAATGCCTGTAAACCTTAATTACAAAACTATTAATGAAATATGCAAGTTTGTTGCATATCAGCGTATGCAATGAGATAAATGTGATTAGCTATGAGTGCTATCATCAGTTACAGTAATAAATAGAAAAATAATGGGATTTTCTGAGTGTCGCATATCTCCCCAAATACCTCTTTTAGATTAAACAACCCAAGCTCTTTTCTTGAATAACTCGACCACATCTTAATTCAATGAGTCTCTTTTGTGTAATTCTGCTGAAGGAATTTTGGGAAGTAAAGGGAAAACACACAATGATTTCAACATGCAGAAGATGAATAGCTTTATCATTACCTATTGATTTAACACATATCTATGAACTATTTAAATGTTAATTTCATTACTATGAAGTTAGTAAAAGCTCAGCACATATTCCTTGCAAGATACTTACTGGTGCAGAAGATGTCAATATCTGCAAAAATTATGTAGATGATAGTATATTTTTAATATTTGTATGGGTATACAAGGGGATAAAAATTTATGTCTTCAGTTCAACTATTTTCTTTGGTCCAATGTAAGTCCTACTGTCTGGGGAGCAAATTCATTAAGAAAAACATGTGTTAACTATGGGCAGTAAGGAATGTCCTTTACACATTCTAAGCATTCCATAAGAACAATTTCAAATTTCCACATGGAACTAAAAATGATGGTTCCTTTTCAATAATGACAAAGTGTGGAAAATACCTCACAGGAAAAAAATGCACATTTTCTACTTTATTTACATTGATGAAAGTGGTTTGAAAGTCCAATCTACAGAGGCCTTATCTCCATTTTTTTTTCTTCATTTTTTATCACTTCAGGAAGAAATATATACAGCTGACCCTAGAGTCAAAGACACAGAAGCCAATCTTAAAACAAAAAAGTCATTTTCACCATAAGTATATAAATTTAAAAAAAAATAAGATCTCTCCCTTTGAGGCACAGATCTTCAAAATATCTCAGAGATGCCTCTAGCATACCACAGTCCTTTATGTCACACTGTCCCTGGAACAGCAGCAGAAAGTCTTGGATGGAAGCCCAAGGAGAAGCAATGTGATTAGATCAGGACAATGTCCTTAAATATCTGGGTTTTTTCCAACGAGAGGTTCCTTCACTGTTTTTCAGACAACACTGCTTTTTCCAGCTGCAGATCCAGCGGTATCTGCAATGTTGAGACTGCACTTAAGAAACAAACTTCACAACGTCAAAAAGTCTTTGCGTTGATGTGACAAGTGCAAAATCTGAGGATTTGTGTGGGCTTGCCTTAGCCTGAAAGTTTTGAGAACTTTCTGGTGGTCAAGTGCCACTTGTCTAAACTCTCTTGCCTTAAACTCTGGGAAAAACGTATAGACAAATCACTGCATAACATGAACCAAGTGTGTAGAGGCTAGTTTTCAGTGGGGAAACGAGAAGGAGGTAGACTGTGCTGAGAGAATTTATAAAAATAATTTCCAATGTACTCAAGAAGGAAATCCCTCTATAACGAACATTGCATTCATCCTGTCAAAGACATTGGGATAATGGTAAATACTGACAACCTACCCCATCCAATTTTTCTGGAGGAAGACTGAACCTTAGGACAGAGAAAAGTGTGAGCATAGCAACAAAAAAAGAAGTCTTTTTGTATAGGAAGGCATTTGTATAATGATTTTCACTATGTTACTAATGAGACTTTTCTGTACTGATTAGATCATTTGGACTATTAAAACATTTAGACTATTAAAACATTATTAGACTGTTAAAACATTAATCAGAGTAACCATAATTTTTTCACTCTGTATGTGGTGTGTTCCTTTTGCCTGTAACAAGATTTTGAGTGTAAGAGGATTTTATTTCACCATGAACTTGGGAGAAAACAACAGGGCTGCTGCTATCAAAGTTTCTGTGATTGTATAAATCACAAACCAGTCTTTCCAAGGATTAGTAAAACCCTGTGGGCCTTTGAAGGTCCAAGTCAGTTACTAGACCAAAGCCACAGCAGATCTGCAGGAGAGCGGCAAGTCTGCATCCTTTGTTATGTCTGTTTTCAGTGGCTGTTGCCTTCACGAGTAATGTTCCACAGAAAGATGGAACAAAGCCCAGCTCAAAGTAATCTCTACTTCTGTTTGAAAAAAATGCTGGGGAATAGGGACAGACTGCTGAATTCCTTTCCTAAGGTATTAAAAACCTGTGAGATTTTAGTGTGACACCTTCAATTTCAGGGCAGTGTTTATTTCTCATGTACCTAACTCAGAGAAATACATCTCCCATAAAGCATTTCCCATAAATGTTTACAAGTGACTGGGACATTTACAATGTTAAATCTGACATAAATATCTCAACATAATAATTTATTATGCCTTGCTGTTTTCTATATAAGCTCCAGAAGAATAAACAATATAGAAAAATGAGGAAAGTACTGAAGTCTACTTAAGATACTTCAATATTAAGCATAGTAAAGACAATGGCCAGTTGTGAAGAACTGCGGGAAGCACTCATGATGCTGACAACATCTTGTCAAGTAAGCCACAGATAAAACTGGGTTTAGACAAATGTAAAGCAACACCCATGGAAAGAAAATTCCTCATTTTACGAATTACTGCTACTCAGGAAGGGTTATAAAAAAAAAAAATGGATGTTGAGCTAGACTGGTCAGCTCCAGTATAACTATTTGTATGTAGCACATCGATGCCAAAAGAAAATGAGAATGGTATCCTTTTACAAAAAAGCAATGTATGTCATTTTCATTGGTATGATCCCAAACTTGTCTCAATGCAAAGTCGACACTTTTCCAGCTTTTCAGTCAGCAGTGCTGCACCGTTACATTTCCCCCTCTGAAGGGTCAAGCCTCAAGAAACCCTGCTTCAAGCCTAATTTACTGTGATTGGCCTTGCTGCAGAGAGCCTTAGGCTACCGCATGCCAGGTTCTCAGGCATGTCATATTCCCTTTTGTTGAGCTGAGACCCTTACAGTCATAAATTTGGCAGCTGGAAGTTCTGTGCTCATTGTCACAAATTTTTGAACTGAAGAATTTCATTCAGAAAGTCTTGGAATAAAATTTCTACTTCATACAGAGTAATGAGAAGCCAGAAGGGAATACAATGATTATTTTTCTAACACAAAGCATTTTCATAACAAAGTATTTGGTTTTACTATGTTCACAGAAGTCTGAAATTAAACAGTGAGAAAAAATAACCTATGCTGAAAATTAAACAAAAACAACAATCAAAAATTCAGACACCCAAGTGCTCTTTCAGCTTTGAAAGAGTATTGAGACCAGGATCGTGTCGTTAGGATTATTTTCCTAATATTATGTCTAAAGCTTTCTGCCTGAAAGTACTCTCTGGTTCTTCATAATTTTAGGCAGCTGTGATGATATCATTTTATCAAGAGATAAGGGGTTAAAATACCATGCAACTATCATATATAAAAAAGTCTTTCAATCATCATCATGTAAAAGAAGAAAATTCCACAGAGCTATTGTGCATAGAAATGTGTCTATTCTTTAACTTTCTCTTCTTAATCAGAAGACTATTTTATTAGATAATATACGAAATTTGAGGAACGACAATTAACAAAGACTAGGTTTACAAAAACATTTGGAACTACTACAGACCAGGTGGCTGTTTCGGTCAAATATCATGAAGAAAGTGCAGTCTAAACTTTCAGAGGATTTTGACGATTTGCAGTGTTATTAGGAGTCAGTAGAAAGTTACACATTAGTAACCACTGTTTTTCAAAAAATGTGCATGGAAATCACTAGTCAGAAGCAGGTTTATTTGTGCTCAGTCACTTAAGAATAGAAAGTTTTGCCTCATTCTAACCAGAGATGATACATTTCTGCTTCTTTTTTTCATTTAATGCAGAGCATTAGACAATGCTCTTATTACAGGATTTCCAACTTCTTTTCAGTTACTTCTGAAATACAACACAGGTTCTTGGGGAAAAAAAACTGAAGTAAAAGAAAGAGATTGGAAATGAGTGACTAAAAACCAGTACCTACTGTTTACCGTAACTTTTCTTCTCTTTAAAAGTAACCTTTCTTTCAAGTGGATCTATATGGATATTCTGCACGTCACTCTAAGAAATCTGTGCTAACCAAAGATTCTATGTCAAGGAGTAAAACTAGCTGGTCAATGTATAGTCAACATTTGGTGAATGTATAGACAGAAATCCAGGTAGCTACATGGTACTATCTAAATTTTCCTCAACACAATCCTGAAGTGATGCGTTTGACAGAATGCCTCTGAGAAGTATATGTCAGTATCCACCAGACATCCTGCAGGTCACCGTTTGCTCTATAAACAGTGATGCCTAGATATGGAAGTAATCAACCCCTTCCAGCAGGGCGTGGACACTGAAAACAAAGAGAAATGCCTACTGACATCAAGACTATGAAGTACATAGTCATAGAGGACACACATGAAAAAAACATAGGTGACTAATAACTTAATTAAGAATAAAGTCTATCACTGTCATGAAAGGAAATGTGGAGCAGGTCCAAATAGACACTTTCATAAAGAAAGAAAAAAAATAAGATACATTAGCCACACAGGACTGAAATGACCCATATTCCTATTAGTGAAAACAAGAGCATGAAAAGGTGCCTCCGTGAGCGAAACAGGAGCTATAAGAACTCAGATATTTAGGCAACCAACTCATCAAAGCCAACAGCAAGGGAGTCATAAAGCATTGAGAAATCCTGACAGGACGATATGATTTGAGGAGCCTTGTGTCCTGGTTTCGGCTGGGATAGACTTCATTTCCTTTCTAGTAGCTGGTATAGTGCTGTGTTTTGGATTTAGGATGAGAATAATGTTGATAACCCAGGGATGCTTTCGTTACTGCTGAGCAGTGCTTGCACAGAGTCAAGGCCTTTTCCTGCTCCTCATCCCACCCCACCAGCAAGTGGGCTGAGGGTGCACAAGAAGTTAGGAGGGGACAGAGCCGGGACAGCTGACCCCAACAGACCAAAGGGATATTCCATACCATATGACATCATGTTCAATATATAAACTAGGGGAAAAGCTGGCCAGGGGTCTGCTGCTTGGGAAGTGGCTGGGCATCTGTCAGCAGCTGGTGAGCAATTGCATTGTGCATCACTTGTTTTGTATATTCTTTTATCATTATTATTTTCCCTTTCTTTTCTGTCCTAATAAATTGTCTTTGTCTCAGCCACTGAGTTTTACCTTTTTTTTTCGATTCTCTCCCCCATCCCACTACAGGCGAGTGAGCGAACAGCAGTGTGGTGTTTAGCTGCCTGTCGGGTTAAACCACAAGAGTCTTTTTGGTGCCCAACATTGGGCATGAACCTATGACCCTGGGATTAAGAATCCCATGCTCTACCAACTGAGCTAGCCAGGCTGAAGGTGATTTATGATGACCTGGACAACAAGCAATTATCCAAAGATCCAGATGAAGTCAAGTGCATATGACCCAGTGTCGTATGCCAACTCATTGGCAGTAATAATGGACAGAGAAGGAAAATGGTAGATGAATTAGCTGGCTAGCTCCGGCAATACGAAGAAAGTCTTTCTTCCTCCCTACAGGCCTGTGTCTCTGCTGTGGAGAAACTGTCCCAGGAGGTCCAGCAACAAAAAGAGGATATATTCTACTCCCCACCTGTATGGGCCAGTGTCTCAGCCATTAGGAGCAAACGTCCCTCTGCTCAAGAGAAGAGATATCGTGGGTACACACCCCGGGGCACCCTGTGGTTTTACCTGCATGACGACGGAGAGGACATGAGGAAGTGGGATGGAAAATCTACCTCAGCCCTACAGGCATGGGTACATGAGTCGCAAGGAAAAACAACCACAAAAGGGGGTTCTTCCAGGAAAACTGCTGCTCCAGTCTCCAGTGAGCAGCTCCCCAGACAGAGTAGAAGGGCTGATTCCACTTCCAACCTTAACAAAGGGACTTCTGATTCATACTTACAAGAAGTGGATAGCGAATATGATGACCAGGACTAGAGGGGCCCTGCCTCCGGCCAGGTGGAGGAAAGGGACAACAGGGTTTACTGGACTCTGAGGATTCGATGGCCTGGCCACAGGAGTATAAGGCTCTCGTAGACACCGGTGCACAGTGCACCCTGATGCCATCAAGCTATAAAGGGGCAGAACCCATTTGCATTTCTGGAGTGACAGGGGGATCCCAAGAGTTAACTGTATTGGAGGCCGAAGGGAGCCTAACTGGGAACGAGTGGCAGAAGCACCCCATTGTGACTGGCCCAGAGGCTCCGTGCATCCTTGGCATAGACTACCTCAGGAGAGGGTATTTTAAGGACCCAAAAGGGTACTGGTGGGCTTTTGGTATAGCTGCCCTGGAGACGGAGGAAATTAAACAGCTGTCCACCTTGCCTGGTCTCTCGGAGGATCCTTCTGTTGTGGGGTTGTTGAGGGTTGAAGAACAACAAGTACCAATCGCTACCACAACAGTGCACCGGCGGCAATACCGCACCAACCGAGATTCCCTGATCCCTATCCATGAGCTGATTCGTCGACTGGAGAGCCAAGGAGTGATCAGCAAGACTCGCTCACCCTTCAACAGTCCCATATGGCCAGTGCGAAAGTCCAATGGAGAGTGGAGACTAACAGTAGACTACTGTGGCCTGAACGAAGTGACGCCGCCACTGGGTGCTGCCGTGCCGGACATGCTAGAACTCCAATACGAACTGGAATCAAAGGCAGCCAAGTGGTACGCCACGATTGACATCGCTAATGCCTTCTTCTCCATCCCTTTGGCGGCAGAGTGCAGGCCACAGTTTGCTTTCACTTGGAGGGGCGTCCAGTGCACCTGGAACCGACTGCCCCAGGGGTGGAAACACAGCCCTACCATTTGCCATGGACTAATCCACACCACACTGGAACAGGGTGAGGCTCTGGAACACTTGCAATACATTGATGACATCATCGTGTGGGGCAGCACAGCAGAAGAAGTTTTTGAGAAAGGGGAGAGAATAGTCCAAATCCTTCTGAAGGCCGGCTTTGCCATAAAACGAAGTAAGGTCAAGGGACCTGCACAGGAGATCCAGTTTTTAGGAATAAAATGGCAAGATGGACGTTGTCAGATCCCATGGATGTGATCAACAAAATAACAGCCATGTCCCCATCAACTAGCAAAAAGGAAACACAAGCTTTCTTAGGCGTTGTGGGCTTTTGGAGAATGCATATTCCAGATTACGGCCTGATCGTAAACCCTCTCTATCACGTGACCAGGAAGAAGAACGACTTCAAATGGGGCCCTAAGCAACGACAAGCCTTGGAACAAATTAAACGGGAGATAGTTCATGCAGACTCTTTCACTGTTACTTCTAGCTCTTAGTTAGAGGTTTTCCCCGTGGAGAAGAAAAGCTCCCTAGCAAGCAGAGGGTGAACTGTGAATCCTTAAAAAAATTGGTTAAAGATCTTTTAAAGGGTGAGTTCTAAGGAGACTGCATCTCCTTCAATACAACACATTAGATGTGGTAGAAAATGGGAATTTACAGCACTTGTGAAAACTCAAGCCTGTCTTAAGCTGGGCTTCCAAAAGTGTGCTTTCTTTCCTATGCAATAATTTGAATTATTAAATGTATTTTCCCCTTTGCAAAAGGGTTAGGAACAGCATAAAAATATTTAGTAATGTATTGCAGTTTAAACAGTCATTCTCAGTGGGAGGGGAGAGATAATAAGAGAAGTGTGGAACAAACAGTTTGCCATAACGCCATGACATAGATGTCAACGAGGAGTAAGGACTCCTGGTCAGGGTATTCCAAAGAAAGCAAAAAACAAAATAAAATAAAATAAAATAAAATAAAATAAAATAAAATAAAATAAAATAAAATAAAATAAAATAAAGTAAAATAAAAATAATAGGAAGACGATAGTTTACAAACTAAGGGGATCTGTACACCAAATGCAGCAGAAGACAAAGCTCAAATTGCTTCTTCGTAGTTGTCATTTAAGTAATAAAAAAGTGCATAATACTTAAAAAGAAAGCACCTACAGTGCCAAGGAACTAAAGATGTTCCTTTAATTTTCCTTTCTCTATACATCTTGAGATAATTTGTTTTTCCATTGAACCTAAGTCTGTGAATTTGTATTGGATACAGATATATTCCTTCTTAAAAGTTCTTATACATAATCTTCTGTTTTCCCATGTTTCTAGCATATATAAACTGAGGTTCTAAATTATTTGGTTAAAATACATTAATTTAAATGAATGGATTAAGATTTTTGTGCATGTCTTATCAAAGTTCTTTGTTGTTTTTTTCACAGCTTTTAGACTGATGAAAATCGCTCACATTGGAGAATGCTTCAAAAGAATTTTTGGTATACAGTACATCAGAAGTCTTCAAGTGTTTCAAGTCTGGACATGACAATAGATTTCAGATTTCTGTTTTCCAACAAGGCTCTGACAAAGCATGTTGACAAGAACAGAGAGAATGAAGAAAAACCTAGAAATCTAGCATTAATATATCATATTTCTGCTTCACTGTGTACAAGTCCCTCTCTAGCCTGGGATGTTAAAATGTGACTACTCTGTGTTGCAACTGAATAAATGTATATAAACATATCTGTTAGAGAATTAAAGAATACTGCAAAGAAAGTTTTTGAAAAAATGCTATATCTGACAGGAAAACGGAAAGTAGAAATTAGATACCAAAATCTTCAGATTGCATTTTCAGGATTATCCCAATTACGAAGAAGAAAAGCATTGTGTATGATTTACTGTTGTGGGCAAAAAAAGTAAATAGAACATGAGAGAAAAAGTTCAAGCTGCAGAGATGAAGGCCCTGAGCCTGAGGAGTGAAAAGAAATGAATGAATACTGAAGACTCTCAGTGCACACATTGGTTACACTATATAAGATCATACAAATCATAATTTCTCCCAACATAAAAAATACACTAATGAGTTAAAAGTGAACAAATAGAAATTTTTATTCTTTGTGAAAAATCAAACATTCAAGACCTACCTTTTCAGGGAAAGGTTTGCACACCCCCAGGCAGAGCAACATGATTGAATGGTGTAAAACAGCCTGATTGCTTAGACTAAATTGGAGAAAGGTCACCGAGGCTCTGCTTAGAAACCACCAAGACCATCTGAGTTAGTCTTAACGGAATGCAACAACCCAGAGGAGCAGGGATTGCCCCAAGGGACAGCGCAGTGATGTGCCTGGCAGGGAGCAGGTTGGGACCATGGGTAAGGAAAACCCGAGCGTTTTGGGACTGCACGAGCGTCTGTCAGCACGTCTGTGAGTTTTTGTGTACATCTTGTGTATGTGAAACTTAAGGTTCAAGCTCAAGGTTGAGTTTATAGTGTCAAGGTTGTACTTATAACATAAGTGAACCCTTGCAGTTTTACAGTTTTGCCATGCCTCCTTATGCACATTCATCAGAGTGAATTAAGGTTGCACATGTTGAAATTTTAATGGTGTGTCCAGAACATGAGTTTCCCGCCTTGCAACACAAATTGACGCTGACCAACACCCTGGTGTATTTTGCGAAAAGTCATTTGAAGCTAAATTTTATGTACATTAAGTGCGCTGACCTTATGAATGCCCATTGCACAGGAAAGTTTTAATGTAACAATATTTAATCAAATAGGTAACTTTATATGCATATGTATTTTCCTGAAGTCAAAACTATTAACATGTTAAAAATTAATATAAGGAATAATATTACTGGGACTTCGAAGAAGTTTAAGTTTTCTTGCCATTTTTAGCTTCAAATATGCCTGTAACATTCAAAAACATTTTTATTACAGAAGAAATGTCATAGTATATCACCATAGCAATAAAGAAATGTGACTATTGATTCCCAGAAATTTATTAATGTCTTTAGTAGGCATTTTTGTGTGATCTCATGCAGTTTTGTCTATTTAATGCAGCTCAGCTGACACAAATCAGAAGATAAGTGAGATAATTTTAAGATCTGATTCAGAGGAAACTTCCTGAAGTTGTTTTGAGGAGAACTGTTAACAGAATGAACAATCTCAACATTTTCTTTATGTTGTTTTTATTCTGCCTATTGATTTTGTGTCAGAGAAAGAATAGGAAAGACTTGCCCACATGTAATAATGGTATTTCTGCCAGACATTAATGATAGGCACAAATTGCAGAATTCCACATGTGCAGGTCAAAGTACACGTAGAACTGGGAACCTAATTATATGTTCATTTTAAATTACTCAAATATTTCAAGTTTGAGTGTCTGCTTGAAATTACTATACTTTTCTCAGAGGCATTTTAGGAATTTCATATATAAAGCAACACTAGAAGAAACATCCTTGTTAGCTTTCTGCGTTGGACTTGAAAAGAAAACATGATAAAAGGAAAATCTTCTAAGTTTAACCGGAAAGTATTCATATTTGTGACACATATTTAAAGACAGAAAGATTTAAGAAAATGCTTCTCAAAAACATTTTTCTGAAGTCGATAAGTGTTATCCCAGTTCTTTCTTTCAACTCAAGAGCTTACTCAGGAACTCGTGTTCAAATCCTGGATTTAGCACAGCAAGTCTGACATTTCCAATAACTATTTAATGTGTGACAAATCTGCTTGCAATTCTTCATGTTACTTCATTACAAAACTTTATCTTTGACAAGGATTTCTTCTCTAATTACATCAAACTTTTTTCTTTTTGGATGGAAGAAGCAAACAATAAGGTCAACAGGTGGAATACCAAGAATTTATTATATTAGAATGTCATTCAAGCCAGTCTGAAATTTACTGCCCTGCAAAATTTTTTTATTATTATTTCCTCCAAGAGAAGAAAAACCTTCAGCAAATGATTATGCTGTCTCAGGAACAAAAGTGGTTAATGCTGAAAAAGACTTTTCACTAATCAGACTTGGAAATTAGTGCCTCATTAATCATAAAAAGAAATCTACTAATTTAATGGAAAACGTGGAAAGAAAACATGCACACAAAAAACAGCCAGACCTCTGTTTCAGAAACTTTCCCAAATTGAGCAGGCCTTTTAATAACCTTTTTGCCTCTTTGACCTAACCTCTATTAGATCAACTGTGGCAGTATGAATGCTGAAATGCAGCTTTCTGGGGTGGCTATGAAGTAAAGGCACCTCCAAAGTAGTAAGAGAATGAGGAGGCAATAGAAATAATATAAAGAATGGGGTGAAGCTGATAAGGATGAGGTAGGTAAAAGAAATAAATTGTGGGATCAGAGAAGATAATGTAAATTGATATCTTTTTTTTCAAGTGAGACCCATTGTTAGAACAAAAAGAGCTTAGAGCATGCAAGTTTAGCATTCATTTTTATTTTTCCCTCATCTCTTATGCTCCAACATACTACAACATAATAAAATCTGTAACAGAATTCAGCTACAACTGAAGATGGATTGACTGAGTATTACAGTTTAATTCTATTACATGCTAAGGATGAAATAAATATCTCTGTCTTGAGCAAGATACAGAGTTCATCTCAAGATCCTTCTTTCAGCCCATTTTTACCCCTTCATGGATCAGCAATACAGAGCTCAGGAACATCTGATTCCTAATCCAGTGTTCATGCCATTTGAATACGGTTTATAAAAAATTTTAATCTCTGTGAAACCTATATAAATTCATACCACCACCAGTCAGGTCATGGTTAAGAAAATAAAATACTGACTCATAGTAATGCAGAGCTGAAAATTCTGTTTCTGGGTAAGTGTTGTGAAAGTCCTGTGGGACATTTAAGGAAGTTTTAAATGTTAAATGGTTTGCTGGGATTAAGAGCTTTACAAAAATCATTTTTGCTCATTTACAGAGGATTAAAATGATCATCTTTTTCCCCTCTGCTGAGGCCCAGCTCTGGATTTACAAAGAAATATTGTATTAAGAGAATCCTTGGACATTTATTGTCTTTTTGTATGAGGACCTATTAAAAACTCATCCTAGATTGCAGTGATGATCTATCAATGAAGATCGCTTTCCTGTGAGGACTGCAGGCAGATGCATATAGCTTTGTAAACTCTGGTATACAACGAGCAAGTCTCAGGAACGTGAGCAATGCTTATGAACTTAAAACACCAAAACACAGTAATTATCTTTTATGCTTGGTATTAACCTTCAGAAGAAAAGTTGACACAAAATATGACTTATACTTATGCTTGTTAATAGAGAACATATAAAGTTAAATTCAAGAGTGAAAAAAATATATATTAATTGAATGATGCTGTATATGGTTTACTGAAATAAAGCAGAGGACAAGACTAATCATCTAAAGCTGTTTCTGTGACAAATACAGATTAAAGCTAAACTGAGAACAGGGTGCTTCCTTTTCAGCTTCCACAGTCTTCTGACACTTTAAAATTCAAGTAAAATAGTAAAAAAAAACCTTTTTCATGGGTTAGTAATATTGTAATTAGTAGACACATGGTATGGTTAACCAGTAGAAATTAAGAACATTGGAAAGGTCACTAAGGTAGGTGGTATCTACTATTTATAGAATATGATGAGTATTAATATTCCCATACATTTTCTATGACAATTTGTAAAAGATAAAATGAACTGCAAATTAATTCCCCTTCATCATAAAATATGGTAATAAGACTGAGAAAATAGAACTGAATTATGCTAGTCTTTACTAGTTTGAAACTCCATCATTTTTTCTTCCTCTTCATCCTCTCTGGTTTATTTTTATTTACCATTCTTTCAATATGTGCCTGGAAACTTGGATCTGGACTTCATTTTCCTTACTTAATTTTGTTTGTGCTACACAAGGTCAAAAGGTCAAATTCTGCCCTAGGACAGATATTTCTGTTATTTGCTTTTGCAAGAGGTCATGCCCATCAGCCTACAACTTTAAACTGCAATGACTACAACTGTCTCAGGTACGAAAGACATCTGTAATAAGTATTTATTAGAAATACTGTGTTGACAAGTCATTTGAGCAATCATAATAGAAATAAATTTTGTTTTAGATGAGTAGACTGCTGCTAAAGCATTCAGTAAACCATTGCCTGCTAAAGGTAGTAGTAGAAAAAAAAGACATCTATCAGATTTTGCTTTGAGCTTCTTCATGATCTTTTAGAATGACAGTGTGGAACAAACAACTCATTTTACCTGACCTCTGAACTTACCTGTATTTCAGTATTGTCAATATTAGTTTTGAAATATTCATTCTACTTTTAGTGCATACATTTCATCCCACAGCGTGAGTTTTCTGCTCAGCATTCACTTTTTCTTTCCTTACAATTACCTTTTACAACTTCATATGTATAGTGTAAGTACATAAACCTACATGGTTTTTTAATTCAGTATTAACTATATACGTATGTATATGTATGGGAATATGTATTGAAATATATGGGGTTTTTTTCAATGGACTGGAGATGGCAGTTACTTCTAGAGGTTTTTCTTTACATAAAACCAGCTCCATTTTTATGCATGCTAGAATAAGTTCATTACATCACGTGTCATTCACACAGGTTACTAATGCTGATTTTCTTTAGAGTTTCACAAACACGGAAGCTTCAGAAAGCAACCAAACATTAATCTGCATGCATGTTTTCGTATTTCCAAAATGGCTGAAATGATCAAGGCATGATAAGGGTATTTTTTAAACTAAAATGACCCAATAAAAATGTACTTAAATTTCATTATAATTCCATGATGCTTTTTACACCACAATCAGTGGCTAGGTTTGGGTTAGGAACATAAAACAAACAACTACAGCAGCTGACGGATAAGTAATTTAATTTTGTCCCATAGTTCAGTTATTTTCCAACAAGTATGCAGCACTGAACATATGCAGTAAGGTTCATAGGATAACAGGCTGGTCCATTTTCACCACTACTATTGTTCAGCGTCATAAATAACATGAACAGACTCCACTCAGAAAACTCTCTCAAGATGAGGACTCTCAGGCACTCATCCATGCAACCTTCCTAAAAAAAACCCACTTTTTTGGAAAGACAACTTCCTAGGCATCTGCCTCCAAAGGCTGCTATGAAGTTAAGAACAGATGACCAACTTCTGGTATCCATGAGGAAGGTTCATAGCAGAGCTGTTTTCATGCTGCAGGATCCCAAGAAATCTTTCAGGAAAACAAGTCATAACTCTGACACCATCTCAGAAACAATTTACCAAAACATGATTCTGGAAGACATTTTGGTTGCAGGAACGTGACATTGTCCTATTTAAGTGTTATTACAAGAGAAAAAAATGCAGTCAGCTCTAACTTCAGATGCCTTGTGCTTTGGTGAATTATTGGAGATGTGAGTAACATATGCTAGACCAAGCACCTGCAGCTTTCCCACTGAACATTAAAAAATATTAAAGTAATAAAGAAAGGATATCTGTGCTCACAATAACTGAAAAAAATATCTAGAACTTAATTTTTACTGCCCTTATATACACACTCTCTTATGGCAATTCTATATTCATTGTGTTTAAAAGTAACAGAAAGCTCATCCAATTTAAAGTCTTCCCAGAAAGCTTTAAAATATTTTCCATACATTCACTTTCTTACTGATGCCAATAATAACCAACACTTACTTTTCACCTATTTTTACAATCACATTTCCAAAGAAGCAAATGGTGGGTTTCACCTAACACAGGTAACTCAACTATTTTAGGTGATGTAGATACTGTGGACAAATTAATGGCTTTCTGTAACTGCCACTTTGTAAGGACAAGAGTTTCCCATTGGTCCACTTCCATATCTACCAACCCTTGAAGAGGTCTCAGATACACTGAGGAAACACAAATGCTATCAGAAGTCCAGGTTTAGGCTACCGACTTTCCTAAAAGATCTGTATTATATACTTTTTTCTGTAAACTCATTTACAGAAACAGAATTACAGATTTTTGTGATAACAGTCTATATAGTTTAAAATATTTTGCCTAATAAGAATGTGGAATAACTTATAGAGTAACAATTCTTTACGATCCATATAAAAACTTGTGATACGATGCCTCACACGGATCAGAGTTTTGTTAAAACTGGGTTTTGTCTGTTCTTACTGTGACAGACCTAGTAGACCTAGTAGAAAAATTTATGATGGTGTTCGGAAGTCATTAGTGCCTTGGCTCAGAAAGGGGGGCACTAATACAGGTGATGGTGTACAGAACCAAGCAGAGATTTCAGCAAGGTTGCAAGTAGATGTTCACAGGTTAAACTTTCATACGAGTTCAAATTGTGAGAAGGGATTTTGCAGTGGTGGTGTTGAAAGACTGGACCACTGACCAAATTTATGCCACTGACAATTTAAAACCTATCTGGCAATTTGGCAGTCTGTGGTGGGTTTTTTTTTCTTTAACAGGCTCTGACCATAAAGCAGAATCAGTAATTTTTTATATATTTGACTTTTTTGTCAGCTTCTGCGCTGGGTAGCCTGAAGCTTTTTTGCTTCTGGTAGTGGTATATTTTTATATAATCTCAGAAAAGGCTGTTATCCCTCTGTTCAAAATGTCAGACCCCAGAGGTATCACAGACCCAGTATCCCTTCTCCAGTTCAGTTGCAGGGAACACCAAATGCCCCCAAATGCAGGGAACACCAAATGCCTCTGCAGTGCAGAGGGCCTGGCAGGTTTCAGCACAAGGGTGGCAGAAGGGAAACATAAGCTTGCTGTTCACTCTAATGAGAAACTTGGGTAAAACGTGCCCTTGACATGCATCCACTTTGACTTTGACCATCCCTAAATAGACTGCCAGGTGTCAAAATTCTCAAAAATGACTTTGGAATGTCCAAGAAGGCAGGTTTGTTTTTTTGATAAAGGGATAGTGACTACTAAAATTACAGGCATTTATCCTGTCACTGAAAAGAGCATCTCTGGGGATCAGAGCTAAGAGCTCTGGGAGCTCCCCATCTGATTTTGCCCTGACAGCCCATTCATGCTCCCATATAGACCTGATATTAAGGTCCACTCTCTTTAGGTGGTATTTTGTTGTGTTGTGAAATACAAATACCTGAAGGTGGCCTCTGCCAGAGGGTTCCAGTGATTTTCACAGTCCTATCCAAAACAGCTCTGGGAAAGTCACCAATTACATTTGAAAGCTGCAACCTATGAATTACTATACAGTTGTCCAAGAAGCAAGCCCCCGCTTCATATTCACTGCCTCATAACTCATGGCAGATTTCAGTATTTTTCCTTTTGCCCAGATACATAAGTCGTTGAAGCGGGCCAAATATCTTTTTTTCTCTGATGATAGCTGTCCGGTGGGAGGCATGACACAGTGGTTTAAGAACCATAAATTAGTACATGGCCGTGCAAGTCAAGTCCACTGCAGTATACGGACAGGGATTTATACAGTGATACACCTTTACATTTTCAACCCCCTCTTGTCATACAGTGCGCAATGAGTCATCACCATAATATCTCTCCTGTATGATCTGCAGGCCTTTTAAAATTTTCACATCTTCTTAGCAATAGTAAGACAGTTCCTTCTGCAGGTCAAAATGTTCTGGTGAGCTGTATGCCATGCCAAGAGGTGCTTTTTTCTCCCCAAGCACTAGGTTGTCCACACCACAGCATTCCAGTTGTGGAAAAGGGCCTACATAATCTTGACTTTCAGTGGTGGTGAAAAAAATGGGGAATTTGCCATTTATGTATACTGGGGAGAATAAAATTTTGGCAAGTGAATTAAGGACAGTCTACTTTAAATTTCAAAATCAAATTCACCTGATCCACCAGTCAGTCACCTCAGGAGAATGGCAAACTTACTTATTCAGATAATTCTGTGTTCCTGTGATGCATCTGGATTCTATGCTGTAATTATAGAGGAAAAATAAAACCCCAAATAAAATCTGTTCGGCGGATAAAAGTGGAGATTACCTGTAAAAATCAGTATTTAACTTGCAATGGTATTGTGTTGTCTTGTAACGTAGAGGCTAACAGCTCAGTCAAGTGTGAATTTGAAAGGATTCTTAGCAATAATTTTTCTACAGAAAGAAGTTTTACCATTACACGTTTTGGTTGTTTAGTAGCTTTCTAATTCAAACCTCTTTGCAGACACAAAATGCCCAGTTACATTACTGGAATAGCTGAAGGACAGAACAATGCAGAAGAAGTAATGAGACTACACTACTCTGCTATAACTTTTAACAAGACTTGCATAATATTTTAGTTTATTAATTTCTGTGCGTGAAGTGAGATTTTTACTTTTACAACATACTTTTAATTTGTACCCTTCACTTTCATTTAATTTAAAAAAGCCCAAGGTTATAATTTCTCCAGTATGCTACAGCTTGTCTTACAAATTCCCTCCCCAAAACAGCCTTTACCCAATCCTGGCAACACTCTAATTAAATTCAGCAAAAGGAACAATGAGCAAATATAAATGATCATTTTAAATGAAATCCGGATTACCAAGCCAGAAAAAGAAATGCAGTTCCAGTCATAAAAATGTCAAAACAGTTTAAGAATTAGAACTTACTCTGCAGGAAATAAGATACAACTTTAAAGATCAGCTAATTAAAGTTTCCACTTGCCTACAGTAGGCATTACTTGGCATATTTTTTGACAGATGGCTTAAATATATGTCACGTCCCTGAGTGCTCCAATGGTCTGCAATTGCCATGTCCAGCGCCTCCTGAGACCCCCACCTCTTCTCCTTGTCCATGGCCTAGGTGCTGTATTTCAGCTCAGACACATCAAGAACTTAAAGTGTCACGATTTAAGTAATCCATAGTTATTAAATAATTTTGCCTGCAGCAAAATACATCCTGATCCTTGCAGAGACCAATTATCTTACAATACATCAATTAATTGGTCAGAATGTGTCATAATTAGTTGGTATTACTTGAAGAGAAAAGGTAGCTATTCTTCTTATTCTCCCTTTAATGTGTATTTCCATTGGCAATAAGGTTAGAGGGAGGAAGGAAATTAAATACTTTGCTTATTGCAGGGGATTGAAGAATTACAAATGGATTATTTCTAAAGTCATTGGTTTTAGTCATTCAGATTTAACTACCGTATAGCAGCTCACCAGTGACACACATTTACAAACCATAATTGAACTTCCTTAAATAGATTTTAAAAACCTAACCAATCAAAAGGAAACTGTAATAAATGGATGCAGCATAAAATCATGTAAACAAATACAAACCAGTAAAAGCTGAATCTGATGAAACACACCAATATTAACACACAACAGTTCCATCATTGATTCATCGTAGAGTCATAAGTATGCCTCTCTGAACCTTGTTATAGCATATAAGTGGAAAGTTCCTCATGTAGGTATTTGAATTTTAAGAAGTTTGTTGCACTCAAAATTTTCTTATGGGCTAAATAGAGACAACATGGTTTGGAAAGCCAAGAATATACTAGTAATGTAATTAATCATAATGCTATATTCAAATTATAACAGACGGTGGTTGTTAGTCTAGTTACAATAGTGATAAGATTTAGAGTCCAAATCAATACAGGAATGCCTCAATAATACCATTTAAGGTGCTACACAAAAAAACCAACCTCCTAGGACCCATATTCTTGAATTTATAGTCACTCAGAGGTCCTCTGGGTCCTGAGGCTGATGGTTTCTGCTCAGGTGGTGTGGGGAGCTTTCAGCACCCTGAGGCCTTGGCTGGAGAGTAGGATGTTGATGGTATCTTCCTCCTCTTTGCCAGGAGGAGGATGATGTTGATATTTTTTTCCTCATTCTTGGGATCCACTTGGTTCATTTATATATATTTTCCTAGCAGTCTGCCAACACAGTCCTCTTTATTTGTTCCCTATTATTCAGCTGTTCTCTTCTGTTATGTCTGAAACTGGTTTTGCCTGAATGATATGAGGTTTTATCTCTGTAACGACCACTGATTGACCATTGGGATTGGTATTAACAGTGTGAGACTTCTGGGATCACCCTGTATCTAAAATCTTCCACACAACGTTTTATTCTGGATGGCATAGACAATTCAATCCACATAGAATAATTACTTTTTATCTCTATAAACTAAAGTAAAACTAAACCAAAATGAGACAAGTTATCTGATTGCTAAACAACTGTTATCAAGCCTAATAAAGCTAAAATCCGCTCAAGCCTAAGACAAAATCAGAAAAGTCCCGAGACAAAGCCTCAGGCTTTTCATTAGTAAAGGCAAAAATCTTTCCTCGGATAACAGACGTTATAATGTTGCTGGTAGATCATTATCTAATATTGTTGAGAGAAACATACCTTTTTCTTTTCATTCCAGAAAGAGGAGATTTTTATATTATATTATATTATATTATATTATATTATATTATATTATATTATATTATATTATATTATATTATATTATATTATATTATATTATATTATATTGTATTATATCATATCATATCATATCATATCATATCATATCATATCATATTATTATAATAATATGTTTATTTTATTATATTGCAATGCAATAAGTACAACCAACATTGGGAGCTTCACTGCAACAGACACTGTGAAAAGATGGACGGTTCCAGATTACTTACATTTTCACCAGAAAAAGATAATGAATAATATGGATAGGTGAAATGACATTTCATGCTTTAGTGTCAAAACGGGGAAGGAATTGGTTTCATTATTAGTCTAGTTTTCTAGACATTACATTTTATTCTTTTGCCAAAGCAAATTCACTGTAAAGCTATTAGCCTATTCTTTCTTAATCATCATATTAACCAGCAACCAAGAAGGTCAGTGTCAGATACGACGACTTCTGGATGTAGAACTACTTCTATATATTAGGAGTGGATATTATTGTGATCTTGTACTTACCCTATTACATAAAACAATACTGATAAGCAGTAGTGAAGAACAGAATCTGAATGTCAAATTTCTCACCTAAGGATTTTGTGCAAAAGACCCATAACTTAGGCCTTTTTTTCAGAGGGATTTATGACAGTCTGTAAGTGCAGCTTGTGAAGGAAATCCATCCTTTACAGGTGGGCTATTTCATTCATCCTTAAAGGGTTCATTGCAGTGTCCTCTAAAATAAACTGCTATATTAGAAGCGCTGCTTGAGCCTTGTCTTTCAAAAGGGATTCTAATGGAGAGCAAACAATATAGTTGCAAGTAACCAAATATTAAGAACAGTCAGGAAGTATTACACAGGCTTAAAAGGATTATTTTTTGTTCTTGATTAAAAATTACTTTGGTAGACAATGAAGTTGCTTTCTAAATTATCATCCAGATCGTGTCTGTAAGGAGAATGTGGTGGGCACAATAAATTGCGTATCTCAAAATTGCTAACTCTATGAAGGCAATGAACTCAGTAAGTTACTTCAGGTCTGTTTTAGTTTCCTAGAATGCATGACAAAAAACAAACAAAAACCAAAAAAAACCCCTAAATGTTTCTTCCAGATTAGTACATCAGAAAGAATCTATCTTTTCGAGAGTTACATTATGTTTTATAGAGGGGGAGAGGGAAAAAACCAAGGGTAAAATGTTTCAAAATATTTTCTAGCAAAATTAATTCTTCATGTGTATTTTGATAGAAAATAGCATTTCTTTCCCCTGACATTTATTCATAATTTCAGTCTTTTCTGTAGATTTCCTGGAACGGGAATTACTTCCATTTCAGAATATATGAAAGACTGAAGCCACTTTCAACTTCTTGCATGGGATGGATGAAATCCTTACTGTTCTGTGTGAATATCTGGACGGCAGGAGAAATCATTTTCTACCTATACACAGACCATTAACTTTGACTTAATATTTCTTTGAGTCCAATATTCTGTGTTCAGCTGAACCATATGTTCCTGGAAGACTTATTGAAGACAATATGAAGTACAATATGAAATAAAAATACCTACTATTCTACTATTTTTCCTGGCTGTTTCCTTTATAAATCATTTTTGCTCTTACTTCCTCTCCCAACCCCCAACACAGTTCCAGTTTGAATCTGTCTGTCCTGAGCTTCCAGCTCTGGTTTTCACTGTGACTTTCTTTGTTAAATTAGACTCTCTAAAAATATCTGTTATTTAAAAGGATTTGACTGCTTGATCAAGTCACATTTCAGTATTCTTTTAGATAAGCTGAATAGATCATACTCTCTAAATTTCTTACATGAATGCAATTTTTTCAATTCTTTCTGTGGTTCCTTTAAAGCTTCCTCATTTTTTTCACATCCTTTTCTTTACGTTGTAAAGAATGTATTTGTAGATGGTATTTCAACACCAAGTTAGCCAATACTACACTTTCAGATGAAAATGACCCATTAAATACTATCTTCTCCCATTCACTCTCTTGTATGGACAGATGGATTAAGTTAGTTTTCCTGTCAAGCCATTCAAAATTGGACTAGAAGGATCACATTTACTTTCATAGGTCACCTACACCTTTAATCATGTTATGATTACCCATTTTGCAAGTTAGCCTGCATTTTTGCTCCTAGTCATAGGAGTATATTTTCAGTGTATCAATAAGAGAGATCATGTATATCTATATATATAACTACAAAGCATGTGGGGTTTTTATCCTGTGTAAAATGATAAGAAAAATCTCTTCAGTTGTAATGAGTTATGACTTTGGTCCTAGAACAAAGCATTTCTACAGGCTGTGTACCATCCATGGGGGAAACCACCCTCAAAAAAATGTGCCAAGAGCCAGCCCACTTGAATGAAGTACTTTGTTCTGATTGTCTCATATGCATAATTCTTTTGTCCAAGTCACAGTTTCTAACTCTCCACTTGCCTCTCCCCACAATTAGAACTGCAGTGCCCGTTTAGCTGCTATCACTAACTGTTTCACTGAAGCAAGTTCTTACTTATCCAGTAAAAAAGGAAAAAACAAACTCATTAAACCATATATAAATAAGAACCACTGCAGATTCCTATGATGCGAGGAAGACAGCAGTCTTTCTAGTCCCATTAAAAATTGCTTATTTTAACATGTCTAAAACAAACAATCAAACAAGTCATTTGTCAACAAATAGGGTTTTAACCAAAATAATAGTTTACTAAGTTAATACCTAATAACACGAGCATGAAATTCTGTCTAAAATATTTTACGGTCAGTATGTATTCACTGACACAATGTTATATTACTTGAGTCAAGGTTCCCATGAACACTCGGCTGACTCAGTACTTCAGATTTAGAAAGGAAATATACAATTGCGTGCAATGTTATCTATCCCTTGAAGTGTATGAGATTCTGCATGCTCAGACATCAGAAGATGAAATAAAGGGAGGACTACTTTACCATGTCCTTTCAAATCACAGTATAATAAAGGTTGGAAAGAGCCTCTGGAAGTTACCCATTCCAATCCTCTGCTCTGCACAGGGCCAGCAGGTTGCTCAGGGCTTTGCCCACTCAAATTTGGAGTATCGCCATGTCAGGAAATTCACCAGCCTGTCTGGCAACTTCTGCTAGTGATGGAAGTCTTTTTCAGGCTTTTCAATATGTCAATTACTGCAGAGGTTGTAACCCTAAGGCATATTTTCTGTTTTCATACGTAAGCACACAAATAAAAATGACTCTATGTAGTACGAATTTGTGTGCCACCTGACACTGGCCCAAGCCAAGATCTCCCAAGCCAGGTAGTACTGCTTTGTTTTGTTTCCCAAGACCATCACAGAGTATTACAATCACAATTACAATCACAAAAACAAAGCTAAAAGAGACTGCTAATAGTCATATAGTCCAGTTTTCTGTTGCAAGGCAATATCAGCTGTATGCAAGCTATTTCTAACAGACTTTTCCCTAACATGCTTTTAAAAGTCTTCATAATGAAGTATTTCATATTAAAATAAATCACGTGGAATCTGTCTGACAATGGAAATGTCTAACCTATACCCTCAGTAAATTTATCGCTATCTCTTATTCACCATGTACTCAGAAGAACAGATTGCTCTCCTCTTCTTCACAAGGATCCCTCACCTAATTAGTTAAGTACTGCTTTCAATATTTATTTATTATTTGAAACTACTTGGATAAATTAAAAAAAATTGTATAGTTAGGATCTGTAACAAACATGTCAGATTTGTTTCCATGCAAATGATGGTTCTCTCATACATTCAAAACCACAATCTTCTCTGCTCTCTGCCCAGTTGGAACTTGCAAATGCTTGTAAAAATCCAGTTGTCCAGTATGTTTCACGACTTGACTTGAACTTGTGTAGAGTCGATGCTTTTCTTACTGGAGTCTATATTAAAACACATTTGCATAATAATTTCTTTCCTACCTTGTTCAAGACGTGTATTATCATACTGGTATTTGGCCAAGGAAACTAAAAAGAGCTATAGACTGTTCTGCTAAAAGATATATTCTACAAAAGGCAATGCCAAAGCAGGTTATTCTTGCCCACCATGTTTAAAGTTAAGCATATTTACTACTGTTCTGGGCTGTTAAAGGTATAAATAACAACATTTTCCCCACCCTATCCCATCCAAATAAATAATATAGTGCAACATTAAAATAACTCCTTTGTGTAATGCTTCTTAAATATCTACACAAAAATACATATTTTTAGGTAAATGAATTTATCTGTGGAGCACTGTTGCATTCTTGACTGGGACCAGTATAATTTTTCAACTTTCTGTTTCTCCCTACAAGAGGTACATACCTTGTTCAGGGATATACAAAAGTGCACATCTACATTTGTAAGGATTCCACAAATTGTAGTGACCCATATTTGAAAATTCAGCCAATATTGCTAAAGCCTACTCTCTTGAGACAGAAATGTCACATTGCATGAAGAAAGAGGGTTTTAGGAGCATGAAATCAGTGTTCGCACTCAGGTGAAGTATGACCAGGTCAGGTTCTTTCCACCTTCCACTGGCATTTGTGTGCTTTTATTCTAATTAGAATTTGCACATGCACACACACCAATTTACATTATCAGGATATACTCTGATTTCTACATATTTATATAATTTCTAGAATTTTCCATCTTAAACAAACAAACAAGCAAACAAACCCAAACCCAGTGATTTGGAAATACCACCAAAGCTTGTCAGTCAGCGCCATGCACATTAACAACTGCGATGCAATATCTACATCAGTATGTGTGTGTGCCACATCACTTGGACTATGATTTTCTGGTATCTCAAATCAGTTACTGCTTCATAAGTCACTGTACCCAAAATTAAATTTTTTTCCCATTAACGTAATTCACAGAATTTCCCTGAGAAGGCTTACAATTACTGGGATACTCTTTAGTGTATAAAAAATCTTGCTAGTGAAACCATAGTTTACAAACTTAATTACCACACCCCAAAATTGATGGCTATTCAGCTTGTGATGCCAAGGGCAGTAGTGTAGGATTTATCTACCCAGCAACTCTTCTGCCTCTAAGAAACTGATTACACAGATAGCTTTCTCTTGAGATGGCAGAAACTGGAATCATACCAAAGTTGTTATTGTGTTTGACTACAAAATGTCTATGATATATTTGACTTTATACATAACCCTAACAGAATAGCTGACGTGAACAAGGAAAAATCAGTAAGGTTAAGATTGACTGTAATTTTAAAAAATGGTCATGAGCTGAAAGTGCAATGAAACATCCATGTCCTTTAATTCTAGAAATCTAGTTTCGGCATTTGAACTTGAAAAAATCTTGTACCATAATTTCCGTGTTACTGCTTCCTCCCTTTCCTCATTCCCCACCTCCAAATGCCACAAACCTGTATTTACATCCGTCAACACCAAGACAAATGCTAATATTTATGAGCTGGTAGAATTTACGTATTTACAATAAGGCATAGTCTAATGACATGGAAAGACTCTTTAATCTGAAAAATCATTGGTAGGTTATTAAAGAGAAAAAAATACTTACATTTCCAGTCAAGCACAAGAAAGAAGAAAATCATCAATTTATATTCATATTTAGGCTACATGAATCATAAAATGTGCTATAATACCCTGTATGTTATGAACATCTTGTTTAAGCAGTTTTCTTATTTGCAACAGGATTTGTCATTACACAAGGAACACATTTATTGGAACAGACCTGCAGCTAATGGAAAACAAGTTTTAAAATTTTTGATTTTTTTTTTTAATTTTTTAAGAGAGTAAACTTAAGTTTATTTTGCTGGTAAACCATTAGCAAATAGTCATTACCTGAGCTTCAGAACTGAACACCAAGAATCAGTAGTCATTGTGTACATAGCTTTGATGATTATCTGACCTATATATGCATTTTTCCTTTATATCTTTTATTCTGTGTTAAGAATATTCTTTCTTGAATATTATATTTAACAATGACATTGCTTCCTTTAAAAATCAGTCAAAGTTTGCACGATTCAATTCCTTTTAGGGACGAGTGTCGATCAGGATTTCTCACCAGTAACGAAATTTAGTTATTACCTTCAGAGTTCCATCCACCATCTTTTATACAGCCTGTAGACGGAAGCTCTACCAGGTGAACAGGCAATGAGAAAGGCTCAATGGTCATGCCAAATTAATTTTGATCATCACTAAGGTGGGTCCCACTCGCACAAAACTGCTGTGTTAGTGAATCTATATTAATCCACTTGTTCAACTCAAAAATGTGTTAATTAATGAACTCCTTAACAATCTTTGAGGTTTTAATTCTAAATTTAACAGCTACTGCAAATTTTAATATATGTTGTTTTGTTTGATTTAGAGTGAGTGTTATATATCCAGATAACATTTTATTTACCTAATGCAATAATTATTGAAACAACAACGTTATAACCAAACCTAGTGAAAGGAATTAATCATCTCAAGCTGCATGTTTACTTAAATGTAGAAAATGGTACGATCACAACTGAGATCCTTATGCTAGAACTATTCCAAATACCCTGAATAGAGTAACATCCCAAATTTGTTCTACTTAAGCTTTTAAGTCAGTAATCTGACATGTAAATGTTTATGAATAGGTATCTACTTTTGTCCACTACGTATTTATCAAATACTCTACTGAGGTGAAGATATGACAGCAATCCATGGGAACTGATGTTGCTCCTACTGGGGATCACTCATCAAACCTAATGTTATTGCAGTCAATGAAATCATTCAGCACTCCTAAACTAATGAAGTTTTTGCCCACGGTTTTAGGAGGCTGTGGCAAAATCTTCCTGCCTAGACTGGTAACCTTCATGTAATCTCAAAACCAATGTAATTCAGGGGCATTTTATGCTCATAAAAAGGTGAAAGTATTGCAAAGAAGAATGGCATAATAATAAATTCCATTTACATCACTCTCATACTCCTCTAATTCCTCCACAGCGATACTCCCACCTTCTTCTGTACTGACAATGCTATAAAACTTGATGTTCTATGAAAGGTGATTTCAAAGCAGTATTTTTTTCTATATCAATATTTATATATTATATCCATATAAAGATGTTATACTATGGTGGGCTGACCTTGCCTGGCTGCCAGATGCCCACCCAGCTGCTCTATTGCTCTCCCTCCTCAACAGGGCAGGGGAGAAAATAAGATGAAAAAAGCTCATGGGTTGCGATAAAAACTAAAGACAGGGAGATCACTTACCAATTACAGGCAAAAGAGACTCGACTGGGGGAAAATTAATTTAATTGATTGCCAACTGAAATATGTTTGGATAATGAGAAACAAAACCAAATCAAAACAACACCTTCCACCACACACACACTTTCCCAGGCTCAACTTCACTCCTTCATTTCCAACTCCTCTACCTCCCCCGCTCCCCAAGTGGCGCAGGGGGCGATGGGGAATGTGGTCAGTCCATAAGAGCCCCTCTCTGCTGCTCCCTCCTCCTCATGCTTTAGTAATTTTAGAAAGGATTAACAGTTACAGTTTACCAATAAGTACATTTAGAAATTGGATGGGAAACAATCCCTAACACCAGCCCATGGGTGATTAGCTGACACTTGTAAGTGTAAAATACAATGCAGACTTCAGGACGACGCTGGTTCCCGAGCCCCATGTATTGCAGAACAAGACGTACTCAGATTTTATAACACAACTGAAAAACAAAAGGGATTACTAACAACAAAACCCAAACAAATAGTGCAGATAGGTTCAACTTTTAGAGGACAGCAGTCAACAGTACTTGTGGGAAGGAAATGATTCTGGTACATTTCAGGAACAGGAAAAAAACAGACTAAATTGGTAAACCTGTAATTAGGATAAGAAAGCAGGATCTCTTATTAAGTTTCTGAAAATGTTGTTGTAAGAGCTGCTGGTTTATTCCTTATTTTTCTCTTAAATTAGTCTTTGTAAAATAACAACACTCTTGTCATGAAATATCTGGGGAGATTAAAAAATAACACTCTGCATCTATCTGTTTCTTCTCACTGAAAGAATCTTGGATGCTTCCTCCAGCTGTGAAAGCTAAACTACCTTTGCTCTTCTTTTTGAAAGGACATTTCTGTAAATACCATGTACTTAACTACCACTCCCACCTCAAAAGAAAAGCGCCTACTACTCCGACTCAGAAAAGTGCATTCTCGGGCCTGGCAGCACCATATTGCTCTGCATTTGTCTGTCTCTTTTGGTCTTAAAGTTGCTTGGACAAGCTTGCTAACCCTGCTGGGAGTTACCATAATAATCATACTTAGCACTGAAAATTATTTTAGTTTTCACTCTCTGGATGATCAAGGAGGCACAATGACATACCCAAGGAGGTGTCCAGGGGGTCCTCTATTATCACTGCAAAGAGAGAACTAACACATATTTATTTTTACTTACATGACATGTGCCAGGAGAAGCAACAGCAAGCGCACTGATATATATACGTTCATTTTTTTCAATCACACTCCAAACTACACAAAAGTAATATTTTTATTTCAACACTGCCAAAAAGAAAACAAACAAACAAACAAACATGCAGCAACAACCAGAACAGAGTAAGCCAACAACAGCAGCAACAACAAAAGCTGTTTCTATTTTAATAAAAAAAAATTCCAAAAATTCATCTGGAGAAATTAACAAAAATTCATGTGTTCACACCAAACGTACCTGATGGTTTAGTGAAAACAGTGGAAATAGAAAATGCCAATTTTACCACACACAGTGTGACAAAACCTGTGGAGTTTTTAACTTGCGCTAAAATTACAGTTGTGATGTAGGCAGGGCGTGAAGGTTGTGTCTGCATGCATACCCATCACACATAGTCCTCAGTCCCTGGATCAGGCAGGAGCCCTGCAGCTAATCTCTGCACAGGTGAAACAAGGGACTGGTGTGAGGCAAGGGACTGATTTACAGCAAAGAGGTTGACTGGACATTTAGCAGATTCACAAGAAGGCGATTGACGCAAGTCTGCAACAGCTCTGCAACAAAGCAACTGAATAATGGGTATAGGAGCTCTTTGTAAGGGATCTGAGGCAATTTTGGGGAATTGCTTAGACCAGCTGAGAGGCACTATTTGCATACCAGGATATGTTGATGAACTCCCTGGAGGGGGAAGGAGACCAGGAAAGTTAGGAGACACCATGCAGTTCCTGCTGTAGATCAAAGAACTGGCAAAACTCTATGCACATAATTTTAAATTGGTATTAGAATCTATTCCCACATATCAGTAGAACAACAGCTTGGTGAGTCTCAGCTAATCCAGATGAAAATATCATTGCCAGGATGTTGGAGCTGGAGATTCACATTGTCCCCCGGACAACACCTGGAAACCGTGTTTAAGGGATTAGATTCCCCATGTGAAGGTTAACTCTATGCCGACAATCCCAATAAATTAGTTGTGTGGGTTTTTCTAGTCAACACCCTGTCCATGAGCATCCGTGCAAGCAGTCCCAGACCAGAAGTTGTACTCACAGTCAAGGAATGGGCCAGGAAACAATCTGCCCTAGCAGCTTTGCACAATGATATTATACCTCCTTGGATCTTAAACCTCTGGGGACATTATCATTCCACCTTATATATAATCCTCTCTATTATATGGTCAAGCACTGTTTTTTTCTTGCCTCCACAAAAATTTCCAGCTGAGGGGCATAATTTAAATACCTAAAAATTGAATATGCTTAAATCTTTGCAGATTGAGTGCCTGAAATGCTTTTACCGTTATGCAATCATTTTTGATAGAATTTCACCTTGTACAAAGGAGACAAAGGAATCTAAAAGGTTCTCTCAGGTACATTTGAAGAGAAGTCTATGAATTATTTTAGTGTACAAATTAATAAGCTGGAGTCTTAGACAAAATTTGCATGATTTTTTTTTAACTCCTAGTATTTATATGCTCTGAAGATTAAAATGACTATAGTATAGACTATTTTAATGACCACTCAATCAAGAGAGGTCACTGACTTTTAAGTCAACCTTGGGAATGAAGAACAGAATATCATAGTCCTTGTTTTACATCTGCCTAGAAAATTAATGATGCATTAAAACTTAATGGCAGTAGAGTCCATCACCCCTCATAAATGGTCCATCTCAATGTGTCAGTGTGTACATTAAAACGATGTGTCTTAGAGTAAATGAGAGAGTGATCAAAAATTAACCCAATCCTCAATGTAATTACTGTGAGGCGATGATTGGACTAACCGCTCTACCTTCTGACAGTGATTGAAAAGCTATTATGCTTCCCCACTGCAGACCTCTATTCAGGAATGAGTTCCATATGGAGGACCAAAGTCACCCCACAAAGCTCCACTGGCATCAACAAAACATGAATCAGACCCCATTAGGATTTTATAAAACCTAATTATAAGGTCAATTAAAAGAGTAAGTGTCATGAAGTGGCAAAAAATATTTTATCTTCTGTAATATTTATTCCATACATGACAAGTATTTATAATACTTCCGCTATTGAAGTGAATAAAAAGGTTGATTACCATTAAGTGGTTTTCTTTGAAATGCAAGCTCTATGCATATGTGCACACACAAACTGAACACATCATCTGTTACCTGAGGCAAGACAGTGTCTTTCATCGTAGTTAGTATAAAGGCATTCTCATCTCTGACTCTCCCTTATGGACCGTGTTAGGATATATAACGTGGAGCTCACCCATTTTAGCTTCAACCATAAAACAGACTAACCTCAAAAGATTCTAACAAACAAACCCGATAGATAAACAAAGATTTCCTCTCAAGTGGTTAGGAAGCCAGAATTACTGAGAAAACTTTTACTGCAGATTGTCCAAGAAACTTGTACAGAGGAAGCTGTTGAACATGACACTACATTTGTTTCTGGGAACCACCAGAAAGCTCCCCAGAAGGATTAAAGCCTACACATCCTCAGAAGACTGCAGGACGTCAGCCTACACTGACATTGAGAAAAATTTTACAGTTCCCTAGGCTGTTCAGGCATTCAGCTTTTTACAAGTAGAGTCTTCCACATTCTCAAATGTCCTTCCAGGAAGCAGGGTGCACACACAGGATATTCTGGATCCGTGGGACCTAGAATTTTCTATGGATGTCTTCATGATAAGATGGCAAGAGCAAAGCTTTTCAAAAAGAACTCATTAAACCAATATAGTTTAATAATGGACAGCAACACATCAGATGCAGAAGAGTAAGCTAGGACCATAGTCCCAGAATTCATAGACCATGAAACAGATTGTGGTATCAATCCTATCCTCAGGGATCAGTAGTGGAACCAATACTCTTTAATGTTTCACAGCCTGGGATAATGGGATGGAGTGCACTTTCAGCAAGCTTGTGGACAACACCAAGTTTAGGGGAGGTCAATACGCTGGAGAGCTGCTATTCAGAGGGACCTGAATACGTGGGAAGCTGGAGAAATGGCTGTCACAAACACCATCAAGTCCAACAAAAATAAATGCAAAATCTTACATCTGGGAAAAATAACCCCATGCAGTAAAGGCTGGGGGTGACTGTCTTGGGAGCAGCTCTATAAAAAAGGATCTGGGGGTCATTCTGGACAATAGGATAAACCTGAGTTAGCCATGTGCCCTTGCAGCAAAGGTGGCCAACCACACCCAAGGGTGTATTAATAAAAGTGTAGTCAGAAGGTCAAATAAAATGATCTGGCACTTATGAGACCACATCTGGAATACTGTGTCCCGTCTGGGACTTCCCATAACAAGAAAGTTATAGACATACTGAAATGAGTCCAGAGGAGGCCTCCAAGATGGCCAGGGGGCTGGAGCATAGGCCATGCATGGATGGGTTGAGAGAGCTGAGCTAGTTACGCCTGGAGAAGAGAAGGCTTAGGGGACACTTTTTGTTGTCTACAGAGGATACAGAGAAATGGAGCCAGACTCTTCTCAGAGGTGCACAGCAGCAGGATGAGAGGCAACAGGTATAGATTGGAACATGGGCAATCCTGATCAGATATAAGGAAAAAAATAAATGTACTATGAGGGTGATCAAATACTGAAAGATGTCCAGTATGAAGTCTCCATCCTCGGAGGTGTTCAAGATTCAACCGGAGTCCCTGATCAACCTGATCTAATTTGATTTTCTTTGAGCAGCAGGTTGGAGGGATCACCCTGGAAGGTTCTTGCAACCTGAACTTTTTTATGAATCTCATTAGAGAACACTGAACAGCTTTTGCAGATTTTGGAAGAGTGGGTTTGTTCATTGACAAATTCACACTCAAAGAGATTCTTGTTCTGTTGGATTTACTTCACCAGGAATGTCCTGTATTGTTCACTCTATCTCGTCTACGTGCTTGGTTAAGTACTGGTATGGTCCATGGGAAAGCAAAAGTTAGAGCCAAGTTCTTTTCCCTGTGGTCTAGGAGGCAATTTCTGTTCGTTGACTGCTTCCAAAAGACAACTATATTGAGCATGTGGGAAGCAAAGCTCCAGTGCCTTTGGCTGTCTAAGTACCTAAGAGCTGAAGCTGTCAGGCTGACTACAAATGCTGATCAAGCTCAGGTACAAATCACTATTCCATAGTAAAAAAAGGAAAATCACAGTCAGGTCTTCCTGTCCAAAGCCACCCTGTTTCCCCAGGGAAGTGAGCATTTGAAACTACTCCCCAACTCTTTCCTGGGGGTCAAATTGGCAACCTTTCCTTTCTTCCTCTAGCAACACCTTTTAAAACAGAACATATACAGTACACATGAATTAGAAATTGTTGTTCCTTCCATCATGTCCATTTTCGCTCTTTAATATAGTGAAGCTACTGGGGACACTCCAGTAAAAAGAACTTTTCAAAAATAAAAACTGTCAAAATATCACACATATATGTCATCAAAGCAATGGATTATTGGTACTAAGGAGCACTGGGAATTCTGTGAGAGTATATTATAGACCTGACAATGGGAAAATCCAACACATTTCTCAGAAATAATTTTGATAGAATTTAAGAGCTATGAGCACAGAAAAACAAGTGGTGAAGGATTATGGATCTGAAGTAAACTATAATTTTGGAGAATGTCACAGAAAAATAACACTACATAAAAACATGTATTTTTTAAGCAGAACATCTTTGGATATTGCAGGTTTGAATTTCATGGCTTCTAAGCAGTTGTGACTCCAGCAGCATTTAATGAAAGATATGCATTTTTAACAAATTTGGAATGGAAAAAGCAACAAAGCCTCAACTGTACTTTGTTCTCAGAGGTGGTCTACTGTACGTGCAAAAAATTAAACTATGATTGAGAACCCAGCTTTCTTGATTATATCCTGCAGAAACTGTTTCTTTTTTAACCAATATTCCTACACAAATTCAACTGTATGAAGCAAATCCTTAACAATGTAAAAGAAAAAAATAATATTTATACCTTTTGCCTTAGGATTTTAAACAAAGGGAAAAAAGATTTTCATTAAAACCATAAATATTCTGGAAATTTTTGTATTTTTTTTTACACTTGGCATCAAACCCCTAACAGTTGCATAGTTTGTCAATCTCAGAGTATCATTATGATTCCTACTGAAGGTATATGTAGTTCTTCAAAAAAATATTATTCATATAAAGCAGGCATGTAACTTTGACATGAGCTCATTAGATAGTTTTACAGACTTAAAAATTGTTTACTTTTCCTATTGAAATATGAAAATTGTGAAAACTTAGAATCATACATCATTTAGGTTGGAAAAGACCCTTAAGATTATCAGGTCCAACCATTAACCTAACACTGCCAAGTCCACCACTAAACCATGTCCCTAAGCGCCTCATCTACACGTCTTTTAAATATCTCCAGGGATGGTGACTCCACCACTTCCCTGGGCAGCCTGTTCCAAGGCCTGACCACTCTTCAGTAAAGAAATTTTTCCTAATGTCCAATCTAAACCTCCCTTGGCACAACTTGAGGCCATTTCCTCTCGTCCTATCACTTGAAAGAAGAGACTGCTCCACACCTTGTTACAACCTCCTTTCAGGTAGTTGTAGAGAGTGATAAGGTCTCCCTGAACCTCCTTTTCTCCAGGCTAAACACCCCCAGTTCCCTCAGCTGCTTCTCATAAGACTTGTGCTGTAGACCCTTCACCAGCTTCGTTGCTCTCCTTTGGACACGCTTACTATACAGGGAAAGGTTTGTATGTCATTGTATCCAGGCATCTGAGAAAGTCCAGTTTGAAAACTTTTATATCACACAGTTGTTAACTCATATAACATAGACAAAAAATACTGAAACAAATTTTTACATAAAATTGAAAACTAAAGTTTATGGACAGAGATTTTTCCTGAACATAGACATATAAAAACATAAAATTGACTGATTCATTAACAAAATAGAAGTTAACTGAAACAAAGTAAAACATTCACAGAAATATCTCAGAAAACACAAAAATTATATTACTAGGAAAATTCTTTCTGTACTGGATGTTAGTGTGTTTCAGCAGAAATCTAGGGGAAAAAAAACCCCACAAACAAACCCAGCAACTTGTTCAGAGCAGCATATCTTTAAAAAAAACCCCAAAACCCAAGAAAAAAACCCCAAACAACCAAGGAAGTAAAACACATACATTAAGACGCATACATAACTCACCCCCCCTCCCGCAAATTAAAAAAATGGGGGAGAGAGAAAAAAAAGAAGCAAGCTAATATTTCTATGCAATTGTCTGTATCCAAGGTTTAACTGGACTAAAGGAAAAATAAGATAGCTGCTCAATACAGTCTCAAATCAATTCAAGATGGTGTGATAAAATCTTGAACTTAGTATATTAAACACAAAAATGCAAAAGTATTTTGCAGTAAAAGTAACTAGATCCACATCATATGCAAAGTGTTGGTGCCATGCAAAGAAAACCCAGCAACAGAAACTGTGACACTAACATGACAGAAGTTACTAAAAATCTCTTTCAGACCTTTTTAAAACACTTTTTTGAATGAACAAAGAAAGAAAAATACTTTGAAATAACACCTCTTGACCTCTTCAAATGTATTTCAGACCAGTAGTCCAAATCTATGGCTCTAAAATCCTTTGCTGATAGGGGGAATAGGAAAGCAATAACTGACATCAACTGAGATCATGTTACTTGCTCAGTATTATTGCCCATGGGCTGGTGAATATCAGGCACTACTGTCTGGAACAATAAGAAAGTATCACCGGTGTAATTTAATTCATTAGAGGGGTTTTATGGTTGATCATCCACCCCTTGCTTCTGCTGAAAAATATCCCCTACTGACTCTGCTAGACAATACTTCCAGTGAATGGACTGAAGAGAAACATGGGAATTTTATTTCCAAAGAGTTTACATCCCTCCATGCGTCACACAAGATGGAGCGAGCATCAGAACTTGATTCACTACACTCTGCATCGCTCACTCCATTCAATATAACCTGGGCATAAATTCCATTATAGCTAAATGGAAATCAATTGCACTTTTCATATGGTAACTGCAAGTCAATGGTTTTAAAGGATGAAAATCTCAAGTTTGGTACTAGGTTCTTATTACCAAAGATAGCATTCAAAAGCAACCTAAGTCCTGAATATTCTGTGAGTTAATAGTTTGAAAAAAACCTCAATACATTCCTTTAACAATTATGGGTAGAGAAGCCTCACTTATTATATAAGCCAGAAGTTTCAGAGATTGAATTCTAGAGATAGACCTTAAGTTATAATTTTTTTTCCCCCCATATATATGTTCCACTGCAAATCATGGAAGAGTCTTGCTACCAAAGTAAACTGGAGTCATTCATTAGTCTAAATTTGACCTATACAGAAATTTTTAATAATAGCAGTTTGACACCTGAACACAGGGGTCATTCACAAGCTAGTTGTCTATGCGATGCACAGATATACCTGCCTTTTCGTACAGCAATGCTCTGTAGGTCTCAGAACCGCGGCACCACCTTCCTTCGTCTCTATGCATCTATTCAGTTTTAGTAACTGATCATGCTCAACTATAATTTTTATTGCATTGTGTAAACTTTTAAGAATAATGTGGCATTACCTAAGTCCCACAGTTGTTTTCTTCACCTTTGCTTGTGACCACTAAATGAATTGCTAAAAGTAAAAACTAATCAGAAATTATTGCTCTCTTTGAAAAATGAAGCCTACTTCTAATGTAAAGGAATCTCTGGTAACAAAAAAAAAAAACCTCTGGAGCTTAATTGTAGAAAATTTGTTTCAGTTAATATTGAATTATTGACTTTCTCGTATAAGTACTGCTAGTTCAGGCAATTTCTGTACCAGCAAGAAAGTTAAGCATTTTGAAAAAAAAAAGAGGTTGAAAATAGATTGACTGCAGAATTTTGCACATTTGTGATTTCCAGGTTTAAGCATATTCATTATGTGCAAAAGCACATAGGCAATCACATCAATCATTGCCTAGCAACAATTGCAGCTGCGCCTGCAATGTCCCAGTAACTTAAAACTGATGTACATGTGGGCTGCTGCCCGAATGGGTGGTTTCCTCCTGAGATGTGTACTCCGGTTCGTTAGCTTTCAGATAGGTCAGCTTCCTCGTATAACTTCCCGCATGAGTGGCAGTGCTGGCACGATGGATCGGGACCATGCATGCGATCAGGGCTGAGAGGAAGAGAACTACCTTTCCCATTGAGAATAACCCAAACATTGTTCACGTTAAATAAATCATGAAATCAAAGCATCAATCCTATATTAATATTACATATTCAAATGTATATTATGAATAATTTACTGTAACCAGCTAAATTCTTCTGTATCTTTTCTTCAAGAAAAGTTACTTTAATTGGGAAAACAGTCTGCCAGTTTCTATATTAAGTTGTCCATGATTCTTTTAAAATGTATTCAGAAAAAGCCAGATGTCCTCAACTTTTGCCAAGGCCTTTAAATATCAAATCAGGTGCCTTGTAAAACAGGTTATTTTCATTAGAATTTATTTTCTTTCCTGTAAGTATCATTGTAGCTTATTTTTCTAGTAAGTTTTATCTTATGTTTTCCTTACAATGCTGCTTTACATCGTTGTCAAATTCTCATACAAACACATACGGGATTTAAATCTAAATGGATATGTTTGTTATGTAGCTTTCAAAATAATATGATTGCCTGCAAAATAAAATATTAAAAAGATACATTATGTATTTTTACTTGCAAATCTCCAGTGGATCCTGGTTATATGCTATCTTCTGCCTGAAAAACACTATTTCAAAATTCTGAAAGAAATACCACCTTAATTTTGCATATTTTGGAGTCTTTAAGAAGTCTCTACTTGCAAGTCTCAATCAAGCTGCCAACTTTGCATATATTTTTCTAAATTATTAAGAATATCCTCAAGGTTATAGGAAGTGTGTATATTTATGTACCATAACACTAGATCAATGTCAGATGCTCTATGTAATTGTGTACAATTTTCCTATACATATCTGTCAGTTTTAGTGGTATGTTTAACTTTGGCATTTTTTTGTTAACAGGCTTATTATCCTGTTCCTGTAATTTTGATAGGGGTTTAAATAATTACTGTGTCATATTCAACCTTTAACTTCCTCACTGTACAAAACCATCACTGAAGTTCTTGTGAAAATAAATTTTTTGTGAAAATAAAATTGTCAGTGAATGACCATATAGTGTCAAATAATATCATGCGTAAGTAGTATCTCAAAACAGTTTATATTTTTCTGTATCTTAACAAAAAAAAGTTGTGCCATGCTACTCTTTCATTACTTCTGTCCCAGAAGAAAAAAAAAAACAATTTCTGCCAGTTGAAAAGATATCAGTTGGCCCTTGCAAGTTATCCCAAGCCTTTTTTAGGGCATTATAATTTTTAATTGGATAGAATGTTCAAACTGAGACAGGAAGCAAAGAAAAAAGACAAAGTTATGATAAACAGAGCAAAGATCAGAACAAAAAATTGACACTAACTGAACAAAGTTTATACCAGAAATTAAAAGTTTATAACTTTTAAAGGAGTGAATTTTTGAAATGGTTTCTCAGTAAGATAGCTTGCTAAATTTATCCATGGATTTGTATGATGTGGTTATGTGCGTGGTAAGCAATTTTTATAATAAACCAGTGATATTGATGCAAATAATAAATACTAATAACAAGTTACCAAAGTATGATATTTGTTATATATTATGATTGAGATATTTGTATAGTATAGTATATAGTATATTCTTGCGGACCGTTACTTTTGTGGAGTGAACTGTTCAAGATGTATGTGTCCCTGGGTTGTGCTAATTAAAAATTAGCTTTGTTATTACAAAGAGACATCTTGAAGGCTGTTTTTAAAAAATAGGATTGTTGCAGGGGACACCAAGAGTACAAGCACAACAAGATAGGAGAGGCCTTGAAAGTGCAGGTACAGGAAGATACTAAAACCTCAAGAGTATGAACACAAATGATAGATCATAATTTTCTGGTCCTTACAGTAACACAAATGTGACAGCTGGGTAGAACCAGCTTTAGGGCATAACCTGACAGTAGAGAGGCATGTTTACAATCTCTTGTAGCTGCCAAGATCAATAGTTCAGGCAGACACAACTTTAGATTGTACGCCGGACTGCAATGAAACGAGTTGTTCAGGACTTGCAGGCATCTGACTTCAAAACTAGGTACACAGAATTGATCACTCTGGTACCTTGTATTGTACATAAGTATTACTTTATGATGATTAAATTGAAATACACCTTCATTGACTGTATTTGATCTTATATTCTAGTATTATTTTTAGTCTATTATTCTGCTCTTGAGGATTGGCACTAATCTGAATGCAAAATCTGTGATTACATCTAAATATTGAATACATTTAATCAAGAGGGATTTCTGAGTCATACAAAAATCCAAAATAAATATTATCTCCATATTCAGTGTTCATTCACAAGTGCTTCCTTCACTAAAACTGGCTTGGATCTTGCCAACATACATTTCCCATTCTAATCAGTGTTGGAGAGCCAAAACTTGCTATGAAAATTATCACTGAAAGAAAAAAAAAAACAAACCCAAAATTTCTTCAATCTATAATCTGTCTGTCTGGCAATGGGTATCGGTGACAGGAGAAACTATGGACTTACCACAGCTTCAGAAAATTCCCATCACAGCTTTTAATGCTGGAAAGGACCATCAGAATCATATTGTCTGGGTTCCTACATAATTATATACCGTCATGGATTCTGTTACATCTCAAAGAGGCAATAACTTTCCATCAGTCAAGAAACTATGAAACCACCAGAATCTTAAGTCAATTGTTCAAATACCCTTAGAAGTTATTGCTTATTCACCCTTAGATGTTTTCATCCAATTTCTCTAGTGAAGTTGACTAATTTTAGTTTCTAGTCACTGTTTCATATGCTTTCTCATCAGAAATCCCTTCTCCAAGCCAGTAACTGATCAAATAGTTCGTAAGAGTACCTTGGATAAAGAAAATAAGTCTATATGGTCTGGGTTTTTTTCAGCTTCCAATTTTTTATTTTCTTATAAGATGGGAAAACTGTCTTAAAAAGGTTGGCCATGTAACGGAATGAGTAATCAGTTTAATAATTTACAGATAGGTTAACAGTTATCTGAATAATAATTCACCACATAGAATTTCCCAAATCATAAGTATATTAAGAAAGATTAAGAGTGGTTTTGTAATATTATTTAAACAAGATAGACTAACTAACATTATTTCTAAGATGACTGCTTTCATCATCTGTGCCTAGGCATTTAAGTACATGGGTAAATAGTATTAATGTTAGGCTCTATGCTAAATATTAAGATTGTATGGTAATGTGTCTTTCTCACTCTTTACAGAGTACTTAGTGGGGAGAAGATGTAAATTAATTTCACTCTCTCTTCAGCTCATTTTCCATTTGTTCAAAACTCACAGAATCTTATTACTTACAAGCGAGAGAATACTGATCTTCTTCTTGTAAACTTTCATTTATGTCCTCATACCCACAGAAATAAATTTGATTTTAAAGCCACTCAGAACATAAACATATTGTGCTCATTGCAATAAAATACTCATTTGCGTAAATAAAAATAATTCCTATATCCTGGTTTATTATCCAATGTTCTCATCTGTAATCCTCTCATGCTGTCCAGAGCTAAAATGAATTTTTATGCAGACTAAAGAGGTTTGAGTTATAATTGAATTATAATTCGTAAATAAAAAGTTTATATTAGATGGAAAGGAAAAAAGGCAAGATTAATTCTTTTTTTAAAAACCATAAAAAGTTTAAATGATGTGCAATAACTGTAAACAAATTGTTAGTGGTGCCTGCTGACTTATAGGAGAATTGCAACAAAATTTTATCTAAACAGCATACAAACTATCAATGCCTACTTCATACTGAGAGTTCAGATTACAAGCATTACATAATCGCAAAATTCCTCTCTTACTGCCCTGTCAATTGACATTATTTGCACCACACAAAAATTAAAGGAATTTTACATAAAGAACCAAGGTGGGTGTAACCTGACCTTCAAATCTTTTATTCTCTATTTATTCTATTTATAATGAAAAAAACTTCATTGTTATCATAACAACTGCTTCCACAAAAATACGTCTATACAGTATAACAGTTCCTGAGTGTTGTGTTTCACACCGCTTTCATAAAAATGGGTTTAGAAGACTTTTGCTTCTCTTAAATGGTAGATTATGTATTTCTGAACTGCAACTCAACGCCAAGCGTTGAAGTTGTCATGTTATGAATGGTCATCATGATTTCAACATTTAGTAGTGGGGATATTTTGCCCCTGGTGCTTGAAACTATCACAGGATCGGGGAACAGTACAGTAAGAACTTCAATCAGTCATGCTTAAATCATTATCTAAATTCTAGGTATTTGATCAAAAACTCTGAAACCTGGTCAAATGCCAGCTGGCCTTCAATTTTTAGTTTATGCATGTTTTTACTTCTCTGAGTGAGTTCATACAGAAGTCTTCTCTCCAGACTTTTAACAGAAAACAAAACCAGAACAGAAGACATAAACACTTGAACTCCACCCAAAATTTGAGAGGTTGAAAAACTGTGTCAAAGGAAACCTTGAAGAATAAATTTCCAACTATGCTGCTGATATTAAATGGATTACAGGTTAACACACCCACAGAAAACATTTGGATTTCTATTTACATCTTGAAAAGAAGTGGCTTTTTAGATGATGTGCTGATCTTTTTACCAGCTATTCAAACATTCCTGTGAAGTCTGACTACACCAGCTGTTCAAACACACCAGTAAAGTCTGACTACCCTCTCTGTTTGAAATAGTCTCCCCTGAACAGTTGTTAAAAGTATTGATGCAATCAGAATGCATTTTATATTCCTAGAAAAAGAGAAAACCACATGACTATGTGAACTAATTGATCTACTGATCAAGAGATATGTTCAAATTTCATTGTTGCCTTTGGGGAGGAGAAGAAAACAGACTTGAACAAAACTTTTGTATTTCTAATTTTTTATGTTTGTATTTCTAAGGTGAAGCCACCTTTCTACATGGGAATTAGTTAACTAACTCACCATCTAAATTATCCTTCACTATAACATTTATGGAAAACTATGCAAACTAGGTCTCTGGAGATGTCACATACAAATTCCAAATCAAGCCACTGTAGTAATTTTTGCCAAAAGATGGATATTTTTTAATTACAAAGTCCTCCAGAAATTAAGTTTTGAAATAGAAAGACTATAATCTTCATATCCCTTAGGATCCTATCAAAATTACAGCTCTACGAATTGCATAATTATAGTTTTGAGTTTTAATAGTTTCAGAATGATGCTGCTTGGAGCTCTAATATACTACAAAGCTGTCTTACAGTTAAGACAGGATTATTCTAAAAACAAAAAACTAAATTTGGTTACTCTCTTGGTTTCTTAGCCTAAAGCAAACTTTGTCTCATATCAAAACACATGCTAGGAGTCAAAGAGAAATGGAGCAGATCAGTTATTTGAGAAAATACTAATAAAAAAAGTTTATCTCCTGCTGTGAAGGTATGAAAGTACTAGAAATAGTCAGTGTGTATGTAGGACCACTTAAAAGATTTAGGAGCCATTTTCTTCCTATGATATGGATCTTCTGGTTTTGAAAGCAACCAAGATCTCAGCTGCGTGAAGAGGAGCTGCCATATAGTCCATGCTAAGAACATACCCTGAAAGTACAGATGTGTAGCTATAACTGTGCTAAGCCCTTTCTATTTCAACCTTTAGCCTCAAGGAAAAAAAAAACAGTCAAGAGGAGTCAGAGGTGCCTCCCCAATATCTGTAAAGATAAATAAAGTCTTTATGCCTCTTTCAAGAGCCCGAGTCCATACTACTTCTTCTTCTTAAAGGAAGATATTTCACAGATCTGGCGGCACAGCCGCAAAGATATAAGCCGAACTGAAGCTTTCTTTCTACCCCTTGCAACGATTAACCTTTTCCCTCAGATCTCCGAAGGCAAGATGAAAGATCCCTAAAGATCAGAATTCCAGCAAGAGAGTGTGACCCACTCTATTAAGGGCTTTAAACATTAAGACTAAAACCTTGAACTCCATCAAAACGCCAACAAGCAGTTTGTGCACAGTAAAGCAGCGGGAAGGATCAAAAAACCTCCACCCAAACTTCATAGTAATTGCCCTACTGTATTCTGCACAAGCTGGAGGTAATTGCTAACCTTTTTTTAGCAGCATAGTTTAGAGTACGACTGAAGTAGTTTGACCATGATATAACAAAGGCATGTAATAATGTTATGTCAAAGGAGAGGGAACGCTGCTGTCCAGTGACACTGTAAAGCTCGTAAAGAAACCAGCCTGAGCAGGACTTCCTCTTCCTTGTTCAGTGGTCCAGCAACGAGCTGCACACCTTCTGCTGGAAAAACGAAGAGACCTGCAGAATGGCCTCTCTAAATTCCCATATTAATTTGCCTATGTTTGGTCATAAGCATTGTGGTTTAGGCCTTGCACAACTCCATTGGGATGAAAAACATTGCTCAGAGTAAGTTATAGCAGAAGGGTGTCATGATTATTCTACCTTATGATTTATGAGATGATGATTTGATCTGGTATTTAACCTGGAATATTGATAATATTGAAAGGAATTTTTTTTTTCCAACTTTTGACATGATTCCTGGTAATACCAGTGGAGACCCACTTTGTGAGCTGAAAACATCTGTAGTTCTGGCATGTTATAAGCAGGCTACTTATAATTAATGTGTTTTTCTTAGTATTATGGAGAAGAAGAAAGGCAATACCACAGTCTAATGCTCGATAAAACAGCAAAAATCAAATATACACCTGTACAACCCCTACAATTCCAATACATACTTTACTGGAGGATAAGTGCACTTCTTTGGGGTGAAAACCATAAGTTATTTGCAAGTGTATAGCATCCAGAACACAAGCTTTATTCATGATGTAAGCATTTGGGCATTATCATGTTACAAACAAGTATCAATATTATGCAAATGGTTGCTTTTAAAGTACCGGTATAAATTTTTTAAAACATTTCAATGGTACCCGTTAATGCTCTAACAGTCTTATTACTAATAGTCTCTGTGCAAGAGAAAAATTCAGGTAATATTGAATACAAGAAAAGCTTTAGTCCCTGAGAGAGATGTACACAACAGCCGCCAGAAAGCTATGTGTCAAAAAGTCTGCTAATCTGCCCACAAAAGAGTACTCTGACATGCAGTCTTTATAAACTGCTCCCAGACTACTATATTTTCATGTTCATTAGTTTCTATAAACTATCTGGAAATTTTGCTATTCACATTTACAATTTCCTTCAAATCAACAGCATTTTTTTCTAAATAAGGAGCAAAAGATATATAAACAGGTTTATATACAGCATATATTCCCAGGCTGCCCAGGGAAGTGGTTGAGTCACCATCCATGGAGGTATTTAAAAGACGTGTAGATGAGGTGCTTAGGGACATAGTTTAGTGGATATGGTGGTGTTGGGTTGACGGTTGGACTCGATGATTTTAGAGGTCTTTTCCAATCTTTATGATTCTATGATTCTATGATTCTATGCAGAAAAATTTAGGGATAGCCAGTACAAAACTCCAAAATATTTTACGGATGTAAAGTTTTTGTAAGTTTTAGCATTATCTGGCTTATATATTTTTATAACAGATATTATAAAGCCTGACTGTAAGTAATGGTAAGTAATATCTATCTATCTATCTATCTAAATACAAGATAAATTCAAAGCTACATCTTGAACATAAGATATAATTTCATCTTCACACACAACCAAACATGTGGAAAGAATAGTCCACCTTCTGACTTCATTGCTAGGTTAATTCCTACAGAGGTGAAAGCATAACACTTGGGAACTTCACATAATAGAATTTTCGTCTATAAAATGAATCATTTTGCCGTTGACTTATGCAAAGATTAGCTCTGCAATGGTCACCACTAATAAGAAACCAAACATTAAAGGGCTACGTCAACTGCAATGTACAGTTTCCCTGGACAATGTTTTGTACTCATGATTTCTGAAATAAATGTTGCTCAAGATTTCATCTTTCACTAAGTTTAATTGCGAAATCCAAGTCTTAGTCAACTGACGTCAGCTGAAAATGTTTTTCAAGATAAAAATGGAAGTCAGCAGGGACCCTGCAACAATTCCAATGAAAAAAAAAGTCCATTTTTAAGGACTATTAATGAAGGACAGGATATCTCAAAATGCAAAGATAAACATGGAGTTCACTGTTCTCACTGTGATTTTTTTACATCTTTATTGTTTCTTTGTACCTTGACACCACAACAAGCTTCAGTCAGGACTACAGTTCATTCTGTACAAAGTATTCAATGCAGCCCAAGGAACAAAATTTTGTTTTGTGCCTAAATCCAATGTAGGCAAAGTACTTCTTTTCAAAAGGCAAATTTGAAAACAGATAAAAATATTTTGTCCACCAGCCTCTATTTATCATAGAATCACAGAATAGTTTGGGTTGGAAGGGACCTTTAAAGGCCATCTAGTCCAACCCCCTCTCCAACTAGATCAGGTTGCTCAGAGCCCCATCCAACCTCACCTTGAATGTTTCCAGGGATGGGACATCTACCAGCTCTCTGGGCAACCTGTGCCAGGGTTTCACCACCCTCATTGTAAAAAATTTCTCCTTTATATCTAGTCTGAATCTACCCTCTCATAGTTTAAAACCATTCCCCCTTGTCCTATTACTACAGTCCCTACTAAAAAATCTGCACCATCTTTCTTATAAGCCCCCTTGAAGTACTGAGAGACTGCAATAAGGTCTCCCCGGAGCCTTCTCTTCTCCAGGTGAACAACCCCAACTCTCTCAGCCTTTCCTCATAAGAGAGGTGTTCCATCCCCCTGATCATTTTCATGGCCGCCTCTGGACCTGCTCCAACAGGTCCATGTCTGTCCTGTGCTGAGGATCCCCGAGCTGGACGCAGCACTGCAGGGGGGGGTCTCACCAGAGCAGAGCAGAGGGGCAGAATCACCTCCCTTGAGCTGCTGGCCACGCTGCTTGTGTTGCAGCCCAGGATACGGTTGGCCTTCTGGGCTGCGAGCGCACATTGCCGGCTCATGTCCAGCTTTTCATCCGCCAGTACCCCCAAGTCCTTCTCAGCACGGCTGCTCTCCATCCCTTCATCCCCCAGCCTGTGTTGATACCGGGGGTTGCCCCGACCCACGTGCAGGACCTTGCACTTGGCCTTGTTGAACCTCATGAGGTTCACATGGGCCCAGTTCTCGAGCTTGCCCAGGTCCCTTTGGATGGCATCTCGTCCTTCAGGTGTGTCGACCGCACCGCTCAGCTTGGTGTCATCTGCAAACTTGCTGAGGGTGCTCTCGATCCCACTGTCTATGTCATTGATGAAGATGTCAAACAGTTCTGGTCCCAACTGTAAGTACGTGACACCTGAGACACATTACTCACATAGCTGGCATGCAGAGTAAAACCCCATTTAATTTTTGTGCATTGCTTCTTTAAATGTGACAAGGCTATGCTGGCAAATTTTAGAGAAAGCTTCCAAATTATGTTTGCATGTTGTTTTTAATAAATTAGAGAATAAGTGATTTATCTACCCATGTTCAGGCCCATGGACACTATGGACCAAATTCTCACCAGTAATTATTGGTTTTTCTTGGATTATGCTCATGCAAAAGCTTGTACAATTTACTCTTGTGCTTCTTTTTTACAATAAAATACAAAACTGGCTTGACATCATACTAATGCAGAAGCAAAAATAAAAGTGAGTTCTACGTATCCTTGGAATAGAATATGTATATCTTCTATTTGAAAAATCTAGCTGAAGTTTATGTCCTTGAATTCAATAGTGCATTCAAAAGTTCCCATTAAAACAAACACCTATTTAAAGAATCAGCAGCAATTTAAATTAGTTACTTAAGGAGCTTTGTAGAATTACTGGGGCTTTGAAGCCTATGTTCCCATGACAAAAGTGCTTGGAAATCAACCCTGTCCCCAGGAAGTCAGTGGTCAGACTCTTACAAATGTCAAGTGGATCTTTTACTACAAATTAATCTGGTTTTGTAACACAGTAAACCTCTTGCATTATACAAGATAACAGAAAAAAGAAAGAAAATGCACTGCTTTTATAGTGCTGAGGTAAACCATTCGTTTCAGTTCTGTAAGCCTAGATGTTTATTCTATCTTGGTAGTGCCTTGGTGTTTAAAACAAATGAAGTGTTAAGGTATCTTTATAAATAAAATTTTCACCATAACCCCCAAACTTAAATCCATGCCCATTTAACTGTTTGCTGAATATCCATAGTTCTCATGTTCTTTGCCCCAGAATTAAAAAAACAGACAAACAAACAAGCAAAACAGAAAAGCTGGTATAGTAATTTTTAATATCACATATCTTTGTCAAAAGTGTTGGAGAGGAAGAAGTACTTTTCTATATGCAAACAATCCTCAGCAGTGTATATTTAAATATTTACATGTTTTTCCATATTTAATAAATATATAGTGTCCTTTTGCATAAAAGACCATTCTGACCTTAAGGACATAATGTAGCTTTTAATAGCTCAGTCTGAAGAAAACATGAATGATGAAAGCTGGAGTAAGAAACTCCAAAAACCTGCAGTCATTCCCATAAGATTCATGCACTGCACCCTCTTTTTCATCTCCTTCTAGCCTCTGAACACTAATGAACCCAGCTAATTTCACCATTGTCAAAACTGCCACAGAATGAACATTCCCCATGTGGCACAACAGTTTTGCAGAATCTGTCTTCAAATGCCTCTTATAGGAAGGACTGAAAAGCCTGCTTACATCGATAAAGCAGTAGAAATTACAAGCAAAACCTCAGCTTTTCAGGAAAACATAGGAAGGAGATCACCAATGCCATTTTGTTCTTCTTTCTGGTATGGATAAGAACCAGAAAAAGTGTGTGTCCAACGGAGAGTCCTCTGTGCATCACACTCCTACTACTACACAAGAGCTGAGCCATGGTTCCTATGCCATTTCTATGCTGTTGCAGACCCTCTTTTTGCTGAAGCAATATATATAATGCAATCATAGATAAAGGTTTGTTTAAAAGTGTAAATAAAATCAAGTACTCTCAAAAAAAAGAAAAAGGAAAAAAAAAAACCAAAAGAGCAGGAAAAGAGCATTGCACTGTATGGCAACTCTTATAAGGAAGTTCTGTGCAACATGTTTTACATACACAAAAAGGAAAGAAAACAATTATGCTGGGAAGCCACACACTTTTGAAGCTTCAAAAGCAGTAGACACAAGTTATTGTAGTCTAATCACTACAACATTTTAAGTAGTATCACTAAACTGAAAGAGGCTTTACGGTAAATACCATTTATTAGCTCAAATGCTACTCAGCATCTGATGCTGTCAACATGCACAGAACATCGAAGAAGACTCTACAGAATTGTCCCCACCTACATAAACAATACTTTTCCAGGCAACCTGAAAAATCTTTCTTCAGAGTAGTTTTATCCCAATTTTAAATTACAGGCTTTATACATTCAAACATTTGGGGCTTTGGATTGTTACCAATAAGCTAGAGAAAAAGCCAATACTCTTATTTCTGATTAATTTGTTTATTTGTTTATTCACTCTAAAATCCAAAGAAAAATGTCATATTTACCTTTTAAATACTTTGTCAGTGTTTTTCTCCACCAGAAAAGTCAAAGGAATTTTATGGCCTCACTTTAGAAACTCTAATAGGAAAATATCAGTATTGCATTTGTTCTATATGAACTATGAAAGTTATGCGAAATGATAGTATTACCATTTTCAGTATTATCAATTTTCCAAATTATTGATTTAATAAAAGTTCATAGTGCTTTTGAAACATTTTTAAAAGACTCCACGAAGTCTTCTACTTTGCCATCTGAACTGCAGTGTTACCTTTCAGACATAAGCAGTCAATGCGGTGGTTTGCCAAAGCCAACATCAGCAGGCTTATTTCTGAATTAATCATTAATCAAGGCAAACTTGATTAGTTTTTTTTTGTTTGTTTGTTTTCCAAATAAAAACTTTTTTTAAACAGATCTAATTCCAAGCATTACAATCACACATTTCTTAAGCTTCTTCTCATGGGTCAAATGTGCATAATGAATTGAATGTTTCTTCCAAGACGGAAGAAGTGCTCCAAGGCAGACAGAATTTGAACAAAGCATCAATCTGCTGCTGCAGTCAACCAAGCCTGACAAGAACTCGTCATTAATTTTAAAAGAAACTTCAACACATGGACTGACAGGGTGAAACTTCCGTATATATTCTCTTTTGGTGTTTTTGGGCTGAAACCTGGGTATCTTCCTCCAGGCTTTTGTTTTCCTTTTAATCAGGAACCACTACACTGTTATCAAGCATTCTAACAATAATTTCAAACAACTAGTGTGCTTGTCGCTACAATTTCTTCATCAATTTTCCTTTATTTCATTAATTTGAACACTTATAGCTGATGACCTTAATACTAGTATTTTGAAGAAACAATAGTTCTAGACAAACAAAAGAAACAATTGAAAGCATATAGGTATAACTACTGTTGAAAGCTTCACTGTTCCAAAGCCCGCAGCCCCAAAACAGCTACGTACAAAATAGTTCAACATGTTAAAAGCTGAGTAAGAAAATAGTTCCCTGTGCAGTTTAAAAAACACTAAGAAAGTAATAAGACTGTAAGTCTTATTATAGAAAGCAGAAAAAGCAGAAAAATAAGGATCTTTATAAACTGTGAAGCTAAACTTTTTTATTATGAAGACAAAGCACCACCTGTGACCTTTAAGAGATTTATTTTGTTCCCTCACCCCTTCTCCCGTGCAAAGGATTAAAACATTAGTCATTCCATAGCTATGAAAAAATCTGTCACCTACACTGCTTTTTATTTTCCTCTCAACACATCCATTATGTTTCAAATAAACATTTTTTTTCCCAGCTCCTGGAGTTCTTAAATAACTTCTTCAAACACTCAGGAGAAGTGTTGACAAAACTGTGAATAATGTTCAGCTGAATTGAATGTGTCACAAACAAACACCTCACCTACAAGCACGCATTTCCCCTGAGACAACATGTTAAAGCAATGCAAACTTCAATTCTACAGCTCCCAAGGACAGCCATCTCACCCAGGTACAGCAAGCAGGATCACGCCACAGTGTCCTTACAAGATAAAATGTTCACAGCTTAGCAGTTATCCGCATATTTCAGCCAAAGTGCTGAGTACTTTAATCAGAGCACACTGGGATTCATTTAGCAAACATCATTGCATTTTATAGGTGTTTTTAATCAGTTCGACTCATCTAATGTGTATATGACCTTAAGTATCTTGTACTTATATTTTAACAGATTATATTAGCTGTATAATGCATAATTTCATAGTATCCTTATTGCAATATTTCTTAATAGTTTAACTGTCATTGCTGGATTGTTCCCCCATGATCTGATCTGTAAGTATATACTTATTTGCTTACACATACTTCTCTCTTGGATGATTCCTAGCGGCTTCTTCAGTATGGGCACAAACATACTGACATCCTGCTGAATTTTACATTTCCAGTAAATCTGCAAAGCATATCTTGGTTGTGCACCCTCTGCAGTTACAATGAGGAATGAAACACCCTTTCTCCCACAAAGATCTGCTCAGACATTAGGAAAAGGTAATTGTGAGTGAGATGTTGGCTTATATACATTTGGATGTACTGATTTAAGAGATATTGTCCATCTATGACCTCTCTGCATACCTTTGCAGATTTTACCTGTTGGACCTCCTACTTTCTTCCATGGTTTCTGCTATTATGTTTGAGCAATACATACACATAGACCCTGTTACCATTCAAAAGAAATTAAGAATGAAAAGGTTCTTCTGTGCTCCATCAAGTGCAGAACTTGTCAAAAGAAAAAACCAAATGGTTTCCTACTTTTTTAATTTAAAATTTAAAAAGACACTGACATCTTATGCCTCAGCCCGCGTAAGAGTAAATAACCTCAATGCTTTGATCTAGCTTCTATGAGAAACAGAAAACAGAATAGGCAAAACTAGACTTTATGCACTGGATAAGGTTCCCAAAGTGTTTTAAAAGCTAATATTCCGGCGCTGGCCTGGCAGTCACTGAACAAATTGGATCTCAAAAATAAAATTGTAAGAAGAAAAGCAAAAACAAAAACAAAAGTCCCAAACAAATCAGAACAACAACAACCACCAGATAAACTAGCTATGTTGCTTTTAAGAACACAGAAAAGGAAGATTCAGCCAGGGAAATGCATTGGAAATGAGGAATTTGCATGAAGTTCACTGTTTGAAAAACAAAACCTTCAAGCTAAAACACTGCTAACACAGTCTGTGAAAACATACTGCCTTCAAAGTCCTAAGAGTGATGATTACTTACCCAACAGTCTCACTGCCAGAGGAACTGTATGGCACACCAGTCAAACAACCAAAACAGTAAACAGCTTCTGGGAATATGTTCTTCCACTCTTTTAAAACAAACTCATTTAAAACAAACACAATCTGAAGTACTTAGGCATCTCCAAAAATACATACTACTGTGAAAAAGTCAGCAGCAAAAGGAAAGCAAACTGAAGACCAATATAACATGCAGAAAAAACATTGATTCACACCTTTCCATAGCATTAAAGATAAAGCCAAGTACACTTTTTGGAATGTTAAGAGGTTTTTGTTTTCAATCTACAGAGTTAAAAGAGTCTAAAACACTGAATCAAGGAATGGTCCCAGCTGGAGGTGTACTTGCTAAATAATTGTGGTTTCAAGTGGGTAGGCTGTCTCCAAAGCAGGCAATTTAATGGCTTCACTGTCGCCACCATGCTTTAAAATTCATAATAGTAGTAATTTTTTGGTGTTTTGAAATATGAGCCATGTGATGTGGAAGAACGAGTGACAGATCAGCATCACTTTCATCAAGTGACTGAGCTATTCCCAAGTTACTCAGATCAGTGTTGATGAAGGGACCTGTTTCATGCATCAAGCAGAAGCAGCCTGAGCAAAAGGCAGTTAATATTTGCTTGCCTTGCATCAAGGCATAAGTACACTAAAATGGTGTAGCTAGCAATGTTACAAAATGCATTTTGCAATATTTTTTGTAAGGGTGTAACATACTTCAGTCTTTTGTGATGCAGCTAAGCATAAATATATACATTTAGATAAATATATGTAACCACAAAGGGGTCATCAGAGACCTGTGGTGCTGTTGCACAGGGGCAAACACTTGGAAACAGTAAAAACAGCAAGATAAGAATAGGGAATTGAGAAGCAGGAGAGAGGCGTGCTGGAACCGGTTGATCTTACAGAATAAGCAAGAAAGGAGCCCAGTGAAACCAGAAAAGGTCCTGGTCTCCAAAATAATTTAAACTATGTCAAGGGCAGATGAGATCATCCCCTTTTCTTTTGGGAGAAGATCATAAAACATCAACGATGGGAAAGGAAAGCTAGGGAGGAAAGACTTCAAGTCCAGTTCCTGCTTTCCAGCTGGCTCTGCCACAAGCATCTTTGCAATACCTGGGCCAGCTCAGACTCACCAAACTGTTGTTCTGCTGATTTCTTGTAATTTGTCCAGCCCATGCACCTACGTTGCATGTGTTTTATCGGTTTGTATTGACAAACGTAGTCTATGCACAAAACATACCTGAAGGAGTTGCAAAAAACGCTTATCATAACCTATCCTGTATGGACTTTATCCTTATGTCAACACCGTAACTTGCGTATATATCGCAATTATAACTTAGATCATGCCACACTATCCACCAAGAAGAGATGCATTCTCACAGTATCCTCCCTCTTCCATATGACAGAAGAGAAATAACTGGAAAGGCATGTTCTTTTGGCTTGTTCTTCAGACAGGGTGTCCTGCAGAGTGGGGTCCCCTTCGACTTTTAAAAAATCAGCAAGCACAGAATATGACAAGATGCTCCAAGAACTTATAAAAACTCCAGGAAGACATTTAATAATGCTCTCTCTCAGGCAATATGACTGATATCTACGTTCAAAGAAATCACTTATCATATAACAATAAAGTTTCATTTAATGACTCCCAAGTCTCCAAACCAGAAAACAGAGAAAGTGAACTGGCCTCAGGCAATCAGCAATCCCAAAATTTACCTTTCCATTCACCACAGGGAAATCAATCCCATATTTTTAGGGATATAAAAATATTACATTTGGATTAAATAAAACAGTTCTGACAGCGTAAGCCAAATAATGTTTATTTGCCCAGTGTAATCAGGATAGTGAGAAATGAACTATTTACACTAATAATCTCAGACTGTTACGAGTAAGATTAATTTGTTTGCAGAGGCATTCCTAAACAACCCCAAGATACGGTATTATATATATGCTACACTCTGAGATTTATGAATGGAGGGAGCCAGGAAGAACATTGCAAATATTTTTAGATTCATTGGAAAAGAAAAAGAGGTTAAAGAGTCCAAATGCTTGCTCTTCATTTCACAGAAAGTAAACCTCAAGATGTAATAGTAAATTTGTTCCCTACAGTCCAATGCTAACTCTGGGAACTGTACTCAGATCTGTGAATTGCAGAAGCACGTCCTGAATCTTGCTGTAATTTTCCATTTAGCAACCTACCCCTGAAATGTTATTATTAACGTTCCCAAAAAGCCTACATAGCAGAAACATGCTAAAGCATGCATTTATCAGCGGATGCAATAATAGTAAATTTATTGCCCAGAGGAGGCAGCTTTTGTAGATTATATACATTTTTTGTACACTGACTTCTGAATGCTTTGGTAATTACTTTATTTATTTGCTTTGTGAGACATAGATGACCACTGCAACTATTAACTGACCATTTGCCACCACTTTTTTTGTTCTTATTTCAAGACTTGAAGTGTTTGCTCTTGGCTAATTGGCTAATACTTGTCCAAACTGACTTCTGCTTTAAATCATTTCCAAGAGTAAGAATTCAGGGCAGAGTGGGTTTGCTGATTTATTTTTTAACACTGCATAAGAAACAAGCTATTAGAGAAATGATGCTATTTTTTTTCTTTTCTACAGGATTCTCGTTGGAATTCATTGTCCTTCTTGCCCTCCTTTGCTTCTCCTGCTGAGAAGCTATTTCTACGCTAGAGAACATACCATTTTTGTGAATGAGGTCAGCATGTGGTTAGACCACTGTTCTACATGGGGAATTAAACTATTCAGAGAATCCTGAAAAGCTGCACAATCTTTAATTCCAGTCCCATGGAAATAAATTAATGTAAATTTAAGATTTGAGTATTATTATTATAAACTTCTCACAGGAATCAGTGGTTTTCCCAGCATATTATAAGATGATACACAAGTATGGCTATAAAATACTCAGTGTTGTTTGATCAACAAAATTTGACAATATTTTTTAAAAGAGTGAATTTTAGCTCCCCACAGGAGGTGTCCTTCAGAGAGGTGTCCCTCGCTAGTTTTTCTCCTCTCTCTCAATGTCAACAAGATTATAAGAACACATCAACAAAAAAACCCCAGAATACTCTTTACTGTAGCACAATAGTGAAGAGTTGCATGACTCATGCAATTTAAAATCTGAATTTCACCAAAATTTATGTACTCATTTATTCAGCCTGCACTAGTTGTCCTGCACAAACAGCCAACAAATATTCTTTTTTTCTTGTACTTTTAGTTGAAAAAAGCTTGTTTAAACACTAAAGATATTTTTTAGAAGTACTGAATGTTCTAGTTGTCTAGACATTTTGTAAGTCTTTTCTTTTTTTCTTTTTGTCTAAATGTGACCTAAGATTTTTAGAAAGATATCCTGCTTGATTTTTAAAACACCTGACATGTTTATAACAGCTACAGAAGATCTTTTCCTGCACATACCTGATCATATATTTTTTTACTATAACAGACAGAGCTATGCCAGGAGACTATTCACTCGACATTGAAACATATCTTTTCTGGTTTTATGGTGACACATTTGAGTTTTTGGCATACCTAATGTGCTGAACTCCTGCTACAAGTGACTGCCTTCCACTCACTATGAAGGTTATGGAGGCCTAACCTCTTAGAATCATAGAATCATAGAATCATTAAGGTTGGAAAACACCTCTAAGATCATTGAGTCCAACCGTCAACCCAACACCACCATGCTCACTAAACCATGTACGTAAGCGCCTCATCTACATGTCTTTTAAATACCTCCAGGGATGGTGACTCAACCACTTCCCTGGGCAGCCTGTTCCAAGGCCTGACCACTCTTCAGTACAGAAATTTTTCCTAATGTCCAATCTAAACCTCTCTTGGCGCAACTTGAGGCTGTTTCCTCTCATCCTATCGCTGGTTACTTGGCAGAAGAGACCAACACCCACCTCGCTACAACCTCCTTTCAGGTAGTTGTAGAGCACAATGAGGTCTCCCTTCAGCCTCCTCTTCTCCAGGCTAAACAACCCCAGTTCCCTCAGCCGCTCCTCATAAGATTTGTGCTCCAGACCCTTCACCAACTTCGTTGCCCTTCTCTGGACACGCTCCAGCACCTCCATGTCCTTCTTGTCGTGAGGGGCCCAAAACTGAACACAGGATTCGAGGTGCGGCCTCACCAGTGCTGAGTACAGGGGCACGATCACCTCCCTGCTCCTGCTGGCCACACTAGTTCTGATACAGGCCAGGATGCCGTTGGCCTTCTTGGCCACGTGGGCACACTGCCGGCTCATGTTCAGCCGGCTGTCAACCAGCACCCCCAGGTCCTTTTCCTCTGGGCAGCTTTCCAGCCACTCTTGCCCAAGCCTGTAGCGTTGCCTGGGGTTGTTGTGGCCAAAGTGCAGGACCCGGCACTTGGCCTTGTTGAACCTCATACATTGGCCTCGGGCCATCGATCCAGCCTGTCCAGGTCCCTCTGCAGAGCCTTCCTACCCTTGAGCAGATCAACACTCCTGCCCAACTTGGTGTCGTCTGCAAACTTACTGAGGGAGCACTCGATCCCCTCATCCAGATCGTTGATAAAGATATTGAACAGGACCGGCCCCAGTACTGAGCCCTGGGGAACACCGCTCGTGACCGTCTGCCAACTGGATTTAACTCCCTTCACCACAACTCTCTGGGCTCGGCCGTCCAGCCAGTTCTTTACCCAGCGAAGAGTGGACCTGTCTAGGCCGTGAGCCACCAGCTTCTCTAGGAGAATGCTGTGGGAGACAGTGTCAAAGGCCTTACTGAAGTCCAGGTAGACCACATCCACTGCCTTTCCCTCATCCACGAGGCGGGTCACCTGGTCATAGAAGGAGATCAGGTTGGTCAAGCAGGACCTGCCTTCCATGAACCCGTGCTGGCTGGGCCTGATCCCCTGGTTGTCCTGCACTGAAAAATCTTCTTCTTCCTTGGACCTTTCTTATTTACTTGAAGCTATTTTTTTTTTCTATTGAGGTAGATCTCATTTCACTACTGTGACACTGATAATTTTTTTTAGGTGCAATAAGGTATTATATATATACACATATAAATACAATTTATTTTATTATGTAAATATGTATACATACACATATATGTATGCAAGTATACCTTATTCTGATACATATAATATTACATATATTATATAAATATACTTCTGTGTATGCATATACAGGTATTGTTTTGAGAGGGGGGTTATTTGCTTGCTTGTGGGGTTTTTTGTAGCCAATTCTCCTCCCAAATTCTGGTAAGTCTGAGTATTCATGTAGTTAAAAAGTAACTAAAAATAAAAATTTCCCTGACCCAGTGAACATGCTAGAGCTCATTCAATCTGGAGTCTACATTCCAGTAAATCTTGAAAATTCTACTATTTATAAATTCAGAAGGTAAAATATATGAGAGACTGATTTAGTCCCCTTTCACCACTTAAGGTCTGTTTCCTACAAACGAGTAAAATGCATCATCAGGGTTGCCTTTCGATCTAACACCATATTTCAGCAACATACTGAAAAAGATCTACTTCAGAGAACATGGAAGGAGTAAGCTGATGATCATAGTTTTGGGTGACTGACTCTTCTTCCCCAAAACCCCTCCTTTATCATTAATGAGTTCCTTTAAAGCTTACACGTAGTATCTAACTGGCAATATGTAGTAAGGAAACAATATTTGTAACTCTTCTAACAGAATGAAAATACATTGTTTGAAAGTTTTCATTATACATCACTCCTGCTGTATTATTAGCTTGTCTATGCTTTATAGGGCCTTTAACTCATTTACTTTAGGTGGCAATTATCAAGAAGTCATAGCTATCATTTTTTAATCTAATCAGATATGGTCTAGCATACTTCCAGATGTATCTTATTTACTAAAAAAAGAAAAGTCTAATATTTCACAGTTTCTCTAGGATTGGTTTGTCATCACTTGATTAATTCTCTCCTCATCTTCTTCTTGCTTTCTAATGTAATAAATCAGCCTAATAAAATTATTGTCACTTTCTTCATAACAGACGGAAAAAAGACAGTTATTTTTTACTGTCAGCAGTTGGCAGAATTCTAAAATATGAAGTTTTTTAAAACATATGAACAAGCAAAAAATACAGACTACAAAAATGACAGCTTCTTTCCAGAGCTAGGAATAGATAGGGCTTATATTAATCATTCATAAAATTTCGTCTCCTTCCTATCTTCTGTCCTACGTAAATGCAGAAGTTTTGAATCAAATTTATCATTGTAAATAACCAAAACTGGGGGAGAAGAAGAGGACATTTTTGCAAAAGCAGTGATTCATGAGGGAAACTTTGATTTTGCTTTATTTGTCTTGTCTGAAACTCTTTTAAATTGCTTGGCCTGGAGGTGGTATTTCATTTTGTTTGCTATTTAGCATTAGTCTGGAACAGCCCATAGTGCTTCTACTGTGTAGAAAATGTGGAATGCCAGTATTTCTTCCCCAGAGTCAAAGGCTGTATTTCCTTGGTAAACGATGCCTCCTCTGATGTGCCTTTGGCTCTTATAATATTCCACGTGTAGTTTAGTCTGTGAATCATATCTTCCCACATTTTATAACCTCAAACTACTCTAGTGATCAATCTGGTTAGCTTAAGTTTGGAAGAACATACTTAGGTAGAGCTTTTGATTTTGCTGAGCACGCATATGACTTTTCTAAGGAGCAAGTACAACTAATTAAGAATCTTTTTGCTACCAATATTGCATAATGAAACTAAATCACAAAATTATGTAATAACTGGGAATATACTGATTCTGCTAATGTCATGATTACTTCCCCCAAAATGAGAGGAGTACTAGGGAATAAGGAATGGAAACCTCACCTGGAATATTTTGCTATTAATAGATTCATTTTGAAGATGACAAAATAAGATTGGAACAAGTTGTACAAATGACAAGGAAAATAATTTAGAGTTTTATGCAAGTGTAGTTATACTTGGCCTAAATCTCACACAAAACAAAAATGAGAGGAATTTCAATCAACTATACAATGTCCTCAAATTCAAAAAATAGACTGATGCTGTCTTCTTGGTGAAAGAGTTCAGAGATTGATGTGAAGCAAGAAACTTTTTCATAGAATGAGGAGAAACTTTGTGTACAAAAAAGTAATATAGGAATAAAACACTACAAGTATTTTTTTTCTTTTTTTTGGGGGGGGGGTAGGAAATTGCTCTCTCTTACTTCCAGAAATAGTATCTGCAAACAGCAATTCTTCAGATTAGTCATTAGACAGCTGCTTACAAATTCACATAATCAAATCAAACATTTTTTAAGTCTTGCCTCTGATGAAGTATGGTTTGCCTATAAACTTTTACATTACTTGTTCATTCAATTTAATTACAAGAACATATTTGATTATGTCCTTCCTCCAGATGTAGTACTTGCACTGATATTTTACAGTTCTGAACATAGCATTAAGAAAACTGTCAAGCTTGCCAAGCTATTAGACTATAAAACTTTTATTCTCCCATTAAACAGATGGAAGATGAGCCTAGACCATACTGTCCCATACTAAGTGCTACAGAAAGGGATAAATCCAGGTAAATATAGTTGATCCAATACATAATTGCAGCGCTATAGAGTTTCTTCTGTTCTGCTTTGCAGTAAAGGGATACCAGAAAGGTGAATTTACTCCCTTCTGTTTACCATGGTATCATGTAAATTTATATCTCAGTCCAGCATTGGAAAGCAAAAGGCAGATCAACAGTTTCTTGAACCTTTATCCTCACCAGATACATCCTCTGTTGTGACTATAATGAACACTGGTGAAGAATTAGCGATCAATGAAAGAATTAACAAAGATATTAGCAGTCTCCCTCTTTCTTTCTTCTTGGAGATGGAACAGAAAGTTTGAACGAACATTTTTTGACAATTTATCTGCCACTCACTTCAGAAATGTATCTATCTGGATTTTTTAATGGTGAAAGCTTGCACCCTAAAATCTACAAAAAATAATTGTGTGAAGGATTCCAAAGGCTTATTCATGTTGAGTAACACCATATTCACTTTATTTGGCTGGAGCTATTCATGGATGTAAATGTTTTATATAAATGTTTTAAACAAAGTCCCCAGTAACAATAGAAAGCATTGGAGAGTGAGGTGATAAGATCAGAAGAAACTTAGCAGTGGAAGCTAAATTCAACCCCCTGCGGTGAATATTTCCTCCATCACATTCTCCACAAACGTATTTTTTTACAAGTCTCTTTTGAAAAATCCAGGAAACTCAATGGCAAAACCATAAATCTGAAACAACCAGCATTACTCACGTTTGAACCACTGAAGTGCCATTCTGTGCACCCCACAAAGTGTACTTCTCTAAGAAACGTGAATCTGCTGCACCAAAGCAAGCATGTATATAAAAGCGGGTATTGCTGATTATAAAACGATTCTAGGGAAATGAGATGGTTCTATTAAAACAGAATTCATCTTAAAAAAAGAAAAAGAAAAAAATAATAGTTCATAGCAAGTTGTCTTGAGTCCCGACACTTAAAAACTCAAGCATATGTAGTCTAAGTCAGAGAAAGGGCGACCTAGACATGAAATGACGGTCTAGTCATGAAATGAGACTCAGGTGACCTAATTATCACTCCCACTTTCATAAAAGAGCAGAATACCACACTGCAGTCGTGGATGGTCCTTGGATTCAGTATGAAGTAGATGGTATTACTACTTGCCTACTCTTTAAACTATACATGCATAACAGGATTTATGTTACACATACCTCTCAGCAAAAAAATGGGGCATTTGACAAGAAAAGTGTGCAAGCCAATTGTAGAATAGCATTATGAGAACCATCTGAGAAAGCATTTTTTCTATCAAATTTATGTCATATATGTTTTATAAGGATGTCTCTAACTCCATTTGCAGATTCTAGCCTGTTTCTCCTAGGTTTCAAACATCACTTTAAGTCATGTCTTAGTGGTCTTATTGGCAAGTTACCAATCAATGAAAGAATGGTAAATTAATTGTGTATTGAAGAAAAGCAAGACCCAATTTCCAAAAAGAGGAATTTTTCATATTATTAAATAAAATTCATTAAAAAACAGTTATTAGTAAAATAATCAAATTACTGTGGGTAAAATTAGAAAGTTACTTCAGCACATCTCAGTACACAATAAAACAAGGAAGTATCAGGATGTTATATTCCTTTGAAAAGCTCAGACAGGTGATAATTTCAAGCACATCAATGAAAAGCAGTGGGAAACAGCTGTCTCATTTTCAGGCCTTTCAAATGTCAACCAGCCTCATTATTTCAGTCAGAATGTTTCTCTTCTAATAGTCTTTGTGCTTCAGAAGCGTGATGTGTTGCATCTGAACATATACCACCAAGGAAATTAGAGATCACTGTGATAGGGGTATTTAAAAGAATGACACATCAGGCCAATTTTAAGCTTTAAATCCAGACTTTACTGGATTCATTCGTTCACAACACACTTCATACTAACAGTTAATCGTAACACATTATTAACATCATCACTACAAGTGCAAAACAGTTAGCTTTCAACACTCATATTCTAAACTAGCTGTAAGTATACAATATTATGGAGCCAATGCTGTAGTTAATGATGATTTTACAAAAAACTGTAAGAAAAAAAAAAAAACAACAAAGAGAGGAAAATAAAACCCAAGAAAAACAAGCAATGCAAAGGAAAACAATTGCTCACCACCAATTGACCCATGCCCAGCCAGTCCGCTGGGCAACCCCCACCAACCTCCACCCCCCAGTTCTATTGCTAAGCATGATGTCATATGGTATGGGATATCCCTTTGGTCAGTTGGGGTCAGCTGTCCCAGCTGTGTCCCCTCCCAGCTTCTTGTGCCCCCCCAGCCTCCGCGCTGGTGGGGTGGGGTGAGGAGCAGAAAATGCTGTGTAAGCACTGCTCAACAATAACTAAAACATCAGTGTGTTATCAACACTATTTTCAGCACAAATCCCAAACATAGCCCCATACAAGCTACCATGAAGAAATTTAACTCTATCCTAGCTAAAACCAGTACACGGCTATAGTCCTTGGCATTTTTCAGTCATGGGGTCAAGATGGTCATGCTGGACATCTCTCTGACAGGAGAAGTGGGAACCACAGTAGGCTCATCTTCTTCCTTCTCCGGTCTTCCTCGCTCGTGTTTGATGTTCTTACGCCACTTCCTCCCCTCCTGAAAAAGATGATCTCATCTTCTCCCAATACTGCTGACATTTTAAATTTTTATTCTGGCTGGTCATCTTTTTAGGTACTCAGCGGGATTCAGTCAGTTTGTAATCTCTTGTGCTCATCTTCTCCCTAGTAAAATGCATATACACAGTGTCTGGCTACACCATCACACTATTACCAGTGCTACCAATGTTGGAAAATGTAGCTGCTGATTACACTATTAATTATAACCTGATTAATAAACTTTAAGGTGTTGCTCTGCTTTGGCACCAAACAGAAGTCACGTGACGCTTGTTGTGGTAGATGTGTACCACAGCCTGTTCCAAGCTGTTTGTAAACAGCCCTGTTTCAGGGTGATCTGTGCTACTGATGCAGGCATATTTTCCGTTCCTTTTGAATATCATGTTATGTCTTTTGAATTCTCCTCACAACTTCATCTCAATATGATTATATATCAGCAGCAAAAATTCTAATAAATCTTCCTGTGTGTTAGTCTAACTAATGAGCAGAGTTCTCTCAGGAGAAAAATGTGGCAGAATTTCTGTACTACAGATGTACTGTACTACATCTGTACTACAGATGTATCAGGAGAGCAAGGGTTCTCTTCTTCTTTGTTTTTCTTGTTTCTCTTTGAGAAAAGTAACTTTAAAACAAATATATTTTATATTTTTGCTTATTTCCTGACCCTCTGTGTTTTTCTTTGTGATACAGAACCGTTCTCAGTGCTGCATTGCTGTTGCAACTGGTTTCTGCCAGGCCTGGGAATGGCTGTGGCTGAACTGGAGACTCCTACAACATATCTTGGGCAGGCACCCCTTGGGCATGGAGTGGTTGGAAGCCCCAGATGAGGTTCATCAGGGCCGCTAAAGCCTACAAAGGCACCAGGGCTGTGACACTGATGATTTACCACTGTTAGACTGATTTTCTCTTCATCATCACAAATCTCTGAAATAGCTTAGCACAATTCAGTGCAGACTACTGGAACTTTCACTCAAACATTAGGTATTATTTCCTATTGAGGCTAAAGTTTGTTTGGAGAGAAGTTAACAACATATCTGTAGTGTTCTGGAACCACCGTTTCCCCCCATTTCAGAAGAGTGCTATGGTTTCATATATTTAAGATGGAATTTTTTGTGTGAAACTTCTTACAGAAAGTACAAAGAAATGCCAAATATTTAAAACAATAATATAAACACGCTTCTTTCTTACAATTCGATCTGTAGAAACATGATTCTTTCCCTCCTTTATTCCAATAGTCATACCAGTTTCTCAAAAAAAAAAACCCTGAATAAATCTTTTGATCTTCTTACTAAGCTGCGACATGAAAACAGTAAGTAGGATTGCTTTCTAAATCCAAGAAATAGGAAACCATTTCTTGCACTGTTAGGGATGATATTTCAAAGATATACAACCAAATCATCACAAAGACTACATGTAAATCTGGTTGTTCACTGTAAAAAGAAAGCAATGAAAATTCAACTGTTTACCCTGTTTAAAAGACTAACTAGGTATTTCTTCAGTTAACATTTAAGAAGCCCCAAAAAGAAAAGCTTAGACTAAACCATCTACTGTAATAAGTTCCCTGCAGTGTCCCATTTGATAATGTCACCTTTGCTAGCACGTTGATATTTTACCATTAAGCTGGTCAACAGGCTAGTCTTAGCTGTACGGTTAGGATTAGGAAAAGTATGCACACTTCTGATCATTTAGACTTCACTATTGTTACAGGGACAACAGTTTAGATAAATAATCATACAGCACACAGTTGTCAGCAATAGGCAGCTGTTTGCAATGTATGCTACAAAATTCAGTTACTTTATGGACTTAAAAAAAACCCCAAAACCGTTTCACATGACTGAAGACTCTTACCTGTACACTGATCTAGCTATTCCAGGTACACATGAAGGCCTTGGCCTTGATATTACATTAGCAAAACCAAGACAGAGATAAATGAAATAACTTGCTGAAGGTTGCACAGTGTCTGTGGCAGAGGACAAAGCACAAAAAGTATCAGTGAGAAATAAAACTCTGATTACATATTAAATTTGTGGTCTATGAAATACAGGTAATAAACAGAAAACACTACTCTTTGTTTCCTTACGGTCTATGTCTCTGTGGCTGGAAGGAATAATGGATGATATAATGATTCCTCTAGCAAATTCAGGTTTAACCTATGAAAGTCAGAAAATTCTACACCTGCCTGAAGTCAGAGTTTCATACTGTTTGAGTACAGAAAGAGAAGATGCAAATCTGGTTGATCCTAGTTAAGCCTGACTGAGCTAAAACATGTATGATATTAATATCCAACTGAAATAATCATTCTATTCTATTCTATTCTATTCTATTCTATTCTATTCTATTCTATTCTATTCTATTCCATTCCATTCCATTCCATTCCATTCCATTCCATTCTATTCTATTCTATTCTATTCTATTCTATTCTATTCTCCTATCCTCTTCCAATCTCAAGCTTTACTCACTCCAATAGCTTTTGAGTCATGTCCATGACACTGTCTTCCTTCTGCTTAGTAAGACTGATAAAAAGTCCATCTGCATGCAGCATGACTGGGAAACAACTTCCTTATGCTTAAAGAAATGTTCAAATATTTGCAATGGAGTGATTATTTTAACATATAACAAACAAAGCCAGAGAGAAACACCGTGATTCCTTTCTCCTCTTTAGAAGGAATTTCTTATTGCTAAGGGTTTTCAGTACTTAAATTTAGCTTGTATCTCCCAGCTACATGACCATCTTTTGACACTATAAATAAATAGCTAGAACAGCACTGTTTTTTGGATAAGTATTGATAATCCTGTGTCCTGTTTCATGGCATTCATCTATGCAAATGAGTGCAAATCTCTTCCAGCTTTGAAGTCTAATAGCTTAATTGAAGGCCAGATCTAAGGCCTAGGACAGGTTCACCTTTCCTAGGTTTACCCATTTTCAAACCTGCTCCTTCTTCCCCCTTCAAAGGTCTCTTTTCATTGGACTAATCGTTTCTTAATTCCTGCATTTTCTGCCCTAGTCTTATTAAGGCCAGCAAGGAATTTGCCAATGCTTACAGCCTTTTCCTCCACCTCAATTTTCCTCCAGGCTTTTTTCCAAGTCTTTAGAAAGGATATTGTACAATGGTCCCAGATGATAGAAAGAAAGAAGCTGCTTCTTGCTGCTCAGCAGTTCTAGACTTCTCGCTGTTCCCACTGTGTAGGACTTCTGTGAGCAATCAGGCAGATGCATTTCTGACGTCTTCCTCCAGGGATGTCTGCTTTCCTTTGTTTCTCGAGGAACATCTCCCAGAGAGAGGATTTTGTATACCTGCTCCCAGCTGTCCTGCTAATATTGCAATCTTTCAGTTTGCTCTGCAGTCTGTTTGAACAGACCTATTTCCCTCTACAGATGGAACTATTTTCCATCTCTACTAAATAAAAGGCCAAAAAATTTTATCACAATTAATGTAGCTTTATAGAAGCCAGGACCAAACTTGTTTGTAATGCATTAGCACAAGCAAAAATGTCAGCAGCTTAAGTAAGTGGCAGATAGAACATTACTCTATTGCTGGAACTAAGCATGCTTCTCTGCAATTCAATATATAAATCAATTAATAAATTACAACTAAGTATAGTTGAACTATATTTAATTGTAGTTGAACACGGAGCAGTTGTGTTATTTTGACTACTCTAAACACCTGTTGATGTAGACTTGGAAATTAATGAAACATTTCTAGATATCTTTTGTAACAGATGATATATGTGCAATATAGCTTTGCTGTTGCTGCATATCAGACCACGGTAGGAAACACAACTTTTCCAAAACTTGAAAATTATTGCAAAAGATCTTGGCACACAGAAGACTTCACAAAGTAGCTTTCTCATGTCGTAGTCTCTGTACATCTCCTGCCTTATTTTTTTAAGGAATTTTGCATGAAAAGTGTCTTTGCTACAAATAACTCTTCTATTCCTGCTGCTTAACTTTCTCTCAGAGCCATAATGCTTTTTCTGTGATATCAAAATTACTTCCAAAGTAAACAATTATGATGGCTAAAACAGGAGATTGTGAATACAAGTAAAAAATAAGCAGCAGACATCAAACTCTTAGGCAACAGATACCACATTTTCATGCAAATGTACCAAGTGTTAAAGGAATCAAAGATGCTTGGAGGGGAAAAATAAAACAACACAAACAAGGATTGATATAGTCATAGAAAGAGATGCCTGGGAATGTTCATGATACAATTTCTTTAGCTTATATCAAAACTTCAGGGTGTATCCAAAAGTTTAAATCCCTTTTTGATTATCTCTCATGTATGATAAGCATTGTTTTGGCACAATCTGAGACATACTCCCAAAACTTACATCACAGGTATGAAAAAATGTACAACACCCATAATAAGTTACTGGCTGTATTATGCAGTCATAGCTATGAAATCTGTTCTTAAGCCTTCCTACCCTACTACGCTACATTATTTACTTGTTAAAATTAAATCTATAAGTACTTTATATTTGGCCTGAATAACCTAGAGGTTAAGCATGACCTATTGGAACCTACAGTTCTGTGTGACCCAGAAAATAAACAAACAAGCAAAAAAATTCAAGTATATTAAAAAGTGTGAAGACAGCCTTTCCTCTCGCATAAGAATTCAGAAGGTGATGACAATAATGTTTATTTCCCTAACATGAATAAACCTTAATTTTATCTACTATAACTGAAGATGAACAAACAAATCTATTAAACTGAAATTAAACCTCCTCCCTGAACTGTTATAACAGAGGTGACTGGGAGGTGAGACAGAGAAGAATGTGTAATATATTCAAATACCAGACCCTAAATATTAAAAGAAGAAGAAACCCCCTACCAGTTACTATTTTCCAGATTTTTCTCTCATTTAACCTTTTTGTCTCATTTACCCTCATTTAATACATTCTACATTGAAACAAAGATTCTCTGCTTGGCATCTGCTTTATTCTTCTGATTTGTTCCCTTTTTCACACCTAGGAATTTAATTCCCACGAGCAGTTCAGAAAGCACAATCTTACTAACATAATTTCATCAAATGGAAAAATAAGCAAATAAATTCATAGGGGCTAGAATACCTTGAATATATGTATAAATAAGTGACCTATTTTAAGTCATAAAAAATTTCCTGTGTAGCTTCTTAAAATAACAATTTGACTTTATGAGAAAACAAATGAAATTGCGTGATTATCATATCCCCCCCATATTTAACAGATCCTGAAGGATATTTAGCTGATACAGATGGTTTGAAAATAAAATGTTTTACATTAGGTGCACATTTCAGTCTGACAGGGAAGAAATAGAAAATACAAGTGTTTCACGTACATGAAAGTACACAAATTACTGCAGACAGGAGAGTGTCTGCAGGGTTGCATCCTTTAAAACCTGCGTGACAGTTTTGCCTCAGAAACATGAGGGTTATTAGTTTGTATTTTCACTGGATAGGTTTGCATTAACAAAAGTCATGAGGAAAGTAAGAAAAGTGTACCTTTATCCATAGATTTACCTGCTAGCGTTATGTTAGGATGATAGAAGGATGTTGGTATCATCAGGCCTGGATCAGGCACTGACACATTGAAATTATGATGCTCAATGCACAATATAGTTGGCACAACAGCTGTGGTTCATTGTCTAGTTCCAGATTATGGTTGATCACATGCACAGTTGCCTAGCAGGTACCTCTGTACAGTTTGGATTGCATTATTATGTGCCTTATTATTCTTTTTAATATTTCTTGACCTTTTTTTTCTCCACCCCAATTCCCAAATAAAAACCTGCCCTTAATTACTTTTTCCACAGTAGTCCAGTTTTGCTACATTTTATCCAAATTTGGTATTTCCTATACCTTTACCTAGGCCATCTCAGTCTTAAACGATATTAGTGATGTTGGTACTATTACCCTTGTGAGACTGTACTGCTCAGAAGGTCCTTCTCCAGTTATTTGTGAAGCCTGGCCACATATCACATAATGCCCCATACTTAACCAGCTACAAATTCAGCCATCCCTCTTGGCACATCTGTAGCTTCTGTCATTTTATCTGTCATGTCCAGCAGTTTTCTCATGTCATGTCCAGCAGTTTCCACATTCTGTTCTCTTAACTCAGCTGCAGGCCAGGGAATAGTCATCTGCCTGCAGCCCTAACAGGATCACCACGGGCATCAACTTAACTCTGCTCATCCAATTTTTCATTTTCTATATTTTAGTGAGACACAGTATTTTCTACACCTATACAGAGGAATACATTCCCTGGTTTTAACAGTTCATAAGTAAGGACTTGGATTCCTCCTTAATTGTAAAATCATAAAATCATTTAGGTTGGAAAAGACCCTTAAGATCATCGAGTCCAACCATTAACCTAACACTGCCAAGTCCACCACTAAACCATGTCCCTAAGTGCCATAATTACACGTCACCTCCAGGGATGGTGACTCCATCAATTCCCTGGGCAGCCTGTTCCAAGACTTCACAACCCTTTCAGTGAAGAAATTTTTCCTAATATCCAATCTAAACCTCCCCTGGTGCAACTTGAGGCCATTTCCTCTCATCCTATCGCTTGTTACTTGGCAGAAGAGACCAATCCCCACCTCGCTACAACCTCCTTTCAGGTAGTTGTAGAGCGCGATGAGGTCTCCCTTCAGCCTCCTCTTCTCCAGATTAAAGAGTCTCAGTTCCCTCAGCTGGTCCTCATAAGACTTGTGCTCCAGGCCCTTCACCAGCTTCGTTGCCCTTCTCTGGACATGCTCCAGCACCTCCATGTCCTTCTTGGAGTGAGGGGCCCAAAACTGAACACAGGATTCGAGGTGTGGCCTCACCAGTGCCGAGTACAGGGGCACGATCACCTCCCTGCTCCTGCTGGCCACACTAGTTCTGATACAGGCCAGGATGCCGTTGGCCTTCTTGGCCACCTGGGCACACTGCCGGCTCATGTCCAGCCAGCTGTCGACCAGCATCCCCAGGTCCTTTTCCTCCGGGCAGCTTTCCAGCCACTCTTCCCCAAGCCTGTAGCGTTGCCTGGGGTTGTTGTGGCCGAAGTGCAGGACCCAGCACTTGGCCTTGTTGAACCTCGTACATTGGCCTTGGCCCATCGATCCAGCCTGTCCAGATCAATCACCTGCTTTAATGTAAATAAATGTTACATAGTTTATTGAATTAATTAGCAAGTCTGTATATAAATAGACAGAATATTGAGTTACAGGCAGCCTTCTCTTTTTTTTTTTTTTTAGAGAGAGAGCAGAAGGCATGATTCTGACCTTCCCTGTTTTGGGGAGTATTTAACTATTTAACACAAGTTCATGGGATCTGATGGGTTGCACCCACAAGTGCTGAGGCAGCCGGCCGATATCAGTGTGAAGCCACTCTTGATATCTTTGAAAGGTCATGGGGATCAGGGAAGTGGTTGGGGATCTGAGGACTGGGAGAAACCAGATGTCCCTCCTGTCTTCAAGAAGGGCAGGAAGGAGATCCAGGGAGCTACAGGCTGGTCAATCTCACCTAATTACTTAGGAAATTGAGGGAGCAAATAATGCAGAAACGATTTCCAAACAGAAAGTGATTGGGAGAATGGTTTTATGAATGGGAATTCATATTTAGACATTATAATAACATTCTATATATAACATTCTATATATAACAGTCATCATTCTATGATGAGATTACTAGGTTGCTGCATGAGGGGAGAGCATGCTCCAGTAAAGGCTGCAGGTCAACTGGCTGGAAAGCAGTTCTGCGGAGAAAGACTTGGGGGTCCTGTTGGACACCAGATTGAATGTGAGACAGAGATGTGCCCTTGCAGCAAGGAAGGACAGCTGTATCTGGGCTGCACTAAGAAGAGGGTTGCCAGCAGACTGAGGAAGGTGACCTTTCCCCTATACTCAACATATCTGGAGTGCTGGGTCCAGTTTGGTGCTCCTCATGAGAAACATGAGCATATTTGAATGAGTCCAGCAAGGAATTAAAAAGATGATAAATGACTGGAGCATCTCTCATAAGAGGAGAGGCAGAGAGAGCTGCAACTGTTCAGACTCAGAAGACAAGTCTTGGGGAAATCTTATCCATGTGTATAAATACCTGATGGCAGGGAGTAAAGACAACATATTCAGGCTTTTCTCACTGGTATCCAGTGAAAGGGCAATGGGCACAAACTGAAATAAAGGAAATTCCACTTAAACTTAAGGAAAAGTTTTTTTGCCGTAAGTGTTATCAACCACTAGCACAGGTTGCCCAAAGAGGTTGTGGAATTTCTACCCCTGGAGGTATTCAAAAGCCTGGACATGGTCCTGGGCAACCTGCTCTAGCTGACCCTGTTTGAGCAGGAGGGTTGGACTAGATGATCTTGAGAGGTGTTTTCCAAAATCAACCATTCTCTCATTCTATGGTGCTAAGAACATTAATTAATGCACAATACTTGAAATTGTAAATTTAAATTATTCCCTACTGCTCTGCACCATAGTAACTGATTCTGAATGTTAGTGCTCTATTAACCAACACCACAGTAACTGTGTTTGGTGCAGAAGGATCCAGAGTCCGAGTTACAGGCTGAAATCTGATTGTCCCCCACACATAACGCAGCAGTAACTAGAACTAGTTACTTACATCTTAAACAATAATAGCGCTTCAAACGTATTTTATCCACTTTTCTTAAAAAGCTTTGTTAGAACTGCTGCAAGGTTTTGCTCTAGTAGGTAATATTTCCACTTCAACCAGCAGAGATCTGGGAAACAAAATATGGCATCCATGTAGTTCATTCCTGAAATAGTCACAATATTATCATATTTCTAACTTGACAGAAACTACACTTTCTATTCTATAGACTGTTTCAATTTTTCAAAAATGTTTCTTCAATTTAGGAGAAACATTTGTGGCAAAGGAGTTCTCAGGAACTACATTTTTGAAACAGTGATGAGAAATCTTCGACATTTTCACTCAAAGAGTTCTAAAAACTCCCTTTTCCTAAAGGTAACAAGGATTGGGGAAAGGATGGTTCAATGAAAATGTCAGAGACTGTGCTCTCCTGGAGGCCTCTCTGAAAGCTGACAAAGTCCTTTTCCAATTTCCTTTAAAATGGATTTGGGAAACGTTTATTAGTTCTTCCTGAAGTGCTTGTAATTACTTTTTCTTTGCTGTTCAGTGTACGCCTGCAGGCTGTTTTGCACACACTATCTACTGCCATTCTGTGCAATGTGCTTTGACAGTAGATATTAAGCCTCCAATATAAAAAAGTTTAGATGTACTTTGTAATCCTAATCCATGCAAAGTGATTTTGAGATTTCCAACTGATTTTGAGAATTCCTTCAGATCAAATTTTACAAAAGTAGTAACTGATGTTCAGTGTTAATATGACTTTACTTACTGCTGTTGTTTAACCCCAGCCAGCAACTAAGCCCCACACAGCCGCTCGCTCACTCCCCCCCGGTGGGAAGGGGGAGAGAATCGGAAAGATAAAAGTGAGAAAACTCGTGGGTTGAGATAAAGACAGTTTAACAGGTAAAGCAAAAGCCATGCACGCAAGCAAAGCAAAACAAGGAATTCATTCACCCCTTCCCATTGGCAGGCAGGTGTTCAGCCATCTCCAGGAAACCAGGGCTCACACGTAATGGTGACGCATAACGTCACTCCGAACGACCCCCCTTCCTTCTTCTTTCCCCAGCTTTATATGCTGAGCATGATGTCATATGGTATGGAATATGCCTTTGGTCAGTTGGGGTCAGCTGGCTGTTTCCTCTCCCAACTCCTTGTGCACCCCCAGCCTACTCGCTGGTGGGGTGGGGTGAGGAGCAGAAAAGGCCTTGAGTCTGTGCAAGCCCTGCTCAACAGGAACGAAAACATCCCTGTGTTATCAACACTGTTTTCAGCACAAGTCCAAAACATAGCCCCATACTAGTTACTGTGAAGAAAATTAACTCTATCCCAGCCAAAACCAGAACACTTACTTTGCTTATAATTATAATTTTACTTATACCATACTACATAGTGCTTAAGGACTAGGTTTTGGTAGCCTTAAATTATGTGGAAGAGCTCTTTAGGCAAAAACTCACTCTTACTTTAGTAAGACCAGCTGGCTGGTTTTCATAGAATGCATCTACAGTGACTTTGAGTTTGATCAGTGGAGTTACTTTTGAAATAACTCTTCATCATCCCCACTTAGCAATTTGTTCATGTTTTGTAAGTCTGGGAGCACAAGAATTCGATTCTTTTTAGAAAAAATCTAAACCAGAAAATGCTCTCCAGGAGTATATCTAAGGCACTGCAGGCACTAACAGGCATTCAGTCATCGTATCAGATTAGAGCCAGTCTAAACCAAAATCCCCCAAATTCTGAGTGTTTATTATTAATCTGCACTGCTTTGCTGTGCAGATCTGTTCCTCTCTTACTGTACTGTTTGGTAAGATAGACATCACCTTATATCTAAACTGGGTATTTCCATGGTGTATCACACCAGCTTGACATAAAACTACATCCCAAGGTTTATGGGGGAGGAACCCCATCTGGCATTCAGAGATTTTATCAACATTTTTCCAGTATCCGTGTTAAAGTAACAGTTACAGGCCAAATTTCAGAAGTAATATCTGTGATTGTATTTACTTCACTGATGATTTTGAGGTGTTCCATTTCTTTCCATGTCTATATAAAACTATTCAGAAAATCTTCTTTTCAGGAAGACAGCTCATTTGTTAAAATTAATCAGTTTCATTCCAAATATTCATTCATTTTCGAATTCTCTTTCAGCTTCTGATCTGCATTGTGAACATAAGAAAGAACTTTGCAAACAGTTACACTACAATCAGTTTTCTTAGAAAAAAGGCATTGCAAGAAATTTTCAACTTCAAGTCCTGGGCTCTGTTAATTTTATCTCAGCAAATAAATCTATTTTCCAGAGAAGAATTTAATCAATATACTATAATAACTATTTAGAGCTGCCATTCAAATGTTTACCACATATTATCTTTGTGAAATGGCACACGTAATTGCAGAGCAGATAAAGTAGTTGTCTTTGCTTCTGATATCTACAACCCAGTATCCTAAGAGTATAACACAACCTAGCCTTCAGCTTTAACTGAAAGCTAGTTTATTTTGTGAATGTACTTTCTGATTCCTTTTAAAGTTATTCTGATTATAAAAATGGATATTACTTATAGATATTGAGCATTAATTTATTTGTTTAAGAAGCTAATAAACCTCGGGATATTTATTCCCCTTGTAATTGTATTAAGTAAATACAAGTTTCATTGTGAAACATAAAATCATCATGAATTGAATGAAAACATTAGAAGAAACGAGTTTTCTGAAGTCAAAACTGCTTGAAAATTACTATTTTATTATTTTGGATCAGTTTAAATACAAAGTGTTTAAACAACAAAGTGTTTAAAATACTAATGCCAGGGGTGCAAAAAAATGCATAGTCAAAAAACACAGCTTCAATTCTTCTGACCACTTTAAGAAAAAACAAACATTGCTGAAAGTTATAAAACTTTGTAATATTTTCATTTTCTAGTCCACAACAACTTTGAGTTATCTTCTGAAATGAGACTTGAAAGCACAGCACTGATAAAGTTTTAGAAATGCTGCTTTCCCAGAATTAAACTGGAAAAAAAAGCAAGAAGTATTTTAGCAGAGATCAGCTTTTACATTTTTTTAAACATATTTCTATCTTGACTTAACTGTTCATGATCAGGAATGGAATGAAATACTCCAATTTTTCTAGTTTTTTACTAGTTTTCTCATTATGTCTATTACTATCCTTTTGTCTGTTCTTATCTAATTACTTAGGCAGTGCGGCAACACAGCAACTAAAGGAAAGGCAGGTTATCAATAGATTATTTTAATTGTAGGACTGAAAGGTATATATGATATATATAAGAGAGAATTAAAAAAGTGAGACCTCAGAGAACGAAGTTTATTGCCTTCTATCAAGGCAATCCCAGAAAAACAATGGAAGTACAGTCTACAAACATCACAAGAAAGACCAGCTGTTCCCTGGTTTGCCATTTTCTTTGTAACTTAGTTTTGCAGATCTCAGCCTAAGTACTTTTGTGAAGAAATTATATTCTTTTTCATGAAACAGTTCTTTTAACAGGGCAATTTCACTAAACCATAAGACTCACTTAAAATCATCCATAAAAACTTTGAAAGACTTCAGTGATTGGGAATTTATCTGTTTACTTGACTGTAGTGGCCTAAAAATCATTAAGCCACTACCTATCTCTCAAGGAAGGGTCTTGCAATACAGCAGTTTGAATTTTGGGCTATTTTTAAAATACATCTATTATTTTAAATACCTTTTGAAACTGAAGAAATGCACTAGTTGAAGTATATCTCCAATATCAGCATCTAATGTTACCTAGTAATAATTAAAGAAAATATTCTCTAGGAAGAAAAGGTCAAATGTATTGATTATTATTGGATACCCCTGAGGTGATTTTTGAAAGTTTAGGAAATTGAGGAAGATTTTTATGCATGAAAATCAGTGCTTTTTTTTATATAAGAAAACATTGAAAGGAAGTGGTTTAGATCATCTAATTTCACTGTCTCAATTCTGCATCTGGATTCTTTTTTAAATTTATCTAATAAAGCTCCGTTTCATTGAGATTTTCCAAACTCATTTTTATTCCTTCCCAGTTGTAACATAAAAGACAAATTAAAAACAGCATGGTATGTCATAATCATTGCATCATTCTAGTGGAGTCGTGGCAAATTACATGAATTTAGAATCTTCCATAAGAATATATTGCTGTCAAACAGTAATTGTCTGCAAGAGGAATAATATCAGAAAATAGATCTTAATTGCAGTATTGGTAAAAGGCACAATGTAGACTTCTATTTTATCCAATCCACCATCCTATTTGTCTTCTAAGAAAATCTGAATAACCATATTGGTTCAGATCAACCACCTGTCTAGATCAATCCTCTGCCTCTCAGATTCAGACCAGGAGTTCTGACTTAGCAGGGTTTTGGTATGCTTCTTGTTATCAAGTATTTACCGGGAGATGCCCTGAAAAATTTCCTGAAGACATGAAAGCAGCTAAGTTAGCAGCAGGACAAAGAGGTACAAAAGACCTTTATTGTTAATTTTTCATTTCAAATAGGTCTGGCAAAACATGTTCATCAACACTTAAAATTTAAAAAAATGTTGTATTAAAAAAAAAAGAAAATTATGGTTATCGAGGAATTTAAACTGATAGTTAAAAATCAACAGAAAGTCCTTAATGCAAGGAAAGGAAAATGATACTGAAAAAAAAAAGACAGTCTTTGATCAGAGAGGCCATTTAAAATAATATGGTATGCAGTTATTTTTAATGACGTTTAAAAGCATAAATGAGGCTTAGCATTATAGAGAATAAAAAATTAGCACTAGACTAAGTCGTGTATTTTCTTTAACTTTTGGAATAAAATTCTTCCAAATGTCAGTAGCATCATTAGCATTTAAAATATAGGTCAGCTTTTCCACTGATGGTAAATGAGAATCTAACTGGTTCCCGCCAGTTTTGAAATTAACAATGTATTTAAAATTCTCAGTTTTCTATTTTTAAAGGAAACTACCAAATTAATTTTATTTTAAAATATTACAGTAAGCTTAAAAATTAATTATATAGACTAAAATATTAAAATATAAAATAATCAATTCCAAATGAACTTTTAACACTCATTACATAAATTCTTGCCTTTGACCAATAATTAAAATAGAGCCTATGAAAAAAACCTGCCCCAGTTTCATCTCAGATGGTTTCAAATCTGAGGGTTTTTTAAAAAAAGACATACAATTGTTATTTCCAAGACATTTAAAAGACATTTTCTTTTTAATCTGTCAGCTTTTGGAGGAATAAAATGCCTCTCTATTTTAAGTAGCCCCTCATCCTGCAACAGACTGGCATCACGTGCAGCTTTTTTAGAACAACCTATGCCATTAATTAGCTTGTCTTCTACACAGAGTTTTGGTGACTAATCTCTAGGCCACTTACAGGAGGATTTTGTGATTATGTCTTTACAATTACAAACAATTTTAAGTTTGTTTGTCTCCTTATATTGGAGAACTGTTTCAATTGCAACTTTTCCTATGGCACTGTGTTCAAATTTCATTTTTCTTTGCTTGTTTCCTCTCCATAAAAAAGATACACCTCCTTTCTTCTGCTCTTGCCCCTTACTATTCCTCCAAACAGAAAACTGAATATGAAAATGTAAACAGCGCCAAGGTGTGGAAAAACCCCAATTCTTGCTTTAGTCTCTACATGACTGTATATATCTGAAAGATATAACACAGAAATACAAATAGGACATTGCAAAAGATTCTCTTTAAGTAAACGTACTTGTAGCACTCAAGTATGTTGTATTTTCTACGTTATTCTCCATTTAGTTATACACTACTGTAGCAGACAGAGGAAATCACGCAGCCAATCTATGGATTATGTAAAGCAAATGAGACTAGTGAACCAAAATGTCCCATGAAGCATCTTGTCCCATGAATCCTTAAAATCCTACAGACTACCTAGTGGCACAGATGAAAACTATTTTCATTGGAATTGGGAACAGTACTTGATCTCAGACGACTTCTCAGCTGAACTGGAAAGCCATTCAGGATTGAGGGAAATAATCATTGATAGCTTCCTCTGCCGTTAATACTTCCATTCTCATTTCTTGCAATAAATTATTTATATGAGTATTTAGTGATAAAAAAAAAAAAACAAAACAGAAGCTGTTTTTTCACAGTTGTTCATTTTAGGTAATATCTATGTTACCACACACGCTTTTTTCTCATTGTCTCTTATTTCTGATTCATATCCATAATTTCAACTCAGATCCCGAGAGGCATACATTGATAGGATTCAGTCGGGAACTGCAACATTGTAAGGCATAAAAGGGAAGATATGCTGCAACTGGCTTCAGTCCTTCAGTACAGAGAATCAACTGCAACTTCTTTTGCCGCTTTCTTACAGAATGTGATTTTTGTTCTAGCAGTTTGGGTGCTCCTCATGACAGCAGTTCAAGCTGGCTCTTCTTCCAGCTTCCATCATTAATTTAAATGCTATTGAATTAGACTTTTTCCTGAAGTAACAACATACTATCTTTCAGTAGCAAAGGACAGTAATCTCTAACATCATTTAGAGATTTCTGTTAGGGAAGAACAGGAGTGGAAATTTGAGCCCGAGGTGATGAGAAGACCAGCAGGTCAGTGTCCCCACTGATCAGGGTGCCATCCCACCGAACCCAAGCGAGGTGAGCAGAGAGGTCTGGGGACAGTAACGAGGTCCAGCCAAGAATCCTGGGGTCAGCATATAATTCTGTGAGAAGTCAAGCTTTGAAATCAAGCCAGCAAGGCAAAGCCAGAAGTGACAAGATCCAAGACCAGGCACAGCATATCTATAATATTGCTTGGATACGGATCAAGGACAAGGGCCTGAGCTTAAGCAGCTTCCAAACCAATAGGTGGATGGTGCATAGATGAAGGCCTCCTAAGAAGCTTCTCACAGCTCTCTCCCACAACTTAGCTGTTTTCACAAAAGTGTGCTACAAGGTGACACAGATGCACCCACGCACAGCAGAGTAAACAGCTGTCCCTGGAGCCAATGGGGAAGAGGTTGCAGGGGAGGATAACAAAGGGTTAAATAGGCTGGTCAAGGCAATTACGGTGATGCACTCAGGTTCCTGATGCTTTTAATAATAAAAGCTTTTGTCTCTACATTAGGTTACTCCTTTGGACTGTAGTAACCCAGGAATGTGTGAATTTTCTCTGGATCTGCAAACACTAAGGAGTTCTAAAGCGGACACCTGAGGACTGTTCTTGACAGAACCTTTTCCAGCATTGTATGTCGGCTGCAAGCCATGATCTAAATAAGTGTTTTGTTTCTTCTTCCCTGAGAACATTAATACATATAATTGTAGAAAAATTTAGGTTGGAAGAACCTCTGGACTTTTTATACCAATGTACTGCTAAAAGCAGGGGTAACTTCAAAGCTAGATTTTCTCAGGGCTTATCCAACTGACTTTTGAAAGTCTCCAAGAATGGTAAATACATCTCTCTTAGCAATCTGTCATAGTGCATAGCGATGATCCTTATGTCCTATCAAAAATTCCCTTATTGCAACTTGTGCCTATTGCCTCTTGTCCTTTCACTCTGCCTGGCCCTGTCTTCTCTAGGACCCTCTGTTATGCAATCAAGGACAGTAATTAGATTCTCCCCATCCAGGTTAATCAAAGCAAGCTCCTTCAGCCCTTCCTCATAAATTACATGCTCCCACCTAATGACCTGACCTTCTCCAGCTGGGAAAATTTCCCTTATACAGCAGGAGATCCAAATCTGGGTGCTATATTCCATGTAAAATCTCACAAATGCCAACAACTGGGAATATTCACTTCACTCAACTTGCTTTTGATAGTACAGCACAGAATACATTTCACCTTCATTGCTAGAAGGATACGCTACTGATCACGTTCAGAGATTATATATCTGGGTGGTTTAGAGCATTAGTTCATCTAAGGAAGATATTCAGTTCACAAAGCAGTTCTGTGTTCAATAACTGCGCAGACCCTCCAAGAGATTTTTGTTTTCGTTTGAAAAGTATGTCACTAAAGATGATCAAATCTAGTTTACCAGTTTCAAGTATTCCTGTCTATCAGAGATATGGAAGTCCATTTCAAATTCTGGACCAACAAATGTCGGATTTATACCAAGAAAAGAGAACAAATAATCAAAGAATTAAATTTAACTATAAATGGCTGGAACTTGCTGTTCTTTCCCGTGATATTTCAGTTATGTTGATATAACTGTCTTTAATACGGTTTAGCTAATTAAAGCAGGGTAAAGAGAACAAGAATCAGACATTATACAGCTGGTGCATTTACTACATATTTTTTACAAACAACTAAGAGATCTTCAGATATTTAGTACTCAGTTTTATGTGATTTTCTTTTTCCTTTTCCTGTTAACCACTGTGCAAAGCACTCACTTAGCCACAAACATCGCTACAAAGTCCATATCAATGGTACTGGGGTAAGGTAAGGCTGTAGCACAGAGGACTCAATAGGCTATGTCAATGTGGCTTTCATTCCACTTGCACACTTACACATTTCTCTAATTCATAACTTAACAATAAAATCTCCACTAATTTAAAGGGGACCTGAATTTTTACATATAAATGTCATGAAACATTAATGTGCTTAACATCATGTCATCTGGGGACACTAGAACAGGAGACTTTAAATTGGTGCAAATCTCTTTATAGCTTTCTCCATCCCCACCATTTCCGTGTTTAAACCAATTTAAATCTGCTCCTTCTCCCTAGCCTACAAGTATATTTCTTCAAAACATAAAATACTATCTCCAAATTTTCTTTGGCTGCTTACCAAAAAAATTCTGCTTCAATTTGCACTTTTTCTATCAGTTCTAATGACTTTTAAAGCCTATCTAAATTTTGGAAAATGAATTCTAACAGGGAAAATATGTTATTTCAGTTCTTCCTTGACTACAATAATGTTGGATTTAAGCTGTTTCAGCAAATAGCAAATTTTCATTTAAAAAATAAGGGAAAACACAGTTTTTTATTAGTTTAACCTTATTTCACTATTAGTTTTGCATGAAAAAAGTGGAAAAACATTTCATAGATTATTGTTTTGTCTTCTCATCAAGCCATGGCAATATTTGAGCTGTTTTTAAAAATACTGAAGTAAGACTTAAACAACTCAACAGCTGAAAACATAAATTAGGGTAAAATTCTTCATTTAAGGATCAGCAAAACATGTTAATTTACCTAAAAGTATCTCAATGTGATGTGAAATAAAAGAAAAAGTGAATTAAAATATAATAAATATCCACTTACATTACTCCAAAGCTTTTGGGTTTTTATTTCATATGTATTACATTGCTCTGGTGAGCCTCTTATGAACATCTACAGAATCACAGTAAAGTTTAGTTTAGAGAGGACCTCGGGGAGTCATCTAATCCAATCCTGTGTTGCAGGTAGGTCCAGTTAGATTAGATTGCCCACGACCACGTCCAGCTGAGTTTTGAATATCTCCAGCATCTATACAACCTCTTCTATATTTGATCACCTTGGGAAAAACAATTTTCTTATATCTAACTAAAATTTCCCATCTTCCAGATTGTGCCTGTTTCCCCTTATGCTGTCACTGTGAACCTTCAAGAGGAGTCTGGCTTCATCTTCTCTATTTCCTCCTATTAAGTAGTTGTAGACAGCAATAAAGTCTCCCTCCCCTTAGCCTTTACTTCTTTAGATCAAAATGGCCTAGCTCTTTCAGCCTCTTCTTGCACATCACAGACTCCAGGCACCTAAGCAGCTTGGCATCTCACCTCTGGACTCACTCCAGTATCATTCTTGTACTGGGGACTCCAAAGGTGGAAGCAGCACTTCCAATTTGGTCTCACAACTACTAAATAGAAAGGAATGATCCCTCTTCCCTGGGCTCGCTGGTTACATTCTTGCTAATATAGCCCAGGATGCTGCTGGTCCTCTTTACCACAAGGACACACTGCTGGCTCATGTTCAGTTTGTCCTCCCGGACCCTCAGCTCCTTTTCTGTAAAGCTTTTTTATGACCAGGCAGCCCCCAGAGTATGCTGTTGCGTAGGCTTTGCATTTATCTTTCTTGAACGTCATAAGGTCACTGACAGTCCATTTCTCCAACCTGCCAAGGACTTGCAGCTCTAGCAATATATTGATTACTCTTCACCAGTTTGCTGTGAGAAGTGAACTTGCTAAGAGAGTGCTCTATCCCATCATCCAGGTCATTAATAAAGACATTAAACAGTATTGGCCACAGTATCGATCTCAGAGGGACACCTCTGTAACCAGCCATTGTAACAAAATTTTGATAACCACCCCTTGTGTCTGGCATTCCATGCAATTTTCCACCCACCTTACGGCCTATTTAGGCAGTCCACATTGCTCCAAATTGGTTTTAAATATCCTGTGGGACACTGTGTTGAGGATCTTGCTAAAGACAAGGCTTACAACACCCACTGCTCTACTTCATCCACAGAGGAAGTCATCTCATCTTAAAAGGCTGTCAGGTTGGTCAGTTAGTGCTGGCTATTCCCAATGAATTCTGCTCTTTGTCTTGCACACTTCTCTCTCAGTCCCGTGATTACTACTGCCAGCAATGCCATCGACCCATCCAAAGTGAAGTTCTTCCTTGTTTGTGATAGAAGGAACAGCAGACCATCTCCTCTAGCTGGCTTCCTGCATCAAGAAAGATACGCCTTTGGTCCTAGTGCTCTTAGTCTTGGGACTTGAAGCTATAAGCACTGCCTCACTCAGAACTAAAGAAAGCCTAAACAGGGTCTTAGCAACAAACACTCAGCTCCAAATGGTTGCTGGGCATGACCTGGGCATCTCAAGATTTCTCTCCTTCCCCTTCTCCTCTTTCTGTTTCATTTTCAAAGAGTAAATAGTGGAAGAGTTGGTGTTTGTAATTACTCTTTATCATGAGCCCCCAGCTACATGTCCTTAATTCTTGGTCTTAATGTTTTGTTCTATCCCATTAGCCCTTTTCCAGAGGTGTTTTTTTTTTTTAAGAAAGATGGAATAAATTGGGATTGCTCAACACAGCTGGAGAAAAAAAGAGGAAACACTGTAATCTTCAAGCACATAAAGTTTCTACAAAAAGGAGAGAAACAGTTTATTCTGAATGTAGAAATAATGACGAACTAGGATAGATTCCTGGGATCTTTAGAGCTCTCTCCACAGATGTTTAGTTAAAGTCGGACCAATATTCACTATGTAAGGTACAGTCAATCCTGGAGAAAAAATAGATTGCCTCTTGCAGTCCCTTCTAGACTGGTATCTGCTTCCCAAGTTTCATTTCACTCATTACTTTCACACAGAAGTTTAATTAAAAAATGACATTCTGAATGCCTTTAACATGACCGTTCATCCAACGGCAGATCCACAGCAGACAGAAAATTTGAAGGTTATGACAGTATTGATGCTTCTATTGGAAAGGAAATTTCTGTATCCACTTAGAAACATTTCTGAATAAAAGTCCAGTGGTACATTATCTAGAGCTAAGGATCTTGTAAAAAATGTAGATTTTCACTCTGTCTCCATTCAGAAACTTACTTTTTACATAATAGCCTATCACTTAATGTTAAGCCAGATGAACCTCTTGAATTGCAGATGTTTTCTACCTTTCAGCTCACAGAGTCAAAATCTGTTTCTCAGCACTAAGAAGTCAAACATCCAGGATAAAGCAGTGTAATTATCTGCACTGTCTCTGGCAGTGCTGGCAGTATCCAAGTTGTAAATACAGGATGTAAGACAAAAGAGCAACTGCCCTCTGAACTCATTTAAACTGGTGAAACCTCTGCATTGCCATATTTATCCAGAGCTCTGGAACATCAGTTTTAAAAATCAGCAGAAGGAAGCATTTCTTTTTTCCTTCTGTAAATCATTTTGCTTGCTTATTACACTCTTTCTTCAGCTGGAATAGGATTTAAAAAGTCTAATTACTAATTTGACAGCTTTTGTCAGCTGTTGTTACAGTCATAATAAAGCATTATCAAAGTATACACTGTATGTTCTCTTATTTCATTCTATGCAAACATTATCCATAACAACATTTACTTTAATAATTTGTTTTCTCTCAATGTTTTAGAGTTCAGGTGTCGAGACAGCAGAAGTGTTAGCAAGAGGGCTGCATGGTCTTCATTTCTTTCACCCTATCAGCAGCAACATGATGCTCATCAGGGGACAGGGAACTACTGGCTGGCTGTCACTTTGGAATCCAAGTTTAATACATAATCATGTTTTAAATCTAAATTACTAATTGTCAAACATTTAAAGCATAATGAAATTCAGCTCCCTTTGATTTTCAAAGTCAAATTTATTTCTTCCCCTAATCTTCATGCCACTTTAACCTAAATTAACTGGTTTAGTTGGCTAAGCAAAATTCAGAGCTAAACTGCTTTTTTAATTCCATTGTGGACCAACTTTCTAAATCTGAATGAAAACTTGTTTTTAATATATATATGATACACTGGGACAGATTTGAGCCATCTGTCCCAGTGTTTTAGAGTTCGACATCTGTGTTATGAAAATGGATGCTACCCTAACTGTAAAGAGCCTGGAATGGAAAGAAGACTGACAGAAGGTTTTCGATACAACTTGGAGACTTTCACACAGTAGGACATAGAGGAAAGCTGCCAGATGTTTAGTTATGCTTGGGACAGGCTATAAAATTAGCAGGTGCTAGGAACGGGATGAAAAGCCAAGAAAAAGAAATTAATTCTGAACCGTTTTATTCCCAGAGGCACCTGCAATTAAACAAAAGGTTGAACTACCATCAATCCAAGCAAAAGCAGACCTGTAACTCATTCAACTTATTTAATAATACTTGCCGCGGAAACAAAAAGCTTGGGAGAAAATATTCAGGAGTAGAATACTTAGAGAGGAATGCTTAGCTTTGGGAGTCCAGTTACGACTCTGCCAAAATTTGAGGTGATTTTCCACCAGTCTCTTTTTTGAAGGTCTCTTTTTTGAAGCCTTCATGCTAAGGCTTTGTTTTCTAAGAATCAGTATTTAACATATGGAATAATTCTGTCTCAAGAAGTATGTTCTAAACAACCTCCTCACAATGGGTATACACAGCAGTCACCACGAATCCTTCCTTCAAATTATACACCCAAAAGGCTTTTAATTTTGAAATGCCTAAGATATCAAGGAAAACGTGAACATTTTCTGAAATAATTAATCTATTGGGTCATAAGATATTATTCAGGATCAGATAAATCTGCTGCCAAATAGAAACAATCACCTCCCTAGTGTATGTCTGCTTGTACTGGGTCTGGCTGGGATGGAGCTAATTTTCTTCATAGCAGCTCGTACGGTGCTGTGGTTTAGGTTTGTGACCGAAACAATGCTGACAGCACACTAATGTTTTAGCTATTGCTGAACAGTGTTTGCACAGTGTCAAGGCCTTCTCTGTTTCTCACTCTGACCCCCCAGTGAATAATAGACTGTGGGGTGCACAAGAGGTTGGGAGGGGACATAACTGGGCAGATGACCCGAACAAACCAAAGAGATATTCCAAACGATATGACATCATGCTCAGAAATAAAACGGAGATGAGGGGGTTTAAGGAGGTTAGCCATCTTTTGCTCAGGAACTGGCTGGGTATCAGTCAACCTATGGAAGGTGGTGAGTGATTGCCCTTGCATCACTTGTTTTGTTTAGTTTTCTTTCTCTATACTTCTACTTCTCTTTCACTTATCAAACAATTTTTATCACAACTCACACATTTTCTTGCTTTTACTCTTTTTTTCTTCTTCCATCGTCCCATTGGGGGTGGGGAGGGGAAGTGAGTGAGTGGCTGTGTGGTGCCTACCGGGGTTAACCCAAAACACTGCTCCATGTCTAAGTAAAATAACTGTCATCAGAGACAAAACAGAGGTGAAGAGTAGCCCTGTCTCCCAGCTCTTTTAGTCCAGCATCACCTGTCAGCCCCCTGGAAAAAAATCCTATTTGAATTTATTATAAACATGGAGAACACAGTCTTCCAATGTTCATTATTGATTATAAAGCCTTTTTTCTAGCTAAGTCTATAAGAAGGTGATGCATTTCTTTAAAGAATTCTTGCAATAACCTGGAACTGCCTGACATAGCAGTCATGATAGACCTTCCCCTAAATTTCCCTTAATACAAGCAAGATTGTCAAATGCAGTTGACTTATTCCTTCTTCAGAGAAGAAGGAATAAGTCTGAGTGATTTGGGTTAGCCAAAAAATGCTTATTTGCATGCTGGTGTTACCAGTTTGCTGCATCAACCATATAGAATGCATTGCATGAATTTCCATTAGTTTGTGGCACTCAAAAATCTCATTGTAGGCAAGAGAAACACATCATATATGTAAAAGCAAGAATTGTTATTCCAATTAACAACTTAACAGCCTATTCAAAGAATTATAATTAATTCAACTTAAATGATTCTAATTTTTAGAGTTCAGATCTCATAACAGTAAAAAAAAAAATATATACAAAAACTCTAGCATCTTCCCCTTTTTCTGACATTATGCTTGCCTTTCCCTGTCCTACCAGCTCCTGGGGTCAATTCAAATGGGGTAGTGGAGTACAGAGAGTCATCAGCATCCCAAGTCTTTCACCAGGAGGCAGATGATGATGAAGTTGGTAACTTCTTTCTCCTCACTTTAGGGTCCTATTTTTATGATTGCTAGCACACTACACCTTGATTTTTCTTATTGGTCTGCAAGTGCACATTACTTCTGAATTTACGCTATGTGTGTCAGAGCTCTGAGTGCACTCATAGGCCTTAGCAGCCCTGACGAAGCCTTACCTGGGGCCCCCATTGGGGCATCCTCTGCCTCTTGCCCAAAGCCCCATTTAAGCCTAGGCCTTCAGTCCCTGCCTGGTCATGTATGTTGTAGGTGTACCTGTCTGTGGCCCTGCCTCTTAGTGGACCTTGGACCTATGGTGTAGGTAGCCTGTCTCCTGGGTGGACCCCTGGAATGTATATTGCAGCTAGTCCCCAGTCCCCATCTCCTGCAGCTCCTGCCTGGACACTGCACCTCGTTTGTCACGTCAATGGACCTAGTCACCAGCACCCGACTCTGCCCTCTGTGTTCAGGCCCTGGGCAGTAAGGGCACTGTGGATACTGGGTCACCCTCAGCTCTCGGCTTGTCCTCCCTTCTGGAGCCTCCCTGCTCCTGCTGATAATGCAATGTACTTATAAATACATTGAATACCTGTCATTTTTTCTCTCTGTTACCCCTAAGACTGGTCTTGCTCACTTCCCAGGGCTGCAGCCCTTTGGTGACCAATAACTGACTGCGGACATACTGTTTATAGCCCCGGGGCCTCCAGCATGGTCCCGTGTCTGTACTTTCAAGGATTCTGTTATCCCCTATGCCTGTACTCCTCTACACTGTTTTATTCTAGGATCACGGTTGTTTCTACACAGAATAATTATTGCTGTCTATTAATTACAAAATATGTATAGGAATAGGTTCTAGACCACACAATTGTACAAAGCTAAACCAAAGTTAGAACTGTATATGTAACAGTTATGTGGTCTAGAACTGTATACGTAACAGCTACGTTATTAGTCAATTACCATTACAGATAAACAAGCTAAAACAAATGTCTAAGAAGGTCAAGACAAATCCAAACAAAGCCTGACAAGTCCTGAGAACCATGGTTTTAGTTTAACATAAAGCTTGTGGCATGCTAAAAACTATGGCAATATTGTATTTACTGGGCTATGAAAGCTAAGCTGGGTTTAGCAAAGTCTAAAAAAGATACTCCATGGGAAATTGTGAGGAAAATGCACACACAAGACTTAAATCAGCCATGGACATATTTCAAGCAAAAGAAACCAGGAAACTGCAAGCTGATAAGGAAGATCTTCAACCTGAAACCATAAAGAAAGATAGTTACTCCTGTACATGGCACCAGAAAAAGGTGAACTAAGATGAAGCTGAGTGTATCTTAGGAAGATGAAGCAATGTGCCAGCCCTTTTCATAAAAATATTTAAGTGCCAAATTAATCTAGGTAGTGACGGGCTGATCTGAAGTGCTGAAAAGACTGCTGAAAAATAATTATCGTTAAGCAAATGTAACAAAAGAAATTATTCTAAATGCTTTTTCAATAGACTCATATAAGAGCATAAATATCATAACTGTATATTAGAATGATTGAGGATGAAACTGCTGTTCATCCCAGCAGATCAGGATAAAGGGTAATGATCAATTTAAATGTAAGCGTGACTGTGAAAACACCAGTACTTAATGGTGATTATGGCACTGGTAAAGGAGGAGTGAAGTGTAAGCCAATATAAAGTTCTTCTCTACTCAGAAAAGCTTTCAGGCATGTCTGGGACTTGAATAACAGCTAAATGTATTTTTAGGTTTGAGATATACCAAAACCTATTTTTCCTTTTTTAAAATGACTTTGAATAAAAAAATGCTTGGTACTTAAAATTTATAAAAATTAAATCTTAAAATTTAAAGCAAGATCAACCCTATGGCACCTCTGTGGACGCCTCTTCTTCCTGCCTCAGACCTTCCGGGTTGAACAGAACAGTACTGAAGCATGAAACATTTCACTGAACATAGTCACATGAAATTCAACTAGTTTGAACACAGAAATTGCTCACTGCATTTGAAAAAGTAATTGAGTCTCATGAAATACAGATAATTTATCTGTCCATCTTAAAGTTCTGCATGCCGTCCAGAAGCACATACTCTAATAAAGTATCTAAACAGATGATCAGTCAACTGTACATACAACTCCGGTTTCCAGTATCCTTTACCAGAAAGTAGGACAAAAAGTCCGAAAGAAAGAAAAAAGACAGCGAGGATATAAATATTTAGTTTATGAACAGCCAAAGTAATACCTAAGAAATAACCTGCCAGAAATAATTAAGATATTGTTTTTAATAACAAGGAATAAGGACAACAGTAAATTTGTTTTATCTGTTAAAATAGGGTCCATTGTAAACTCATCAATGGATTTAATCAGACAATGAGATGCTCTGTAAGGTCTCCTGTGTTCTGCTCTGCCTTGTATAAGCACATTTCAGTAATTGTTTCCACTGCCCTTTGTACCTACTAAATGAATGATGAATAGTTATTAAAAGTATGGCTCAGTAGGATTATTTATGTGACATATTTCACAAAATGCATGTTTAATTAAAAATCAGCAATGCAATTATGAACATCATAAAGGAAATAACAAAAGCAATATTAAACAGTTAATTAGGTGTTTTTTCTCTTAGAAATGAAGTCACGGTACTCCATGCGCATACATAAAATCCTTCATTGCAGGTATTTCCCTTACTTCTGTTGGTATTAGCAAAAATATTAATTGAAATGTGTGAGAATACCGGCTTTCACTGAACATCACTTTTGGGAATTAAGAATATTCAACTCAAATGAACAGAGCCAGTCTTCTACTCCCTTAACTTCTCATAATTTCACAGAAAAACCTGCTGTTTCCAGGAAAGCAATTTGTCCTCACCCATCCGCATTTGAGCCTCCTCCAGGAAGAGCTGCCCAAACGCCGGGTACCGGAGCCGCAGCGGCCGGGTGTGTACCCCACTGCCAGGCTGGGCCAGGTCACCTCACAGCCACCTGCTCTGCTGGACATGGAAACCCCTCCCCCATCTGGTCACATGACCAATTTCCTGCCTCCTTTTGACTCTGGAGGACGCCCTTTCTACCTCTGTCATAATCCACATGTTCTCAGGCTGCCCTGTGATTGGATGGCAGCTCTGGCTCCACCTTCAACCTGGAAGCACATTACAGCCAGAAAACCCCTCCCACATCCCCTCTTAGAGGCTGCCATTTTCCTTCAGCCATTTTGGAGTGCCTGTTTGAGGCAGCCTCCATCTTGTCACTGGGGTTGCCATTTCTCGACAATGTCATACCCCATGTGATCTTAGAACATCCATTGATTGGCTGGCTGCTTTTCAGACCCAGAAAGCACCTCCCTTTCCTAAAAGGGGCCATTTTGTCACAGGGGCCACAATTTTGTTACTGTCATACTCTATGTGATCATATCCTCTATGTGATCACATCCTCTATGAAAGTTGTTTTTCAGCCACTCTCTTTTTACTGTGTGTCATTGCTGTGCAGTAAAACATGTGAATTTAAACCTCCTTCAGTATCTACAATAATCGGTCTCATTTCACTAAATCTGTAAATAGCTTAGTCAAAAATCAGGTAACAAACAATACGGGCACAAAGGACTGTACCAGCCACTGAGGAAAGGACAGGGTTATGACTTCCTTCAAGGGCCTGTTGTGATAGGACAAGGGGGAATGGTTTTAAACTAACGGAGGGTAGATTCAGACTAGATATAAGGAAGAAATTTTTCACCACCAATGAGGGTGGTGAAACCCTGGCACAGGTTGCCCAGAGAGGTGGTGGATGTCCCATCCCTGGAAACATTCCAGGTCAGGTTGGACGGGGCTCTGAGCAACCTGATCTGGTTGAAGATGTCCCTGCCCACGGCGGGGCGGTTGGACTAGATGGCCTTTAAGGGTCCCTTCCAACGCAAACTATTCTGTGATCCTATTGCCATCTTCCATTTTTTATAGAGAGTTGTGCAGTTTGTATACGTTTATGTTTTATAAATAGAGTATATAGAATATAAAGGATCCTAAAAGGGAAAAGCAGGGAGTTCTCAGCATATTTCTCTATCCCTTAACCCACAGCACTGCAATTTTTATTCAAAGCATCATGTAATTTCTCTCTAATTCGGATTTCTTCTCTTATACCTGCCCTTTCCATGTAGCATGTAATATAAGCTACGATGTGGCTTTTGAAGTGTTAGAAAAATTAAAATTTTGACTTTCCACATTTATTTCTTTACAGTAAAATCACTCATCATCTATCCTTATGAGCTAAAAGACTAGTGCTGAAATAGTTTTTAATATGATCAATATTTCTCATATTAACTGTCCTCTAAAATGGAAATCAAGAAGTAATAAAAATGTATTTAAAAATTGAAAGATTCAGACAAATGCAACATAATTGGTGAAGCAATTATTCTAATATACAGTTGTGTTTTCTGACCACAAAACAACACAATTCATTAGGTGGTTTGAGCTCACCAACTCACCTACTTCCAGTTATCATGAGTACTATACTTCCAGTTTTTATGCAATTACATTTTTTTTAATTCCACTTACATTATACTCTGGGTTTCTTGTTCCATCATAATGATACTGCAACCTAAATATTAAAACCAAAAACAACAACAAAAATACCCCTATTTTTCTTACCAAGTTAAACATTCATTATAAAGGCATACCTGTTCAAGTATTTATTCAAAGCTGATAAGCTGCATAAATTTTTGAAGAGCCATTTTCTGCACCAGTTAACAGCAATGACACACTGTCAATGCAACAGTGATATTCCTTACACAAAAATATACACTAACCGTCAGAACAAAGAACTGATTTCTATAGTTAAATATGCAAACAAGAATCTACAGATCTGTATGCACCAAAGTTGCTTTCAGAATTGAACTTTGCAGCACCGGGTATATTTGAAGTCGCATTTCCATGCTGCCCCAAGCACTGACAGTCCACATGCACCAAGCCCAGCCCCACAGCAGGCAGCAGCAGGCAGTGCACTGCATTGGCAGTCTCTACCACTGGGCTGCAGGCTGCTGCAACCCAAGTCACAAGGGTGCTTGTTAGGAGGAAGACATTAAAGCTGCTGAAAAAATATTGTCAGCTGAAGGTAGGCTAGGTCAGGTAATGATAGTGTCTCCTCATACAGCAGTTTCTCTTTGTTTCCCACTAATAGAGCTATGGATTAAAGCCAGTACAGATAACTGGCAGTGTTTTAAGAGGAAGTTGCAACTAAATATGCATATACATGTCAGCTACAGATCACTGTGATGGGAGTATTTAGATTGACCAGGCTAGCCTTAATCTTTAAAAAAACCCAACAGACAAACTTTATTAAATTCATTCATTAGCAACACAGTTTATGCTAATGTTTAGTTCTTAATGATCAACCCTACAAATGCAAAAATGTCCATTTTTGACACTCATATTCTAACCTAGTCCTGTGTTTACAGTACAGTTAATGCTGTATAATTAGCACTGATGGCTATGGTCTTCATTGGGTCTGAGTTGTGGCCATGAAGGTGATCAGAGAAGTTGGAAGAGAAATGGGTTGTCTTTCTACTCCATCCCTCCTTGCTTATGCTTGATTTTCTATGCTCTTTGTCCCTTTGTCAGAAGGGGATCTTGCCTGCTGTGGATACTGTTTATCTTGGGATTGGTTGCATTAGTCATCATTCTCACACATCTGGCACGGTGCTCTGCCACCCCGATGCTTATCTTGTTCCTTGTTCTTTATTTTACAACTTTTTGTCATTCTCATGCAACTGCACCTTTCTTCTGTTTGCCTCTTTGGAGTCAAATTGCTCACATACTTATACGTAAAACATTTATGCATTGTGTCTGGCTGTGCCATCACAGTATTACAAAATACTTACATGCTGTTACAGTATTTTAATAAGCTTATGTTTGTGTTGGAGGCAAGCTAACAGTGCTTAATCCTTATTAGTGTACTTAGGAGTTTGTAACAGCAAAACTGGAGTGTCAGGGGTATTTTGCCTGGTGATTCCATGGCACTAAGGGAGGCATGCCTAATATTACCCTGGCAGTGATGACGGGTAATGTAATCTACCATTAATATGACAAATAAGATGCCAGATGTATAAACAAAGGAGTTTTTAGGTGTCACAGACTTTTGCTTTAACTACAGAAGGTGCTGGAGAAACAACAACAGAAGACTTGGAACTGAGGTGTTCCTCTATGTCTGAATTGTGGGCAAGTTACACACTGGGCGTTCAGTAAAAAGATGATTTTGGGTCATTAGAAGAAATTGAGTAGAACTTCTCACCCATTGTGCATAGGAAGTGTTGAAGGTGGCTCCTGTTCCTTTATAAAAATATTTTACAGAAAGCCCTACATGAGTATTCAAAGTATGGCTTACCTCTGTTTAAGTCTCTTACGCTAACATTTCCTACACAGGAGGGTAAAGGAAGATTCAGACCTTGTTCACAAAAGAAGACACAGGAGTGTGTGTTCTTTCCCCATCTTCCTGTGCAGGGGGAATGTAAAAACCGAGCATCCTGTATCCGTGTAGTAATCGGTGAACTGGAAACTTGCACCTGGACCCTTGGGGAAGGGCATCTTATTTGTCATATTAATGGTAGATGATATTACCTGCCACCACTGCCAGGGTAATATTAGGCATGCCTCCTCTAATGCTGTGGAATCACCAGGGAAAATACCCCTGACACTCCAGTTTTGCTGTTACAGCTATCACTAATGAAAGGAGCATACTTACCTTATTAAGAATAACAGGCTTCCAAAGCAGATTCACTTTCTGTTTCATCTGTGTTTGCTTATGGCACAAAAAGAAAGGGAAGAGAAGAAAATGAAGGAAAGGCTGCTTCAGAATAACACATTTTGGGTATGTTGATACAATACTCTAAGTCTTAAAAGATAATAACACTTCATAGAATTTTAATTAACAACAGAAAAATAATGATGAATTTTGCATTTCTTTACTTTATCAAAAGACTTTTAATTGGTGGAAAGTCACTGGGGTCCGGGAAAATAATGGAATAGCTCTGCTAACAACTTTCTCTTTCTCTGGCACTTCCAGTGTTGAAAAGCAATAGCTGTGTGAGTCATCAAAAGCTTATAGAATCAGTTTCTTTGCTGTGGTTATGAGATATCAGATATTGGATGGTGCCTGAAAATTGGAAAGAAGAAATTTTATACGTTGTTAAAATTGGATGAAATAAACCTATTGGGTAGCGTTTGCAGAACAATCGTTCTGTTTGAAAAAAACAATATAACAAAACTAATATTTTCAGAGTGTCAGCTCAAATATTTTGGCATTTTAAAATCTTGTGTAATGTTGCTAAAGACAAAAATACTCTACTTCTATTGTGATTTGTGGTGGAGTGTCCTTGATATAACTTTATTTAACTGAGTTACACTCAGTGATAGGCAAACTTCTTGGTTAAAATGTGAAAGGGAACTGACAGAGAGGGTTTTTTAATTTGTTTTCATTACTGATTGTATCCAACTGTATTTGAACAGTTAATAGAACAAAGTTCATAAAGTCCTCATAATTTGGCTTTGAACCAGAGTTTGTTCTTTGATTCCTGTATTCAGTGTACCCATATCCTGTACAGTGGTTTGAGAGACCAAGGGTTTCAACAAATCATTTTAACATCAGAGTAAAAATACAGAGATTTTACAGATACAGAGCACCAGTGATGTGGTGTTCTATAGCACTGCAAAAGGACCAAGAGGACTTCTTTCCTATTAAAAAAATCTTTCCTGTAGGGCAGATCCTCAGATTCTTTTCCAGGCAGTGGTGTCCGTTTTTTTGCATAAGCATTCAACTCAGACTAACATTGTGTTGCAAGAATACACTGGCTTGTCTTTGTGAAAAGAGGGAGATTTGGTACAAATGTTTATGGGTGGATAAAATCAGCAACAGACTTCAAACTATCTTAGGCTCAGATGAAGGGAAAAAACATTTAAAAGGTGAAAGATAAAACACAGAGCAAGTGAGAAGCTCAGAAAGTCTGACCAAAGGATGGGTGGGCTGCTACTGGAGCTCACTCCAGTAGAGTTGCTGAACAGGCCAGTCCATGTATCCCATTTCATTAGTCTCTGATCTCAGGTTTCTTCTAAAGGAAACACCAAGGACGAGCAGCTTAGGAGAAGCTGCCTAAGGAAGCTGCTACAAGAATGCAGTCTCTTGGAGGTCACATTGTCTCATACCATCATCAAAGCCCGGGCTTAGGTTTTTGAATAGGTGCCATGCAAGACATACAAGGGCAGCAGGACTAAGAAGAGGCTTCTAGTGGGAAGGTAGGTCTGACACCTGACATGGTTTTCTAACACTGTTTGCTCTAGGCAATACATGTGTCCCATGGCATTTATCTCAGATTAGGCTCAAGTGCTTGAGAAAGCATAAGTAGAAGCCCTTGAGAAGGGCTCAGTAGAATCTGTCCAAGGAATAGGTGGGGCTGCTACTAGAACTAATCCTCCTCGGGGGTGGTGTCTCCAAAGACACTGGGCTCAACAAAGGCTTAGGTCACTGACAGGGAGGGATCTAAAATGCTCAGTAAGCATGTGTTCACTCAGAAAAGAAGAGTTAAGGGAGAACTGCTTGAGCTCACCCTCAAGCTGTGTTTTGCCTGGGCAATCAGGGTGTCCAGGGCCATTAGTGTCTCTGTAAGGTCAGGTTTCTGAGGAGAGGTCTGAGACATTCAGAAATGGAGGGGCTGAGAAGAAATTGCCTATGGAGAGAGGGCTGTTTCTAGAGCTCCCTTGCCATCAATGTTTCCAACTGAGCAATTAGAGTGTCTCATGTCTTCAAGCTCTTTATACGAGTTAGAGATGGAATTCATGCAGGAAGTGGGAAGGTCAGAACAGCAAATGGTGAACTGCAGAGAAAAGCTGAGGGCTGGTACCAGTTTGCATCCTCATGCAGCGCTTTACCTGAGGATCTGGGTGTCCCATGGCATTAGCCTCTGTCTACGGTTAGGGTTCTCAAAAGGACTCATGAGACACTCTTAGAAGAGATTCCCAAAGTAAAGAGAGAGATAATATTAATATTAATACTATTGTTACACTGAAATAATGTGTAGGGTAATAAAATAGCTCTACCTTAACAAATCTACATCTGGATAACAGCTGGAGGACCTGCCAAAAGCTCAGCTAATGTTAAGGTTTAGGGTTACGTTGTAGTTCAGGGTAAGGGCTAAGAACAATAAAAAGTGAGTCTATGGAAAGGGTCTGTCAAAGGGAGCTGTAGTCTACAGAAGGAAGTTCTTCCATGGAGATTTGTTTAATTTGGGCAACAGTTGAAGTTCTCGGCTAAGCCTTAGATGCGAATTAGGGTTAGGGTTCCTGTTGAAGGAGAGAGAAAGCCTAGAGTTTCATTTGAAATGGATCTGCAAAAGGACTGCCAAATATAGGTGTCCACTGCAGAAAGAGTTGTTTCCTGAGGAACTTTTTATTTGGGAAATGCCTGGGGGTTTACAGCAAAGGATTGAGGTTAGGGTCACAGTTATGGAGAGAGCAAGAGGAAGCCCAGAGCTCCAGTTAGACTTAGTCCAGATGCATACTCACAGAGATTGCATAGGCTGCAGGAAGAATCATCCCTGCAGAATTTCTTTCTCCAGTCAATGACTCGGGGTCCTCGGCAATGGCTAATCTGAGCAGTAAAGTTAAGTTTGAGAACCGGAAAAAAATCTCAAGCTCCAGTCAGAGATGGTCTTCAAGGGGGTTGCCAAAGGAAGGTGAGGCTGTGAATTCTTCCGAGAACTTTTTTATCTGAGCAATGGCTGAGGGATCTTGTCTATAGTGTGGCTAAGGGTAAGGGTTAGTTTTAGAGCTTAGGTGAGGGTTAGTTTTGAGAACAAGAAAAATCTAGAGCTCAAGTCACACCAGGACGGTCACAGGGCTGCCAGAGGCAGATGTAAGCTACAATAACAAAACCTCCCCTGAGAAAACTTTCATCTAGGCTATGGCTGGGTTCTCTGGTAAAGGCTTAGGCAAGCATTGGTGTGAGGGTTAGGGATAGGTTTATGGATCAGCTTGAGGGGAAAAAAAAACCCTTGATCTTCAGTTGAAGCAGGACTGGAAGAGGATGACAAGGGTACTTGCAAACTGCAAAAAGAATATTCCCCTGAGAAGTTTTTCATCTGGGCAATGGCCTGGGTCCCTTGTCTAAAGGTCAGCTGAGCGTTCAGGCAGGATTGAGAGAAAGGAAAAACCATGAACTCCAGTAGCAGTGTCTCTGCTGAAGTGAAGCTGGCAAGATTCCTTCCATTTCTTCTTCCAAAGTAGGTAATAATAACAAAATTGTGTATGCCAAGGTAATTCTTATCAAATAAATGGATTCCATTCTCTGATTCAAATTACCAGTCTAAGATGAGCTAAGGCAGCAAGACTCTCTTCTGAAATAAGCTGTGTGTCCCTTTGCCATATTTAATGATATAACCTATATAAAATCTGAGGCACAAGGAAGAATCAATGCTCCTGACAGTTCGACTAAGTATGTTTTTCACCAATGATCCAATGCATACTATGGGGTAGAAGAATAATGTAGTTGTTAGAGAGACAGTAACAGTTCTGCATTCTTAATGTATTCCTCCAGAAGTGCATCTGCTACACATCACGGGCACTTTCAATATTTGGAAGCAATAAATTCAATTAATCTTTTTTAAAGAATGTACAGAAAGCTTAAGCAGGACTTCAAGATATGAAATATATGTAGTACACACAAAAATTAGGCATCTAAGTGCCTCTCACCATCTGCCATGAAGCTTGCCTCTATCTTTTCTACCCAGTGGGTATAGCTACCTGTGCTACCCTGACTGTGAAATGGGGGAAAGCTTATTCCCTCTGCAAAGAAAGAAGCTTGTCAGTGACTGCGGTTTTGATGGTTGAATTAGTCATAGTCTGTTTATATTTTGCAATTGTTTCTTTCTTAAAAAGAACAACTTTTCCCTTTCCAATAAATGATACATTTGAGATATTCCTCTGCTAAGAACTACATTTTCTACATTTGTGATAAAATATCCCAATTATTTGGTAACTGAAGGTAATTTGCTTTGTAATTTATTTACTTTCCCTTGTAATATATAGTGTATACTAGACCCTACAATGAATCAGACCCATAAATATAACTTATTACACAAATATTTACATAATAAGAATGAGTTTTACTCTTAATGTGGGAGGTAGAAATACAGAGACACTACTTGACTTGCTTCAGGACATGCAAGTAGTAAAAGGCTGTGGTGGGAAACTAATTGGTGAATCCTAAGTCAGGCTCATTCATTAGGCTACATTGCTATTTTCTATAAAGGTGATTATTCACTTTTTTGGTTTTTTCCCCCAAAGAAAGACCAATGAACCAAGAGTTCAGTGATGAACATAAAAAATTAAGCAACAGTTAGAAAGTCCAGATCATTTTTTATACCTCTTTGTTTAATTCAGAAGTGAGAGAACTCTTGTTAGACAGTTTACGAAAAAACATCTTTTGATCAAGCAATCCTAAATCAAGAGTCCTTGCAGTATCAGTAGATACCCAAACAGTCCTTGCAAAGCTTTAAATATCTTTTTCCCTGAACCTGAGACATGAGAGCTATCCAAATTTCAACTCATTTTTTAGAGGTTATTTTGTCAAGAGTCTGAGGCAACTTGCAGCAAATATTTCTTTTTCAATATTTTGGCATAAATATTTTGGATTGAAACTCTACCTTACATCTTTGTTATGAATGTCCATTGAAGGCAAAAGACTGTCAGAAGAAGCTGTTTATAAAAGTGCTGCAAATTGGGTTGAGTTATAGAACAGTTCCAACTTTTTCCACTATATCATCACTGGCATGCTCAAAAATGAGCTTCTCAAGGGAAAATAGACTGCATGATATCAGGTCATGATGAATTACAGTAACAACTGGTGTTTCTTTGTTGCATTAACTGTTCATTATTATTTTAATTAAAATGGAATTCAAATCAAAATTCATATTCTGATACCATTTTAAATCCAGCAAATAAAATTTTCTGTTTGATACTCTTAAAAATGTTTGTATAAATGATTTAGTTCCAAAACATGTTTCATAATAACAAAAACAAACAACAAAAAAAGTGAATTAGTATCACAAAGGGTATTCACATTTGTCATGGAAAATAAAAGCTTTTTTTCTCATCCTTTTACGATGTTTGATCTGCCAATCTTATGTTACATTGTTACAACTTAGTGTACACCTTCATTGATTTAAATACTTGCAGTCAATTAAGAAGGAGTTATTTGGAAAACCAAAACCTGTCCCCTAGCATTTTGCTCATGTGTTGCTCACTCACCTGTAAATAGAACTTCTGATATACTTCTTACAAGGTTAATAATGACTTATTAACCGTTATACAAATACAGTGAAATTATGGGAGTCAATGTTTTTTGAACAGGCTCTTAAGGCCATTTTAGTTTTAATTTGCAGCTTGAAGAGTTATGATATTGTTATGATGTTTATTATGTCTTTGACATATGCAAACTAAAAAGCAATTACAAAACAGTGTCTAGAGCTAAGGATTTGCTTTCACGATGTGTAATTATTACAGAAGATTCTACTAATGCGACTAAGAATAACGCTACAGTTTGGTCTCTAATGTTTGCTGATATATATGTGTGGGCTATGTAAATCCGTTAAGCAACAACTGGTATGTCTTTGGAGAGCCATAATGAAAATCCACTTTAATTCTATTTTTCTCTCACAATTTCACTGACTTGGGAAGATTTCTTCCTTTCTTTTTTTAGCAACAGAAGATAGCTCATTCCTTTATGCAGAAACCACTAGCTGGTCAAATACTCAGGAGGACCTCAGACCTCTGATTAATACCTAAGAATCTACAAATTTTGCCCATATTAAATTGGACTGTAGTGTCCTGTAGACCCATATAAGTTTATATGAGCAAGCTTAATTATGTAGCTAAATCTCTTTTTCTGTCTGAAATGTGCCAGGTATGGATTGGGCTGCAGTGCTATTCCTATCTACAAGTCTGACTTCTGATCTAGGTCTTTCTTATTGTGGCTTATTTGACTCTAAGAGAGTCAAAACCTGGAGATCAGAGAGCGCCAAAAGCTCTGGTAGAAGAACTGCAATAAGCACCTTGAAGCAGATTATGGGAGATATGCTGGCTAATAAAATGGCTTAATAGTCTATTAGTTTACCCTAAGCTCCATATTACTGCGACTGATTATTGTTTGTTACTGATTTTCGGGTGAGTTTACCATTTCAATAACTAAAATGCAAGTGTCCCTTGCAGGGGACTGTGCTGCTACCCTAAACACTGATTGAAGAACATTTAAAATAAGCTCTGATATATCTATGCTGTACAGCAATAATGCTGCTCTGAATGTGCCCTAAGTCAAACAAACTGCTGTGATGACATCAGATAGGGGAGTATAGTTTGGGAGATATGCTCTGGGGAAAAAAGAATTTCAACAGCATTCAGCTAGTTCCTTACCTAGAGTTCCTAGCACCTCGTTTTTTTTCCCATCTAACAAAGACGAAAGAAGTTTCTAAGGATTGATCCTGGAAACTCTCTCGTCTATGCATGTTAACTTTACAGCAATGACTTTAAAAAAAAAAAAAAATTAGCATTTAAGCAGGTGTTTTAAAGTGGTCTGTAAAACATCAGTCCTTTAAAATATCTTTGCGTACTTGAGAGAACTGCACTTTGCCTGATAATGTATCCAAGCAAGTGCTATAATGTACTTTCATAACTTAGATTTATATTAATTAGTTTATTGCAATGGAAACTTTTTTGTTTGCTTCTAAAACGTGTTCTTGAACATCCAAAAACTAAATGGAGGGGGAGATAGAAGACTTTTTGTCATACTTGTTGTTGCAGAATTGATCTGTTTCCTTCTGCTAAAAAATAAATCAAACAAAAAAGTCAAATAAAGCCCAACGACACTTTTTTGAAGCATTTTTTTCCTCCCCTTTTAAAAAGCAAGTGCAGTACTGGGTTGATGCTGCTCAATGCTTTTCTAATGAAGCATCAGAAGCTGACCTCTCTCTTCCAAGTAGATAGAGCAGGTGATTGCCCAGGGCAGCAAAGTGTTTACTGAATTTTATTTGTATGAATGGCTGAGGGATCTTGCACATTTTCTAGTCTGCCTATGGAAATACCTACTTCTGACCATAGTAAAATACATTTCCTTTCTAATTTAACAACGTGTGGCAGCAGAACTATCATTTGAAAATTTGTAGTAAGTTTGGTCCTAAGCTTGAATAATATGTAGTCTTAAGTACAACTATTACTCAGCACAATATTAGATATGTATGTCAGAGGTTCAAATGACAATGTTCTGATAAAGCTATGCTGCACAAAATGAAATTAACTGCTGTTACAAACAGGCTGACCAATTGTTAAAGCAACACAGATGTGTGGCAGAAGAGTTAGACCCATCTAGTAGATGCCATATGGAAACAAGATTTCTTTTTTTCATATAACAGTAGCTATATGCCAATACTTTAGTAAGTTAGCTCCCTTTCAAAAAAAATCTTTTTTAACGGAATGTGCGTTTTAGAATACATGTTTAAAAAGAAAGTATATAAATATGGAAGAAATAATATCTTTCTGTTTAAAATATTAATTTATCCTATGTAGTGAATATCCACATACTTATGTGGGTATATAAATAAAAATACATAGATCTATAGATCACGTGTGCATTTAGATACCAATACAGTGAGGTACTAGAAGACATGTTTTTCTACATTTCCTTCATGTTACATCAAAATTATTCACCTGCAAAATTACTTCTAGAGTGAAGATGTTGAGGCACCATGAAATTAATTTTCTATTCTGTAGAAGGTTGTTTATAATTTTTTTTCTTTATAATGTGCTAATCATATCCCAGATCTGTTACATCACAAAGCATCTCAGGGCCCATTAGAGAACATAACTCAGCAACAGCCAGAAATAATCAATAGAATATTCTAGTGTTCCTTTTTTTTGTTTGCCAGACAATATTATTATGGAAATTATGGTAAAGCTGATAGTTTCAGAAAACATCAGCCAGGCTGAGTCAGTCTATGTTATAACCACAGTAATTTGTCACGTCAAAAAAAAGCTTGTGAGGTTGCTGAGTCCAGCAGTTAACTGATAGATACAAGGCCACTGGGGCTCCCTGTCCCAGTTCAGCTGAGCGCACACTCCCAGTATGCTCACACATACATCCACAGTATATATGTATACATGACTAGACATACAGAACCATCCAGGCAGAAAACGGTGTTTTTACCAGCATTGACCAAAACACACAGCACTCAGAGGATCATGAACAGCACAGATGGCCAAATCCAGTTCTTATTCTTGAGCTGATCAGAATTTTAATCTGCTGGTGAAAATATTATATATGTGTGTATGAGTGTGTTTTTATGTGTGTATGCTCACTAGAGGTCCCTCCAACAGCTTGTCCAAGATCCCGTTCTCGCTGGATCTAGAGCCTCCGATGTTGATGGTCCCACTCCAGCTGCTGGCTCGCAGACTTCTGCTTGTTGGCTTGTTCAGTTTGAGGTTTACCAGCATGAACCCATACCCACTCACCCATACTCACAGAGTGCACCCACACAGATAGCAGAGGTAGGAGTTAGTGAGAAGATAGGATAGACTGCAGTGACCAAGGTGCAGGGCTTAGTAGGACAAGCGTACAGACCTACAACCTGCTCACATTCAGCTGGTCCCTTTTAACCCCTCATCCCTCTATTTTCCCACCCTTGTTCCTGCCAAACCACCTTGATCCTTCCCTTTCCCCACCTTTGGTCTTTCTCCTGAATGTCCCATATTAAGTCCCACACATCTCCACAACCCCATAGTGAGTTTAATGCACTCCCCAAATGTTCTTCCCTTGCATCTCGTAAGTCCCATACCCTGTAGGTCACGCCTGTCTTCAGATTTCAGGTGCTCAGGTGGAGAGTTTATCTCCCCTCTCATCTGGGAGGATTTATTTTCCTTGGATGGGCTAATCCAGCCCTGCCCTGGAAGCGGATCAGTCAGGGAGCACTGGTTTTTTACTGGTGAGGTTCCCAGCATTCCCCGCCTAGTCCCTGTCCCTCTGAGCCTCGTGGCTTTTGTGTGTGCAGAGATATCAGTCTTCAATCGTATACCTGAAATTGTGGCCCTTCACCTAGGCAACACTGATCTTTGTGTTTCATCCTGAGAGCCTTTCGAAGCAATTTCTGCCATCTTCAGTTAGCAAAGAGCAGTTGTTACCTTCAAATAGCGTGTAAAATAGCCTGACATGTCTCGTAGTCGTGGACAGAATTACAGTCCAGGTCAGAAGAGGATTTGAAGAGAATTCCAGCAGTCCAAATGGGAGGATAAAATGATGTTTTGTCACTGAGCTAACACTGAAGATGAAACACTCAGAATGAAGTTAAATTGGCATTATACATTGTGGGACTAATCCCTGTCATCTATAAAGAAATATAGAATCTTTTAAATCGATAGAAATTAAGGGAGAATAATGGTGTGTCTAAAACGTGAAAAAAATATAGTATTTTCTTTCAAAACCTACAATGATGAAAAATACAACAATTCACAAAAATAACTTGAAAAAATTAATGTATGGCATACAATGATTTTCTTTATTTAATAGTCAGGTTTCTAACACACTAATTTAATTTTTGTGAATAATAGAAATAGTTAACTTAGACAAGAGCATTTATAATACTCCAAAGAACTATTTTTGTCTCAAGTTAGAACTCCATTAGCTTTCCATGATAAATTAGCACAGAAGATTATTTTTTAAATGGATCTCTAATTAGACTTCATTAATGGCAATGTTATCTCTTGCAAATTCCTTTCCTTCATTAAGAAGATGTTTCCTACTTTTCATATGAAATATTCAAATTAATTATTTTAAAATGAATACAACCTTAAAGTAATATAGCCTAAAGATGGATGGTATTTTCATAGACAGAATAAGAATTGGGATTGCACTTTCATTAACAAATGACCTGACTGATTGTTTTGTCTTTAGCAATAGCCTCTTTAACTCATTTAGTATCAAGTAAATAGTACTTAATTCACTAAGATAAATTTCTATGAATGCCTCAATTCTGCAGGGTCTAATAAGGACAGAGGCTATGGTGTCGCCTTTATGGTAAAGGTTTGGCAAGGTCTTTCTCTTTGAAACCTCTAGTAACTCATTGCAAGACCTTTACATTTTTGTCTGATTTGGGCAAAGGATTCAAAATTTAGCAGTAATTCTGGGAATACACAGAAAGTCAGACATATGGGCCCAGACAGCCACTGATTCTTCGAGTCTCGTTTCCTTTATGAAAACAAGCTAAAAATCAAATTAACTTAATTTGTAACAAATTTTGTATCAAACTCTGTGGCAATGTTACAACAAGATTCCACCTTTGTTGCCAGATGGATGTTTTTTCCTTCTGCTTTGTGAAGCATAGCAAAAACCTGTGTAGGTCTACAATAACTCCCCCATTTTGCTCATTAAGTGATGACACTGAAGATCAATGAGCAATTGCATGTTCTTGAAGAAATCAAAAAGCTACAACAAAATTCTTTAGTTTTTTGAATAGAAGAGATGGGGCGGGCGGGTGGAGGAGGAGAAGAAAAAGAAGTGTAAATGTTCTTTGTTTCCTGGTAATAATTCCCATGGAGATTTGAGTAAAATAGAATATATTCTTCCCTTAAAAAGGCATATTTCTTCAATTTCCTTTTCAGTGTGCAAAATGTAACAAGATTTTGTGCAATCTGTCAAAATAAGCTGTGCAAAATGCTATTATTATGCAAAGGAATAAAGGTAGAGAAAAAAAAGGATTCAGTGCTAGAGTACGCAACGCACATGAATGCAAAACTTTTGAATATTCTATATATTGCTAACCCTCTGAATATTCTTGTTTGTACCTTGTCTTCTGACATAAAAAGAGTGCCATTCAACTGTGAATTTTAGCAGAGATTATTTTTCTAAAGAAGATGTTATAGATGAAGGATTAAAAATCTCTTTTTATTTTAGCTTCAGCCATTCTCAGGATTTTCATATTATTATTTTTGGTTTGTTCTGTTGAATTTGTTTTCTGACTAATTATTTACTTTGATAAGCTAAAGTAAATTCCATTTTCCATTTGTGTTTCTATGGCCTGTTTTTTATGTTGTTTTATCCAATACTGAACCTAAACATGCTGGTCCTCAGTAGCAGCACTTTAGAAAAAAAAAAATTAATGTTACAACAGGATAATTAAAATACAGGAATAACTAGAATTCCAACCATATTTAGGAAGGACTAGCTCATTCGTCTGTCAAAAGCATACTTCTTTCTCTCAATGAACTGATTTTGGAGAATCTGAATTATTTTGTTCTCTGTAGCCCCAATTCATGTAGACTCTTGGAGAAATGGTGATGGAACTATGACAGCAAAGATCAATGGAAGGAAGACTGAAAATACCTGGAAAAAGATTAGTCTTTAAACAGACCACCACCTAGAGAACACTTGTCCTTCAGTGCTCCCCAGGCCTCAGAAATTCTTTTCAGAATATCCAATTTATCCTATTTCACCCATCACCAGTTTATAATTCTTTTTTCGTGTGGATTGGATTTATCGAAGAATTGGTGCAATTTATTTGTAGGTAATGCTGGTGCCTCTCAATTTGGGAATAGTAGCCTATTTTTCAATGAAATGTTTAGTTATAGCCATTATTTACCTCAAAGGGTTAGTATTTATAGAACCTTCACAGATTATAATACTGTGAACCATTCCAACTTTTTGAGCTAGAATTACAGTATAAATGGCATTCAGATGTATTAAGTGCTATAGTTTCTTGTGTGAGACAATATTTACTAATTGGTAAAAATCTAGAAATTGTCTACTATAGAGCTAGGCACAGTCCTCATTTGCTGCAATTGTACAGAATAGGGGAGAGATTTTACTGGTATCAGAACTATCATCTAGTAATAACACCATCCATTAGTTTTTGTAATGAAAACTTGGTAAGCTTCTCTCTCTGTTTAGTTACTCAGGGGTTTGTACACATGGCATTTAATTTTCAAATGCAGGATTTATTCAGATGACTTGTAAAAAATTAGTTTGCTATGGTTTGTTTACAAAATGAAAGAAGTAACAAACTGAGAGGAGGGCATGGAAGAAAAATGCTCTCTACAAAGTAAACATCAAGCTACTGGCATCCAAGAGAGGTTTAGACACCAGCTTTCTTGAACAAATTTTAAAGATGAGCCAAAAAACAGCATTTCAGATTTTTGGCTGAACAAAGGGAACAAACTGTACACATCAGCACAAAATTAAGCCTTAAACCAGAGGATAAATAATTTCTTATGTTGGCTCAGGCATCTGTTTCAGATCAGAAAAGGAACTGAATTCTGTTCTCCTGCTGTCTGACTAAGAACTCCTGATTTTATTAGTTGCTATAAGGTGGTCATAAAAATGGCCACACTGGATCAAAATCAAAGTTACATCTCCTCCTGGATCTTGTCTTCCACAGTGACCAAAACTGACGCCTGAGGAAGCTACAAGATAAGCCTGAGTACCAAGTGATGTTCTACTGATGGCCCCCTCGGATTCCTGAGCCAAAAGAGGACCATGTAAAGTTATGTGGAAGGAGAGTGCCTGCTCCGTAAGGGCATGAGGTCAAGGACAGTTTTCAATGCAAAAAGGCATAATAAGAAAAGGAAGAAACCATAAACAAGAACACGCCAGGGACACAAACATGAGACAAATGATAAGGGAGGAACAAAACTTGGTCAGTCACACTAATTAATGAGGGCGTGTGAGGGTGTGAGAATGTGAGGTTATCTGATCAGAGACATCGTCAGTTGGGAAACTAGGGGAAAAAGGGGGAAACAGAAACAAATTATACAGGGACATAGACCCAACAAAACAAGCAATGACAAAAAACAAACCTCATCAGTCACACTGATGGGCTATCGAGACACTACAGGTGTACCGTGTCCTGTCTGTGTGTCTGTGTGTGCGTGTGCGGTGGGTCTAGGCAGCTGTGTCCCTCAGCCTGTCACCACACCATTCCAGTGTGGTTTTGAATATGCTGAAAAACACAGGTGCCAGCAGTTATCACCTTGCATTGTGAAAACTGACCTTCTGCTTGATTCTAACTATTTTTAATGGATCTTATCTTCTTATCCATCTTCTTGATGCTTGACATTGTAAGAGTTTCAAGAATCTTTAATGAGAGACCTTGCTTGCAGAAAAACTTTGAAAGTCCAAGTAGACTGTATCAGTTCAGTCTCCTTCATCCAGACCTTTTTGTTTTATTCATTAAAATCAGCCAACCATTTCAGTTCCACAAACTCATAGTAATCCCACCTTTTCTGTGACAAGTCAGAAAACTATGAAAAGGTTTGACTGTCATTACAAGAAAATGATCACAGGACCATAAAAACATCTTGTCTTTCTGTTTATTCTGTGTGAAACTCTGACTGTATCCAGAGCTGTCTATTTTTGATAAAATTTTATTAACAGGGTTTGGTTATTTCCTCTCCCTTCATCTCCTCCAAATTAAAAGTGAAGTTACTTCAAAAACCATTATAATTCCACCTAGTAAGTCCTCCTTATCTCTTTATAGATCTCTTTTCTAAGGTGTTCAAGATAAGAATTTCTTATCAGGTGGTTGTGCTTCTCTAAGCTACTTTTGAATGCTGGGAGGTAACTAATTATTTAAAACTTAGATTAGTCTCAGATTATTTTTTATTTCTCTATTGGACAGATATCAGGTTGTATCTGACATGGTGTTAGAGTTCCCAAAAGTGTACCATAAAAGATCAGTACACTCCATTGTCGGGGCATCCCTCCCCTACAGAATTTCTCAAAGAAAATAGTATATGAACATATCTGTGAAAACATGTGTAGTGATACACAGCTGAGTGATCAAAGATGCAAATACAGAAAAAGAAGAACAAATACAGAATGGTATTCCAAAATTGTGCTTGTTTGGAAAGCACAGACTTTCAGACTCATAAAGGACTTGCATACTTTACAGGAATAAAATTTTGTTGTACAATGAAACAAATACTACATGTGAAAGATGACAGATATTTTGTCACTGAAATATATATTTTTTTTTCAATCAACACTGGAAAACAGTTAAATACCATCACAAAGCACTTCTGTTTCTTAAAAAAGCCACTTATGTTGTTCACAAAAAATGCTGGGTTTGAAATTTTCTCTTTTTAATAAACTATTTTTTAGCACATTTATATTTTGGCACATTTTAGCTAAATGACCCAGAAGTTCTTAAATGACTCCTGCTTAGAAGACCTGTCTCTAGTGAGCTCTTTTAAGATAAAAATGCTCAATGTCATTGAAGCTGTGGTAGCTATATACAAAAAGAGCATTTGTCATTCTACAGAATATTAGATTGATTTTTTATTTCATAAATTTATTTTTTTGTAGACACATAAGGTCCACTAGAAAAATCATGGAATGTAGAGCAAAACCCACTTTTTTTCTCACATAGAATAATGCAAGAAAAATGCAGATGTACATTATTTTGTTTAGGACATTATAACATCAGAAGAGAATGAATGTTTCTGGAAGCTTAAGGTGGAGTTTTGAAACTTTCTACTCTAGGCTATTTCATTTGACTTTGAGTATCATTCATAATGAACTGTTAATATATTACATCCATTGTCAAAATTCAGAGAGTAAAAATTAGTACCTTGGGAAATAACTTATGTTTTAACACACTGTTGGCAAAAAGGGGACAGAAAGACCATAAAAACTGAATTTCTATCTCGTAGAGATAGTCTTCAACAAAAGGATGCTAACTGTCAAGATTCAAAACTGCTGAAGTCTAAACTGTCACTTCCAAAGGTGTCCCAGAAGACAAGGACTTAAATCTCAAGTGAATCTGACATCCATAAGAACATAAAAATATGAACACAGTATATGCAGCGAACTCTTGCAGTGAAGCAGGTTGCTGCACTGTGATATGGTTCCCATTAAAGAGCTGTCCTTCGTGAACAGGACTCTACGATCACAGTGAACTGAACCGAGCATCCTGAGAAAAACCTGGTGAGATTTTCTGTTCTGGAGCATGGGGTTGAGTCATACAACACTCATGCCTCAGTTGCTACTGAAGACACAAAGCATGCGTTAGTTAAAGCCTTACACATTAAAGGCACAGAGGCATTCCTGCGGAACATGTTAATAAGGAAGGTGTTTCCTGACAATACCTGCCTTTTCAGTAGGCTGGTGATGGCTTATTAAAAAGAGATGAAACATGTGAGGAATAGAGTGAATTAACTTCCCAGAAAGGAGCAGAAGTGTTGTCACTCTAAGCCAGGAAAGCACAACTCCAGTCAAGCTATCATTAATGATGTTCTGCTCATCCCCTTTGCCTTTCTCATAGTCAGGTCACAGCCACTGTCTGTGCATGAGCAACCACAAGGACCTTTCCCTCCCTCTCATGCAGGAGCCATCCAAGGTTGCATACGTCCACTGTTCTGCCCAGATCCTCCTCTTTGCATTGTCTTGAAAAGCTGCATAGGCTTGCAAAGATATAGGCTTGTTCCCTCCTGGTAATTTCTAAATCATCTCTGCCTTCCCAGTATACATTTTCTCTCTCTACTACTGCAAGGGCAGGATGGTGGTCCATGATGAGAGTGCAAGAGAAAATCGACATAAATTGAAAACCCTTTTTCTCTGTGGGGACAATCAAGCACAGTAGCACGTTGCACAGAGAGGTCATGCCAACTCCATCCTTGGAGTTTTTCAAGACCTGAGCAACTTGGTCAGACCCTCAAGCTGATCTGCTCGGGACAGGAGGTTGGACTACAGAGCTCCTGAGGTCTCTTTCAATCTGAATTATCCTATGATCCTATGATTTAATAATTACGTTTTTTTCAAAATTATTTTTATATTTATCACATTGCAATATAGGACTGCTTTGGGGTTTTTTTAATGTAATCACTGTATTGTATGCCAAACTGATTAAGAATATAAGGATTTCTGATTATAGATGCTTCTTAAAAGCGCTGTGTAGGTTCTGTAAGATTGCAAGAACTTGTACAAAGTTTTTCCACGTTCAAATCTACTAATATAATTTTAAATTGAAAATTCAGTTGACAGCCATCTTTGGAGAGAAGAATTTCATGGATTAGCTTTTCCCTGTTTACAATTCAGCCAGGTGTTAGATAAAAACATTCAGTAAACCCCTTGCTGTCTTTCCCTTAATATATTTCCATTTAATTTTCAGACTGAAGAAGAATTCTGTCTGTTCCCTGACACTGTTCATACTGCTGAAAAGTGGAGAGATCCACCCAATTCTATGTTCTGACCAATAAAGCTCTGTGTAAATCTTATCGTTATCAGAAGGAAGGCCAAAAAGTTTGATTCACTAAACCATGTAACCTGAAGCGATCTTATTCATTCTGGAAGAGAGAACTTTGAAAGTCTGGACTGTGGACTGGCCTTCATACATTTATCCCTGATATTCATAATCCTGCAGCTCACTGCAGTATTAGCATAATGCTCTTAGCACAGATGAGATTCTGCCACCTTTACCGACATAATCAATGCAACTGTGCCTGGGGGATATCACAGTTCCAAATAAGCCGGTAGGATCCGGCCCCAGGAAAATTAAATGTTAGACAATGAATTCATTAAGATGTTAGAAAAACAGAGGGTGTCTTACAATATGCCTTGAGCAATCTTTTCCTGAGCAGCTTCAAAGTAACTGTAAAAGCAATAGCTATCAGATCTTCTCCACCCCCTCAGGAGCACAGAGAGTTTCCCCCATAAAGACAGTACAGTCTCCAGCTATATTATCCAGCTACTTGCTGAAGCAGCATTTGTCCAAACAGATCCGTAACTCATAGCCGTTCCCTTCTCTCCTCCATCTTTAGGCTATGCATTCCCTGCTACAAATCAGTTCCCTGCCTAGATTTTCCTGCCACTGAGACACACTGGTTTCCCTTCAATCCAGAAGGTGATGCTACATGGCGAGGCTCTGTGTCAGCTGTGATACTCAGGTACTGTTGTTCTGGAAGAAGCCGATAACCTATACTAGAAAAAATGCTGTTCAATCGGCATGGCTGCTTGTGACTCTGAGTGAGGTATTTTCATGAACAGACATAAACTGTCAGGCAGTTGCATTCAGATGTTAAGCACTTTGCTGATTTATTTAGTGCTGCTACAGGCTGGTGAAGTGCTCATACTGTGGATGCATGAGTAGGAGCAATACCACTGTGGGACTTGGAAAGGTTTCTAGAAAGCAGGCATGGTTACTTTACCTTGGGAGGTCTGTGCAAGCACCACCAGTTCTTTTTTGTTCAAGTTTGATGCACTTTCTATTGTGAGAAATCTAGCCTCTTGCAGGCAGCACTCTCTTTGACTTCAGGATTAGTCCAAATGGAACAGTTTAAAATTATTTCTCCACAATAAAAACCTTTTCTGTTTGGCTGAACTCATTGAACAAAGGGAGCAGATATTGCCTTCTCTATATATTATCTCTGTCAGATTAACTTCCACGGGGCAGGCTAATTATGGAAGCTTAAAGCCTTATTGCTATTGACTTTTCCTTTTGTGTCAGACTTGATTATATCTTCTTATATTTGAGATACTTCAGAATACCAAAAATCAGCAAACTTACAGAAATGTGGAGAAAATAAAATAAGTGTTTTCTCTTTTTTTCATGGAGTGTGACATACAAGGATTAAAAAAAGACAGCAGAAGTTTTCTGTGAGAGAACACAAATGAATAGAGTTAGTGTTGACCCATGTGTATTGCAAACTGCACACTGCATTTGTTTATAAACTGATGCTAGATGGCTTTACTGTGTTAAAAATAGTGTTTTCTTGTTTTGAGTGAGAGTGAACTGTATGAAATGAGTTAGCTCCAAATGCTGGGAGAGAAATGTATGTGTTGAAACAAATACCTGGAAAAAAAGTAACTTCTGAAAACATTGCAGGTTGCCTAAAATTTGAATAGTTCCAGATATTAATTATCAAAAAGGGAGAATACATTTTTTGTTCTCTTGTATTGATAATCTTCTATTAAAGGAGGAAGGAAGATCCTTTTTTTATTATTTCTTCTCCAGGCATAAGAAAGAAGAAATGGAAGACAAGACTATAAATATTGCCATTATATAATGCTGGGTTAGAGTTTTCAGAAATAATAAGGCATAAAAGTGTTAGCACACACTATAAAATATCTAGGGGAGTTGTTCTTTTATGCCTAGTTTTATTATTATAATAAACAGAAACAATTTCAAAGAATAATTTTATGTAGATAAACCAATCATATTAATTACCCTTTTATTCATAATTTGAAGCCCTCACAAAATCTAATGTTAGTAAGTCTTACATCTCTAGTAAGTAATCATATACTTATTGTGACAAATATTCATTATGATAATATGAGCCTTTTCTATAAGAGAGATGTGTTATTATTTGATCAGCTGCTGGACTGAGATGTGCTGTACTACAAAACCCATCTACTGTACAATGTTCTGGTGATTTTAAGAAATTCCATGTTTGCTGAATTTGAGGGGGGAAAAAACCAAACCAAACCAAAAAAAACTGGGAAACTAAAAAGACCTCAGTATTTATCTTTCTTTGTTCAATGGATAAAAGCAAAACAAAGTTCCTACTGTATTCATATTTCTGAAATGCAGTCTACTACTAAACATCAGATTAATGTGTATTCTGAATAGACTGTTTCATTTGCAAAACAAATCAAATTTTCTTTTCTCTAGAGACGAGAATTCATTCTGAAAGCAACTGGGAAGGGTCAAACAATTGTCTTTTCATCATTATCTTACTTCCAATTCAATTAATACCCTATACAAATACTTCATTTATCTTCAGATCCATCTAGCATCACACATTAGATATTTAGAACATTTTTGGTAATTTATAGTAGTTTAAGGAATATTAATAGAAATCTTTCAGTAGCATTCACAAAGTGCTTTCTGCCTTCTTTTCTCCAGCTCCTCTGAGCTGTTCCAGTCCCAGCTTCTCTAAAAAAAAAACCAGAAAACAAAACACTATGCAGAAAAATAAAGTGCAGTCATACAAAGAACAGGCAGAAAGTACTACATTCTGAAATCATAAGGAGCAGGATGGAAATTAGCAAGAAGTTTTTCCAGCATTTTCCTTCATTTATCTATTTTGTATAATTTGTTCTTCAAAACTTCAGATAGACAGACCTTTCCTTGTTTCAGCAGTGTGACTAGTGTTATGGCATGAAAAATTGCCAGTTTGAAGAATAAATGAGGTCCCTATGTCATAATCTGAATACTTTGTGGGTTTTAAACAAATCTGTAATCTCAGATAGCTCGAAACAGGACTAATAATTCTTTTCAGATGTCTCTCATGTTCTAGGTGCATAGACTGCCATACAAGGGTCACCCTGTAACCTTACCGCTATACTTTTCATGCATTTCTGTGAACGAGGCAGTAACTACACTTGCAATATTATGTTAGCCTTTATTCTTCCCCTTCCCTCTTCAGTCCATGAATATAATACAAGGGGCTTTGTTCCCTGTGGTGGTTTAAGTGCATTAATTTTCTTGCAGCAATGTTGTGCACTATACACTAATCTTAGAACAGGACCTGCACTTTTCCCCTACCCATTGTTCAGCAATTAAACCGGAGAAAAGCTTTAATTATCAAGCTTCCACACAGTCCTAGGTCTGTCCACACAAGGACACTAATGGTCTGTGCTCTGATCTCACATTTCACCACAAAGAAGAGGATCTGGGCAGTGAACCCAAAGGCACAAAAACTGTATTTTCCTTTGTAGATTCATATCTGAGAACTGACTTTAAGAAATCAGAGGCAAATTGCATGTCAGAAAAAGTGTCTTCAACTGTCCAATCCTTTTTCAGATGAGTCCTATCTATTACTTAGGATTAAGAAAAAATGCTAAGATGAGTACTCTCGTGCTTTCTTGAAACACAGGACGTTTATGCATGAATATGCAGAACAAGGGGAAAAAAAAAAAAAAGAAAAAGAAAAAGGAACACACCCAGAGAGAAAGAAGAGAGTGAACTCATCTGCTTCTGACAAAGTTCATCTTCTTTTTAGGACCAAAGCTTGTTCTTGTTTTACTGGGCATCTTGCTTCCTTCTTCCCTAGGATCACAGAATCATCGAATCTTTTAGGTTGGAAAAGACCCTTAAGATCATCGAGTCCAAGCATTAACCTAACACTGCCAACTCCACCACTAAACCATGTCCCTAAGCACCACATCTACACGTCTTTTAGATACCTCCAGGGATGGTGACGCAACCACTTCCCTGGGCAGCCTGTTCCAAGGCCTGACCACTCTTTCAGTAAAGAAATTTCTCCTAATGTCCAATCTAAACCTCCCTTGGTGCAACTTGAGGCCATTTCCTCTTGTCCTATCGCTGTTACTTGGGAGAAGAGACCAACCCCCACCTCGTTACAACCTCCTTTCAGGCAGTTGTAGAGCGTGATGAGGTCTCCCCTCAGCCTCCTCTTCTCCAGGCTAAACAACCCCAGTTCCCTCAGCCGCTCCTCATCAGACTTGTGCTCCAGGCCCTGCACCAGCTTCGTTGCCCTTCTCTGGACACGCTCCAGCACCTCCATGTCCTTCTTGGAGTGAGGGGCCCAAAACTGAACACAGGATTCGAGGTGCGGCCTCACCAGTGCCCAGTACAGGGGCACGATCACCTCCCTGCTCCTGCTGGCCACACTAGTTCTGATACAGGCCAGGATGCCGTTGGCCTTCTTGGCCACCTGGGCACACTGCCGGCTCATGTTCAGCCGGCTGTCAATCAGCACCCCCAGGTCCTTTTCCTCCGGGCACTTTCCAGCCACTCTTCCCCAAGCCTGTAGCGTTGCCTGGGGTTGTTGTGGCCAAAGTGCAGAACCCAGCACTTGGCCTTGTTGAACCTCGTACATTGGCCTCGGCCCATCGATCCAGCCTGTCCAGGTCCCTCTGCGGAGCCTTCCTACCCTCCAGCAGATCAACACTCCTGCCCAGCTTGGTGTTGTCTGGGTTATTCTGGTTCCACCAGACATTTCACCTGCTTTTTTCTACATCCCTTGTTTACTAGTTATATTTAATTTCCTGAACCCTGTTTGTGCAACTCTACCACAATTTCATTTGCGTCTTTGTGGTTACATATCATATATGTATTTATGTTTCAGTGCATTAAAAAAACCTTGTCTGTTTATGTCATTACTGGTGTTACAATGCTACAAAATGCTTACACACTGTCACCAGTTATACTGTTTTAGTGTGCTTATGTTTATATACGAGACAAGCAAATATTAATTGTATCTTGCTTAGGCTGCTTCTGCTTTATGGGTGTAACAGGCCTCTCTTTTGGCTACATGCAGTTCCTCATAATTTCATGAGGCACACAAATGCAAGGCAGTTCCCAACTTTCTAAACAAACAAGAAAGACATAATCAGCTTTTTTCTTTTCTAAAAGGTGAGAAGCAATATGTCCCCTACAGGGACACAATAGTGAGATTGCAGGCATATTTCTTTTTAGGCGCAGTGTAAATATCCTCAGTTTGCAACCTTTAATATCAGTTTGGTTATTTGTTGCAGTGCTTTTAGAGTTCATATTAACACGAGCCCTTTCAAGGCTAATCAGAAGGACATATTAATTCTAATCTGTCACAAAAGATAGCCACACTTAAACCGAATTATGTGATCATTTCCACACTATATATACCCCTTATTCTAACATTTACCACCTGCAGACTCACATACCGGGTACATCTTTGGGATTTGTTTGGGATTTGCTTACTGAGGAAGGAAAGTACCTATAAGCAATCGTTTGATACAGAATACTTTAATTTCTTCTGTCAAATTCTTCATCCTACAAAGACGTGTTGGACGGGCAAATTAATTCATTAATTATTTAATTAAAATTTATTTAGGATGGCTATAAGTAAGAATAAATTGTGGTCGTTAAGAAAATAACTACAAGAAAAGGCAGATTTCTAAATGCATGTAAATATACACTGCCATGCTCAGATTTCAGTTCAGATGCTTACCTCCCTAGAGGAGAAATGTGGGAAATGTGAAGCTGGCTATCGGTAGCTGCGGAAGTAGCTGCTTTCTAGCATATAAACTGAAAATGTTTGTGTTCAAGGCAATAAATTATTGCAGAGTTAGGATTGCACAAAATGAACCTGACTACGCACAAACTAGTATCATATATAAAACATAAAGTTATAGTCACGGGGAAAAAAATGTTTCATATGTATTAATTACAACAAATGCACTTATAATATCAAAAACTTAATTTCAGATAATTTCTAAAGCAGAAAAATTTCAGTGAACAGGGAAGGAGAGGGACAAGGATAACCAGGCAGGAATTTATTTAAGTTAGTGTAGGTGAACATGTCTTCATCACTGTGAGACTGCATAGGTAGATGGTAGAGATCGTCCCATTAAGAAAAGGAAAATGTCAAATTGATCAGTAATTGAACTTCAAAAATAATTTATGAAATGCTTCAGGCTCCTGCATCTAGGAAGAAGAGTCTCAGTCACTGGCACTTATATAAAATATTGCAGTTTCCATAACTGAAAGGGCCTTTTATCTGGTTATTTACTGATATCTCTCCTGTATGTTCTACTGTATTTAAAACATAAGCATCTTAAAATTTTTTCATGACTGTTTATAGGCAGTATCTGAGAAAACTCTTTCTCTGAAAAATTTTGATCATGTTTGATTTAGTTTGCTAGCTTTTCTAAGGAAAAAATTCAGAAATTAAACCATAATTAAATTTTAACCTTTAGTATGTAGAGAAAACAAAACAAAACAAAACAAAACAAAAATGATTTATGCATTAAAAGAGAATATAGATTGCAGAAATTCAAATCACACTTGTTAACATGAAAACTTCGCTGTTTTCCATCAGATATTCTTGATCCATGTCAGATGCCTCATACAATTTAATATGTGTACTAAGAACCTTTCATTCAGGCTGAAGCAAAGCAGGATAGATACCAAAATGAGTCCTGCTGTCATTTCAAGGCCCAGAATTACTGTCACTCTCTCAGCATACCCCAAGGCTGCAGGGGATTTGCTGAAATCTCAGTTTCCCGAGCAGTTCCTGTTTATCTTCTTTCCTTGCCATCCATGTAGCATATATGAAACCTCAGTAGAAGGGCCCATCTCCGGAGGCGACCCCACAATTATATGTTTCTGCAGAATGACCCTTCCGATTTCATCTCTTTGCTATATTGTCTGGGATTGTAACTAAGCCCAGAAGGAAGCAGGTCTCCGAAGTGATTCCTATTCTGCAAGGTCAGTTCTGACATCATCGCAGCTCACTTGAGTCAACTTCCCAACTGTATCATGCTCTCCTCTGCACCATGCTTCTTACTCCTGAAGTATGAGAGTGTGAATGTCCGTTCGCCTTTTTTTAAAAGTGGCAAACTGAAAAATTAATGTGGCCTTTCTGGAAGATATATGCCAGGGAATGTGGGAGTGAAAGCTCTAAGGTTTCTAAACTTGGGTTGGGTAGTTTGTTGGATAATCTTGTGGCATATAAAGCAGCTTTCATAACATGCTGTACATAAATATCTACATCAGGAGTCGTTCTGGTTCCTGCTGGCATTTTGTCAAATTTGAAAAGTTCCAAATATGTTGACACATTCTGAACATGTACATTCGCACTGATCAGCATTTTCCAACTGGAAAATATTTAACCAAACTACGTCCTGTTGAAGGGCTGAGACAGAAAATTCATAGCAGTAACAACATGGCAGGAAAAGAAAATAAATATATAAATAACTGCCACCTTGCTCAATGACATGTTTGAGGAGAAAAACTTCACAAATGGTGAAGCTCAGGAATAGAAGATGCTGTCAGTACTTTGTCATATTAAGAAGCAGCTGTTTTGTGTTATATCACACCACAACAACCTGTTTGCCAAAATCCAGAGATACTAGGAAAAATTCCATCCAATCTTAGGAGCATTATAAGCCTGTGTTTTATATTCCTTTATATCCTTTTTATACTTTATATCCTTTATAAATACACGCTTTATATACTTTCTAAGCAGTAATATTTCCAAGAATCAAAAATCCTCCAAGGCCTGGCTTTGCTTTGCCTTGCTTTCTTTTCCCTTTGTATTCAGCAGAAACCTCCTCTGTTTCAGTTTACATCTCTTGTCTGTTGTGTCTCCCACCAGGCTCCTCTGTGAAGAGCTTGGCTCCATCTTCTCCATGCCCTCCCCGCAGGCAGGGTGGCTTCTGTGAGTCCCTCCGAAGCCTTCCCTGCCCCGGGCTGGCCAAGCCCTGCTCCCATGGCCTCTCCTCCCAGGGCAAGTGCTCCAACCCCGACTGCCCTGGGGACCTCACTGGCCTCACCCCAGTTTGTTGATGTGGTATCTATATATGATCTGACAAGTGTTGAGCAGAAGGAGCTAATTGCCCCCTCAATTTCCTGGCCGTGCCCCTGTTCATGCCACCCGTGATGCCCTGAGGTGCTGCCAGGGAACTGCGGGCTCCCCTCCACTTGCTGCCACCAGGCCCCAGGGACCTTCCTGCAGAGCTGCTCCTGGCCAGGCAGGTCCAGCCTGGATGGCTGCTGGGGCTTTGTCTGCCCAGGGCAGGGCTTTGCATTTGTCCCTATTGAACTTCATCAGGTTCCTCTCGTCCATTTCTCCAGCTTGTCCAGGTCCCCTTGGGAAGAGCCTCTGCCCTCAAACTACCAACTGGCTCCCACAATTTTGTATCATCTATAAACTTCATGAGGGTGCATTTCAGTACCTGGAGGAGGTTCTCTGACCTTTTGAGCCATATTTGAGGCACAGTCCTCTAACTTTACTTTAGAAGTTGATAGAATTTGCCAATGACAGAGGGAAATTTTGATGTTTCTGGTATTGCAATTAGTGTGCACGGAGTGGGAATTCCAGGCCTCTACCTGGTCTGTATCCTTTCTCATGTCCATCTTATGAGAGGGAAAAAAGGGTAATATTTAGCTACCGATTGTGTCTTCATAACCACATGAAAGATACAATGGGTTATGCAAGGATCAGAGAGAATTCTTAGTTGTCATTACTCCTCTATAAAATCATGAAATAAATATTATAAACTAGCCCTCATTATTTTTACACAAAGGTTTATTATGGAGCTGTAACTACTGGGTTGTCCCTTTAAACAAAATGAAAAAAACTGCAGAAGTTAGGGAAGCAAATTAACAATTTCCAAGCTTTCATCTCCTATGAATTATGGTAGTCCATTTTGTCATGCAGTGTTTCACTTAGCAACTGTTGCCAAGAAAATCTGCATCTTAATCCAAAATTCCAAGATGACAACCTCTTTCTGCAAATGATCAAGGTTATAATGTATATTTCAAATCTTTTTGCTTCCTGTGTTTCGCTGACTCAAAAATAAGCCAAATAACTTTTCAGGTTGTTTTACATATTTATTCTTTTACTACTGATCACAAATAGGTCATCCAGAAATTACTCACTTAAGGATGCAAGCTGTAAACCACTGATTTTTCTTTGTGAAAGCGAAAAAAGAGGCAATATTTTAGAAGAGTAAAGTGTCGAGTACTCATGTTCACAGTTTCTTATACTTTGACAAGTTTTCCAGTACTTTTCTGGATTATTCCCAACACAAGAGAAGTGTACTGTGTCTATTTTCAGAAGGTAATTTTTTTTACTCCTCTGTGTCCAGTGGAAATATACAAAACATAAAATTTGGTCTGGCTCATGTTTTCTGGCAGTAATCCATTGTCAACAAATACCTTATCCAGCCTCATTCATTTATGCTATCCTTTGACTCTGAAATCCATAGGAGTAGTTGTTGACTAGATACAATGCAGTGATCCTAAAGCTAGCAGTATTTAGAAGGCTGGGGTCAGTTGGTATAACTCATATCATATGTACGGTGTCTATAAAAAGACAGCAAACAGTAGAGGCTACAACCCAATAGATTACTGTATATTTAATAGTATATTAAAAAATTATTTTACAATCTATGAAATAGAGTTTGCAAAATATTACAAGCCGAGATTTACAAACGAACATCAACTGTGGGAAAAACACCTCCGAGAAGTCCTGTCCAGGAGGTGGAGTGGTGCTGGCTAAAATCTTCCTTCAGTTCATTCCATCCACGGGTTCAGATTACATCTCAGAAAGAACATCAGAAGGTTTAATTTAGTCATACTTGCCTCTTTTGTAATTTTATTTGCAACTCCACAATCAGGATCTTGATTTTTTTCCTTGGACAAAACAGAACACAAGTAATATTTTACTTTAATTTTGTCTGCTGTTGACAGTGACCTTGGCTGAAACTGGTGAACATAGATATATTTCCTTTCTGAAGGTATTCTTATAAACTAACATAGGCAAAGAGAGGTATCCACGGATACCTCAACATGGATATCAGAAGATGGATTTCTAGAATGGATTTCAGATTTCTGAAGCAAGCAAGTGTTCTCCGAAGCTGCAAGAGTCTCTTTTAAAGTAAACATTACTGGATGCTGGGAAAAAGCAGGTGACAAATCTATGCCCTTTTATCAAAATAGCAAATGTGTTACTCAAAATAAGAAAGGGGTGGATGGAAAGCAGTAATATGAATTCAGCATGGATTCTCCAACTTTTACTATTCCTTTTCAGAGGTACAGTTTGTAATATGCCTCTGCCTACTCTTTCCAGGGGAGGAACGTCCCTGTTAATGGAATCTTTGGATGTAAATGTTTTGCTTTAGTAGTACCCATTATGTACTATTTGGCTGGCTGCAGAGTCAGGGATAACATGAGCAGTCTGTTGGTGAAGTCATCTGTTACAAATCACATACATAATATAATAAAATATATTAATCCAAAAAGTCTTCATAGGATGTATTTCCTTCTAACTCAAACCCAGTGATTACAACAACAAATTCTGAGGAATAATACAATAAATTATAAAGCAGGAATACAATTTAAAAGCTCACCATTGCAGAGTATCGGATTTCTTTGTGTTAATGTAATCTCAAAAAGTCAACATTGGTGTGCTTTGCTACTACATGTTAATAACTTTCAAGGCCTTGTCTATGCTGTTTTCACCAAAATTAATGAGAGAATGTAACATATACCATGTTACAGCCACAGACCACCTGTAGTAAGTCTGTAAACCTATGTGTTTTATGGAGTCATGCTCTATATATTATCTTTAGTCCATAGGTATAATTCTGATAAACATCAGAGAAAATATTTGAACTACTGGGTGTTATTTCATGACCCATATGACCCAATTCATGAGCCCATTCAACTTCACACTCTCATCCATTGCTGCCATGTGGTGGCAGATTTGATAGAAAATCTTTGAAAAATCAATGCCCTTTTAGAGTGGCAAATGAAAGCTAGCTGGGATGCTCACAAATACTCCAAAGAAAGCTTGACACCCTTTTGAAAGTGGTGTGGTGATACACATATGAAGTTAATTACATCTCAGGCTTTGTTGGATTGGGGTCTAGAGATAAAGAGTCATCTGGTAGATTTTCATTACTTATCATAATATCTTTGCTGAAAAAAAAGATAAAAACTCATTATGGAGTACATTCTGTAATATTAAAATCTAAATTGCAGAAAACACAAGAAATTGAAAAGTGTAATGAATGTAGCACATTGTGCAGTTAAAGATGAAATTAAATGCAAATTAGTTGTTAAAATGACTAAGTAATAGAGCACATTGTTGTAATTAAATTTTGGGATAAAAGTTACTGTAAAAACCATTGTATCAACTAAATAATTATCTATAGATTGGACAAGTAGGGAAAATAATCAAAGTTTAATATTTTGTATTGCATATGTACATGGTAGAATAACAGGATTATGTTATTCTACTATGAGGTAGAATAATAGCCTAATGAGGTTACTCATAATTTTTTACAGTTACCTTTAAGAACTTTCATTTAGGTCCCCAATCATTTATCAAACTAACTGTTGCTTGAGAAGATAAGTTAAAAAAAAAAAAAAATGTTTGCAGTCATGGACTGCATGTTATAATTTCTAAGGGCAGTCACATCTGGAGCAGACAAGATGCTAAGATGCTCTTCTTCCCTGTTCCTATGTCTAGCCAGTACTGAGGCTGAGCATGCGTGCCCACTGTACATCACAAGGGACGCTGTAGGCACAAAACCCAAATAAACAAACAATAAAAAATTCCCAGGTTAATTTATCCTATAAGAAGAGAGATGACAAAGACGTCAGTGACTATTTCTTTGTGTACCATTTATTAGTGTTAAAGAAGTTATTCATATAAACTATTTGACTTTTTGATGGAGGCCTCCAATGTCTTCATAAGATGAACCTTCTTATTGTTTCATAAGGGTCTCAGTTGATGTGATACAGAATTTTTTTTAATACAATATATATGCCCTCAGGCAATCTTTCCTTTAATCCAAAAATGTTTTAACATAATATCATTTTGCAAAGATAAAGAAAAAAAAAAAAAAAGGAATTTTAAAAAGAGAGACTCTGAGGAACAGAAGGATAAAGAAAATAACTGGCTAGTACCAGGTTTGATTTGCCATCAATCAGTTGAAAAAAATGATTGACTTGAACAAAAAATGTAAGCCCGATCATTAAAATCAGCTTTTGCACTGAAGAACACCGAGACAGTAACTACATTCTGAAATCATACTTGTGAGCCAGTTCAATATACCCCAGTACAGCATAACATAAACGGAACAAAAATTTAGGCCATGTTATAAAGAAAGTTATGTAAATTATTGACAAGAAGAAACCAGAATGGTCTCTGTGAAGGAAAATTATGTACCAATAAACAGGTGCTTAAAGAACAGGAATGGCAGAATGATAGATTCTGAAGAAGTCTCTTATTTAACACTGTCTCAGGCATAAGATTTCCATTTAAGCAAAACACTTCTTTGGTTTTAGTGGACTAAAAGTGTTTCTTTTAAGAGTCTAAACCTAAAGGCTTAGTGAAATTAGATTTGGGGGAGGGGGATGGGGGACGGGACACCCCCCCCAGCCCCCGCCCCCAAACCCTCAAAAGTAACAAACCTGATGATAATGGAGTTTATAATAGAATGCATGTTTATAGATTACCAGTACAGATGTTATGCCAGACAATACAGCTTCTCTTGTGAAATGTTACAGGGACTTCATCCTTATCCATGCTTATGTGTTCCGTTTTCATTTTACATTTCAGTGATATATGCTACTGGATAATATCAACCACAGTATATTAGTCTAGGCAAATACGTGATCTAATCCTGCATGTTTAAGAAAAAAACCAGAATGTAGAAACTGCAAATGTAATCTTGCTGTATATAATTATCAATGATATTTTCAGAGTATTAAAATCCAACCTTAGAGGTTAATCATGCTATAGAGAGTTGCGTATTTCTTTTTATGATGAGAAAAGCTCTTGTATTTTGTGAAGTAGGAAGGATTAAGAATAAAAGTAAATTGTTCCTGCGAGGAAATCTTGAAGAAACTGAAAATCGTTTCTCAGTTTTCTTCCACTTTGGTAGCATATTCTGGAAGGAAAAAAAAAAGTCATCTTAGAATATTGTATTTTCCTTACTGTTATTTTCATTCATATTTTCTAAATAAGTGATTACAATAGTAATAAAACTATGACATTCTTTTACTTAGAGCCATATAGATTAACTTTTTAGAAAGCTCCATGAACTGCATATGTGAGCATCTACATATGAACATTATACTTAAACATAAAAGTATATAGCACTTTTTACACAATTTTTACTACAGTAAAATAAACAGAGCACTAGGAATTAAACCCAAATGTAGCTTCCCTTAAATGCCAATGAGATCACTGATGTCTTGGCTGCATAGCTTAAACAATGCTAAAGAAGATACATTTCTCCAGAAATACACGTACCCTAGGCATTTTGCCTAAATGGAGAAATCCATCTTGTAAGTGTCATCAGGACAGTTACAGAACGTCCCAGGATATTGCCTGAGCTGCAAATAGACCAAATGTCACAGCTCAGTCAATCAGGCTCCCAGAAAGTTTATTGATTTATAACAGTATTACATACTGGAAAGGCATAAGAAGTGCACAGATTAGCAGCATCCCAAGCACAGCTGAGTTTCATTTAAAGTTTGATCTTTATCGTGTTGAAGGTATCATTTCTAAAGGAAGATGTTCTCGCACGTGCTGGTCAGCAGTTTGCTCAGACATGTTTTCATGTCTGCATTGACGCTGTCCAGGTGATTAAATTTTTGCTAATTTGAGTGACGTATTGACGGAGATTATTTCAAAATAAGCAAACAAAATTTCAGTGGCATGGACCAGTTTTATTCCTATTCTAAAACCAAATGAACTCACCAAGATACTTTAATTTTCCTTAGAAAACCCGTATGGAGCTGTACTCAAATCAGTGGATTTGCATCATTAATTCTAAGCAGTACCTCCCCTGGCTTCAGTGAGAAGTTCAGATACAGAATGTGTTTACTGCAAATAATTTCTGTAAGGTCTGCTTTTGAGGTGTTTTCTGATCTTCTAGTTGTAGATATTCTAGTTGTAGATACTTGGTCATCTTTTGAAATTATAGACAGCTATAAGCCTAGGAACACCTCTTGAAAATGTGCATAGTATTGTAGCTTCTCTAGGTAAGAGAGAATTCATTATAATAATACCCACAGCTGCCTGCGGGCCACGCAAACCCTCCTGACAGGAGGCTGCAGGGAAAGATAACATTTCACTAGCTGTCTTTAAATCATGTTTTCAGAACAGCAGCATAACTCAAATTTACAGTATCAAGTAACTTTCATCCATAAAGATCCCAATGTGCTACATAAAGAAATTACCTCACCTCTAAGATAGAATATGGAATCTTTTTAAAGGTGTGCCCCAACCCCAAACACAGACAGAAAGTGAAGCAAATGAACATACCTCGTCCAAAGGACTTAGGATATTCTAAGTAAGCCAAATATAATTGCTTGAAACGGAATATGGCTGAAATCTAAGCTTATACCTCTTCCTCTTGAAAAAAATTATCACAGAGTCTTTAATGATGGGAGATAGCCAAAACCTAAATTACCATCCTTTCGTATCAGTCAGGCATATTGGTTGTGACTGAGAAAGTACTGGGCAATACTTTCTGCTCTATTTGTTTAATGTACTCTGTAATATCATCTTCGTAACTGTAGTGACTGAGTCCTTTTCGGAAGTGCATTTAAGCAGTGTGACCAGCATGTAGTTGTGTGATTTGTTCCTATCTAGTAATTACTAATGTTTATATGGTAGCAACAATTAATATCAATAATAGATGTTGCCTGGAGGAATACTGTTTCCTGCAACCACTGTTGAACCCCTAAACTTTTCCAAAGGTAGTGTCTAGCATGGGAATGGAAAAGGCTTCAGTAAGAGGATTTGCCTGCAGTGAAGGAATCTTTCAAAATTATTCTTTCTTTCCTTTTCCCTATTTTTAATGCTGCAAAGATTTTTATGGAATGCAGAATACCTGCAGAAATGTTAACTGAAATTCTACAATGAATTGCATATGCCATCTACTGCAGAAAAGTAGTTAATACTTAATAAACCACCACAAGAACACAAGGGAAATTAATTCTATTAAGTGTGAATAGTTAAAAAGGGCATTGGATACCAGTGTGGTTAAGTAGTAATAGATAGAAAAGGTTGTTAAAATTATAATCTTCTGGAAAAGAGAAGTATGGGAATAGCTGTTGAACAAAATAAAGTAATACAGGTTAAGAAAAATAATTAAAGGGACAAAAACATAGAGAAGATGCCAAAATTGCTACACATGGTCAGCTGACATGGTGAAGGGATTTGCACATATCTGCAGCAGGTGAAAAATAACCAAAGAAGGCACTGAAGAAGAAAACATGAGGAAAAATAGCTGCAAGGTACAGTACGCATGGTGAACAGTAGAATTTTTCGCTGTGGCATAAAGAAGCCCACATCAAATCCTGAGGTGCAAAGAAGAAGGAAGGCTGGGGAGGCAGAACAAAGGTGACATGTATTTACACTTCTAAATTCTCAACAGTTTTATAGACTAATTAAAAGGGTAGAACTGCTTCTATTCACTGACGTTCTCTTTAAATGTTCAATATAATGAGACACTGGGATTATCCAGCAGACCCCCCTCTAATCCGCTATTTCACAAGAGAAAGGAGTTCAAACAGTATCTTGTTTTGGCCAAGCCCTCATCTGGGAAAGAAAGGAAATCTGGTTCTGGAGTTCTACGTGCCAAAGTCCGAACAACTACAGAAATACATGGAGAAGAAACGTCCCTTGCACACATGGACATGTCTTTGATGTGATCACTCACCGGTCAGAAGCCTTAGCCTGATTATATAATCTTTATTGACGAAGCACAGGTCTTACTCTGTATTACTGGATTACATTTTTGTTGTTTTTAAATTAAAACCGTTATGTGCAATTAAGGTATTTGAAGGCCTTGGAGCTTCGTTATGCATTTCCTGATGCCCCTTTGTTGTTCCATAGAACAATTTTCTTCAGAAAAAAACATCAGTACCTCAATCTTCTGTTTGTCTGGGGTTTAATTTGGAAAGTAGAAATTAATTTTTTTTTAGAACATACTGCCTGTCATCTCCTCCATTTTCCCCACTTGGCCTTGGCAGCAGCAAGAGGATGACTCTGCACATACTTGCTTCCATCTCCCTCCCTTGCACTTAAATCTCAACCAAGTCTAAAAAGTTCAATTAACTTATGATGCCGAGGAGCCTTGTCCTAGAGCTGCCGTACAGCCTTCCCATTTGCAACAGAGTCGGATCCAGTGAGGGCCAAAGTTTTACTTGCATTTCCATTTGTGAAGAAAGCAGATGCTGATTAATGGGATGTTTGGAACCTGTAGAATCAGTAAGTATGTAACTTGCTTTTTCACATTCTCCTAATTTAGGACCATGAAAAGGCTGCAGTCCCAGCATAGTCTGTGTGTTCCATAATTGACTGAAGATTGAAAGTTTCCAAGTGTCAGGGAGAGAAAGAGAGAGAAAAAAGGGAGTAATACCAAATACCTAACAAAAGAAAAGCATTACAGAATAAAAAATGATAAATTATTGATTATTTAAGTAACAGATGTGCTGAAAGTTGTAGTACTAGTGCAAGTAATTAATTAATTCAATGAGCAGACGAAGCAGATAATTTTCTCTCTCTGTTCTTTCCACATCTTTTGCACATTTGGCTGTAGATAAGTGGCAATGATAAATATTCTACTGAAAACAGTTAAGTCAAGGGAATGGATAGATGGTGGTGAATTCAGGGTTCTTTTATCTGTGACTTTGAGTTGATCAGTGTGAAAATATGTATACTTAAAAAGGAAAAGTGTGTCGTTTTTAAGTAATTATTCCATAATTTTCCATGGATCTTATAATTCACAACATTTCTCAGCTAAATATGTATTGCAAGACCTAAATTCCATAGTTCTTGCCGCATTAGCAAGTTCTTTTCTATGGTGGACTAGTATAATTAAAAGAAAGATGCTTTGCTGTAACAGAGAAAAAGATCTTTCTTTGAGGAGCTCAGAAACTATCCTTGTGTCTTCTGCCTAATAATATTGGGAAGATACAGCTTTTACAAAAGAAGTAGTTAACCATTAATAGAGAGAAAACAACTGCCTCTTCTGCTCTTAAGATGACATGTCAGAGTTCATACAAGTTATTCAGAAGGCATAATATAAGCAGTTATGACTTTTGCATATTTTTTTCTATTGAAAATCTAATTCCTTATTTTTATGTGTATGAAATCTGTCAAAATATCATTTCAGGTGGATCAAAATTATTTGTTAATTCCCACTAAATTCACCAAAAAATTTTAGTAATAAAACATGGAAAAAATCAGTTTCCTTATTTTGACATTGACATAATGTCCCACTAGAATTTCTACAAACTCAGTTGATCTAAAATTGATTGTAAAAACCCAAAAGAATTCAATTTTTGTTCAGCATGAATCATTTAAACTGTTGTTTTCTCATTAAATTGAATAACCTATTGTTTGGACAGATCTGATGAGCAGTTGATGACGCCTACCTTTTTAACCACTTTCAGGGCGTCTGACTCATTTTCCATATTCACATGCCCGGTTGGCTTAAGCTGATTTATAAAATCATCTCATCACACCTGCCTTTACTAATCATTGCTTAGGTTGTTACTGGGTTGCATGAAGGAGAACAGAGCAGAGAGAGCACCTGCTGTGGACAAGAATGAAAATGATCAGGTTTTCAGGTTATTCTATATGCAAGAATCCTGACCTGAGTTGTTTTTCCATGGTCAAAAACATCTGCTCTTGATCACGAATGTAGCTCCCTAATTATCACGTACATTCCCAAGCAATTAGCTTACTGAACCACTGGGTCATATCTGGCAATATGATCTTGTAACCTCTGATAAGTTCCTGGGAGTTGATTGTCTTATCATTTTTTTTTCTTTCTTTTTTTTTTTTTTTTCCTGATCCTGAAGAAGTGACAAGGCAATCTGGAGATTTCTTCATGCACAACGTAAACCAAAGTGACAACTTCTCTATTGCTTGGACCATCTGTACAACCCCATCGTGAGCATATGAACTACAGGGGTGAAAGTGACTGCTAGCTGCAGAGGAATGTGGGATTATACTTACCTCATCTTTCTCATGTTAACGTCCTGAAGATTCCTGTACTGCTGGCACAAATTAGGTCTACCTTCTTCATCTCAAACTCGCACTAGGTCAAAGTAGCAGTCAGTGAGAAACCAGACAGATCCAAATGCAACCGTCTGCCCTTTCTGTCTGCTCTATGACCCTGAAAAACTCTAAAAGCTTTGTCTGTTCTGGACAAGTACAGGTCTGAGAATAGCCTGGCTACAAATACTTCCAATATAAACAGAGGTCTTCCATTTTAATTCACTCAGAAAAAGAAAAGAATAAGTAGTAGCTAGCTATGAGGTATCTTTAACATTTTTGAAACAATTTTAAACTGTAATTGTGTACTTTGGCTGGTATAAAAAACAATTAAAACTGTCACTACTAAACATTCCTTGGGGTACATGTTTTCCAGCTGAACATCAATTTGTTAGTTTATAGTTGTTTACATTAAAAGCTGTGAATTTACAGTGATCTGTATACATGTTCTGATAACAATATAATTAAATTAATGCATTAATATAATTAATTATATGAATGCATCAACTGATACATCAATAACAAGCTATCTTCTTAATACATTCCTATAGTATAAACCAACTCACAGGTAAATGTTTTCATATAATCCTGACCTTAACAAACGAATAGAGAAAACGTATATTTAAAGCCTTGAAAGAATTTTAACAGAACTTTAAAATGTGTTCTAACAAGTTTCTCTTCACTGCTCAATAATATTTTTGAGAAAATATATAAGGTTTTTTTTCAGCATAGTCAGCTTTCTACATGTCTCATTCAGTGATAAAATAATTTGTTCTACTTGGCATTGTGACTAATTTCCTGGACTAATACAAAACACCACAGAGATTTTAATTCACTGACAATTCCAAAGACTGGGAAGGTTAAGGAGTAATGAGAGGTAAGCTATAATTTTTTCATATATGCCTAATTTTCTTCTCAAACCAGGATGTTAGAGGTAGTGGTTGTCTCTCAAGGAAATCTAAACGAGTGGATGATGTGAAAACTGCAATTTTTACAAGAGATATGAAAAATTATACTTTTAAGTACAAGAAACAGGAAATACTAAATGCCAAATATTTTTCTATGTAGTGTGAACCTTTTCAAATGATTCCAATTTTTCTATCCAATTTCAGTTGCGAATTACAAATAAATTAAAATAAAGTTTTCTACTGTTCAAACTAATATGCACACTTCTGCATGCACAAACAAACTTGACACTAAATTATTTAGAATTTAATGCCTGTATAGACGTTAACAGAAGAGATGTTGCCAGGTTTGCTTAAATAAACATTCGCATGTGCATCACCTACTGAGACAACGGAATAGATGTACACAATTACTATAGTCATACAATAATAAGTATTTTAAAGCCATTGAAAGACATATTTGTTTTTCTCGATAATGTATTTTTGCTTCTTGACTGTAACTGGTTCCTATCAGAAAGTCTCTCTTCCCAGAGTCCCATGATTGAGCAAGAACTACAGAAGTACAAGCATCTAGATCCTAACCAATGTCATTATGGTTCTTCCTTACAAAGGCACAGAAAGATAATATTTTTCTTGCACATTTTCCTATCTGTAGTCTAGACAACAATTACATGTTTCCAAACTACACAGCTATTTCAAAGGTAAATCAAGCCATGAGAAAGGAGAGCTGAATGATAATTTAAAACCAAATTGGAATACTGTCAACAAAATAATAAAAAACACATTAGCTCCATTGGTGTCTGTAGCTGTCAAGAGCTGTGTATGTTTCAGATACCGTTCTGAAAAAAAGAAAAAAAAAAAAGAAAAAAAAAAAAAAAAACAAAAAAAAACCCAAAGGAAAACCTTTCATGTTGTTCATTTCACTTTATTTTATATCATTCAGGTAGCTGATGAAAACCATCTTTTTTTTTTTTCTTTTTTTTCTTTTTCTTTACACCTTCCTTTTTAATTGCTTTTCACATTATTTTGAGTTGACAGGAAATATTGGAATCTTGTTCAAATTTTTCTGTTCATTACCTGTGACGTAATGAAGAGAACAGTGAGCTCCTGATGGCATAACATGCAGAAATAAAGGAACAGCATTTTCAAGATCTGCACAACAGAAGCTCATTAGAAGTCTAAATACAGTCTATGAATGACACAGTTATTTCCTGGTGTCCTTGTGGATTTCAAAACTAAATTGCTCTTATTGAAAAGCAAAATAGAAAATCTCTGAGATGGGATTGATAATTAAGTCTGAACTGTAGGTCAACTTTTCAATAAAAGCTAATTTATTTGCCTATAAATAGTCTATTCCACTTGTTTAAGTCAAGAGGCTTTGAAAGCTAGACACTGAATGATATGTCTATATTGTGGCCACAGGTATGCCTGCAGCTTTTATATATATAAGTGCCATTCTTCCATTCAGTTAACTAAGTGAAGTACTAATACCTGTGAAGGTTGAGGGACTGTGGTCTGCAAAGCCTGCCCTGGGTACATGCCAAAAATGCTCCTGCTGTCCTAGGTGCATTGCTGTCAACACGGGTGCTCCAGCTGTATCTGGTATCTGTACATAACCAGCTTTGACTGAGATAGAAACACACTGTTACATGTTCGGTGATTTATACCTTTAGTCAGAGATTATGTATGACAGGTGTCTGTGTATTAGCCTCTTAATCTTCTAAAACATAATCCGCCTTTCTCTTGCATCAGTTTTACACCCCTATAACAGCATTGGCTTTGCTTCGTTTATGTCTGATTTACACTGTAGCTAAGGACGATCAGATAGATATTAGCAAAATCCTTCTAAGTCTTAGAATGGTAAAACACTGTGAAGAGCTAAACACAAGATTGTGGAAAATCTTGCTCTGGAGGTTTTTAAGATGAATGCAAGACAAAGAGTAGCTATCAAGAATAGCTAAATCATGCAATGGCAGAGGGAAGGACCAGCCAATCCTGGGATCCTTTCCTGCTCCTAAATTTCTATTATCTTCTGAGATATTAGGATGAGTCAGGGGCCTTCCTTCATGCAGATGTAATTGACTCTATCTTTTTTTGCTCATTAGCAACTTCTATTGACTTATTTTGGGCCTTTAATTTTGACCTCTCTGGTTCTTCACAGTAAGCACATTATTCCCCTATTATATTATCCATCCCATCAAGAGATCTCTTACCCTTTTAGAGAAACAAACTTTTCTTTTAAGTGTCTGTCCCTGATTTGGCAGAACTGCTATCTACCTATTCTTTTGAATATACTGTTGTATATTCAGGTTGTTCCAATGAACAAACCCACTATTGCTGAGTTTGTGCTGGTTTTCTTTTGCATTTTCTCTTATTTCTGCTTGTTTTGAATGCTGTTTCAATGACCCTCCATTACCTTATCAATTTTGAAATGAATTATTACATGCACTCAGCATGAAAAGGAGATAGAAAAACAAAAATGTTCCCAGCTTTACCGTAGCTGCTGAAATTCAGCAACAGATAAGACTTCTTTCATTCATTAATACTAGAGACTATATATATAATTTAGAGGAGGAAAGGGGAGCTGGAAAGAAAAATTCCAGTTTATACCAGTCTCCCTCATTCTGGATATAATCCACTGGACTTAGCAGCCTATCTGTTAGTTTGCAGCGGTCTGCAGTAAAGTGCACCTCTCAGTAAATGACATCCTCACTCAAAGAAAAAAAAATAATTTACTGAACTGCAGATATTAGATGTGGGTTTTTGAATTTTAATTTGAAAACTTTCTGCTGTTGCAATTCTTCTGCATGAGTTACAAAGCAAAAAATATTACTTACTGCTAGAGCAACACCTAGTAAAATACCTTAAGATGTGAATTCTATTTCCTATTTACCATGTTTTTTCTCGTTACATGTTCCAAAATTCTGTATCCAATAAAAATTCCACTTCTTAATGCATACTATAAAGTCCCCATATTTTGCTTCATTTCCATGTTATAGTCAAATTTACGGTTTTAATTTGGCAAAATGCAGAGTGTGTTGATTATGATTAAGGAGCTACACAGTGAGGTAAAAACTATGAGAAGTGAGATAATATAAGTGTGGTATAACTGCAATACTATTAATGTACCATTTAACAAATTAAATCTTTAAATGATGTAGATTCACTAGAATTCTATTTGACGAATGTCAACATTAGAAAGGTACCTTTCTTATTGCTGTACATTGGAACACCTTCCTGACATAAATACACTAACGACTGGTAATGGGCATTAAATCTGCTCCCAGATACAGAATTTCAGATGAACCACGGGTAAAATAGAACAGGATTAAATGAGCTGCACATTTCCTTTTATTGCTTCACCCATGCTACTTCCATTCTGTGGATATCTTTTAATAAATTATTTCCAGTACTATCAAAAGAGTAATGCTCAAGAGTGCGGGATTCATTTCAGGAGAAAAAGTGTGTACATTTCCTGGAAATACCTTTTAATGGGTGGATAGTAGAAATGCAAGTGTCTTCCTTGAGTTAACATAATTTTTCACAGGTAAATAAAAGACAATTTTAACTATGGTCATATTTGTTATTTGGGGGGGAGGGGGGGGGAAGCCTGTTCCATTTTACTTTATAATCTAAGTATTGCTCTAGCAACTATGCTCATATGGACTGAAATATTTATCAAAATGTCTGTGAAAAGGTGTTCTCTTCTATGTGCAGAATGCAAGCTATAAAGGTAGAATATAATGACCTATTTATTAGTGCCAGGAGTTTATTTTGAAGTTTTCTTGTATTTCTGATTCCTTTGTCACACTTTAAACCATATTATTGCTGTTTCTAATCACACTGGACTATAAAAATACAGAATTTTCTTAAATGGAATTTTCAACAAAAGGCCTACAGGCTAGATACCTCTAATTTTCTGATAATGCAAACCTGACATTCCAATTAGAAAATGTGTATTTTTATGAAGTACCACTGCAATATCTGCTTTCTTTTCCTCCTTGAATCAACCTGCATTTTAAGATAAAATGAAAGGTTGACAGCTTCACAAGAAGTTTATGTTGCTTCCTGTTCTGGTGGATACAGACTGACAAAGATGTACTGCCTGGAAGACAGTCACCAGGAGGAATTCCAGTGATTTTCTGAAAAATAAGTTTAGTAAGTGAGAACAGGTCGGATGTAGTTAGAATAGCTTTGTGTATCTGAGCTGATAATGACAAAGAGAAAAGCATTCAAAAAATGTATTTAAACCCCATTATTTTGTTGCTATGTTAATTTATTTATGTACAGCTAACTTATACAGAAAAAGGGCAAACAAGTTTCATTTACTGGATCTTCAAAATACTGGACTCAAACTTTGAGTATCCGTGTATGTTCTTGGTGCATCAGAGCCTTTGTTCTTTCCTGAAGCTCCAAAATTCCAAGGAATATAACCAAAGAACTGATTTCTCCTCCATTTTCAAGGGAATGCGTTGTCCATATGACAAAATTTAATTTGCAACTGGATGTAGAGTTCATGTGTGAGTGAAGCAAAGACATGTCACTTAAAATTCAAAATAAAATTAGTAGCTAAACTAAACTAAATAAACTAAATAAGAAGTAGCTAAACTCTGTTAATACTCTTAATTTTTAATTCCCCTGTTCCCTCCCTGGCAAATAATTCACTTCCTGTATTTAACTCCTATGAAGCTACTAAATGTATTTTTTGTGTTTGCTGAATATCTTCAATGTACATGCCACAAAGATTTTGAAACAGGGCAAAATCCCAAATGACTAAGAATTCTAGAAAATGTTTGGGCATATTTGAAGTAATGCACAAACTACTTTACAAATAATGCCGAATAATTAACTTGTGGATTTTCTAGATATTTACAATTTTTTTGCCATCCCTTTGAAGAATTTCTTGATACTATTTATATGTCAACTGCTCCCATGCAAGATTACTGTTATTTACAATGTTTTTTTCAAGATTTTTTTAATAAAGTCACTTATAATAAAAAAGGGAGTATGACTAGCTGAAAATAGTCCATCAAAAGAAAAGACAAGGCCAAGCAGATGTGACAGAAAGGCAGAATTCCAGGGACTAATCTAAGAAATGTACAGGAATATCACTTATAAAGCAAAGCTAACAAAAGGGAAAGTTTACTTAGATTACAGAAAATATCAAGAAATCAACATGGTGTAAACACATGGGGTGAATTTAAAATTTTGTGGCACATCTTGGATTCTACAAGGTCAAGGGAGAACAAATCAAATCATGCAAAACATCTAGTCTATCATGACTTGGGTGGAAGAGAATTAAAGAAAAGTTTGTGATGGACATTTTTTCATAAATGTGTTTTCATAAAAATAATCTATTTAGACAAAGATAATAAAGGAGTTTCCAGGTAATGTCAGTGGAAGCAATAGTGGGGCAAAGAACATACACTGGTTCTGTGCTTCCACATTTTGTGATTTTTAAATCTGTTTCGAAAGAGAATCTATGTTTTCAGAAACATCACAGTACAACATGAAGAAGTTGGCAAGATCATGATAAAGGGGTTGTTGTGCAGATTTGCAGCTAATGAGAAAAAAACTTGAGAACTGAGAATTTTGGTTGTATCTGTGAAGAAAAACTCAGCAATGTTCAAATGCAGTCACATGTTCCATAACTGCCTGCTTAGCAAGCGGAAAATCTTTGTTTGGCACCGGTGAAGGAAGTTTTAGTTGTGAAGTTGTGTGACAGAGGGTGAACAAAGATTTTTAAAAGTTCTAATAACCTCAAGGTTTTAATTTGTGAGCAAATTTACAAAATACAAAAAGTATAAAACTATTGAGCAGCAAAATCAGGGTCAACTAATTACTAAGACGTTGTCTTGTGAGGTCTTTTTCATCCTTTCTAATGAAATCAAGATTAGGAAGAATTCATTCATCTCATAGTGTAAATCACGTTTGAGAATGATGGTCATACAAAGAGGCATTGTAAAGTTCTGGGCTGGATACAGCAGAGAAAGGTGCGTATAAAGTGTTTTAAGAAGTCTTTTACTATCTGTCTTTCCTTCCAGGAAAGAGTTGCTATTTCTCCATGTGGCTTGATATGGAATTCATCAGCATCGGCAGTTTGGGGACTGTATTCCAACTTTGGATCACCAGACTTAGACATATGCCCTTTTTTCCAGTTGACAGGAACATTTAAAATGTGAGGGCTGACATGGTTGCTCTTCCAGCTTTTTCTGGTTTAGAGCTTCCAGATATTCTGTGCCAACTTGACTCTTTTCTGCCTGTTTGAGGGGCACTGAGGAACTTTCCATCAGAGTCTGAACTGGACAACTGTGGCATAATAAATCCTGGACTTCTTTCTGAAATTTCCTAACTGGTTTAAAATATTTTTTATCAGTGTTTTTCACTGCATCTCTTGCATGTTCAAGCTCAGCAGGACTCTGCAAAGGGCTCTGTCATTGCATCAGAGAGTTTAGTGTTCACAGCTACAAACATAACTCAGTGAGCTTTCTTTTTAGAAAATAGATACTGCACATCAGAAGAGCCTGATATTCTTCCTATGACTAAGTTAGTTCAGGCTCTCATGCTGCAGTCCCCTAATATTCTTGTCAGGAAGAAGCTGTGAGTTTTCCTTTCAAGGAAATGAGTGAGTTGAGATTTGGGTTCTTAAAAATATATCACCAAGATAATTCTTTACACACTGCATGGTGGAACGAACCTTTTCTTCAGCTGCTTGGGGACTGCTGCCTATCATTTTGATATGTGCTTTCTAGAGACAGTTTGTTATAGGATTGAAAACATACAAAACCCCAGCAGCAGAGCACATTACTGAAATACAGTGTTAAAAGTGTTCACCACTGCAACAGCAGCAACCAAAAAAAGCTATTCCATTTCTTATTTTGACTTTTTCTGCAAGAAATGTCTCTTCTTCTTGTCAAAAATACAGTTTGGAATCTTACTATGCATATCTCCCTGATGTGCATTAAAACAATATCTTTTGTGGCTTTTAAGTAAGCTGCAGGAGGTGCTAATGCCACCTTTTCTTTAGAGGGTTATAATTTCAGAGTTTGTCCTCTAGTGCAGCTTGAATAGGGTTCATGATTAACTCTTGTTGTTTAATGTATTAGTTTTGCTAAAAGCCTTGCTTGCAGAAGTTAAGCAAATGTTAGCTTTTCTGGAGAGGCCCTACAGTAAACAGTAAAACTGTTGAAGTAGTGTGTATATCCATCTGATACTTTTCTCTTTCCAGTTAAAAGCACTTTAGAGCTCTTTTTATGAAAAAGATACTATGTGCAATGCAAGGTAAGGGCCAAGAATAATTGTTATTCACCCTGCAAAACATGAAAGAATTGAAAAGCACATCAGTCAGTCCAAGGGCTTTGCATCAAGGAGCACAGAGCTAAAAAAGTCTTCACAGAAAGGAGCGTTTCTTCCAGCTTGTGAGAAAAGAAAAACCCTGGGGGAACCTGACATTCAACTCTGTCCTGGGAGCCTGTCCTTTTAAAAGCTAGGACAGGCAGCAGTGTAAAGAAAAGCCATTCACAGTGAATGGCTTGAGGTCTACTACAAAAGACCAGGTAAGAGCCGTCGCAGACTTAGCCAAGACAGACTGGTGTTGATTTTGGTTGTTAGAAAGAAACTGAAAACAAAATGGAATGCCAATAATTCTCTGAAGGAGATATTTGGCCTTCTGGGTGAACTTGTGAGGGTACTGCTTTTCCGCAAGCCCATGGCTCAATGGCATATTTATCTGTACAACTCCAAACCAGTAGTCCTCTGTCCTGCAGAGCATACTTTGGTGGTTAGCATCCCTAGAACTGTACACGCAGACCTGACAGCAGCAACAGCCACTCACGTAGTGATGGTTATTTTGGGAAAAGATATTGTGCTGGATCTGACAGCTAAAGAGAGGAGAGGCTACTGCAGCTCTGAGCCCCAGGTCCAACCAGAAACGAGTCTGAAGATGTGTTCCCAGGACATACATGCACACAGCGTACACGTGCACACCATATCTTTACACATGTACATGGCTGGCCATGTAGATCATAGAGAGACACACAGGGCACTCATACAAACACAGACAGCACCAGCAGCCTCATCCTGCGTCTCTGGCTGAGCAGAACAGAGGTCTGATAGCGAGAATGTGTATATACGCCTGGGTGCAATCTGATTTCCTCCAGCAGCTGGGTCAGACCCTCAACTGGACGTGCAAGCCCCTGAGGCTGCAGCTGCTGGTACAGACCATCATACATAAATATACACACACACACGCACAGAGCCGACCAGGACTCCCCTGGTCCCCATTAGCCAAGCCCACCGTGGTCTCACACTTAGAGATGCACACACGTATGGATCTCATTCCAAGAAAGCCCCAGGCCCCACAGTCTCTCCAGGAGCTGACTGGGACTCCCCTGGTCGCCAGTCACCAACCCTCCCATGGCTTTGCCGTTAGAGACATCCTTAGTTCCCAGGCCACCTCACCTGCTCACCGCCTCGCACGGCTTCACCTTCGCTGGTGCTCACACGCTCACTCGCACACCCGCACTCGCCCCGGTCGCTGCCCCAGGGACACAGGGGCCCTCCGCCCCGCGGTCTGACCCCAGCTGCTGCGCTCACAGCCCCGCACACACACGTGCGCCCGGGACAGAGAGCCCTTCCCCGGGACAGAGCCAGGAAGGAATTCAACAGGGAGACAGGACAGACTGCGCTGGCCAGGTGCAGGGCGTGGCCAGGCAAGCGCACCGACCAGCAACTGTCGACACGCGACTGGCCCTTTTTAGCCTCTTGTCTCCCTCTTTTCCCTAGTAAAGGTGATTTCCTTCCCAAGTCACCTACACCTCTCTCTTGTCCCACCTTTGGTTCCTCCCCTGAACATCCCAAAAGAAGTCCTGTACCAGCCCAAACTGCTTTTCCCCTGCAGCCCAGAATGTGTCCCACCCCTTGGCAACTCCCTTAGTCTGAGAGGTGATCCGGAGAGCTGCTCAGGGTGGTGGGTGTGCTGCCTGGACACCAGGGCTGATGGCTCTGCCGGGACAGCCCTGGGAGGGGCCTGGAGAAGGTGCTCTTTCCTCAGGAGTCCTTGCTTTGGGTCCCCACCTCCACTGTGCATCCCCGTGCTCCTCTGGGCTTGTGCAGATGGATGGGCCTTTGATGGGCTGATGGCCTCTGGGCAGGCTCGGGAGTAGCCCATTAGGCTAGGATTTGGGCTCCCCCTCATGCCATTGTCTCTTGGAGCTCCTTGGTGGGTGTGCAGGTGAGTTTTATCACCTCTAAACATATTATCACATAACATCACCTCTAAAACATGTGGGGTCTTTGGTGGTAGAAAATAGCGCTTGCTCATGGGGCTTCAGTGACAGGGACTCTAAAAGCACAGTTTTTATTTATACAAAACACTGCCTTTGTGAAGACTTTTTCTTTACTCTTCTCTCCCCTAAGCTGAGTAGTTTATGGAGTGAGGTAAGATTAGCTGCCTACATTCTTTTACTTCAACTTTCACAACCCCAGTTGTAAATGTACTCTTCAAACATCTTGCTGGCAAATTTGCATCTAGCAAAGATCTAGAGTTCACTTAGGGACTCTCCACCTTGGGTAAATCTGTGCCTAATAAGAGACCAGAGACTTTTACTGGTCTTTAGCTATGACACGTCTTTCACAAACGTTAGAGAGTATGCCTAGATGAACCTATAGTTGCACTTGTAAAATGGCTTGTAAAATGAAACTTCTCTTCATCTTTTCTAGCAACCCTAATCATTCTGTACAAATCAGAAGGTTTTTTCCCTCTGCTTAAATTACAAATGCAGAAAAAATGAGGGGGAAATCACAAACTGGGCAATATCCCTCTCTTGACACTGTCAACTCTTGGGTTTTCAGTACTGTTTTATCAAGCTGAACACATCTGTGTTGCTATAATAAATGTATACATATTGTTTTGAACAACAAATGTACACTCAAATAGTAATACATACCAAAAAAAGTAATATATGCTTGGATATAGCTAAAATAAATGAGGTAGTAGCTGAAGGCTAGATATCAAGCCAATTAGTCCAGTAACACATCTGAGAGAGTCACAATTAACACCTCTCTTTTACCAGTTGTAACATTTCAATTATTTTTTTCCTGATTCTGTTACACATTAGGATACTAAATTGGGTTTCAGGCAGAGTGTGACCCAAGCCTCTTGTTTAATGTCCTTGAGATGATCCCTGTGCAGAAATCCGCTAACAGGGACTATCACAGAAATCCTTTGAAGGATGAGGGAAAGAATCTGTGCAAGGAGGCTTGCTAAAACTGTGGGAGTTTTGGAGTTATAAATATTCTTGGAAATCTGAAAGTCCTAGCTACTTCCAATTTTTTCAAGTCAATAAATTGGGTAGTCCTGTAATCTATGTTGGCATATTCATATTTTGAGTAAATACACACTTACTATTTAATCTTTTCACTGCAAACTTATCTGAAGTCATACTCATCAATAGACCCAGATGGCTCTTTCTTGTAATGTAAAACTGTTTTTCGTGCATATCTAGTTAGGATATACCAAGAATGTTGTTAATGGTGCAGATACAAAAGAAAAAAAAAAGCAAAAAAAAAAGCTGGAGGGAATGGAAGTGTTTTCTAGGGTACAGCACAAGAGACACATGAGATATACTCAAAAAATTTTCCTAAAAGCAAGTCTAAGGCAGTAGATTATGACATTACCAGAATAATGTTGAATCACTCAGCAGGAGTTTTGATACGAAATACACTACCAAAGATGTAAATAATTCATCTACTACTTTTTTTTATGATGAACTAATTTTAACAAATTTCAACGGTTTTTGTGAGAAATACAATACAGGATTCTGCTCCTTGATTTTGGCCTTCATGCTTGTTCCCAGTGTTTTTTATTGTATATGATGTGAATTATTAAAATAAATGTTTTGCCTTACCTGCTGTCAACTACCTTGTACAAAATGCAGCTATGTTACTAGTGTAGTTATTAAAGACATGAATTATGTCTCCTTGAATAAGCTGCATACATTATTTTAGATGTATGTGTGAACAAGGTGCTAGTTCCTTGTCAATTTTACAGGGCCGTACAACTTGTCTGTGGGAAGAGGGAAACAGAACCTGGTGCTGACCTCCTGAATAGAGGTGGCACTTGCAGATGATTACTTCAAGCCAGCTGAACTCTGTCAAAAGCCTTCACTCATTTTACTACATTTTTTTTTTTTTAATCATTACTGGTTTTTCTTTCCCCTCTAAAGCTACCACAAACTGGGAGTCTCTGCCCTGTTTATACTTCAGAGACATTACACCAGATGGGGCAACCCAAGCGCGACAGCCCAGAGTCAGGTGAAAGTCTGTTCCAGATGGCAAAGCGAAATATTGCTAAATATGCCTGCAAGGTATTTAAGCACAGGATGACAGACAGCTACAACAAACAGTAATGGAAAAAAGCCAGTGTAAACAACAGCTGAGGAAAGACTGCCTTTTTCCTGAATACTCAGGGCTTGCTACAGCTTGCGTAGTAAGGAGGCACTTTGAGGGGGGGACAAGGAAATGTTGATTACAGCAGAGAACAGAACAAAGAACATTGTAAGGCGGCTGTGGTAATGGTCATTGCAGCTCATTCCCAATGCTGCTGTACTGAAGACAGTCCTGCCATAGGGCTCTTTCTTAAAGAAAATAGAAATTTAGTTTAAAAACTGCTTTTGTGATCCTTTCTTTCGGGAAGGTAGCACATTTCTATAAAGATTGTACTGGATTTTGCTTAAAGCATACTTGTCTTGAGTTACCTCCCCGAGCCATTTTTGCTATCACCGTGCGCTGAGCGCAGGTTATGGGGAAGGCTCTCTGTGCCGGGCTCTGCCGTCGATGAAGCGCCTCTCAGAAAACAGCAAGATCTGTCTCTCTTCAGATGCGTCTCCCTGGAACAAGGAAAGAGCCTTCAGCTGTGCCCAGCCATTGCAAAGCTTGTTAATTTACTGGAATAGCTATACTCTTGGCAATTTTGTCTGCTCTGCTTGAGCTTTAATGTTTTTCAATGCCGTGGTGTTTCAGCAAGGCTTCTCTACTGACTTCTTTCCTGGTGTGTTTTGGACAAGCAGTAGAAACTCTCAGGTCTCTCGTCTTTCAGACGAGAAAAATATGTTACAGATATTTTTAAGCTTGGAAAAGACTGTATGAGTCGTGAAATTCATAAGCCTCTCCCCAGATTAGAACTCTGTTGTTTTAACCAGTTGCTAGCCAAAATAATCAGAAAATCAAACTTTACCAAAAAAAAAAAAAAAAATGCCCAAGGACTGAACTAAAAGATGATTCTTTATTCTCTTCATACAGTAACAGTAAAATTTCTAGGCAGTTTTATAGCCAGTACTTTAGGAGTTATGGAATCTTTTAAAGGAAATACTTTATTTCTGTAGGGAAAGAATTCCTCTCTACTCTTTGTCCAACTGCTTTTCTCTTATAAGTCTCTTTCCCCAAACTGGGTCTTATTTGATTGTATTCAAAGTAAAGTACATCTTAAGTGAATGGCTTGGAGGTAGGTTTCTGGAGATGTGATGCTATACCATCAAATATTGTGTGATACAGGACAGCACTGACAGGAGAGCCAAGGGAAAGAGGGACCATATCGTAGCTTTAGATATAGTCCTATTCTTATAAAAGCCTCACTGAGGCTTTTCGTAAAATGCACAAGAGCATCGTCTGGTCTGGGAGATAAATTTTCTCATCTACCTGAGGGAATGAAAACCAACGTCCCCACCTGAGTGCATAAACACATAGTCATTAAGTTTTTTGGGAGAGCATCTTGATGTCTGCAGCTGTGCTACGGTGTAGTGAAAGATTAATGTGGTCCATGAGAAAATACAAGGAACATAACATGACCCAGAGGCAAGAGTGTTTGTGATGCTGTTCTGGTCTTCACACTGAAGACAGTTGCTGTAGTTTATATTAAATTTTCATTAGTTGGCAGTGCATTATAAAGACCACACCAAGCTGCTCAGCTTTCTTGAGGGCACAGTGTTTCCAAACCTCTCTGGAAGCAGAGATCTAAGCTCACTGAGGATACTCAAAAACAAACTGGAAAACAGCTATGAAGTTAGCTGTTGTCTAACCTTGGGGTTAGTTAAGAGAGCGTAGGACTCTGCTTCAGACTTCATCAAAGCAGAATTTATGAAGTAACATTAGGTGCCACAGAGCAGTGGCAAGTGCTGGTTTCAGAATGGCAGTAATATCAGGGCTGGAGGAAAAAAAAAAAGTAGCTAGTTTCCAGGATCAAAACTAGCATTTCTGCATGGTGCTGCATTGGAAATTGAAGCTTAGACTGTCCAAATTCTCCACCAATACTTGGATCCAAATATTAAAAGATAGCCCTTGTGATCAAATTCAGATTTGGCATTAAACACCTCCTAAACCTGACATTAAATACAATTAATACTAGTGTCTATAGTTTAGTTGTTTACTTTACAAATATTGATCAATAATATGAGGTGAGATCAGTGTTACTTAAACTTTTTTTTTTCCAAATTATTGAACATGGCAGAATCCATGGTACATTATAGCAAAATGTAAAAGAGTACTTCAGATCTTTCTTTGACTATAAATGAGGGTTTTTTTATGAAGCATGTTAAATTGATCAGTATTAAATAAGGGAATGATTAATGTAAAGACAGAAGTTAAAAGAGTACAGCTATGCCACTCAGGAATAGCTGTTTAAGCCCCACAGGGTACATAAATTCTGGTTTGGTTAATTATATACTGTTTGCCTAAATGCGCAGTATATTTTAAGTGGGAAGAAGATAATCCACAGTATTCCTTATTCTGCTGTGCACTGCTCTTACACGCTAGCAAGCATGCTGAAGGAATTTGGAGTTGAACAGGAATTTTCTATATCGCTGTATAAAGGAAAAATCGTATGAATCTCTCACACGAATCTTCTATGATTAACCTATCATAACATGAAACATAGAAATGTGCTTAACTGTACAGAGAAATGTCTGCTCATTTCTACAAATATAAACTTTTGGGAGCAAAGCTCTGCCTATGAACTACTGGAAGACTGGAGATATAGGGCCACTGTTTAAAAGATGGGTAGATCCTTGGTGTTTTGAGTAAATAATTTATTTGCATTCTGAAGTTGAGCAGAAATTCCTCTTAAAAAGTCAAGAAGTATTAATGGGGGCAGATCAGAGGTTTTCTCATTACCTTGGAGGCCAGAAAGGGAGAATTTTGAACAGCAGTGCAGATGCTGATTAATGTAATAGGTTAATAAAGGGCAAGATAAAAAGAATCACCTCATAATAAGGGCATTACATTTAAGGAATTAAAAACCTTAATAAGGAAATTATTCACAATTGTTCACATTCACTGATGCTGGTGAATATGCAGTTATGTTTTAAAATGTGTATAAAAGCTTGAAAGTTGTTGTTTTCAAAATAAAATTAATCTGACAGAGACTCCATAAAAATAACAGGCTGAGGATGCATGGTCAGCCACCTGCTAGTATTTGCTTTATTTCATAAAAACTATTTATGTTAGAGCTCTGCTATTTTTTTATTATTACTATTATTATTTTCCCTAATTTGTCACCTTCCTCAGACAGGTTTTCCGATTTCTGAAATTAATTGAAATCCGTATTTTAAAGAATGCCAACAGAAAGATGTTGACAAGATTGAAAAGATGTCCACAAGGAAACAAATTGTTAAAATTATCTATAACTACCACATGTTAATTTATTAAATTCATTCAAGCCTTGGAGGCCTTTTGAATTTCTCATTGATCTTTGGATGCAATAAATGCTATCTTTCATAAAGAAGTGGCCAGAACAGTTAATCACATCTTTTGCTCTACCTGGTGTGTGTCACTGCTTCAGAGATCTAACCAGGGAGCAGTAAGGGTCCAGCGTGCACTTCTTATGAACATGCCTATGCATGGATGGTAACTTCCAGGAGACCTGGTTCTTCAGAAGGGAAGGAAAGAACAGACACATGCCTCTGAGTGAGAAAAATTACATCAATTTGGCTTTTCCCTCAAAAAATCTTTAAGATTATGAAAATAATCAAATATAAAAATTCCCACGAAGATAATAGTGTCATCTGCAGACTGAGAATTGATTGCTTTCTATATCATCTTGTTCAGATGCAACTGTAAATTCCTAGCTCTTATGAAATTCAAGTTATAATTCAGAAGTCCAGTCTTGACTGTTTTATTCATGTGCTCAGTCTGCCAATCTAAAGACATTTGGAATTAAAAATGGAGAGTTTTTTTCATTTTTAGTATTCATGTTAATAACTTCTAATCAAAACATTTGCAAGATATCCATAACATTAATTTATGAGGAAAATTTAATGGAGTTCGATTGGACTTCTGTTGTAAAAACATTTTCAATTCACTGAGGCCTTTAAAAGATATTGATGTTACCTACAAAGATGTCAGAATGTGCTTAATTGACATCTAATTTGCATGGAGGTGACAGAAGAGAAAGCAAACCTTAAGAGATTTGGAAGTGTTTTTTCCAGAAGTATACATCTGTCTGCCAGTGGGCAGTACACAGATTTCACTAATGTGTGAAAGTGCCCTTGATTCTACATCAGAATTTGCCAAGAAACTTGTCTATAGTCAAAGCTTTTGGTTAGAACTAGTGAACGAGGTGAAATATATCATACAACTACAGAGTCCTTTTAATTGGAGCTATTACTTTCAAATAAACCTCTAGAATTTTTTTTTTATATCCCATGCTGTAATTTATTTCTTGAAAAGCTTGACATATGTCACTGCGTCCTTTCCCTTATCATCATATCTTGTTGCTGAATTTTGAATTTGGTTATAAGAAATTAACTGATTCTTAGAGGAGAGAAACAGTGGCAGTTGAGATGGCTTTGCTAACAGAAGCCAATTACACATGTATTTCAAAGAAGGAAAAATCACTTTCCAACCTGTGCTTGTTGAAGTCAATCATCAGGTAAACTGCATCCTGCTGAAGCAGCTTCTCACTGATTTCAGTGTAACCAGCTTTTATTTAATTAGCTTTTATTTATTGCAGGATAGAAAATAACATATGCAATACATTTAAAAGAATTCTTCTCCTTTTAGAGCATTAAAGTGGAACTAGAGTTGCTTTGCATAACTGCATTAGTAAACAGATTAATTTACATTTTAATTTACATTAGTAGTGTAATTGGGATCCTAAAGTGTAATATACAGGAAGGAATAAAAGCAGGAATGAAGTCTCGCAGCTACTAATGGATGGAGATGCCAGACTCCAATTAAGACATTCTTTTGTCAAGCCTTATCTCTGAGGTTTGCAAGATAAACTTAAAAAATATGGCTGGCTTTTATCTTCCCTGCTATTGCTTTTAATTCCACAATTTAAAAGGATTCTTTTTGAGATTAATGTTAGGAAGGCAATTTCTTCCACTGTGTCTTACCAATAACATTGGCCATCTTTTGGGATAGATTGCATAGCTAAGAGGAATTCTAATTCTGCCTCAATGCCCCTTGCTTTCCCTCCAAACAAATTTCCTTTAAACAGCTTTGGTTCTGAATGCAGTTTGTTTACGCTGAGGCTTATATGCTGAGGAACACATCCCACAGATGTGGTTATATACTATGATGAGCGCATATGTTGGTGTCTTGCAACGTGATGATTATTTGTGTAAAAATGACTGTCCAGCTACCTAGTTGTGAAGCTTACAGTAAATATTTGTACAGAACATATGACAGCCGCATGAAAGAGCCTCCTTCTTAGTTCATTCATCAAAAGTAACCCTAGTGAAGTCAATTAGCTACTAGGAGAGTAGAAACTGAAAGGAAGAAAAATCCAGCTCAATGGCATATTAAACCTAAGGTGGGAACTTACACCTCTGGTTTTGAACATACAAAAATGAATTTGACAGATGCCCAGAGGACACAGAACAAGCGACTCGGTAACAAGGCTGAACCTGAATAAAGTGTTAGCCTGAAGATCCAGAACAACATGTTATACTGATAGCACCACAGACTTTGAAGTAATTATATCTTTTTTTTCAGTAACAGAAGCAAGATGGTCATCTGTGCAAATTAGTCGTTATAGTCATAGGTCGGTTATCACACTTGAAATTCTGAAAAGCCGAGGAGTCTGAGTAAAACAGTTGTGCCTCAGATGTCTTATTTGAAGCTATTTTTAATCTAGGGATTTTAGTAAATTTACTCCAGATGGATGTACATAGTGTGTGAAATACATTTTCAGGAAGCGTGTCGAGTGCTCACATTGAATGCCTTACCAAGCTGTTATGAGTATAATATTTTCCAGATAACTCAGTTTTGATTTCTTCTCATTACTAACAGCCTTACAGCTCTTTTCACAAGAAGGGTTTTACTGAACGTCCTAACCAAACTCCTTGTTCCTACAACTATGTTCCACTGATTCTGAACAACAGAGCTTTGAATTTGACAATTGTTTTTCTTCATATTTTCAGTGAAGTGAAGATATTTGCTTACCCTGCATAGAAAACCTCAGCAATAAGTGGGCCACTGCTAGACTTTGTGCAGCATAAGTATTGCAAAGCATCTGGGCTTGCTGTGCACGAGGGAGAAGTGGAAAACTGCATAAGTAGTTGATCTGATCGCAATTACATGTCATGGAATTCTTGGACAGCCCTTAGAGAATTGCACAGAGCCCATATCATGGGGTAGGGAAAGTTACAGAAGTTCAGAGTTTGGCAGTCAAATCTAGCTAGAAAAATTTGATAAATAAACCTATATACAGATTGGTATAGTGCCACAGACCTACATCTGACTTGTGCAGTGTCCTGTCATTGACCAAGTACAATGCCAAATCATCAAGAGGGCATGTAAAAATCCTGGTGTCAGAAGGCATACGGAAATCAAAATGTCATTCCAAGTCTCATTGTGACCTCTAGCAACTAGATAGGCTTAAACAAAAACCATGGTGTTAAATATAGTATCCAAAATATGGTTACAAATTTGGGAATAATATTCTCTTCGGCTATTTCAGTGTCCAGTCTTTTGAATTTAATAAGGTATTGGCTTCATTAACTGTATATCGCAGTCCCACAATTATACTGTAGTGAATATTTTGATCAGTGTTGAGCTTTCCTCTTTCAAGTTCACTGACTGCTACTTCAGTATTGCTATGAAACCTGGTAAACAGACATTTTGCATCTAATTTCTTAATAGTGTTCATTGCCATCCTATCTTCTTTCTTTTTCAGCATTTTATATTTTCTGTAATTTTCTAATAGTCTATCATCTATATTTATCCAATAAACATTGTTTCACAGTAATTGTTTTCATCACTCTTTTTCTGAAACCTCCACATTCCTCAATATCTTCTTGGAAAAGAGGGGGGAAAGGGAAGAGTACTGTAAATAATACTTCATGCACATAATAATGATTTGTACAGTACTTATTGTTCACATTTTTTCCATTCCCACTACATATTCAAATAAAGCACTTGAAAATTTCCTTATCTGCCTATAGGAAATAGTTCGATAGAGAACTTTTGGAAGAGAATTACTCTGATATGAAAGTCAGTTATCACAATATATTAGAATTGATTCACAAAACCAAGCAAGTAAAGTATGAATTAAAACACTCTGGTGTCATAATCCAACGCTATCTTGAAATATTCCTCTCTTCCATTGGGTTAAAAAAGTGATCATGCAGTGTACTGCAATATTGAGATTTCAGTTTGTTTAGTCTTTTACACTTTTAGTGTATGAGCTTTTCAATAAGGCTTAAGGCATATCTGGCTTTGTATTATCTGCTTTATTTTAAAAATACACTTTAAAAGGACATGCTAAACAGCAAGCTCTCATGGGTGCCTAACTCAAATTGCTGAGTGAAGTCTCTTTGCCAGTCCTATGAATGAGGTTAATCCCAATTATAGATGAGAATGTTTTTTTCCCTCGTCTTAAACATCTATTAGTATCATAGGAAATTCAGTTTGGAGACTAAAAAGACTCTTCCAATGATCAAAATCATAAATGATCATTTGACCTAGCTTTTTTGACATGAACAAGCACCCATGAAAATAAATGTCCTGTGCAAAATCTAACTAGACTAAAACACAAGACTAGGGTAGGCTAATCTTTAGAATTTCTTAATGGCACTCATACTCAGCTATCAGTCTCTCCTGAGGTACTTCCAATATTTACTGTAATCTTTTCTACAGTAACCTCAAATACTTATTTTTTTCTTAGGCCAGAAAACAGAATTATAATTCATAAATCACACTCTTGTAGAAACCTTTCTCTTGGATAGTACCACTTCATTTCTGAAGAGAAATATTTAAGTATTCTAACTTAATTTAACTCGTAACTCATGGGGGGAATGGGCTTTGCTATATTTATGCCAGGACACATTGCGGGCCGGCTGCTCCCCAAGGGCTGGGATCCAGGGGGATCTGTGCCGGGCTGTCTGGGCAGGGTATGTCCCACCCCGCCAGGCGGGGAGCAGGGCAGCCGGGGGATCTGGGGCAGCCCCAGCCCCAGGCACTGGGCACCTCCATGGGGACGGGGACTGCCTGAGGCCGGGCCGGGACATCAGCCCGCAGGGCCCAGCGTAGCAGCCCGGTAGAGGGGCTGGGGGTGGACATCCTCGCTGGGGCAGGACCGAGGGCCCTGGGGGATCTGACATGGGGTCCTGGGCCATGGGCAGGTGTCCTGGGGGCAGATCATGGCCATGCGGCCTGTGAGTGCCCGCCAGGCCCTGGAGGTGGAAAAGGAAAGTTTGATCTCTTCAATGTGCACATACATGAGTAATCTTACTTTTCTTTTGAATTTGCAAATTTTCCTTTGGCTGTGGTGTAATGAAGCTTGCATATATATTTTATAAAACATTTAGTCATACATCTGGTGTTTCTCTTGCTATAAATCTGCCATCCTCTTCTGGCTTTTCAGTGGCATAAGAATATTTTGCCTGTGAGCCATTTAACTTCATCTGAATTTTATCAAGGTATACAGCCAATGGCAGAAATAACATATTGCTCATGCATTAAACTTATATGAAATAATTCCTAAAAATCTTTGCAAAGGACTTTTTTGTATAATTCAGAAAATTCAATGTGCCACAAAGTAGTTGGATTGGCTGTAGGTTATCGCATGTGATTTAATCAGCCAATGAACTTTGGTGTTATAAAATCATCATGATCACATTTAGGCTGACAGTAATTAATAAACTAAAAATGAGCCACTGAGCATGATGCAGACAGGACTTGTTGCTACAGTAGCCCAATGTCATATTGCTGAGAGAAGCTCCAAGTTCTATGTATGAGCATGTCTTACCTGTACGTACAGGCTTACTTAAAAGTTGAAGACTGATATGCAGCCTGGTCTGCATTTGGTGATGCTTTGTGGAGTTTTGTGTTTAGCTATAAATGTTATAAGTGCAAGAAAGAAGCCTCAGATCCTCAGGCCTCTGCACTGATTAGTACCTGTACAAATCATCCTAATATATTTAAAAAAAACAAGTGACTGAAAATGTTTTATTGACATAATTTGAAGTAACCATAATTCAGTGTTCATGAGATTTGCATGATGTCTTTTCATACAGAATGAGTTTGCTGTAGTGGCTGTAGCCTAGCTGATCGACAGACCCCCTTCCAGTCTGTGAGCTGTCACAAAGTAAGCCTCCTTACTTCTTGTTACAGGTGATGGTTTCAGTAATGCTTTTAAAGGGCTGCAAATAACTGTGTATTCTGGATGCTTGCAGAAACTTCCTTTGAAAAGTCATCTGTTGACAAATGATCTCTCCCTCTTCATCCCCAAGGATGTGAATATTTCATTGAGCTTGACTTGGATACAACATTATTATTTCATCTCTAGTCTTACAGCTCACTTTCCCGTAGTAACCAAGTGGCTGATCATATCATACCTGAACTGTCAGCCTATTCCACTGCCGTGCCTAGGGGACTTGGAAGTATGAGTCTTATTAACTCTTCATGAGAGTCAAAATCTTTCATAATGCATCTCTAAATCCTCTGCTGGTGGTACTTTGATAAAGTGTTACTATATGGAACACTGCTGACATACAGAGATTATTTGCAGTTTCTCTTATCCCGTTACTATTACCTCAGCTCTGCTTTCACCTGTGCTCTGCTGTAAAAATCTGCTGAATGAATACTAATTAAAGCCTTTTACAATGCAAAACAAATAACTAATAGTTTACTTGAAACTAGCTTATGTTTTGCCATTTTGAGTAACCTTTGAATTAAGTGTTGCAGTTACGTGTACTTAAACTGTAATATATCTATGAACATCAAAGACTAACTATATTCTTGACTTCCAAAGAAAGACTTAGGAGAAGCTTCATACACCAGATATTTCCTCTAAATTCTCATTCCAGGCAATCTACTTTACTAGTAGCAAAACTATTCCTCACGGTTACTCTCAAGACAAATCTTTAAATATATCCAATGTCAGCACATAGAGATGCTAACAGTAGAAAGATTCATTCTCTGAGAGCCCAGAAAGCTCTAGCCTTTTCAGTTGCTAACACCCAATATTGCCTCTGCTGACACAAAATTAATGTTTGTGACAAGACTTCAGTTTCCAAGTGGCCTTCTTTCTAATGTAAAACTCTAGGAAAAAACAAAACAAAACAAAACAAAACAAAACGAAAACACTATCATTTAAAGCTTAAGCTTGATATTATTTGGAAAGGTGTGTGTAGCCTTAAATGTTTTGTTAAGCATTCAGATGACTTATGAACTAAATATCAGATCCAGTGTACAATCCCAGTAAGTGGATTAAAAAAAGAAAGTCTTTTGATGGCCAAGGAAGAAAGAAAATAGTCACAAACTCTATCCTCCACTATGAGCCCAGATTGCATGATTCTATCAAGTTTCCCCTAGCTGTCGCTACAAAAACATCTGTTTTAAGTCATTCCTCCGCACACTTAAAGCACAGCTGCTGGACGGACAGACTAAACTCTCACTAGCTATTTTCTAATTGACACCTAAATTAGGCCTTTAAAAGAGGTAGTATGAACATGGTACTTCAAATGTTATGAAAACTAAAAGTATGGAAAGTATTGTGGAAAGTTATCTGGTCTGCGCTGAGTTTAAGGATAATTAGAGACAACTGGTGTTTGAATCACTCCTACAATCTACTTTTGAGAATAGATTGTAGGGATGGAGATCTTCATAAGGGAAAAGAGATGGCTGGAAGAGAATATGACTAAGAATCACAGAATCATGAAAGCAGTACCTAAGCTGAATACAGAAGTGTTATTCACCAAATCCTGCAGCACTAGAACAAGAAGGCTTTCACTGAAATAAGTAGATCAGTTTAAAACAGATAAAAGGACTTTTATATTCTACAATTGTTGAACTTCTGGAATTTCCTGCCACTGGAGGTAAGATAGCAGAAGTATCTTGTCCCTTTTCCAAGCTGCTGATTCTGTTAATGAAAAGGTCTTCAAAAAAATACAAGGGACAACAGACAGAAAGGTGCCCTCCAGCATCCCTCATAAAAAGGTTGTGGATGCTGTGACAGTACAAGGGAAAAGAACCACAACTAGCTCCAAGGTTCACATGCTCTCTCTAAATAGCACCTACTACTGTCGCTGCTGGAGCCAGCATCCTAAACCGTGCACATCATGGATCTGACCCAGCTGGGCACTAATGTTTCGGTTTTAGATACTTTCTTTTAAATTATTTATTTATCATAAAAATATTTTGTTCTTGATATGTCATGTATTACTTTTCCTTCCTTTTTACCCCTACCCCCCCACACACACTGAATTTTAGTATCTAATGACACTATAGAGAAGTGGGCCCGTGTGAACCTCATGAGGTTCAACAAGGCCAAGTGCAAGGTCCTGCACCTGGGTCGGGGCAACCCCCAGTATCAACACAGGCTTGGGGATGATGGGATTGAGAGCAGTCCTGCCAAGAAGGACTTGGGGGTGCTGGTGGACGAAAAGCTGGACATGAGCCGGCAATGTGCGCTCGCAGCCCAGAAGGCCAACCATGTCCTGGGCTGTATCAAAAGAAGCGTGGCCAGCAGGTCGAGGGAGGGGGTTCTGCCCCTCTGCTCTGCTCTGGTGAGACCCCCCCTGCAGTGCTGCGTCCAGCTCGGGGGTCCTCAGCACAAGAAAGACATGGACCTGTTCGAGCGGGTCCAGAGGAGGGTCATGAAAATGATCAGGGGGATGGAACACCTCTCTTATGAGGAAAGGCTGAGAGAGTTGGGGTTGTTCAGCCTGGAGAAGAGAAGGCTCCAGGGAGACCTTATTGCGGCCTTTTGGTACTTCAAGGGGGCTTATAAGAAAAATGGAAAGAGACTTTTTAGCCAACCCTGTAGTAACAGGACAAGGGGCAATGGTTTCAAACTGGCAGAGTGTAGATTTAGATTGGACATAAGAAAGAAAATGTTTCCAGTGAGGGTGTTAAGACCCTGGAACAAGTCGCCTAGAGAAGTTTTGGATGCCCCATGCCTGGAAGTGTTCAACGATGGGGATTTGAGCAAACTGATCTAGTGGAAGATGTCTCTGCTCATGGCGGGGACGGGGTGGACTGGATGATCTTTAAAGGTCTCTTCCAAGCTAAACCGTTCTGTGATTCTATGATTCTATGATTCTATGACTGTGTACACTTTTGGCAGTATATTATCCTGGCCACCTATATGATAATGTGAACTAATTGACTGATAGAGGAAGGGAAAGAAACGCTTTCATAATATGAGGTATACATTTCTGTGTGTATGGGCGCTTGTTTCAGCATGTGAAAAGTCTTCAAAGATTTCCAGAACATAAGGACATCTGGTTTGTAAGGTTATTTGCTTAACAGCTAAGAAAGAGATGAAAAAAAGAGTCAAGAAAAGCCATAAATTAATCTCATAGCTAGACAGGCTGTAACAAGCAGTTGATAACTCAGATAACAATAAATACTAGAACCCATAGATCACTGATTGACAGGCCATCGGAAGAACTACAATTGCAGTAGTGGGGAGATTCAACCAGAACTTTGTAACTGACAAGAAAGTAAAGGAAGATAACCACAATTTGCATGGGAAAGAGCAGACTTGTGGGACGGTGTGAAACTTACTATAGGCTATCTAAGGGAGACGCCAAAAATGGTGAAAAGGATTGATCAGGGTGGATCAGGGAAAAATGAGCTTGTAAAAAAACAGAGAAGGGGGATAAAAGGGGTCAGCCCTGTTTAAAAATGCTGCTCATTGGTAATCTTGTCTGACTGAGGTTTGAGCCTGATCAATGTCTACTTTATCTTATTAGTAAATGATAGAATAGAATAGATTAGAACAGTTCCAGTTGGAAGGGACCTACAACAATCACTTAGTCCAACTGCCTGACCAGTTCAGGGCTGACCAAAAGTTAAAACATTAAGGGCATTGTCCAAATGTCTCTTAAACACTGACAGGCTTGGGGCATCGACCACCTCTCTAGGAAGCCTGTTGCATTGTTTGACCACTCTCTCATTAGAAATGCTTCCTAATGTCCAGTCTAAACCTCCCCTCGTGCAGCTTTGAACCATCCCCAGGCGTCCTACCACTGAATACCAGGGAGAAGAGCTCAGCACCTCCCTCTCCACTTCCCCTCCTCAGAAGCTGTAGAGGTTGCCCCTCAGCCTCCTTTTCTCCAAACTAGAGAAACCCTTAGCTGCTCCTCGTAAGACATGTCTTCCAGCTCTTTCACCAGCTTTGTTGTCCTCCTCTGGACGCATTCGAGGACCTATGGCTCACAATACTCGAGATGAGGCCGCACCAACACTGAATACAGCGGGACAATCCCCTCTTTTGACCGGCTGGTCGTGCTGTGTTTGATGCACCCCAGGATGTGTTTTGCCCTCTCAGCTGCCAGGGCACTGCTGGCTCCTGTTGAGCCTGCTGCCCACCAGCACCCCCAGATCCCTTTCTGCAAGGCTGCTCTCCAGGCACTCCTCTCCCAATCTATACTCCATTCCAGGTGCAGAATTCGGTATTTGTTCTTGTTAAATTTCATGCCACTGATGATTGTCCAATGCTCCAATCTATTCAGGTACCTCTGCAAGGCCTCTTATCCCTTGAGAGAGTCAGCAGCACCTCCCAGTTTAGTATCATCAGCAAACTTGCTAATGGTGCTTTCAACTCCTGCATCCAGATCATTGATAAAAATATTGAACAGAACTGCCCTTAGAATTGAGCCCTGAGGAACACCACCAGTGTTCCTAGTAATATTCCTAATTATTTTCTCTGTGGTCTTGTGCTCTATTTTATGTATGTATGTGTATATTCATGAAACACTAGCAAACTTCAAGCTGTTCTAGTTGATGAGAAGGAGGAGACGAAAGTCTGGAAAGATCCAAGTCAGAGCTGGAGACTGAATAAATGGGTCCCAAGGTCCAGGTGTCTGGGCCAGGCTTGCAGTCTGGCCAAGGGTTCAAGGTCCTGTGAACATGAGTGAGCACATAAGATGAGGTAGTATGCGTCTACAGTTTGCAAACAGCCATGTTTATGTGGGTGCTGGTAAAGGCACTTGTCCTTCTGTCGGCATTGATCCATGTGGCCAGCACTGTATGCATTGTGTAGGTGTGTATCTTCTTCCTTGGGATCCATGCTCAGGTTTGCTTCTGGCTGGGCATGTAAATGAGAACATGTCACAAATGGGCCATTTAGACTGTTTAAAGAACCACTGCCAAAGCTATCAGCAGAAGTGGTTTTATTGAAATATGACGTTGCAAAAGTGCGACATAACAAGATTCGATGGCAAGGTTCACTCTGTTACTGTACTGGACAAAGGATATAACAATGATTCAAACCTACCAAGACAAAAATCAAAGTTACTAATACAGAATCTTAGTGCACTATAATACAAGGTTATGTGCGATAGCGGCCACTTGCCAAAGATCCACAGTTGGCAAGAGGTGTCTCTGCCTCAAGAAGCAACCTTGAGAGGCATCCCAGCTCAAGGGGAGATCACCACCATGCAGCCACACTGCCTAGCAGGGAGAGCTCAAAGAAGGCTCACTCAGGCTGTCATGGAATAAATATGGTTTGCTTGTAGTCAAATTACATGCGATGGGAAAGATATGCATGCGACTCCTTGTACCCACAACTTACTTTGTTCCTTGATAAAGGAGCCTTGGAAAAGCCACCTGCTATTCATGCGTTAATAGCATGATCAGTGTTCCAAGCTCATATGCATCGATGCTCACCATGTCAGTTTGATCCTTTGTAGGTTTCCAGGGAACAGATTGGAACTAGAGAAGTTCTTGGCCCGGTTAATGGCATAGACCTTTACCTCCTTTGGAGCCTGAACCAGACTATCGCTAGTTTGGTCAAGAATTTGAGTGCATCTGCCTCAGAATGGAAGCAACTTCATCTAGCAGAAGGGAGACTAGAAATCCCCTGGGCCTTGCAGCCTGCAGGATCTGGCATTCCCTAAACACTGATGTGCTATCATAGACTAAAATGTGCCACAATTAGGTTTAAGACAAATTGAACTGGAGTTTTACTCACTGTATGTTTATCTTTTTCAATAGTAGGACTTGTCATAAATTCTGCCTTCAAAAATAAAAGCAGCTTTCCTAATTAAATAGAATCATAGAATCATTAACATTGGAAAAGACCTCTAAGATCATCGAGTCCAACTGTCAACCCAACACCAACATGCCCACTACACCATGTCCCTAAGCACCTCATCTACACGTCTTTTAAATACTTCCAGGGATGGTAACTCCACCACTTCCCTGGGCAGCCTGTTCCAAGGCCTGACCACTCTTTCAGTAAAGAAATTTCTCCTAATGTCCAGTCTAAACCTCCCCTGGCGCAACTTGAGGCCATTTCCTCTCGTCCTATCGCTTGTTACTTGGCAGAAGAGACCAACACCCACCTCACAACAACAATACCTTCTGAATAATAAGAAAATTAAAAGCAAATCTGTCTCCATCTGAAAGCGTCATCAAGGGTGGACTTTAGATAGTGATAAACCCTTAAAATACTATTGCTTATATTAGAGGAAAAAGTTTATATGATAGTGTCAGGATATAAATAACAAGCAATGGCCACCTGCAGTTGTTGTGAACATGGAGTTCATGTTGTGTACATGAAATGACTCTGATAGTACAAAGTGCTCTAGTAGTTTGACATTGTGTCTCTAATTGGATTTAATAATCCGCTTAATAATTTCAACCTAATGCATTCCACAATGTGGTAATACTGCTTACATTGTTTAAAATATAGCATTTTCTTCCATAGATTAAAAATATTGGTTGGGAAACACTTCTGTGCATTTCTTAGAAAATCATAAGATACAAAAATTGTAGACAGACCAGTTCAGTGAAAGGTGCATCTCGTTATCACCCTTGCACATCCCTTACTAAAATAGAGACACATTTTATAAATTGAGGGTCTGTTACCTAACCAACTGAATATCATGGGTGATCTGACCTATGCAAGAATGTGACTCCTGTCTCTATACCTTTTGCTGTCCCCTTTTGTGCCTAAATCCATGTTCTTACCTCTTCCTTTTTAAGTTAGTGAGTCATGTAGCTCTAAATACAAAAAGAGTCATTATACTCTAATTTAATTCATATACATTCTACAGCTCATTTGATATCATTAATGTCAAGATTGAATGGCCTCTTCCAAGCAATGATTCATTAGCATAGCACATTCATTATAATGTTTGTCTTTCAGCAGAATTTTCATCATTTATCTATCAGCACTAAAAGTTTCCCATGAAAATCTATTGTCTATTAGTACAATGTTTAATAGATCGGTGAACATACGGGTTTTTATTTGGTGGTAGTTTCAGAAACAGTTCTTAACCAGGTTCAGATTTTGTCAACACAAAACGGGAGTTCTTTGCTGATGTTTGATATTTATATGTGTGCTCTGCTTTTTTTGCGTGTTGCATTTATTTTGTCTTTGATTAAAAAGATAACTTACAACACCAAAATTAAGGTGTTCAAAGGCTACATGTACCTATTGATCAATATAATCAGATTTGAGTAATACAACAGCTGTATTGGGAGGACTTTACGTCTCTAAAATGTATATGCAAAAGGGTCTTTATTTTGGTCCATCTCTATTCTGGTGATGTCAGCTGAATGTCCATTAGCAAAGCACCTTCTTTTCACTCTAAAGAACATCTTGTGGTTACCTGTCATTTGAAGAGAATCCAGCCCACCCTCTTAGATGCTCCACAATGTGAACTGAAAAACAGTAGGTTGGGAGGAAGATGTTCACTTTGAAAACACAGTCTTCATCAGAAGTAAAAGACTAATGTAAATGCACCCTTAGGGTCTTAGCTGCTATCAAAACTGACTACTTGTGTAGCTTATCAGTAAAACCTGAGGAAAAATGAAATTAAATGTGACTAAGTCCTTTTGCTTTTCCCAGAACTCTTGCAAAAGATATTCACTAACTACAGTTAAATGCATAGATGAGTATAATTTCCTGTTTTAAAGAACTTATGCAATTTCACTAGCAAAGATTTATTATTTTACACCACTAAAAGTCTATCTCATTTTAATTGTCAGTGCTACTGAAAATTTGTGTCTTCATTATGCAAGGTTATTACTCTAAGCATAGACTATTATTTGGGTAAGTGTCCTGGTTTCAGCTGGGGTAGAGTTAATTTTCTTCCTAGTAGCTGGTATGGTGCTATGTTTTGGATTTAGTGTGAGAGTAATGTTGATAACAAACTGATATTTTAGTTGTTGCCAAGTAGTGCTTACACTAGTCAAAGACTTTTCAGCTTCTCATGCCCTGCCGGGACAGCTGACCCAAACTCGCCAAAGGGATATTCCATACCATATGATGTCATGCACAGTACATAAACTGGGGGAGTTGGCGGGGGGAGGTGACCGCTGCTCGGGAAGTGGCTGGGCATCCGTTGGCGGGTGGTGAGCAATTGCATTGTGCATCACTTATTTTGTATATTCTATTATTATTATTATTATTATTATTATTATCCTTTCCTTTTCTGTCCTATTAAACTGTCTTTACCTCAACCCACAATTTTTACTTTTTTTTTTTCCTGATTCTCTCCCCCACCCCACTGGAGAAGGCCAGAGTGAGCAAACGGCTATGTGGTGTTTAGCTGCCTGCCGGCTTAAATCACACCAGTAAGTCTAAAATTCTACAAGTTATAACCCAAACATTCTCATAGTACACCTTTTGCAGAAGTTCATTCAAACTTAGTTCCATCCTTGAGCCATCCTTATAGATCTACCCTGTGTCATGGTAGAGATATCTCATGGAAGAGATATTAATTCTCCTTAAAAATAGCTCACACTTGAATTTGGGAGATAAGCAAGAACTCTTTTGTATTTTAATTCAAAAATGTTAGACATGTATTTGCTATTGTAAAATCTAGTCTCCTCAAACCCGTAGCAAAAGCAAGGGAACATCCTGCCAGCTGGCAGTCTTCCAGTTCTCCCTCAAGTATCAAGGAAGCTACTGAAACCAAAGACTGTTTTACGAGGTGTCATGACTTCTCATGAAAAGAGACCACTTCTTGGATTACTTAATATAACTAGCTCAAAGATTGGGCAAGGACTGTAGTAATCTAGCATGAACAACTTTCTTATAAAGTAATCTTTAAATGCTAAATATTTGCTCTATTTATACTAATTTCTTTATGTGAATATTAACTATTATCTTGATCTGAGATTCTTATACATATCACTGAAACCTTATGTGTTTTCAGTGTCTTCACCAGATGATTGCTTGAGTCGACTACCCTGGTGGGCCCCTGAGGACAATTCATGATCAGTTCTGAGCATAAAAGGTCTCTAACCAGTAACAGTTACAGATGAGAAATCAAAGGCAAAATTAAGTGAATTATCTTTTTTTTTCTTTTTTTTCCTCTTTTTTTTCCTTCCATTTTTTTTCTTTTTTTTTTCCTTTTTTTTTCTTTTCTATCAGAGGGTTCCTAGACAGAAACAATGTAATTTGATAGGTATTATAAGAAAAATTACACTTTTGCTGTATTTTAGCAAGTCTGTACATGAAGGGCTTTTATCAGCAATGACTTCATTGAACTGAATTAATGCAACAAACGAATAAAACAACCAGTTTTATTCAAAGTACTCAAATACTTACAGTTCTTCCCCAAGCGGCAACTGAGAAAATCACATAGCTTTGTAAGAGTATGTGGAAGGAGAGTGTCTGCTCTCTTAGGGTATCTGGTCAAGGGCCTTTTCAATGCAAAAAATGATAAATGAAAAGAAGGAAGAAATAAACAAGAACATTCAGGGACAAAAACCTGACCATTAGCAGTAGGCAGAACAAAGCGCGTCAGTCACATTAATTGGTAAGGATATGTGGAGTGTGAGAATGTTTATTTTTCAGTAAGGTTATCTAACTAGGACCTTGTCAAATTGGGATTATAAGGAAAAAGAGGGAGGCAAACACACAGAGACATGAAACTTGACCTGACTTGGATGCCCAATGTCCAACTAAGCCATTGTCTTTTAGAAATCACTACCTGTATCTTTAGACAAATACTGTCCTATAACAATCTAGTGTTATGTCACTGCTCTCTTTCAGGACAAGGTTCTTAGACGTCAGTGTTAAAGAGCCTTTGCGGTAGGCTAAAGGCGATTGTCCATTGCATCTGGTGCCAGACAGGTTAGAGAAGAAGAAACAAAAATCCCATGATATTAAGAAAAGAATACTTTTGTACCAAAAGTTAGTCTTCAATAAGGTTATATGACTTTGTGAAATTAAAGAGAAAACTAAATACACTTCATGATTTCTTACAAGCCATTATTTGCACATGTACCAATCCGGTAAAAGCAACAAAATCCTAATTACCAGAACATGATGTATTTTAGTCTCTTAAACATGAGCGATGTCATTAGTTTGATGTCATAGGGAACCTGATAGTCTCTGCTCTGGATCCAGCATCCTGACCTATACATATATCTAAAGGTATGTATCAGAAGATTTAGATATCATCTAATTTTTAATAAACAAGAAGTTTTAGTTCTCATTTCTAGTTTGTAACCACCTGTGGAGAGGGATAATTCACATCTGAACTCTAGCTATGTTGCATTACTTTTTTTTAGCTTCATTTTGCAACCAGACTTCTTAGTGACCTTTCCCTTGGTTCTTCAATTTATAATTTCCTTAGCAGAAACATATTTCCTGATCCTTTATGATAAGTTATCTGACCAACAGTTAAGCAAGTTAAACACAAAGTCCTAGCAAGAATCAGAGGAACAATGACAGGCAGAAGAATCCTGGTAACCTAATCAGGGAAAACATAATCAGGGAAAACCTAATCAGTGAAAATTAGGGCAGACCAAACTGGTTACTCTTAAAATGGTAAAATCCAGCAACATCATAGAATCATAGAATAGTTTGGGTTGGAAGGGACCTTTAAAGGTCATCTAGTCCTACCCCCTGCAATGAGCAGGGACATCTCCAGCTAGATCAGGTTGCTCAGAGCCCCGTCCAACCTGACCTTGAATGTTTCCAGGGATGGGGCATCTACCACCTCTCTGGGCAACCTGTGCCAGTCTTTCACCACCCTCATTGTAAAAAATTTCTTCTTTATATCTAGTCTGAATCTACCCTCTCGTAGTTTAAAACCGTTACCCCTTTTCCTATTGCAACAGGCCCTACTAAATCTTTCGAAAGCACCCTTGAAGTACTGAAAGGCTGCAATAAGGTCTTCCCAAAGTATTCTCTTCTCCAGGCTGAACAACCCCAACTCTCTCAGCCTGACCTCACAGGAGAGGTGTTCCACCACCCTGATCATTTTCGTGACCCTCCTCTGGACCCGCTCCGACAGGTCCATGTCTTTCCTGTGCTGAGGACCCCAGAACTGGACTCAGCACTGCAGGGGGTGTCTCACCAGAGCAGAGCAGAGGGGCAGAATCCCCTCCCTTGACCTGCTGGCCACGCTTCTTTTCATACAGCCCAGGAGATGGTTGGCCTTCTGGGCTGCGAGCGCCCATTGCCGACTCATGTCCAGCTTTTCATCCACCAGTACCCCCAAGTCCTTCTCGGCAGGGCTGCTCTCAATCCTTTCATCCCTCCGCCTGTATTGATACCGGGGGTTGTCCTGACCTAGGTGCAGGACCTTGCACTTGGCCTTGTTGAACCTCATGAGGTTCACATGGGCCCTCTTCTGAAGCTTGTCCAAGTGGCATCCCGTCCCTCAGTCAACTGCACCACTCAGCTTGGTGTCATCTGCAAACTCACTGAGGCTGCACTCAATCTCACTGTCTATGTCATTGATGAAGGTATTAAACAGTACTGGTCCCAGTATGGATCCCTGAGGGACATCACTCGTCGCCAAACTCCATCAATATTGAGCTGTTGACCACTACTCTCTGGATGCGACCATCCAGCCAATTCCTTATCCACCAAACAGTCCACCGATCAAATCCATATCTCTCCAATTTAGAGAGAAGGATGTTGTGGGGGACCATGTAAAAGGCCTTACAGAAGTCCAGATGACATCTGTAGCTCTTCCCTTGTCCACGGATGTAGTCACTCCACCACAGAAGGCTACTACATTGGTCAGGCAAGACTAGCCATTGGTGAAACCATGCTGGCCATGTCGAATCACCTCCTTGTCCTCCATATGCCTTAGCACAGCTTCTAGGAGGATCTGTTCCATGATATTCCCAGGCATTGAGGTGAGGCTCATAGGTTGGTTGTTCCCAGGGTCCTCCTTTCTACCTTTTTTACAAATGGTGCAATGTTTCCCATTTTCCAGTCACCAGGGACTTCACCTGACTGCCATGACTTTTCAAATACCATGGAAAGTGGCTTGACAACTACATCAGACAATTCCCTCTGGACTCTGGGATACATCTCATCAGGTCCCACAGACTTACATATGTTCACGTTCCTCAGGTGGTCACGAACCTGATCTTCTCTCACAGTGGGAGGGACTTTGCTCCCCCAGTCCGTGCCTTGAGGTCCATCCACGGGAGAGGTGTGGGAAGAGGGATTACCAGTAAAGACTGAGGAAAAAAGTTGTTGAGTACCTCAGCTTTCTCCTCGGCTGTTGTTACTGGTTTGCCTGTCGTGTTCATCGGAGGGGTATGTTTTCTTTGACCTTCCTTTTCTGGCTGACATATCTATAGAAGCCCTTCTTATTATTCCTTGCATCCCTTGCCACGTTCAGCTCCAGCTGCGCCTTGGCCTTCCTGACCCCATCCCTACACAACCAGGCAGCTATACTATCCCTATACTCTTCCCAGGATACCGGTCCCTGCTTCTACTGCCTGTGTATTTCTTTCTTGTCCTTTAGTTTGACCAGCAGGTCTGGACTCAACCATGAGGGTCTCTTGCCGTCATTTCCTGATTTCTTATATCTGGGGATCAAGAGCTCTTGTGCTCTATGGAAAGTGCCCTTAAAGATCTGCCCTTGTCCCTTGAGGGCAGTTTCCCAGAAGGTCCTATTGAATAACTCCTTGAACAGCTGGAAGTTTGCTTTCCTAAAATTCAGGGTCCTGACTTTACTCTTTGCCTGACCCATAAAAGACCCATGAGAAGGGAAACGAAGCTGGTGAAGGGTCTGGAGAACAAGTCTGATGAGGAGCGGCTGAAGGAACTGGGGTTGTTTAGCTTGGAGAAGAGGAAGCTGAGGGGAGACCTCATCGCGCTCTACAACTACCTGAAAGGAGGTTGTAGTGAGGTGGGGGTTGGTCTCTTCTCCCAAGGAACAAGCGATAGGATGAGAGGAAATGGCCTCAAGTTGCACCAAGGGAGGTTTAGACTGGACAGTAGGAGAAATTTCTTTACTGAAAGAGTGGTCAGGCCTTGGAACAGGCTGCCCAGGGAAGTGGTGGAGTCACCATCCCTGGAAGTATTTAAAAGATGTGTAGATGAGGTGCTTAGGGACATGGTGTAGTGGGCATGGTGGTGTTGGGTTGATGGTTGGACTCGATGATCTTAGAGGTCTTTTCCAACCTTATGATTCTATAGTTCTATATCCCGCAGGACTGCGAACTCCACCAGTGCATGATCACTGTAGCCCAGGCTGCCTCCAGTCTTGATGTCACCGATTAGGTTACTTGCGTAGGTTACCAACAGGTCCAGTAATGCATCCCCTCTGGTAGGGCTGTTTATTACCTGGCTTAAGAAGTTATCCTCAATGCACTCCAGGAGTCTCCTGGATTGCCTGCAGCTCACCATGCTACTTTTCCAGCAGATGTCAGGGTGGCTGAGGTACCCCAGCAAGATGAAAGCCTGCAAGCTCAATGCCTCCTGTACCTGGAGTAAGAAGGCTTCGTCAAAAAGTTCCCCTTGATTAGGGATGAAAAAATTTTGGTGGTTGTATAAAACTCATTATATGATATCAAGGGGGGACTGTGTAGGACATGATGGGATGTTTAGGAGAAGTACTGATGGCAGGGAAAAAGAGGGATCGTGGTGGGTTGGGGAAAGGAACAAGGATGGAGAATAGAGGGAAAAGGAGATAAAAGGGGCAGTCACGTGTAGACAGGCTGCTGCTCAGGACACTGCGGAAGGGATCCCCTGCATCACCAAATCCACCAGATCCAGCTACCTCTAACACTTTCCTGTTAGTGTTTTAGCTGTCCAGAACAGAACATACTCACTTCAAACAAGAGTTATTTTTAGCATTGGGTCCCCGAGATGAAGACACGGTAAATTAAGGATGAAAATATAACCTTGCATAATTCAAGAATAAGCTCAATATTGCTCTGGAAACTCCCGTTTCCAGACATATCTTTTTGCAGCTGCCAGAGCTGTCAGCTCAGAGACTTTCCTTTTTCAATTCAGTTGTTTTAAGGTACTATCAGCATTCCCAAAGACTTTTTATAACCCTTCTAGCACTGGGAATTTTGGAACTTAATTTGTGATGTCCAGAATATTGCTTGAGGGAAATGCTTTAAAATTTATGTGGAAAAATCAGCTTTGCCTTAAAATATGAGGTCAAAGAATAAACAATATGTTGTGTGGCTGAATAATTAAGGCAGGGCATGACTTTTGTCATGAAGTTAGAGAATCCAGCTGCCAGTTGTTGTAAGTAAAGAACAGATAAATGCAATCTGAGAGACATATTTTAAAAATCTTTAACATGTTCTGATATAAAAAAACACTGAGTGTAGCATGCATTTTTCCTTTAAAGTATTAGAATTTGAGCAAAGAGGAGAAGGACTTTGGCTACAATCATTCTTCAGAGTAGTTGAATGAGAAAGTAAACAGTTTTAAAACATTTTTTAAAAGTTTTTTAAAAGTCTTTTTTCCCTCAGAAAAAAAGTCCAAGAGGACTGATTTTGATCCCTGACTTAAAATGACTGATGCAAACCAGGACTGAGAGAAAAGGAAAAAAACATATATGTAAGTTTAGATATACACATATGTGTTTATATATTCCCCCCTCCCAGTCTGTTTAATCTGGGTTTGCATTTGCCCTTCATTTCATAACAAAAGGCATCTTCTTTCCGGATGAACAACCATTAAAATGTTTCAATATATGATATACTTGAAAATTTTACTTTTTGGTAAGAGCACATATGGATTAAATTTAGTTATATTCTTGGCTTTCGAGTTTGCATGTGTTGCAAATAAGCTATGCATTTCTTTCTTGATGTTACTTTCTATTTCAGTTTTATATTTCACTACATTTGAACAGAAAGGAAAATTAACTACAGTGCACAACCCTCGGACTATTGGGAAGACTGGGAAATGACATTTGGTATTTTAAATTTGCTGCTCCATTAAATCAAATATTTACCCTGTGGACCGGCAAAATTGTATCAGGATAGTGATAGTCAGATGCACTCAGATGGGTTTTCATGAGTGTTATGTAGGTCTACTTCATCAGGGGAACTGTGCATTTGAAGGACTCATTCCTTTTGCTAACTGATTTCTTTGTCTATCCTGAACTGAGCATAAGCCAATAGTAAGAAAGTAAGTAGAGCTGATAATTAAGTACTTATAGCCTAATGTATCCAGACAGAAAGGTGAATGGACATGCGATGCATTCCTTTTCAGGTTACCTGTACCACTCAGAAACAGAGTGGAAATTTTTATGTTTGAGTTAAGGAAAAGAAAGCACAAGGAATGACCGGCGAGTCCAGTCGGTAATTTAAGCTTTCAAGGAAGCAGTACAGGCAGTTTCTGGATGTATGAAGATAAATTGGGTCTAGTATCCTTCTCAATCCTTGTGCCTGTGCTTCTGCTCTAACAGTTCTTTTAATTTTTCTCATTTCTTGAATCATGGGTAGTAAAACATGATGCAATCCCTGATGTAATCCCTTAGTCCTCGTGCAAAGAAAAAAAAATACCTGTGAAGTGCAATTTCAAAAAAAAGGCATCATGCCTCTTTTGAGGAGCTGCAGTACCACGCCTGTTGTTGACATTCGACAGAGACTCGTCACACCGAAATGAGTTGTGTGCTGGTGAGAGCTCGGTAACTCCTGCAGCACTAACACAGCAGGGAGAAACGTGTTACTTGAGATGATGTGAGCTAGTTAATAGAGTTGTGGAAAGCTACAGCAACTGAAATTTGACACAGCAGACTTAACAGGGCTTTTTGCTGGAAGTTCAGCATGTCTGTGTCCATGGAAGATTGATGATTTTGTGGTGACAAATTCATTTAAAGGATACATATACACAAACATACCTCTGTGTGCATCTGGTAGTATATCCTGTAGGAGAACATGTATTATATTTGATAGATGACAAAAAACAATAATGATCATTAGTGCAGAAAAGAAAGAGCAGTCCCTAGTTTGGGGATACACAGCAGCCTTGGAAACCGAAACAGAGGAGGAAAAAGTGTAATTTGTAAATAAGCTCAACTGGAGTTTCTTTGAAAATAGTTTCTGCGCTTAGAAAAGTCAGATGAACAGTATTTGGACTGTCAGCATTGCTGACAGACCTATCAAGGTAGGACATCATTTTTGTGAGATGTAAACTGCTGGCTTCAGGTTGTTTTCCCATCTATTACTGTGCTGAATCTGCTTCATCTGGTTTGACTGAGGATAGGTCTTCCTCTGTACACTTCATGCAATTACTTATTCCAATTTGTTTTGTTTTGGAGATAAGATCAATAGTGTATTTGAAGCTTAATTCATAACCCGCAAGAAAGGATTACCAAGTGCTATAAGAAAAAGAAATAAAATGTAAAGACATTTTGGTTAAAGAACAAAGATGTCTGGCTTCCGAAGCATAATGCAGAGAGCAATAAGAAGTATCATATAAATGCAGAAGCTGAGGCTGTAAGAAAGGAAACCTGTCTGTGCTATTGTTTGCAAGACATAAAAAAGCTACTGTCCCATTGTAAAAAGTAATCAGAAAACCCTTATTTCAGGTTATTAGGGAATATAGTTACTGCAGGAGCTCTGAAGGGTGGGAGAAAAGTGATGGGGAGTCTGGTATTTTATCATCCTTTTGTTTCCTACAACACACCGGGTATACACACCAATGCAGTCACCACAAAGCAAAAATGTGAACAAGGACGGAAGAGATTTTGTCATGTATATTGTCATACATCACTTTTCTGCAGTGAAAATCATTATGTGAATGGACAGCAACTTAAAAAAAGCCCTGAGATATTACTTTGTTTTTTTGAGAAGAAACTGGGACTTTATGTTTGGGACATTGCATGTTTTTGTTTGTTAAGGGACATGCCATCTTGTTGGGTAGGGTTTTTTTCAACATAATGATTTGACAAAGAAAAGTGATGAAAGGGCAAATGTCTGCTAAATGTTTAAAATGCTGACTGGTTTTAGTTTGCTGAAAAACACACTACCAGTGAATAAATTGATGGAGAAATTACTTTTTCTACCTAAGACATGGGCCAATATCCGTATAATTTGAGGAGAAAAACGGACAATAGACTGTGCATTTAAGTCAGGATGGCATATTTTTGATAATTCAGTGTCATTTTCATTTAGTGCAACTGTTAATGGCTTGATGCAGATTTGAGTTTAAAGAAATATAAATATCTCAAAGATAACTCACTGGAAAAATCTGTTTACAAATATCAATAAACAATCCCTTACAACAAAATTCCAAGAGCTACACGTGCTCATACTTTAATTGCAGACAAAAAAAAAAAAAATGGAGGTGGCAAGACGGTGAGCTCCACAGTTTATGTGATACAATAAATGCAAAGTAGCAGCATGATTTATTGTAATGCGGTTACTGAGCTTCTCCCCCTTCCTCATGCACTGGAGGGGAACATTGTGGATTTGCACTGGTGTAGGTGTCTGAACATACTAACTAAAGTTTTAAGCATCTGTGTAGTTCTCTGCTTCAGGTAAATATTGGGTTGAGCCATGGAAAGCAGAGCATCTGTTATCTGAAATTATACTGAAGAGGTTCTGCTTGCAATTACGTAAAGCTGTCCATAAAGTTTTGCAGCAAATAGCATGCCTCGTACACTATCATCCGATTTTTCTGCAGCAAGTCTATCATACTGCAAGATTAATGTCCTGAGGTTTCCATTTCTCAAACATGTGCATGTCTAAGGCAAGGGGTTGCCTGAACAATCTTACGTGAAAGTTCAAGTCATAAATTTATAATACTTTTTGAACTCATGATAAATACATTATGCCCTATAATTTTAGGCAAGTGTGAATAAAGGCTGAGCGTGCGTTAAACGTCTTTATTTTGAGATATGTACTGTGCATACAGTGCATTATCATATAATGCATATTATGCACTCAGTATTTTCTCAATGCTTGTATTTGGTAATGTACATGTAATAAAAAAGAAAGCCTGTCCCCAATCATATATTTTGCTTCTATAGTAAAACTGGTTCTTCTGCAATTCAGAAATGTTTTTACGTTCCTTTTTTTAAGTCTTTTCTCATGGGTGATGTGGGAAGGTGCAGAAACAATTTTTTTCTGATAGTAAAAATGTTACGAGAAAGTTGATTTCTAACACGGGAAGACTAAAAATATTTAATGTGTGTTTGCAATTGCAACATTCTTTTCAGATCTGCAATCCTGCCATATGTATACATACGTGTGTTTTTCTTTAAAGAAGAATATGAAATTCTAAATGCTTCAAAAGAACTTTTGTCAAATACATCAGATATATGTCAAATACAAATTCTACATAAAAATGAAAGTGCTTCTCAAATCTGGGCTGTCAGATGGCTTTCTCTTTCTCTCTCCAGAGGTCAGAAAGAAAGAAAGAAAGAACTTATGTAAAATCTTTAACACTTATGCAACATAACAGTTCATATTTTTATCCTTTAGTTTTGCCATAAAGCAGTGAGATTAATTATGTTTAGTGTCCAAAAGCATTAAAACCCACAAGAATAACAGACTTTCAGGTTGATGAAGAAATTCAGATCATTAGAATGAAATTTCCCATACCAAAGACTCTTCCAGACTTTCTGATTTTGCACAGTGGGAAAGAATAAGTGACTTCAGTGGGAGCAGAGCGGTAAGTTATTCCATTTCTGTTATATATAACTGCAGATTGTATAGAAAAATATATACATATTGGGGGAGGGAATGCTTAAACAGGAAAATCAACTTTAATTTTGAGAAAAAATTTTGACTGTTAGTATAATTCATAGATGAGGCAATAATAAATCAATTGAAGAGATTTCTGTTTTTTTCAAGAAGAGTTCACTGCTGCATATCTCTGTACAAAGTATTTCTTATTCTAACAGGAAATATTTCCTTCCTTTTGATAGAAGTCAAGCTTTTGCAAGTTTGCCAATTTTTTTTCTCTTCAATGGAAAAATTGAGGTAGTTTTTACGGATTTCAGTGAGATCATTCATAAAAATATTCAGTCATGTGAGGAGACTCTACAAACTATCTATATTTATAAATTTTCTGTTAAGCAATATAAAAGGGAAAATTCATATAAATGGCTTTTATAATTTGAAGCCAGTGCAAGACTCCATTAGCTTATTTCTTTAATATTTATTAGTATTATTCTGGCCTAGTAATTTATTAAAGATAGGATACCAAACTTACTTGGGTCAATGAAGGGTTATATTAATATAGGCTGTATGTGTTTCCATTTATTGACTTATTCCAGAACTAGAAGACTGTTTTTAGTTGAACACGTTTTCATTTGACAAAATCAGTTGGGAACAGGGGAAAGAAAATTTATGGTACAAATAAAACCAAATTCAGGTCACCATCTCCTTCATTGCTGGCGTTTGTCCAGAATGGGATAAAAAGACGTAATTCAGTTTGGCACAGAGTTTTTACTGCTCTTATGAACTGAAACTCCCTGAAATTTTCATTGGAATGATACATTTCACCTTCTGTCTTGCCCCTTGTCCTTTACCCTTGCACAGCTGACTGCCTTTAAAATCTATGCCTCTTTAATTGATTTTAGAAACTTTGTCCTAGGGACACTGCTTTATAAAATCACTCTTTCACAAGGTGAAAGAGAAAACATGATATCCAGTGAAAGTTTCCTGGATGAGGATTGCTAATGGGGTCACTTTAGAAATCTAGATCAATCAAAATACTTCATATTCGTCATGGACATTAATCTATTGGTTTAAAGACCAAAATTTCGCATCTTCTTTACGAGTATAATAAAAGAGCTGTGTTTTTAACATGAATGTCTTTAGTTGTATGTGCCAGCTGTTCTCATTAGCCTTTTCTTCACCTTGGAATATGTCTAACATACACAGACTGAATCAGGATGTGATTTGAGCTTTCTTCCCTTCACCTTCCATTCAGCTAGATAATAAATCCAAAGTGTAAACATTGATCTAATAAATTATTGATCAGAATTTGAAAAAAAAATATGATGTATACAAAAATTTTTTTTTTCAAATTAAGTATTGTCTAAATAATTTTCTGTTTTAGTGTGTGTATACATACATGTATATATGAATGTGTGTAAGCATATGTACGTATGTTCAAGCATTAATGTGTGTGAATATGCATGAACAGATTAGATTTCTTGAGTTCAAAAGAAGAACACCTCTGGCCAGAAGAAATACCACTCCTGGTACAAAACAAATGTCATTCATGAAAAACGAAAACCTGAGATTAAATTGCCATTGCTATTGATAGTATTACAATAAAAAAACAACACAAAACTGTGCCCATATGAATGACTTTGGGCTTTGAGTTAAACAGGCAGCCTTACTAATATTGACGAGGAAATCAAACAATAAGTTTAGACACATTGGAAAGAAGAGTTTGTACATTTGGATAAATTTTTCATTTAAACGTTTTGGCAATAGTAGGAATAAAATTTTGTGCTATTCTATGCTCAGTTAGCTACTAATTATGACATTTCCAGAACTGTGAGATATAATAGTTTTCTATGACGGTATAATTTTTTTCTTATTTCAAGATGATTTAATGACCATCTTGTTATATGCACTAATCCAGATGGAACTTGGTTTTGATGATTTTCTTTCCTAAGGGTGTGTGCTGAGAAAACTCCAGCAGGTACCGTTAGCACAGCTCCGAACGTGTGTTTGGAAGTTTTCTCCTTGGAGTTAATGCTAAGTTAGTGTGAACTACTTCAGAGATGGTTTCATAAAAAAATAGCATTTGTAAAAACCCAATGTCAGAATAATCTCTTGTACTGTACTTTTGAGGAACTAGCCGTGCTGTCAGACAACGGTCGTGGTGGTAACGATAAAAGAAGATAAAAATAGGTAAGGCTTCTTTTTTCATCAATTGGTTGCGAGTTGCCTTAGGTTTTTCTCAGCAGCACCTGACATCTGCTGTATGTCCCACATAGTTTTGATAATCTTTTTTGAAATGTGTGTGTGATGTCACTTCGCTTGAAAGAGAAAAATAAATCAAATTATATGAGCTGTTGAAAATAGTTTCTATCCTTTGACTTTCAGTCTAAGATTCTTCCCTATTTTCCATATCGGATATCTGTCAGAAGTTCTTGATAATGAATACTCAAAACAACAACCTGCCCTGGTATAATTTTTATTACAGTGGAATCTGCACAAGAGAGAACTTTTGATTTGTCATTCTTTGTAAGGGTACACACGTAAGTGCCATTGTTTTTTCTGTAACACAATTCACTGTGTTAAGTTAGCAGAAAGGAAATCTACTATGTATATATTGCACTGGCTCTTCTAAAATTCTAAAACTTTGTAAAACTATTCTATGTCTTTAATGTGCTAAATCTAAGATCTAAGTTCCAGGACTGCTTAGTGTAAAGTGGGGTACTGAGTGTAGGAAAGTCTGCTGGGCTGAAGAAGAAAAGATTCATAGGGAGAAGGGAAAGTTGTACACAGTCCATTCCCTTTCAGAGTGCTATTTTCATAGCACTTGTAAACATCTTATTAGGGTTAGAAGAAGGCGTATCTGTGGCTATTTCCCCTACTACTGTTTTGTGCATCTGTTAACTGAATGTCTTTAAATGTTTTTTCAACTTACTGGTATTAATATTATCTGCCATTACCAATGCCAATACCAGTAATGGTATTGTCTGTTTCCGCCACCTCCTATGGCAAAAAATTCTAAATTTTCACTGCTTTAGGAAAGGATGTGCAGACACCTGGAATGTAAGGATATATGGTTGAGGATACCTGCTTAGAGCAAGGGTATGTGAAATATAAGTGCTTTTCTATGTTTATCAGAGAGATCCTTTCCTAGATTCAGTGAGCGTTCCTAGTTCCAGGTCCAGTAGGTGACAACGCTAAAGCAATTTTCTAGATTTCTTCCCAATATCTCTTTTTTGGGGTCATGAATCAAAAGTTCAGTTTTTGTCAATGTTAGTCTCTCCTCCTGTTTGCTTTTGCTTTGTGTTCTTTGGGTTTTTTTAATTTGTGTTTTGGCAGTAACTTCCTCTGAAAGCTTTCTTTGAAAAGATATGTCATCTGCCCCTGAGCAGTCTAAGCCTAACTTTTTTCTTTTTTTTCCCCCCCAACATATACATCCATTTTTCCTGGGCACAAGATGAGCTGTAAAACCAGTGTGCTGTCCTTTTGGACTAGATCAAGATCACATCGTGCTGAACACACTGGCTGCTATTACTGTAAACTGCATCTCTGTGTTTGTTTTGTGAAGAAATTAGTTAATAGTTCAATCTGTTTTTCTTTTGGAGATTTGTGGCTTGACGGTGCAGTATCTCCCAGAAGAAAATGATAAAGCCATATTGTTAAGGGCAATCACGTCCAGTGTGCTGAAGGACACCAAGGAGTCTCTCATTCCTTGCGGGTGGAGGTGAACTCACAAACAGATAAACAGAGAGGATGACGATGTCTTTACAGGCTCTCACATAAACACAGCCAGCAAAAATATCCCAGTCCTGTTTTTACGGGTTGATGCTCAGGGACAGCTCCTCTCACAGGTGTCTCTGATAAGGTGGCTCTGAGAGCCTTGGTCTCTCCCCTGTCTGGCCTCCTACCCTCCTTCTACTCGCCAGCAAGCCTGGCTTGAAGTTCACTATTAAATCACCCCACATATATATACACACAAAGAGAGGATACAGAGCACACTCACAGAGAAGATCATTAGAAGTAAGAGTTTAATAATCAAACAGGACATACTGCAATGATCAAGTCCAGGCCAGACAAGCATATTGAGCAGCATCCTACTTATATCCAATAGGCCCTTCTGTCACTCCTTCTCTCCATTTTCTTCTGAAATCACCTCATTTGCTCCCTTTCCCACCTTCATCCACTCCCCTAAGCATCCCCTTATCAATTTTGTACAGGCACCGAATTTTCTTTCCAAATTCCGCCTCAGGCATTGTATAGTAAGTCTTATATCCCATTATGGAATAGTGCCCCTTAGTATAGCATTCCGGAGAGACATTTTTTTCTGCTTAATAATGTTGGTGTGTTTAACACCAGTCACAAAAGCTTAATCATTTACCGTCAATAGTCTTCGGAGTAGCTGATGCAGATGAGTTAGGCTGTCACAGTTCCTCGCCTCATCATTGTTAACTTGGGTTATTATATGTGTATTTGACTACTTTTTAGCCAGATACCCTTACACACCTGAATGAACTGTAATTAGAATTCAGGAAATTAGTATTTTGTCTTCATAATTGGACGTGAATAGAAAGAAAAAAAAATAATAAGCTCCTTGTGTCAAAGCTATATAGGTTTTGAATACTATTTTGTCAAACTTATGCATTTGTTTTTATTCTGCCTTTACTACTTTTGTTGTCAAGTGAATTGCTGAGAAAGGTGGTCTGTAAGGCATCTTCATCACAGCTGTGCTTTACCTATGGGCTATTTAAACCTGCCAATCACATAACAATATATACAGGCCCTCTCTAAACAATTTCAGTTCATGTTCCACCAAGTCACAGAATGTGAATCTCAAAACAGCCTTGCTTAACTTATTCTCATGTCTTGTCCTCAGGGTAACAAGTCTAGACCTATGAGGAGGGACGTGGAAGTCCAAATATACTATTTCTTTTTAGAAGAACTTCACACTCAGAGCAGTTCTCAGGTTTTGTGTAGGTCTGGTTATGATGATGAATGAACACTTATTTCTCAACTGTCAATGTTAATTTTCTTAAAGTTCTGTCAAAAAAAAAATTAAGACAAAGATGTTTTTAAGGAAAAAAGATCAGTTTAAATGTTTCTTTAAGAAACTTAGAGGAAGTCAAAGTAGAACTTTAGGAAAGTAAAACATAATGTAATATTACTGTGATGTGAAAGCTGCCACTCAAGCCTTATGAGCAAAGGAGATAATTTGCTTAAAAAACACAGAACTAAAGAGCAGGTGAGACTAAATGAGCTAGGAGAGACAGAGAAAGATGGAATAATGTACTAGAAGTGCAAAGATAGGAATAAGAGAATGAAAAAAAGGGGAAGAAAGGCTGCTACACAGTTAGAATCTATGTTGGAAAAAGGGGAGTAAACCAGTTTAAAAGAAAAAGAACTAGAAATACAGGCCTTGTTATAGCAAGGAAAATATGCATGAGCAACCTTCAGTGTATAGGTAAGCTTGTGACTTGACTTTTATGAAACACAAGCACAAACAAAAGAATGTTTAATATAATCAAGGTGTTGAAAAAAGAATACAAATAACCGGTTTGTTTTGAGGGTGCTCACGAGCCATGTCTGGGACAACCGGGGGATCAGGCCCAGCCAGTACGGGTTCATGGAAGGCAGGTCCTGCTTGACTCTCCTGATCTCCTTCCATGACCAGGTGACCCGCCTCGTGGATGAGGGAAAGGCTGTGGATGTGGTCTACCTGGACTTCAGTAAAGCCTTTGACGCTGTCTCCCACAGCATTCTCCTAGAGAAGCTGGCGGCTCACGGCCTAGACAGGTGCACTCTTCGCTGGGTAAAAAACTGGCTGGACGGCCGAGCCCAGAGAGTTGTGGTCAACGGAGTTAAATCCAGTTGGCGGCCGGTCAGGAGCGGTGTTCCCCAGGGCTCAGTACTGGGGCCGGTCCTGTTCAATATCTTTATCAATGATCTGGACGAGGGGATTGAGTGCTCCCTCAGTAAGTTTGCAGACGACACCAAGTTGGGCGGGAGTGTTGATCTGCTGGAGGGTAGGAAGGCTCTGCAGAGGGACCTGGACAGGCTGGATTGATGGGCCGAGGCCAACTGTATGAGGTTCAACAAGGCCAAGTGCCAGGTCCGGCATTTCGGCCACAACAACCCCAGGCAACACCACAGGTTTGGGGAAGAGTGGCTGGAAAGCTGCCCAGAGGAAAAGGACCTGGGGGTGCTGGTTGACAGCTGGCTGAACATGAGTCAGCAGTGTGCCCAGGTGGCCAAGAAGGCCAACGGCATCCTGGCCTGTATCAGAAATAGTGTGGCCAGCAGGAGCAGGGAGGTGATCGTGGCCCTGTACTCGGCACTGGTGAGGCCGCACCTCGAATCCTGTGTTCAGTTTTGGGCCCCTCACTGCAAGAAGGACATGGAGGTGTTGGAGCGTGTCCAGAGGAGGGCAACGAAGCTGGTGAAGGGCCTGGAGCACAAGTCTGATGAGGAGAGGCTGAGGAAACTGGGGTTGTTTAGCCTGGAGAAGAGGAGGTGAGGGGAGACCTCATCGCGCTCTACAACTACCTGAAAGGAGCTTGTAGCGAGGTGGGGGTTGGTCTCTTCTCCCAAGTAACAAGTGATAGGACGAGAGGAAATGGCCTCAAGTTGCACCAAGGGAGGTTTAGATTGGACATTAGGAGAAATTTCTTTACTGAAAGAGTGATCAGGCCTTGGAACAGGCTGCCCAGGGAAGTGGTGGAGTCACCATCCCTGGAAGTATTTAAAAGACGTGTAGATGAGGCACTTAGGGACATGGTGTAGTGGGCATGGTGGTGTTGGGTTGGCGGTTGGACTCGATGATCTTAGAGGTCTTTTCCAACCTTAATGATTCTATGATTCTATGAACTATTTTATCATTTAGGCCTCTTCTCTCTCTTCCTATACTTTAATGCTGGCACAGGAGAGACCAGTACGTGGTGTTATATTTGTTCTGAAGTACATAATTCCTTATTAGAAAATTCTACACTGTTAGTTTCCAAGGGATTTTTAATGATTTGCTTTACCTTGTCTGGCTATACATCTTTTTTTGTAGCTGTTGTTATTTTATAGGGTATTACAGTAAGAAGCCCTCTACCTCATTGTTTCATTAAGTATTTCAGGTTTGGCAGCTCCAGATTAGTCTTACTTGTTGGTACTCCTGTCTTCCAGACATTAATTGTTATAGAAAGTTGACTGGTACCATTGATTTTTTTTGCCCTGTGTGCACGTTCTAATTGCTTATTTCCTGCAAAAGTTGACATAATTAATCAGTAATGATTTTCTTTTTTTTTTTGAGGGAGAGTACACTGTGATTTGACATTACAGATAAGCTGATAGTGCAAACCCTATAAAAAGAATGAGTCCACTGCATTTTTAAGTTGAAGCTGTTTTTCAGTTGGCTCTATCATACAGCAAAAGGCATCTTCTTGCTCTAATGATATTGTAAAATGACCATTCATAAAGAGTTACTTTAAACTGGATATGAATGGTCATTCTCCCTGGGTGTGTGTCCAGCCTCAACTGAGCAGGTGTCTTTTATAAACATTTCTATGGAAAAAAGTGGTGGGAAACTGCTGATGCTGTCAGACCTGGAAGGGGGACCACCATGCCCATGTGGATATTCAATCCATCCATCTGGGTTGTCCCCTGTTGGCCAGGGAAAGCTCCCCATCCCACTCCCACCCCTGTCCTCCTGAATTCGAAAACCCTTATGGTATAGTCAGAAAAGCAGGTTTGGTTCTGCTCCAGCTGCAGTGACCATGCACAGGACTGCCTGACAATATCCCTGAACAGCACTATCTGTCACGTACCGTTCCCTTAACCATCTGTGCAATCCAGCCGTCTCCCGAGGCACTATCTGTAATTTGTCTGCCTCTCACACTGTTGTGTCACAATTTGTCCTGTCACATCCAGGGCCTGGCCAACAGCCTGGTCATTTGCTTACAGCTCTAAAGTATTGATCCAGGGTCTTTTTTGCTGTTGTATAAGGTGGTACAACAGAACTGGGTATTTTTTTCCCCTTCCCAATGAAAAAAAGAAAAGCTCTGAACTTGCCAAGAACAAGGAAAATTAAGTACTCCCATGGCTGCAAATAGATGCAGCCTTAATATACCTGGAGGAGGAAGGTTGGGAAGCTGCATAGTCACCAGTACCTCAGATACTGGTGAGTATGTACTTTTTCAGGTAATGCTAATGGGGTAGGAAGGTGGAGATGGAGGCTAACGGACTCTGGCACCTTCTGAAAAATCTCCTCCTGAATAACCCTCCCGCAATTTGAAACATTCAAGGCTCAAGGATCTGGTTGTATCACTGTTTGTTTTGCTTTTGCTTGAGAGGTAGCTGAACGTAAACACTAAATGAAATTTAGTCCAATGAACAACTTCACTTTAAACGGTGTTTTCCCAAGTAAACTGGTTTTATCTTGGTGGGCTTTTTGGGGAAGGTGTGGGGTGGAGTTTTTTTGCTTTTTTTCCCTAAGTAGGTCTGAAATATGCATTAAAGACAGATCCTTCTTTTCTCTCCCCAAATGATGATCAGCTTGCACACAAGTAGAGAGAAAAGGCCAAAATTTGCTTTTCTGTTATTAAAGAATAAGGCTTGTCCCAATATGCAAGAAGAGTGGGATGAAAAAAATGCATATAAAAATTGGATGAATGATACTAGGCAGTCTTAAAGAAGTTTGTTACCAATGAAAAAAGATTTGTGAAATTTCACCTTGATGTCATTTGTGCTTTTTTTACAAATAAACACATGCATCACCCCTATTTGAGAATTGTTTTTCAATCTGTGCAAGTAAATGAGTTAATGTATATTTATCCTTAGAATAAAAATTGTGCTTGGATATTGTACTGATTCTCAGCCTTCTGATTTTAGTTTAGTGTTACAACTTTTTAGTAGAAATAGTAAGTGGCCTTTTTTTTTTCCTCATAGTAAACAAGTTTGATTTTCTGAATAACTACTTAGATTTCCAAAAACATACTAAATCACTCCCTTTCAAAATTTTCTTCACAGATTCTATTTGTGTTAAAAAGATTGAACTTAAATTTTAAAAAGATAACAGATCCACGCTCAGGCAAAGTTTATTTTCTTTGCAGGGGAACTATCAAGATCTACATTATTCAGTGATTTCTTTTTCAAAGCGGTCTCAATTTCACCATTAAGTTCTCACAACACAATGGTTCCTCACAGAGAACTTGGCTCTGCCCATGGCTCCTCAGTGCTGTCTCTCTTTCTCTCTGCAGCCTTTGAAACTCTGTACCCTACATATCTCCTTATCTATCTTGCAGGCTGATGTCATTGTTACTTAATTTTCTCTTAAGGTATTGGCTTGTGAATCGAAGACTTGGCAAGTTAATTTTAGAATCATGGATAACTATTAACTATAATAATTCCTTTTCACAGTCACAGTAAATTGGGTGCTTGATTTATCTTCTTCCCCTTGCTAGACTCTTTGAAATGGTGAGAGTGAACAGAAAAATAATCAAAATTAAAAGTGAGGGTTCAGGACAGATGCAATAGCAGTTTACAAATAGCATATGTAAAAGTCTTGGTTTTGAGAGTAGTTTTTTGAAGCTCCACCTGTCTTCTGTCCTCTTTAATTCTGTTTCCCGTATAAACTAAAATGTGTTTAGGCCTTTTGTGGTTTAACCTGGCAGGCAGCCAAACACCACACAGCCGCTCGTTCACTTCCCCCACCCCCACCCCCCGCCCCGCAGTGGGACACGGAGAGAATTGGAAGGGTAAGAGTGGGAAAACTCATGGGTTGAGATAAAGATAGTTTAATGGAACAGAAAAAGAAGGTGGAATAATAATAATAATAATAATAATGTTAATGATAGAATATACAAAATGAGTGATGCACAATGCAATTGCTCACCACCCGCTGACCGATAATCACGTAGCAATCACTATTTCTTATACTGAGCATGATGTCATATGGTATGGAATACCCTGTTGGCCAGCTGGGCCAGCTGTCCCAGCTATACTCCCTCACAGCCTTTTGTGCATTTGGCAGAGCATGGGAGCTGAATGTCCTTGACTAGCAGGGTACTTATGATGAAAACATCAGTGTGTTATTAACATTCTTCTCATACTAAATGCAAAACACAACACTAGGAAGAAATTTAACTCTATCCCAGCCAAAACCAGGACAAGACCAATTGTAGAAAGAGACAGCTATTGGTTTCCTTCAAGTCTAGTAAAATATATTTGAAAAGAACATGGCATTAACAGGATAGCTTCATTAACATACAGGTCATATATGCAACTTCATTAACGACTCATTAAATATCTTTCGAAGGAACTTGAGTAGTAGGAGGCAAGCACAGTTCAGACAGATGTCTGACTTTCCTACACAGCTCTGTTCTTGCTCTAACCATCTCAGTCACTCAGCCTTTGCAACGATTTCTTGAAGTATGATGTCATTTAACCGAACCTCTTCCTTTTGCAGAGCTACTACCCTTTGCCTGGACTGTGAAGCAAGTTGTTTATGAGGTTGAGGTCTGTAATAAGGCAGAGATTTTTTGAAACAAGAACCAGAAGCATCTTTGAACCCCAAAGGCACTTCTTGCACTTATATTAGACTCAGGTGTGACCCCTTTTCCTAAAAAATGCCTTCTATGCTATAATCAATGGGATTTCTAGCTGTTAGCACTCCGGCAGTAATAAAACAACTGGAAGATGATTGCTGACTTCATAGAGTTGATGTCTTTCTTTTGCTTCCAACGTTAACCGGCAAGCCAGAGTTTTGTCTACTTTTCCAGACAGATCACTGTCACAGAATCCTGGCAAAGAAATAACAAGGATTTTCTTCCAGTTTTTGGACAGCAAGAGGATACCTTTCACAGAAACAGGAAGGCTTTCAACACCTAAAATGAAATACAGTTTTATTATAGATATCTCAGAATCATGAAAATGAAACATCTTATATTACTCTATGTTCATATTTGAAAACCTTGGAGTAATTTACAAGACAGATCAGAAGTATCCAGTAGTGGTTTTTTTTTTTTGTTTAAAAAAATGCAATCCCTCTTCCAGTGCATGAATGAAATAATTTTCTCCAAAGTGGTGGCATTCTGAGGAAATAATGTAGGTTTGTTTGGTTTTGGTTTTAATCATTTAAACTTTAGAATTTTTATTAAATAATAATCTTCATTCTATTCTAATAATAGTAACCTGGTTTTATTTAAATGAATGGAAAACTGTAGGGGCTACACTTAGCTTGAAAATAGTAATCCATCCATGTTAGAAATCCAACAGAAAATATGAAGATTTAACCATCCCCACACTGCTTTCTACAGAATTTACTCCTAAGTGATTCACTACAGAATCCTGCCCTGTGTTGGTAATCCCCATATCTCCAGTCTTCACAAGCCCTGGAGGAAGATAGGATTCTAGATCCCACTGAAAACCAGTAATATATAAGGTGCCTAACTCCTTTATTTTAGTATAGTGTAAACATACAATTACAAGACAAGCAAAGGATCCTACTTAAATAACTTTTTGACTTTTCTGTGGTACACAGTTTGACCTATGACTTGACTCATTGTGCATAGGGTGTGTTAATAGGACCTTTGTTTCCATGATTAGAGAGAAATAAACATGTCCCGATGTTTGGATAACTTGCTTTTTTTTTTTTTTTCCCCCTTTGCATAGGCCTGACTAGAACAGATGCTGAAAAAATTTGTACACTTGTATTTTGGGTATTGACACTATACAAGGCCAGATCAACTAAAATAGTATGGTTTCTGCATTAAGGTTTAACCCTTTTCTTGCTCTGGATAGCGTGAGAGTAGAAGAGCACATGGGGATATTGCTCAATGTAGGAAGACTCCAGCCTTTACCTTATAATTGTAAATTATTTTTGGCCATAGCCTTATATTTGCAATACAAATATTTTAAAATTGGAAGCAATTCTTGCACTGAATTGCAACACAGTCAAGAACAACCAGGCTAACTTTTTGCTCTTATCAGAGTTTCGGTGTCCTTTAATTTTTGACTTTCCAAACTTTTTGAAAGATCATCTTAGTTTTCATAAACCTTTGAATTTAACTTAGACACCATTAGGAATAGCTGCATTTCATAGCTTTAAGAATTGTTCTTGAGAGTCTGGGAGTAAGGGGCCAAAATAATTTCTTTTTGTATCTGCACAGGGATGAGTCCCAGTAGACCAATTACTGCAAACCCATGATCAGCCCTTCTTATCCTTGTCTTCTGAGAAGCGTGAGTTTAGTCAGTTAATCCTTGTATAGAAGGCATTTCATAACTGATTTTCCTTGCTAACTTTTTCTGTATCTTCTGTTTCTCAATACAAAGCTAATAAAAATCTTATTCAAAGTGATTTAGAATTTTCAGATTATTATAAAACATTCTACACACTTGTACAAAAAAACCCACCATCTGTGGATTTTTTTTTAATTTTAAATTTGTGTAATTTTAAGAATGTGTATTGCAAGTGTGACCTAAACAAAATGGTTAGTCCTTGTTTTTACTACACTTTAAGTGCTCTTATTATTACTTTTTTGTAATTCACACTGAATGTCTAATGAACATATTGAATATTGCAAAAATTCAGTCAGACTAATTAAATTTTAAAATGGAAATCATCAAAAGAGCAATTTGGGGGAAAAACAACACCCCATCTATACTGAAAACATTGCTTATACCATTTGGCAATTCTGAGGTCTTCAGCAGTTTTTCTTTTTCAACCTTCTGTCCCTGTTAACTCGTCTTTTTAAAAATAACATGAAAGATAGTAAATGTAGCTGATCTCACGTTACTACAGTAATGGAAGCACAATGTTCACGCCATTTATTTTGATTTTATCATTTTTATAAAATACATAAAAAATGGAGCCTGCAGGTTTGGCGTGTCAAAATTACTTTAATCTTGCAATGATTTTACACCTGAAAGGCCAAACAGCACTAATCAATATTTGCTGTAATTTTTATCCTAATTTATTCTTTGTTCCAAACATTTGTTTTTAATTCGGCAGTCTTAATATTAACAGACAAACACACCACCCACAGTCTTAAATGGGAACTGTGAGAATGCTGTGTATTATCTACAAGATACAGTTCTTTGAGTCTTCTTATGAAATGTGAAAATATGAAATGTAATATTATCAAAATATTTCTGCTTTTTATGGGTAATTCTTGAAATAATGCAAAGACTACAAAACAATATAATGACTTGCAATGTTAAGTATATATAAATTTATGTGTGTATAACATTCAATTTAAAACACATATGCAATATGTATCTACACAGAAATATATATTTAATTTAACAAGGTAAATGTGTTATTCCATTTATACACATACACATTTTGTTATGCCACTCACTATTGGACCATTCCTTCTGTTCTTTTAAAAGTTTTTTTCTGTGGATTTACGGCTACATCATGTTCAACAACCAGATAACAGACTGTGGGTATGAAAGGTAGTGATAAGTGGATTAGGAAAGAATGGGACTGAAAACCAGTGATTTAAAGGGGTAGAGAATTGGGATTAGCTGGAGAATAAATGTTGCACAACGACACTTGTGAAGGAACCTCAAAAGGAACTCAAATTAAGAAAGCCAAGTAGGTAGGCTGTGAATGCGAGATCTTTAGAGCTATGACAAAAGAAAGAGGCTGTACAAAAACTGGGATAGGGGAAACAAGATCAATTTAGATGAAAACAATGTCTGAGTTAGAATGACAAAGTCAGGACAAGAAGGATGAGGGGTAAATAAAAGTTTGGAGGTGGAGGGAACTGGCAGTCATATCTCTACTCACCACAACACAAACTGTCTAGAAAGTGAAGTGGAACTTCAGTACTAAAGTCATGCCATTTTAATTCAATTATAGTAGACAGTAATATTTATTGCTTAAACCTCTGTCTCATAGAATCAACTTGCTTTCATTTCATGTAAATGAAAATTGCAGGACTGAAAGAATATGAAAGAAGGCAAAAGGGGATGGGATCCTTTGAAACCTTTGGAGAGTCTTGCTCCTTACATTAACTAGGCATGCAAAAAAGATGCAGTTATGGCACTGCCAAAGACTGTTAACTGAGCAGTGGAGCAGTTATGGTATCCTGAAGAACCTCTAGTATATCTCAACACAGTTCTGCACGGACTGTTTTTAATCATCTGAGAGCAATGTAGTCATCTCTCCTTGATTTTTTGGACAGTTCTGAAGCTGCCATGAACTATTTCACATGATTTCGTCATGCCTCCTACCCTGTCAAGACAGATACAGAGAGTGATTTTTGCTTCTGTATTTCATATTCTAGTCGGGTTTGCTAATCATGAGAAAAAATGGACTTTCAGTTGATATGGTGTAGGTCAACCATGTAGTAGGCAAAAGGTGAGAGCATCTCCAGCCCTATTTCCATTATAAAAACAAATCTAGGCATTTTCAATCTGATTTCATCTTTCCTTTACTGCTCAAGAAAATCTTACATGGAATCACTGAATAAAACACATACTTAGAAAAACTAAGCAGCATTTAGTTTTTAGACTTCTGGAAGCTGAGAAAGTACCAATTCATCTGCAGTTTAGATTGTTTTCTCAATTCAGGAGCCACTTAGATATTTCTTGAAAAATTATTGCCCATAAGTGCATATTGTTGTATTAACACTTTTCCCTTTGAAGTGGACAGAAGCCAATACCAAGGACTTCTACTGATTTCCCGGAATAAATGATTTTTTAAAGTATCTGACGCTAAAAATACTTCTCTTCAATAAATAAGGGGAACTTTTGCAGTGAATTCAGCCTTTCTGTCATTGTTGTACCTTAAGAATTAGGGAGCATACATACATCAGGAAGAAACTTAAAATCTTCTTGCAGGTGGATTTATTGTTTGCAAAAAATATTGGATTTCTTTAAAACAACAGCTTTGGAAAACTAAGACCTATTCTGTCTTAGAACCAATAACAAAAAAAGTCATAGTTATGACACCACCAGCACCTGGTGGAAAAAGGAAATAAGTTTTGTTTCCATGACTAAAATAAAATGAAAAATTGATCATTTAGGTTTTAACTTGGGTTTTAAATGTCTGACTGGGTAGGTGGAAAATAGCTGTTCAGAGGAAACTAAGGCCATCTGCTCAATCCAAAAAAGCTATCAAACATCTCTGAAGTATTGAAAGATTTTAAGCCACCATCATCCTGCAGGAGATTCAAAACAATATCTTATTCAATATTTACTATTCCTTTATAATATAGTTTTGCTAAATTTAGGAGGCAGCTTCTGGCCATGTGTGCACGTACAGAAATCTATTAATTAAAAATGTTCACACAGAGAATGCACTTTAAACTTGGGTAATAATAGCTGTAAAAGAGTTGAAAGTAAACATCTGCAGTTACTGAATTTCAGGTTATTTGTAATTATTCCCTTTGGAATTTATTAGTCTTGTGTAGGCAAAATAAACACTCCAGTTTAGAGGAGGTAATAGAAGGCCTTCCCCTGATACCTGTAAAGACTCCACAGTTCCTGTCTAAGCACTTTAGGAAAGGTTGGGGTTTTAATTCCCCAAAGCCAAATCACAGCACAATGCAGTGTTGTTGTTCCAGTTTCCAGTCTTTTAAGTATCCTTTCCAGCTTTCACAATATAAATCTATCTGCAGCTAGAGTCTTTCAAATTTTGGAACTCTCTTCAGTCCCAGATGTTAAATAATTTCATGTCTCTGAATAAAAATGAACAGGTATACAAGTGAAAATTTTAGATTCTGGTTAATCTGTCCACTCTAGTTCCTCATGTATTTAATCTGAAAGATTTTTATTGTATTGGTTGATCCTTCATAAAGTACTAAAATAAGTTCTGATGTCATTATTTTAAAAAGGGTACATACTTTTAAACAGAAGGGGCAACAAAACTTTTCTAATTCTGTTATGCAGTAAAAAATAGATTAATTTCAAGATATTTGCTTTATTTTTTGAAATATGTTTCACAATTTTGGATATCAATTTCATCTCGTTGTAAAATCTAAGATAGAAAAACGCAATAAAGAAGTTAGCTACAGGTTAGGCAGAGTTTACAGACATACCCAATAAGTAGCTGAAGCCCTCCCAGTGAGCTCTTCAGAACTTCATCTGTCAGAAAACATTTATCCTAATTTCCCATCTAATAATTTGTTTGATTATTATTGCAATAATCATCCATGATCTGTATTTGCCTTTAAAGCAACTGGTAGGAAAATATCTTTATAATATTTTAAAATGCATTATAAAATATAAACTAGCAAATATAACTTATCATGAGTCATATGTGTGTCATTAAATCATTGGATAATTTAAGTTGGAAAAAAGCTCTGAAGGTCATATAGCCAAGCCTCCTTTTCAAAGCAGACCAAACTAGATCAGGTTGCTCTGAGACCTGACCAGTCAAGTTTTGAAAATCTTTGGGGGTGGAGATTCCACAACATTTCTGGGCAACCTGTTCCAATATTTGACCATCTTCAAAATTTAAAAAAAAAAAAAAAAAAGAGGAAATCCTTATACTTAATTAATTAATTATATTATTTAAATCATTAAGTTACATTTAATTGTGTTCCTACTAGTCTGTTTTGCCTCTTTTGCTCTTCATCCTATCACTGTGCACCACTGAGAAGTGTCTGGCTTCATCTTCTCATTACCCTCCTGTGATATTGATTTCTGAAAAAAACTCGATTGAACCTGTTTAATAATTAATTCCCTTTCCAGTAGTATATGGATACAGGCCAGATTAATCACTTAAGCACTATTATAAATAAATAAATAAATAAACACAATATCTTTCAAAGCTTAAGACACTGGATGATCTGTACCAAAAGCCAAGATAATGAATAAGTAATAAGAACAGTAACGCCAACTTTTTTGAATTATGATATTTTTTTGAATTTGTGTAGGGAAAAAGTACATTCTTCTGCCCTGTTCTGGAGTGAACAAATACAGCTATTCAGAACGAATCTTGGCTATTACTGAGGCTGTAGATGTGCCAAACTCAGCAACACAAATCAAGGCTTTGGCTAATGTGGATCTTCTAATTACATTTATCTTTGTCAGCAAGGCTTACAAGGGGATCACCGTATAAACCACAAACTGTTTATGCAAATGGAATTTGGTTTTGATTGGAAGCAGTAAGTATCTAGTCTACACTGCCAATTTTCTTACTGTATCTTCCTTCTCTTCCTTTATCATGCAGGCAGAAATGTTTCCTACATTCAGCAGGAGAGACTCCTGTGTACTACAGAAAGTCCCCGATTACTGAATGTCAAAATTCTAAGCACACAAGAAGAAATCAAAGACAGATTTTTATTCTTTCGTTTTCAAGAGCTTGATGTTGGCTTGTACCCTGGAATATCAATTCGATTAATCAAAAGAGAGTAATCAAGTAACATATGGAGAACACTGAATAAATTTGAAACAAGAGCATCTCATATGAAATATTATGTTGCTCTGATGCAACTGGCAGCCAATGAATTGAACTTGGAAGAAATTTTCACCTTTCTGGTAGGCAGAGAGGTGGTTCCCAAAGTTTAGCTTGTGTGTGTATCTTGGCGTACTATAACTGTCTGAAAACCATTGGGCCCTGTGTGTTACAGGTAATCTTGCTCCCTTCATTTGTTTCAGGGGACAGCATGAGCCTACAGTATTTCAAGTAGCAACTTGGATACAAAATCATCAGTCCACAAAATGCATTACACAGGTGTTTTGGATTTGATCTCATAATTTAAGTTATATGCACGCTAAAGGTAATTTTGTCCCCAAAAGATTACAGGCACAGCAGTGTTGTTGCTATTGTTTTTGGTAAGTTAACATAAAAATAGATACCTCAGCCATCAAAAGATGGCTAGTTAAAAGTAATGCAGAATTCCCAAGTAAAGGAATAAAATTCATGAGTTTCTGTAGAATTATGTTGTGATGATATCATGTACCTTACATTTTCTTTGAACTTGCAATATATTCCATAATTAAAACCGAAGTTTGAGTTTCTTCTTTCTCATGACCTGTGGTAGTTCTTCAAAAAACCCATATGACTTTACCCAAGGATACATTTTAAGTGAATTGAATGCAACAACACTAATGCAAAGTTTAATCTCAAGAGGGAGAAACAAAATGGCATTTTATATAATATCCTGATTTGTAGCCCATTAACTAGGACAGAAATCTTTCACATGTCCACCCCAAAATTTGTTTTGCAGAGGAGCCAGAAAAAAACTAATAACTTTTGTGTCAAAGACAAGGATGATTTGAGTCTACACATTTGTTATGCTTTGTGCCACCCTCCTTTACTTTGCCAAGTATTTAAATGTACGCTGGAAAACTCTTCTATCTGATTACTGTGTCCTGATGACAAAATGTTGAGGACCGTTCTGATTATTAATGATAATGAGAAATAAAGAAAACAGATAAAAGTGTTCATAAATCCGTGTGAAAGAAGGCCTAGACTATATGTTTATGTTGATGCCATGATTATCAGAGCTAATATATCCTCACATTTCTAACAGCAACATTAAGCCAAATTCTCAGTGGGTATAAATCATTCTAGTTCTTTTACTATAAAGTGGTTTTGCTTGGTTGGCTGGTTGGTTTTGCTTTGTCCTAGTATTTTTGGTTAAAGAATGTTCTATAAAATGAATTAAGGTCTCTTTCTTCCTACAGTACCTTTCCCTGCAAGGGGAATTTTGATGAGTGTATTTGAATGTATATTTTGCTCCAAAACCAAATCATTTTACAATATTCCATTTTACAAATATTTTCAAGTAACAACTAGTTTTAAAGGCTTTTTTCTATATTATTTTGGTCATCTTTGGCATAGCCAAACAACAGTGTGGAAAGCCTAATTTTTAAAAAAGGCAAACAAAACACAAAGACTTTCCTGAAAATGCTAGCTATTTTACCTGTTGACTTTGCTGTTAAATCAAAGGTCAACAACAGTAAATCCCAAGGGCTTAATATGTGGGAGACAGTAATATTTCTTTTGTTAAAGCAGCACTTCTGTCTTGTTGAGAACAGAGACAAAGGTGTCTTGTAACTTGTCCAGTCAAGCATCGAAGAAAATGGCTCAATACATTTTAAAAATCTATGTGCTTTCTCTCCAATTATTTTTTAATGTGCCTTTTGACAAATTGTCAAGAAGGAAAGTTAGCAGACTTTGCTTTTATGGTCTTCCATGCCAAACAACAAGGAGCAGATCTCTAAATGGGAGGCATGCAGCGTGGAAAGGGGGCTGCTGTGCAGAGTTGATGCCAGTCCAGATATCAGAACAGAAAGCAAATGTAGGCGGTGGTGACAGTCCTGTTCTAGATGTCTTTCTGGGTTTCACAGAAATCTTGAATCTTGGCAGAAAAGAGCTTCAAAACCGACCAAAAAAGCAATTATTAGTAGAGTATAAAGAAAAGATATAATCTATCCGTAGAGAATTCTTCTGGTTTTATGATGAGAGATTCAGTCCAAAGCAAGGGTCTGTGTATGCATTCTTAAGTGCATATTTTTGTAATTCCAAGAAAAATAATATCTAAGGTAAGTGACTTTAAAATACATGGAATTTGCACTGATTTCGTGTATTAAAGGAATATATTTAATTTAATGTTTTGTGTCCTACATGCTTACTGGGAAATCAGAACAGAAAGAAAATGACTTAAGAAATATTTGCATCTAACATAAGCACATCCAGCTTTGTACCTTCCTGCATTTATATAACACTTTCAAACCTCTATAATACCTGAGTTGTCAAAACTTAAAGATTTTGATTACATTTTGCAAAATCAAAATTTAGAACATGGACACAAATTTCTACCTAGGGTGGTTTCGGAGTGAAGTAATCATGCTGCCCTGCCATAAACCAGACGATCCTTCAAAGGAGGTTGAAGCTCTGATTTATGAAACAGAATACAAGAAACCAGTGACCACTGAAGCAGTCAGAAATTCCCTGAAAGTATCCACTGAAGAAGAGGCCATGCTGGAGGGGTAGCCTGAATGAGTGAAAGGGAATATCTGCACTAAAGCAACAAGCGTGTGAACCACATACTTACCTGTGAGAGACGTTAAGGCAAATTCAACTATGTAAATTTTACATTGTGTGCTACATCTTTACTGAACTTCCCCCTTGTTGATAACAACCTATTTTGTTTTTCCTCTTTTGGACTCAACACCACTGAGAGCCTTTGCAAGGACTCTAACAGGTTAAGAAGCAAGCTGTCCATTTAACCTCAGATGACGGTTCGGTGACAGTTAGAATGCTTTCATTTAATACCTGTGCATCTATCTAAGCTTATAAAGTGCTTTTAGGCACTTCCGACACTATATAAATGTGAGATACTTTTTATTATTGAAAATAAAGGTTTCAAGTATCTATCATGAATTCCCATATAAGGTTAAGAGGTTTTAGTCAGAAAAATTTTGTCAATATGGCTAGATAAAAATCCTACATGATTTAATATACTTGTTATGGAAAGTGACTATCAGGGAGAAATAAAGGAGGAGAGCATGTCTTGTTCATCCAACAGCATTTTGTGTGTGCGTACCAGTAGACTTAAAAGAAAAAACGCAATCCATCCTATCAGAGATTTTCACTCTTCTCCTTCAAGAACGGAAGACTAATGTAATGCCTATGACTTCTAGTTGCCCATTTGCAATATCAGTAAAGGACAATTCGCTTGGAAGTCAGCTTGACTTGTGTGAAAATGTTAAACCGCTGTCCCTAATGCCTGGACACGCTTCTCTACCCCACGAGATAACAGCAGTCAAAAAGAAGCTGTGCACATAGAAGCCTCGGGGGTTACTCACAAAAGGGCAAAGAAATTTATCAAAATTGAGAGAAAGTCCTCTGTACTTTCAAGAAAAGTGAAATCTTGCATGACAAATTGAGTCTGTTTTGAGCAATGTAATTGAACAGGGCTGCTCAAGTGGAACTAAGCCTGCTCAGAGGGCATATCATACAGTGGGAAACACTGACCTATGCATACTGTGTTCAAGGTAAACACGCAGGCCTGTGCTTTAGAGCTGAGTGAGTTTGCAATTTTACTGGTTTAATGGCGATATGGTTAGAGTTAGAAAATATGATCTTCAGGGGGAAAAAACCAACCAACCAAACAAAAAAATACACCAAAAAGCAGGTTTGTATGGGCAGTTTGAACTGTTTTAAGGACAAGTTTTGAGGGTTGCATCAACCTTAAAAGTTGTGTAGCTATCTACATCTTTATTTTAGAAAATAATTTATAAATAATAAATTTTCATTTATTTCTAGATAGTTTCATCAGGTTTTTAGTGATTTTTTTTTCCTAAAATAGCATGTACTAACAGATCTATAAACAAAAGTTGCACCATTCCATTCAATACATTTTGCAAGGTTTTCCTCCCAGAATACCAATTGACACAATCTGTCATTTCTTTAGATGCAGTTACATAAAGCATGACAAATACCAGAAAGATTTTATTTTCTGCAGGAGCAAAAAAATTCTGGTGAACAGGCTTCTTAGTCAATTAGACCGGTTGAACACAGCAGAGTTTTGAATTCTTACCGAATGGCTGTATTTTGCTTTCCTTCCATTTATTTTGGCATGTTAGAGTTCCTCTAGGCAATGCCAAATAGCTTTTTCAGTGTTCTGCTCCATGTTACCCAGAGTGAAAATAATGACCCCAAATTTGTTTGGTTTTCCCCTGCTGTCTACCTCCCCCTTCCCCAGTCACTACAGGTAATTGGTAGGTCTCTGGTGTCTCTAGAGTTGAGTGTGTTGACCTTTGATAAAAGCAGCATCAACTCTTGCACCTTTTATAATAATCCTCACATTTTCATTCAGTGCAAATTGGGCATGTGTAATTTTCTCCCACCCCTCCCCCTTTTATTTTTAATGAATTGGGAAAAAAAAAAGAAATAAGAGAAAATACTGTTAGGGTATAATGGTTTCTCACAGGTCAACAATAGGTTTGGAAATATTTGAATCTGCAGCACAGGTTCAGGACAGCATAGTGTCTACAAATTTTCATAAGTTTTGTGGGACAGAATTTTTTGGGTGAGTGGGAGGGATGGTTTTCTAAATTTTATGCTATTTGCAGACAACAGAAGAATGATGGAAGACAGTAATTACAATTGTACTTACTGAGTTTTTAGCTTCAGGAGGAACGTTACATAGTGATTTTTTAAGTTGTATCTTATCTAGTTTTCAATATATCCATAAAGTAGACAAATATCAATAATATGCTAGCTTATTCAAAGAAAGAGTTGTTAAAGCAATCAAATAAAAGTGGACGTCTTTGTTTAGAGTTACAAAAATATGCAGGGAAACAAGTTTTATTTAAATATATAGCACAGTACAAATGGGAACAGATGCTGTCTCTCTCAGAACAGTCAATCACCTGCATAGTAACCACCAAGCAACAGCATGTACGGAAAGAATGGTAAAAAAAAAAAAAAATCAATTCAGTGACCTCAATGACATGAAATTTTGGGAGCCTGTGTCTCAGAGATATCATAACTCGAGAGGAAACAATCAGCCAGTGCTACCTGGTCTCCTAGAAGTCTAACACTTTGTTCTTAGCTAGAATGAAGCAAAGTATTAGATGTCATGGTTGTGTGCACTCAGATGGCTTGGAAAGTTTACTTTTGTATTATTAATGTTTAATGAATACCTATGCCATCTATTCTAAGTTCGTATCTAGTTGGGATGTACATACAAACCTGGAAGATCTGAAGGGGTTTTGGTGATTTGAGGAGCATGGATTTACATTTTGCTGTCTCTATTTCCCGTTTTGTTGGCAATTACCAATTATAATGAAAAATAGAGAGGTCAGAAAACCACAGAATAACTAAAGCAGTGCAGAAATCCTGAGGGTTTTTGTGGGTTTTTTTCTCAATAGCCACTTAATACAGGTATCTATCTAGGTAGGAAACATTTGATAAGAGTATTTATTGACCTGGTAGAAAAAAAAATCAGCAATCGGAGGTTGTTAGGTTGTTAGTCAGAGCGAAAAAAAACCTGATCAAACTGACACTTGAATTAATTACACTATCCTAAATGAGAATTCATTCATGGAAACGGACTAGATTGTTGTAACATTTTGCCTTGATAAATTACAATGATCATTTTATAACGTAGCAAAACAAAAAATTTGCATTTTTGCAAGAGGCTCATAAAGATTTTCAGCTTCAAATTAGGGAACAGAAGGAGGGCCAGAGTACACAGAAACCGCCTCTCCAGTGTCAAGTTTGCTCTTGAGAGGGAGCTGAAATATAAGTTGAATTTACCGCAATAGTGAAATACCAGCTCTATAATCCCTAAGCAATCCGCTGGTCATCAATATTTTTAGCTGATGAATAGAATTGATCTGTGCTTCGTGTTTAGAAGTTGAAACAGTGGTATAAAACCTTAGAAAGTTATAATTCTTATTCTGTATGTATTTAAAAGCTCTGTTTGGTACCCTTTGTTGGAAATGGTAATGGATAGCTACAGATCGGCAGAAGTATGCAATAGGCATGAGTTTCTTGGAAGGTCCAGAAGGCTGTAAAGTGGACCTCTGTTCCCTGCCAGCACTGGCTGATACTGCAAGCTGGTGGCAAAGCTCTTCTGCATCGCTATGGACTCGCCCCAAGCCTTACACAAGCCTCAGCCTAATGGATCTAAAGTTTAAATGCAAACCAGCTGTCTGCGGTTCCCAAATAATGGGAAAATGTGTTTGGACATTTAATTCAGAAGGCCTTCTATGATGGAGTGACTACATCAGTGGACAAGGGAAGAGCTACAGATGTCATCTAACTGGACTTCTGAAAGGCCTTTTACATGGTACCCCACAACATCCTTCTCTCTAAACTGGAGAGATATGGATTTGATGGGTGGACTGTTCAGTGGATAAGGAATTGGTTGGATGGTCGCATTCAGAGAGTAGCGGTCAACAGCTCAATGTCCGGATGGAGATCGGTGACAAGTGGTGTCCCTCAGGGGTCCATATTGGGACCAGTCCTGTTTAATATCTTCATCAATGACATAGACAGTGGGATCGAGCGCACCCTCAGTAAATTCACAGATGACACCAAGCTGAGTGGTGCGGTCGACACGCCTGAGGGACGGGATGCCATCCAGAGGGACCTTGACAGGCTTAAGAGGTGGGCCTATGTGAACTTCATGAGGTTCAACAAGGCCAAGTGCAAGGTCCTGTACCTGGGTTCGGGCAACCTCCGGTATCACTACAGGCTGGTGGATGAAGGGATGGAGAGCAGCCCTGCTGAGAAGGACTTGGGGGTAATGGTGGATGAAAAGCTGGACATGACCCGGCAATGTGCGCTCGCAGCCCAGAAGGCCAACCGTATCCTGGGCTGCATCACAAGCAGCGTGGCCAGCAGGTCGAGGGAGGGGATTCTGCCCCTCTGCTCTGCTCTGGTGAGACCCCCCTGCAGTGCTGCGTCCAGCTCGGGGGTCCTCAGCACAGGAAAGTCACGGATCTGTTGGAGCAGGTCCAGAGGAGGCCACGAAAATGATCAGGGGGTGGAACACCTCTCCTGTGAGGTCAGGCTGAGAGAGTTGGGGTTGTTCATCCTGGAGAAGAGAATACTTTGGGAAGACCTTATTGCAGCCTCTCAGTACTTCAAGGGGGCTTATAAGAAAGGTGGTGCAGACTTTTTAGTAGGGTCTGTAGTGATAAGACAAGGGGGAATGGTTTTAAACTAAAGGAGGGTAGATTTGACTAGATACAAGGAAGAAATTTTTTACAGTGAGGGTGGTGAAACACTGGCAGAGGTTGCCCAGAGAGGTGGTAGATGCCCCATCCCTGGAAACATTCAAGGTCAGGTTGGATGGGGCTCTGAGCAACCTGATCTAGTTGAAGATGTCCTTGCTCATTGCAGAGGGTTGGACTAGATGACCTTTACAGGTCCCTTCCAACCCAAACTATTCTATGATTCTATGATTCTTCACACTAGGAGGTATATGGTAGGAGCTTATGGCTGTTTTACTAACACCTTCGTGTGCCAGACATCTATGAACTTTTTTCCAAACTTTTCTCCATTTTACCTGAGACTGAAGAAAAAGCTGATTACAGAAAGCAATTAATATTACAATAACAGTAAAAGCAAAGAAACAAGCAGCAGTAAACAGGCAAAACCTAAGGCAACCCATTTGTAATTGTTTGGGGTACTTAATTTTAGCTGCTCAAACTGAGACACTAAAGGTTTTGATTTCAAGAAAATTCAGGACTCTGACTGTTAACAACAGGCTCCTGTGAAACAATGCATTCTGAGCAAACACAAATTAGGTACCTAAAATAGTTTTCTGTTCTGTTGGGTTTATAGGAAAAAAAAAAAAAAAAAAAAGCAAGCAGAATTTCCTTAAAGCTGAAGTAAAAAGTAAAGAGATTTATGGAGAAGTAAGTTGTGCTGAGTGGTTTTTCATTCCATCAGGTCAGTGCAACACACTCAATAATACAAAGAAAACAAATAATTGATATTTTTTATTTATCTAATGAATATTTTCTTTCAATGTAGTTGTTTTTCCTTGCAACATAATTTAAGTATCCAGAGATTGTAGACATACATTTTTATAGTTTAATGTAAATCACTTAACATAGAAATAATATTCCTTTCTACCATTATTCCAGTTTCTGTTCCATAACCCAGCATTGCTATTTGACCTTTCCAAATAAATATCAGATTGTTTCAATAACAAATGGTAATAACCTTTGGCTCTTCTACTGGGGAAAAAAGTGGCAACTTGTGAGACTGTCCTTTTTTGCACTACTGGTTAGTGGGACATTTTCAGTCTGTGACTTATATTTATTTCTTATGAATTACAAATTAACTATTAACATTGAACTTGCCATAAAGAAGTTAAGATACATAGAAGGTAATAATGCATCACTGCTGTCTAGATGTAATAAATCACTATCATTAGGCCTTCATGTTTAAGTAATAAACACACTTTGTCCTCCAGAGATGTAAACTAACCTATGTGATAAATTGTCTCAGCTTTGACTCAAAGGATCAACATCACTTCAGATGGTTTTATTTTAGATAGGAAACTATTCTTGTTCATATCACCTCACAAGAAACAACTCTAATCATTATATTTATTACCTAATAAGTGTAATGTGAATTAACTTTATTCTAGTTACTTGGTGAGTAAAATCCCACAAGCAGATCTTTAAAATTGTGTGTGTATGTTTCTTTCACTACATACAGCTCATTTGATTCTTGATTCAGCAAAGCAGTAGCCCTAAGGATATGGTAGAATGAAGCAGACCCTTCACAGAGAAAAGAAAATTATCTATTTTTTCTTTTAAACAGTAATTGCTTTTACAAACAAAATCAAGTAATCATCAGCCCAACTTTATCTGTAAAACAAAGGAAAAAAGAAACTTCAGCAACAAGAATAACAACGGCTAAATATTCAAGGCAGTTTTTAAATCCATGTGTCTCTGACTGAGATACGTAAGTCATTCTACTGAATCTCATTCAGAAAAAAAGTCCAAAACGCATCTTGTTAATCTTCCTGAAGTGAAAAAATATCCAAAATCATTACCAGGAAAAAATGTTTGAGCTTTGTATTCACAGCACATATTTGCTCTACAATCTGAAACAGAGATAGGAAAGCTTGGTGTTTAAATGAAAATCTGCCAGCGTGTATAAAGTCTGAGCCCATTACTCCTTCGACTGTAATTTGGATTGGGGGACAGTCCAGAACAGAAGGATTTAGAAGCAACACCATACTACAAACACGTAACTTTTATTCTTGACTTAAGGCCTGAAGAAGCAATTTTCTGTAATGAGATTCTTTTGTTGGTTTCTCCAGTGAGCTAAAAAGTTTATGAAAAAATATAGGGAATATAGCAGAAACTGTGTGGTGTTTTTATCATTCCACCAAGAACTGCACTGACCTACATCAACATACAATATACCTTGCTTTGGTCACCCAGTTTTCCTTAATATTGCTTTTTCCTTTCCTCCTTCTCTTTTCACTTACACACCTGATTAGTAGGAAAAGCTACTCTCCCTGAGAAATGTCTACTCGGTTTCCAATAACGGGCAAAAAAATACAGACCCAGCACTTACATGAACTGAAACCAGAATACACATTTTCTTGAATAGTGCATTTAGTTTAGCTATCGCAATTAAAGCAGGATGTTACAGAGAAAGTCCAAAGACAGAAAATAATTACAGTCTTGGAAAGGCTCGTAAGAGGAACTGAAGATGCTCCAGCTGTAATTACTTCCACAGCAACTTTAACAGGCAATTTAATAAGAAGAATCCTGCTATCATCAATGGGCTTCTTCAGAGAAGCAATGCACTGCCTTAATATGGAGAATTATGGTACTAGGTTTTGTGGCTATATAACCTGAGGAGAAGAAGAAAAGGTAAATTAAAGAGACTAAGCAATTCAGTAACAAAAGCATTATAGAGCAATAACTTTCAAATAATTAAAATAAGTTATTTGCAATTAATCAGTAACTTCTTTTACTATGTAAATAAAGAAAAATTCTTGAGAAGATATGGAATTTATAGCTATAAAAAGAATACAATTTACAAGCACATCTAGCTTAAAAATTAAGAAATGAAGTACTATATCTTGAAATACAAAGGCCACATTTAAGTGTCTGGGAGAAAAAACATAGTCTTCCTCAAAATATTCTCATGTTTGGTATCACTGTACGTTTCTCCTTACCTTACTCATTGACAACTAAGAAACACTGGGCTAGGTAAACCTTTCCTGTAACATGTTACGGCAATTCCTATGTTCCTAGGTCAATAAAAGTAAAAACATAGGATACATTTTGTGCCCTAGCCTGCAGCTGAGATTCCTGGACCTTCATTGGCGTTGGAAAGATCTCACAGAAACACAGCACTGACAATGTACCTTTTGTAACATTGGCTCACTGGCACTGCTTTTTATGCACAGACAAAAATATGTTTTACAATAAATCGTAATATTTGGCTGATTATTATGCTGCTGTCTAATGACTATGCAACTATTCACTGTCAATGAATTCATTACTCCATAAGGAAAATATCAAATTCACACCCACTAATTTTTACATTATGTCATTGAAAATTGACTTTCCAGCAAGAATAATTGTTTTATGTTTTATGCATTCTGTTATTATTATACAGCATTCTTTTCTTACCTTGAAAAAGGAGATGTTTGCAAAGGTATGCATTTGAGAAGGGATTCTGCCCTAGAAGTCCCATTAAAAAGACTCTGACATACACTGAGGGACATTATGTACACTATAACATGTCAAAAACCACAACCTTCAGATCCCTGACTAGATACTTCTTCAGTTGTGCATATATAGATCTTTCGTATATCCCACATATAATACTTTTTTGTCAATACTTGAAATTATTACTGTTGTTTATGACTTTTGGATCCTTTTAAGATCTTCATGCTGGAGTGGATTCGGTAAAGCCAAAGCTCAGACTGTACATGTATTGTTTAATGTCTTTATTAATGACCAGGACGATGGAATGAAATGCACCAACTGAAAGTTTGCAGAGAGGGATGAGTGACTGGTAAGTGCTGGGGCACTCAACAGGGTACAAAAGACCTGAACAGGATGACCACAACCTCATGAGGTTCAACAACAGCAAATGCAAAGCTGTGCTGTCACACAGACCAGGTGCTGAACAGCTGGAATGAAGCTTTGAGAGGCAGGAACTGGGGGTCCTGGTGGAGAATGTGTTGAGCCCACGTGCGAACCATACACCTGGCTGTATTTGCACAAGTGTAGCCAGCAGGTTGAGAGGAGTGATTAACCCTCTCTATTCATCACTTGGGAGACCACATCTGGAGTGTTGTGTCTAGTTTGGGGCTCCCCAGTACAAGGAAACTATGGCAATACTGGAGAGAGCCCAGTGGAGGGCCAGGATGCTCAGGAGGCTGGAGTACATGAGATACAAGAAAAGGCCAAGAGAACTTGGTTTGTTCCATCCTAAAAAGGGATTGGCTAAGGGGAGATTACGGCTGTCTTCAGCCATAAACTTCATAATATAGTTGGCTGATCGTGCAGTACCGAAGTGGAGATAAAAATTCCTTCCTGATTCAGTTAATACTATAAAGCCAATGGCATTAACCACAAAAGTTATGCATCAAATCATAAAATTATCCAGCCATTTTAGAAATTCAGCTATACCATTTGACTCCTTGACCTCTGGCTACAGAGAATTTCACAGATCGACTAAAAGATGTTGGAAGAATTACTTCCTTTTAATTATCTATTTTCTTCATCATTGGGTTTTTAAATTATAATTCAACAAATGTATCACCTACCATTGTCTCCTTCTTGATACTAAATGCCACACTTTTTTTCTTCTGCAGTGTTTAACCAAGTGAATGTCTGCCAGTGAAATCAATAATCAGATGATGGAAGTCATCATGTTAAAAGGTAAAGTGCCAAAATGCAAACAACTGTAACCCATAAGTATTAAATAATATGGGCAATCTTTAGACAAGAGGAGAGCATTAAGACTATTAATATGGGTATTAAGGTTATTGCATTTACAGTGGGCTAAAAACATGAACATAGACAATTACGAGAAGCAGCAGATAACCAACAGCTTTTTACCCCAGCATATCCTCTGTTTCACTGGACTATATCCTCTGCTGCAGCCTGTGATTGCTAAAAGGAAGATTTAAAAGGATTGCAAATGGTAATTGAAAGTCACTAGAGAAGATCTCTTTAAAATCCCTTTATTGAAGTACAAAGAGAGGGGAGCTACCATGCAGAATAGCCATTTTCTTTGTAGAGTTCTGTAATTACAGTAACATTTTGCTATTACTACACTATTCTGCTCAAGTAGAATCACAAAGTAATTAAAGCATGGAGCTTTCAACCCACTGTTAAGAACATGATTGAGAACTCATTCAGGTTTCTCAGCAGAGGACACAAACCTTTCGTGGATAAAAGTTGTGGACAAGCATGAGGAGAAGGGCAGAGGAACAGTTTGGAGGTGGGATGAAGTTTAAGGAGGAAGGAGCAGTGCTAGAAGGAGCACCAACTGTTTCTGCAGGGAATTTTCTTTCTTTTTTTCTGTATGTCATCTGTAAATCTTGGCTTACCACTCACCACCCCCTGCCATAGGCTAAAGTGAAGGCCAAGTAGGCATCTGGGCCATGGTCATTCTGCTTCCCCTGAGAGTCTAAAAATGTTCAAAATCACTGAAATCAGTAAGTGTTTATTCTTTGATGTCATTTGGCTGTCAGTTGAATTCAGAGTGCTATTAGGAATTTTGTACTTAATATCTAGTATGCTTCTGGGCAGAACAAAGGACTATCCCTAATAGAAGTAAAAAAAAATCATCCCCAGGTGTTGCATGCTTATCCTTTTCCCCTTATTTTCAAGATAAATAAATTAATTTGTGAAACAAAACCAAAGAACCACAAACACCCTTCTCTCTTGGTAGCCTGCAAATATGCCCACTTACATGCTGTAATTTTTAATACATGACATTTAAAGACAGGTAATATAGTGGTATACGTTACAAAAGAGGGTTAAGCAGAAACATACGTTAGGCCTGGGGTACATGCTATTAAGAAGAAAGCATAAAATGGACAACTAGGGTAATAATAACATAGCTTGAATGAAACGTGTTTGGACTAAATTAAGCCATTTTGATAATAACTCATCTGAAATTGTTAAAAAAGAGTCAATAAAGAGATAACACTGTTTTTAATGTTGAAAATGTTGTTTACATTAACCAACATGTTTTCTTCTATAAAATGAAGGCTTTTAGTTGACTTAAATATTTATAGCATGAAGAATGCTTTTCTGTATTTCCACTACACTAACTGAGAAAAAAACTGCAATAAGTAATATTTCAGGTTTTTTGAATGTAAAAAAGTAAAGCTCAAATTTATATATTTCTTATTTCTTTGACCTTCTTACTCAGAAAATCTTCTGCTCTCAGGTTCTTTTTCTCATTGAAAAAAATCAGAAAATAAATTCTAAAATAGTTGAGAAAAGTTTTATAATACCAGATTTTGTTCCAGTTTACAGCCATAGCTTACAAGAAAGACTCAGAGGAGTCTTCCTCACTGAGATGGTGCAACTGAAATTAATGTAAAATGAAACTAAAAATAAAAATTTTATTTTCATGCAGTGCATATTTAAGCTGTTAAATTAATTGGCATAGTACATTTTGAGTAATAGGAGTTTGCATGTTTTCAAACCCTAATCTGACAAATTCACGGCAAAAGTCTACTAAGACACCACCTTTGTTAAAGCTACAGACTGGTAGAAGACAACAGCGAATATGAGGGAAGTAGCACTGGGTACTTCTCTGCTATTTTACTCTTCCTTAGAACACGCTACTGACCTTTGTCAGGTCATAGAACAAGCTAAATGACTTATCTATTACACCTGTTTTATATTTTTTTTTTCCTAGCAAGTAATTAGGATTATTTTTGTGGGATACAGGGAGACAGAAATTCAAGTCCATCTTTTCAAAAGATCTGGAGTGAAAAACTGTTCTACAAAGTTCTTGTTGAGCATATAATAACATGACAGAGGTCTTGTTGACACTATAATAATGTGTTTTCATGAAAAGTATCTGACTTTGGGGTCAGAGGATGAAAATAAATTCCCTGACATCCAAATTGGCTGCTCTCTGGAATTGTTGTTTCTCCAATTAGCTTTGTAAATAAGAAGAGTGACAGATTTTCAGTCGATAATGATCCTGCACAACCTGTGCAGGCCAAGGAGTGACTTTTTATAGTTCTTGCAAAATGGAGTCTGCTGAAAGTTTACCAATCTGCACATACCAGAACTGAGTCATTAAAACTTTGAGAAATCTGTGGATCCATTGGAATTTCCCTTCCCATGTTTAGCAGACATTAGGAATCAAACAAGAGTGTCAGCATCAAAAATTTCTCTGATTAATCATTCCATTTGCAGTGGGTATTGATTTTTTACTCTTTACAATTCTAAATTACAAAAGCACCAAGAAGTCTGGCGGGGAATGGAATCACCACGTAGTCAAAGAACAACCCTGCATCTGTTACCGTGTCTTTCCTCTATTCTAACAAGGAAAGATATAAGATATATATAAGATATATATGACTTTAGCAAGACAGATATAAGGTATATCTGCAAGGAGAGATATAAGATATAAAAGATAAATGATAGATGAGCTATATATGCAGAGGACAGATGGATAAATTTATAGCTGTGTGAATACACAGCTAGAAATTTTAGGTTACCTTGGGAACATGAATGTTAAATATAATTTTAGTGTTTCCATTTAAAACAGTGAAAGCGAACTTTTTTTTTTCCTATTCCAGTTGTATACTGAGAATTGGTATTATTACATTGAATTTTTACTTATTTTTATTTTGTTTTTATCAAGCAGCATGAGTAACGATATAGCCTTTCAATTTCTTATACACCTCTAGAGAAGTTTATATGTCACCACTGGTTCATATTCTTCATTTTACTGTAATTGGGAATGAATTAAAGTTTAATCTTTTCTTTTCAATACAGCCAAAACCAATAGTAGGGTCCTCAGAGGAAAAGCTCTTTGGAAAACAATTTGCAATTAAACAGAAACGGAAACAGGGAAGGTGATTAAAATGAGAAATAACAATAATAAAGTGTAATGACTCTAAAGAGATGAGGCCAAAGAATCCCTGTGCAAGAAAAAATACATTGTAATGATGACATCTACTTTTGGGGACTTGTTTTTGTTTATTTATTTATTTTTTAATAGAAAGCGCAGACCTTCAGTCACTGTAAGGTCACTTCATTGACTTCAATACCAGCTAATATATAATAACTGGTTGTACATAGTAGCTAGCATTAACACAATCAAAAAACTCCTCAGATAAAATATTTTTTCTGCCTATCTAGGAGGAATGTTTGAAGAAACTTCGTCATTCTGACATTCAAGTTCATTTACAGGCAGCATTTCTTTTCAGAGCTTGACAAATTTAATTCAGGAGGAAATGTTCTCTTGTGGTATAAAAGATCTATTTTGAGATCTGGGTGAGTTTCTGTTTTTATTTGCAAGTTTGCCCATATTAGAACATAGCTTGCCAAGCCATGTTTCCCTGAAGTTAGATGGAAAGCCAAGAACTATCTGTCCTGTCAAGTTACGGTTGTGCAAGCCTAGTGATGATGAGGAATATCGAAAAGATCCCCAGAAAGCTCCACACATTTGAAGATAGGATGCAGAAATATTAAAGTGGGAGTTCTCACTGAGAAACTGCAATGAATGTGAAAGGTGAAGTAAGTTTTTCACGCAGACAGTAGCAAATGTCCATTTCTATCAAGATCTTAGTGGTCCTTACTTGACTCTTGCTAATATAACAATAACAACAAACCTGTTTGACAAGACTTTTTAAACGCTTGGAGCTATGAGTCTGATGAGAAAATCATGCACTGTGGGTTGAAATGTGGCACTGGGATTGTATTTTGTTGCTAATAGAAATTGTAAAAAGCAGAAGCTTACTTCAAAGTAAATTCAGAAAACACAGGGAGCAGCTTGGGGAGCAACATGGCATTACAGTGACACACTACAGTGTCAACAGAAAGTCCTTCCTGCAGACTTTGGAGTCATAGCTGAGGGCTCTGCACAATCATGGGCCCAAGTATACCGGACACAGAAAGAAACAGAACACACTGGAACAGAAATGCCATGGTTTTTTCTGCATGGTGGTCTCTAAGTACTCTTTAACTACAGCACAAATGCATATTAAGTGGCTAGGTCCACAAAGGCATTGATAAGATGTATCCATCTTATAGAACTGAAGTGATCTAATATCGGAGGCTTGTTATTGCAACTCAGCCCCTGAATGTTCTACCTGTGTGGTAGAACTACAGAGCTACAATGTTAGCTAGATTTGGTACATAATGCATCCCACTGTTGGGTGGGATACTCAATTAACTGAACATCCTAGCTTGTTGGTAAAGGAAAACTAAATAGGAGCCTGTGCCCACTAGTATTTGTCATGGTATAGATATGTCATAAATTTGCTATGTGATATTGCATCCTCATAGGTGACAATGAGGAGAATAAGCCAATACAGCAGATCTAGACATTTGTCTGTAGGAAGTCATATTCCACGAATATTAGGCAGAATGCATAAAGTGCTTTGAGCAGGTAGTCAGTAGGAGAAAAGTTTCTGCAAAGTTGTTTTTCTTGAGGTTTTGCCAGGAACTGACAGAATCTTTCACTATCAGAAAGTGAGGTGGAAACAAGCAAAGAAATTTGTCCTGAACAAAATGAACAAAAATAGATTAATTCCAGCTACTGGCAGCAAGTTTTTGAATCACTCTGTTGAGACTTTGAGAATCCACCAGTTAATTAACACAGCTTAATGTCTGAATATTAAAATGCCTGATTTGATCCTTCTTTAGTCTCTGAGGTCCACTCACTTCACAATGAAAATATGTGGGCGTAAATAACAACGAAATTTGTCCCACCACAATGATTTAGTAGATGTACTGTGATGATCGTGCTTTACCTGGAGTTATAGCAGGCATCAATTTAGACAAATGGTTTTGTTCTGGTCAGGAAGTAAAACAACATTTTCACAGTAAAAAATAAGGTGAAATACTCCTTCGGCATCTTTCCAAAGACTGAAGAGGAAAAACCTTCAGTATAGCTGACTTCAATCTAAATAGGATTTCTAGAACATCTGATTCACCAGTGAAAACTTCTGTAGATGGCAACTTTATTAATAATGAGATTAATATGTCACATGTAGGCTATTAAAAGTTACTCTGATAGATAAAGAAACATTAACTACTGACCTTTAAACACTAATTGCTTATGTGTTAGTGTTCGTAAACTGCTTAAATGTAGTTCATGCACACAAATCATAGAGCAACAACGTATCTTCTTATCTGGAAAATTAAACGAATCAATTTGCCAAAGCTTTAAGTTATATTCAGCATAACTTTCTGTGAATGTAGGTTTGACATTAGAAGTGTAACAAAATAATAAAACAAAATTATAAAAGGACATCTTGATAGATGTCCAAAGGTCAAAGTTTTGAAGCCAAAGCTATCACAATGTGTAAAAAGCCAGGTTGTTTGACAAAAGAAATGGAGGATGTCTAAAATACCTTCCCACAGTCAAATGTAAACTATAGAGGAGAGGGAATGGAAATGAGACATGGATGAAATGTCAATAAAGGATTTAGAAGGTAGTTGCCTCAGTACTTTTGTTGGTTTTAAGTCTTAAAAACTTTATTTTCATCTTTGTAAGTCTACTGTCTCCTATAAAAACTTATGAAGTTCTCAGGTTAAGTAATTTTCTCTGATGTTAATGAAGAATTTATTCCCTTCAAAGGAAGGGGACCTATTGTGACTATTACAAATCAAATCTCCTCCCTAAAATGGAAAATTTGAAAGTTATTGTCCTAGTTTTGGCTGGGATAGGGTTAAATTTCTTCCTAGTGCTGTGTTTTGGATTTAGTATGAGGAGAATGTTGATAACACACTGATGTTTTCAGTTGTTGCTAAGTGCCCTCCTAGTCCAAGGACAGCTCCCGTGCCTACTGACTGAGCTAGGTACACGAGATGGGAGGGAACATAATCAGGACAGCCAGCCCAGCTGGCCAATGGGGTATTCCATACCATGTGACATCATGCTCAGTATATGAAGGGTAGGCGTGATCCAGGAAGTACCAATCGCTACTTGGTTATCGGTCAGCGCGGGTGGTGAGCAATTGCATTGTGCATCACTCATTTTGTATATTCTATCATTATCATTATTATTATTTTCCCTTTTCTGTTCTATTAAACTGTCTTTATCTCAACCCACGAGTTTTTCTCACTCCTACCCTTCCGATTCTCTCCCCATCCCACTGGGGGGTGGGGGGAGTGAGCGAACGGCTGTGTGGTACTTGGCTGTCTGCCAGATTAAACCACGACAGTTATCTACGGAGAATGCAGTTGACAGCAAGTGTCTCAGATGTAATCTACTAGTTTTCTCATGCAGAGTAGCACAGTTGAGTATGATGTTTCTATAGCCATCTTTGCTGCCTGACTAAAGGCTGATCACATTCAATACAAGGGCTTAGAATCATAGAATCATAGAATTGTTGAGGAACAGAAGACCAATAACAGCTGGAGGAACCTTAGTGACCTAATAAGTGAAAATTGGTTACTCTTAAGGCTATCAGAGGAGAGGGATTCACCCATTCTACCTTCTGGGATGCAAAGGGAGGAAATTCTCTCTCCCCAGAATAATACGCAATGGGATTTTGTCTCATGGGGTATGGTATGCAGAGGAAAGAGCGATTGTGTAAAATTTATGGGACGTTTTCAGAGAGTTGGGGGAATATGCATTGGGATGCTTAGGGGAAGAACCAGAAGTAGAGAAAGGGAAGGATCAAGCTGGATAAACTGGGTGCCTAATACCAGCTACAAAGTAATCTTTATTGTACATGTGAATTCTAATGAGTTTGGACTAGTAGGAGGAAAGGTCTGAGTGCTAGGTGTAGTGGTTCTGTGATGAAAACTATTGTACATTAAGGTTGTAGTGATCCACTCAACATGTTCCAGAGAAGGGCAACGAAGCTGGTGAAGGGTCTGGAGAACAAGTCATGAGGAGCGGGTGAGGGAACTGGGGTTGTTTAGTCTGGAGAAGAGGAAGCTGAGGGGAGACCTCATCGCGCTCTACAATTACCTGAAAGGAGCTTGTAGCGAGGTGGGGGTTGGTCTCTTCTCCCAAGGAACAGCGATGGGACGAGAGGAAATGGCTTCAACTTGCACCAAGGGAGGTTTAGATTGGACATTAGGAAAAATTTCTTTACTGAAAGAGTGGTCAGGCCTTGGAACAGGCTGCCCAGGGAAGTGGTGGAGTCACCATCCCTGGAAGTGTTTAAAAGACGTGTAGATGAGGCGCTTAGGGACATGGTTTAGTGGGCACAGTGGTGGTGGGTTGATGGTTGGACTCGATGATCTTAGAGGTCTTTTCCAACCTTAATGATTCTATGATTCTATGACTCTATGTTGACCTGAAAAGGTGCAGGCCTGTGCTCGGAACATACCCCTTGGTTACAGGATAAAATTATCTGACTAATTATAAGGGGGAGCCTGTAGGCGGCTCACACATGGCACCTGCATGACTTTGTCTTATCTTGAAGAGAAGAGTGTGTTTTCATATAAACATCCTTTTCCTCAACAGTAGAAATTATGAATAGAGTGGTTTATTTCTAAGAACCTCCCCTAAGAGCTCTGAAGCCCACGTTGCTGGTGATCCTCTCAGCAGTCGGGATCTGGGCGTTGTGGCCTAGAGGTCTGTCGACGCTGCACAGCTCAGGGTTCCCACCATCTAACATTATCTCTCCTTTCCCCTATTTCCTTCTTACATTGTTTCCAATAAATGGGATTTTGATCAATACTTCACAGAGTATAAATGACTTTCTTGCTGGGATCCATACCAAACACTTGCACCACTGCATTACACTAACTCAGAGTATTTTACTTTTCTCTTGATAAATTTAAATAATCCAGAGAATGACGTGGTTTATAAATCAGAAGGTACAGGAAACTAAAGTCACTCTGCTCACTATGCAATAGCCTTTCTAAATAAGAAAACTCAATAGATCCAGCACCTTCTACCCTTTTTATTTCCAGCCTACACAGTTCTTGCTAATAACATTTTTCAGTGGATGTCATGCTGGGATTTTTTTGTAAGTGTGAAATATATCCTTGTGCCTGACGGATGCCATAGCCAAAGTGCTGGAAACAACTGGAAGAACTCTGTAGACTAACTGCAGAAAAAAGGAATGAAAAGCTCAAGTGTCTGACAACTCAGGAAACCACTTCTGCTGGGCAACAAATTGTCTTCATTGGCTACAAACTGAAAACTGTGCACTCTACCAAGTCCACATGACACGTTCAGGAGATGTGAAAATACAAACTCTGATTTATAAAGGTTAGAAAATACTAGTATAAATTATTTCCCTGTCCTCATCCACCCATCTTCCTCCAGTGCACCAACAGTCATGTATCTACACGTATTATTTCACAGCATGCCATGGCTTTCACAGAGTCTTTATTTCTTCAGATAGGTTCTGAAATTATAATTGCATTCTAGAAACAGTTCTGTGAGGTCTTGCATTCAGACAGTTATCTTTACTGTGTCTTCACTGATCTATATGAACAACAGAATTGGGAGGCTGGGTTAAAATCTTCATTTAGGTGAGAATAGGCAATATTTTAAAAGTTGTTTTTTTGAAAAACACTTTGTTTTGCAAATGTTATGTATAGTGTGCCTCTTTTATTACATAGTGTATATTTTTTTTTTAATATACACATAATTATAAACATAACGAGCGTATATCAGGTTTCTTCTCCCTCAGTTTATCAAGGACACTGAAAAGCAAGAAGAAAGGGAGTGAAAAAAACCTCTGTAACTCATTTTGCAATGAAAACCCTTGAGTTCGTCACTGTTGCTGACCTATGTCAGCCAATCCAGGAAACGATACTTCCTTAGTGCTCAAGGAGGAATATAAATCTTTCAGAGTACACAGTAAACATTTCACAATATCACCAGCATGTAGGATATGTTACTGCAGTCTTTGCAGACATGACTGAATTCAGCACTTTATAGTTTTTGTCTACAGCGCATCCATTGATTTTTGTAAATTATACTTGGATTTCAATCTGTTCAGTGTAGAATCATGTAGCTATTGTACTAGAAGCCTTCTAAGTACAAATCAAATCTGTTTGATGCATACATTTTTCATAACATTCACAAAAATCAGACAAATAAGCAGAAATTCCAAAATTTCTTGTATTTGGTAACAATCTGCACACCTAAAATAAGTGAATATACATTAGATAAAGCAGAACAGTTTAAAGCAAAAGTACTGGAGAGTCTATTCAGAATATGCAGAATATTCCCTTAAAAGATGAAGATCTTTCTTTGAATTTCTTTAGGCAGATAAAAGACTAAAAACACAGGTCTCCTACGCCCTGGGAAAATCTATTCCTCTTACCCTGTAGGAACTGGCCGTGATGAATTCTTTTCTGGTAGATTTCCTGAGTGTAGTCTCTCTTCCTCCTGTTTATTTTTTGTTGAAATTCAGTGAATTTTGTATAAAGTAGCAGTGTGTGGGAGGGAAGAGGCTGATGGATAGACTTATTTTGCTGAATGAATTAGTCCTGAACTTAGTCCTAGACAGAAGTAAGTGCTCCATACTGATTCAAAGTGAAACCTCCTTGGGGGCTAAAAGAGATCTTTAATTTTAATATTTTTTTTCCATTTTTTTAAATAACAAATAATTTTCAGCTGTTTTCTTCTGTTTGCCTCATCTTTCTCCTCAACATCTACATTTTCAAATTTTTGGAAGGAAAAACACCAAATCCATATATTTATGGACATTGTGTGTTTTCTGATTATTACCAATAGTCCCATTCTGCATAAAAAGATTCATGTTGTTAGAATGCCAAAAAAAAAAAAATTCTACCAAGCAGCTCTTCTGTTCATGGTGGTTTAGTTCTCCTGGTATCAAGCAGTACCAAGTTTTCTAGAATTTTAACCCAATTGTAGAAAGGTACCTCAGGGCCTAGCAAAAATATGACTGTTTTTGTGCTATTTACAATGTCTCAAGTCACTTTTAGATTACGAAATTGCAAACAAGGAAAACACGGTGTTTTAACATACTGCTAAAACAATTTTTTAAGTTTTGAACTAAAAAAATAGCCTAACATTATATAAAATTTTAATGTCATTTTTTAGCCTTTGCTTGGGGAGATGTAGGGGGGCAGGTATGCTGCCAAAAAACTTGCATTGTTTCTTCTCAACTTGCATTCTATAGGATATCATATCTTTACCTATAAGGTTTTATTTTAAAAATATATATTTGATATTTAAACCAGACACGGCATCTCATAAGGGAGATTTGTCTTTGGAGGTTTGCCTGTAGGACACTCAATACTTCGTCCACGGCACCAATTCAGCTGTTTAAGTCTTTCAAACTGATGGCAAAACTCACTTTATGAGGATGTCAGCAGACAGCATGTGCCCCATTTGCCAAAACCTATATGCATTTAAAAGTGTTTCATTCATACTTCCCCCTCTATTCTTATTTTAAGAACTTTAAGGTCAGCAGGTAATATATTTATATTTTTTCCAAGTTGTTCAAGTTCAGGTAAAGACGTTGCTAGCTTTAAAAGCCTACATAGGTTTATGGTCCCCTCTTTATAAAGTTCTAAGATATACTAGTATTTGCATACAATTTTTCTTGTTCTGTTGGTTTTATTTAACTAAATAGCAGTGCAACAGAAGTACTGAATGGATAACTTGAAGAAAATTAATGAAGACAAAATGGAGAGAAAGAGATTATACTCATCGATAGATTGTTGGGTTTTTTCTTTCATCCTTCCCAAAATTATTCAGCCATGCTAAATTACTGAGTCACACATTAATGGGAAATATTACATAAATATGTCTACAATGTGCGTTATTTTTATAAAAACAGAAATGAACAATTGCAAGACTGGAACAAAATACTCTATCGTCAGTGAAGAACCATATAGCAAAAGCAAAAAATTGAAACATTTTCTCAGTTTAATCCTACATCAGGAAAGAATAGTCAGAGCTTTTCTGTGAGCAAGTTGCACTTTTGTACTTTCACTATGGCTTTTGATGTTATGCGAGGTCATTCATTGCGAAAGCATCTTTCCATGTTTTAAAGGAAAGCCAAATATTTACATGTCTAATAACTGTTTTATTCATTATCCATTCACTTGAAGAAAATTAATATCAGGAGAAAAGACCAGATTATTCCTTTATCTCCAGAAAAAGAAGAGAGAAAAACCCGCACTAATTAGATTCCTGAAGACACTCACAGTATTGATTGCTGAACATCAGCCAACTTGAGGGCGCATTGCTGGACTTTTCAACCGAGACAGCGTGCTGTAAAAGATTAAAATATGGCTGTGAGGCTCTTGAAATTTGGAAAATTCAAAGCAGAATCTATACTGTTTGAAGTGGGGAAGAGGGCTAAGAAAAAGTGTCACTTGCCAAGCTCAACTGCTCCTGCTGAACAGACAAAGCCTTAGTTTGGCAGATCCACACAGGAAAACATCAGACTTAGATTGGGCATCAGTCCACCTTTTGCTCTGCCCCAAAACTGAAAATAGGCTTTCTTTATCGAGAAAGAATCTGCACACAGGCATAAACTCTCTGTTTCAGGTACAACAGATAATGCAATGTTGCTAGTCTTAGAAGAATATACAACCTTTTATTCCTGTTTTACCATGCCACTCTGGTTTTGGACACAAACTATTTCTTTAATATTTGGGATATTAACCCAGATATAGTTATTATTCACAAATAATTTAATAATTAAAAAATAGTAACATAAATGCTACAATAACTTTTTTCTTTGTTGGCTCATTTTACCATTATTGTTTGAAGTCTGAAAACTTTGCTTGATTAAATAATTTCTTTTAACGGATCCTTATTTTCTAAAGCTTTATGAGAAATGCCAAATTCTGTGATGTCATTGACACTGCAATGTCTTTGCTTGTAATTTGTTTTGCATTTGAATACAGGTATTACTACAGAGACATTTTTGGAGAATAATTTAATAATTCCCCGTGAAAACTAGTAAATAAACTGTTAACTGTGCTTCACTCGTGACATTTAAAAAAAGCCTATAATTTTATTTTCCTGACTGCAACAAGCACAAGGAAATGCTATGTTTTCTGTACTCCATACCAATGTAGGTAGTTCGACAGGACGTAGCAAGTAAAACAGGTACCATCTCTTACACATCCTCAGTATAGAACATGGTTCAAGAAATGGAATAATTAATCCTAAAGTGAACATGAAGTGAAGCTTAAAGGTCAGCTGAGCTGATAGGCATGTTTTGCAGCATAACAATTTCTGAAATTGTATTGAACTTCTGCAGGTTACACACTGCTGGAAATGCCAAGCATCTGCTTGCTGTTGAGCTTCGGCTTTGGTTTTTGAAGTTACACAGATTAAGATCAGTCATGCATGGAAAGGAACAGTAAAGTATAATTTTGTGGGGGGAAAAAACCCTGAATTTTTAAGTCCTCCCTGTTGTAGAGGACTTAATCATTTATGCCACTGCTAATAGTAAATTAAGCCTTTAAATGTCAGACCATTGTTCTGCATCTTTCTCAGATCAGAACCAAGGAAAACCTCTTGCTACTTGTAGTCTAGCATTCACCCACTAGGAAGGGAGTCAACAAGCACAGTTTTCCTTGCTGCTGATCTGGAAAAGACGCAAAGCAGTGCTCTTGCAAGCCTCATTCCTCAGGATGAATGCTGCATTCCACTGCACTTGATTGCAGAGACTTCAGTTTCCTCAGAACAAGTATCCAAAACTGATTTAACCACAAAGTTTAAAACACTGGCGCTAGAAAAGTAATTTGTCCAGGATAGAAATTAAGTACATTAACTAGACACAAAGCAGAAATGATTAAAAATCTGAAAATAAGTAGACTTATTGTTTTCACTGATGTCAATATAGTACATTATATCAACAATAAATTCCCTGGTGATGAAAACCAGAGAATAATTAGCATTCTCATAATGACTACAACTGTCATTTAAAAATACTTACACTATAAAATATTAATGCCTCAAAATTATGAGATGTGAAACTAAACACAAAAATCAGACAGAAGGAAACATTAATTTTAAATATGCACTGTATATAATAGTAGATTAAAGTATTACAGAAAGTCATTTTTTCCTGTTGTAAGATACTATTTTCTAAACAGCAGAACCTCCTGAGGAAATATGACAGTTTTGACAAAATACATTTTGCAAATACAGGTAGTAATTTTAATAAAAAAATACAGCATTCTGGATTTATTCTCATCAAACAAAAATACGTGAAATTTTAATTTCAAAATTATAACTTTGTTTATAAAATTAATTTCCTGTTAAATAAGCAAAATCAACCCAGGAACTGAATATTTTCATTTTATCAAAATAGAATGCCATTTCTTTGGAATGTTTTTTTAGTTGTTGAAAACACATATTTATTTAGACATTTTGTAGGTCTGCCTAGTTTTTCTTTGGACCAAAACTATTTATTGATACATCAGAATTACACCACTTAATTCCCAAATTTCAACATGCTCCAATTCCTACAGAGTTCCAAGGCTGACGCCAAAAATTTCACATTTGAACCACCTAATGACTTCTCATTCAGTCTTTAGTAACCCCACCATTACAAACACTACTTACATCAAGTAAAAAAAAAAAACATTAAGAAGCTTAGTTCATCCCTTTTATTTGATTCACATATTTTTTTACATGGAATTGTTAAACACTAATATTTTACTCACTCTTTGGGGCAGCAACTGTTCTGCTAGTGAATCAGAGAGCTTATTTCGGGATTTCTGCAGCCTAGTGTAGTTGAATTAAGAATCTAGTCCTGTAATCATGTAATTTAATTGTATTCAAGTCAATGAGTTAGTGTTTTAATAAACCTAATCAGTTCACCCTTCCTTCCTGCAACCAGGTCTATCAGTGTGGTCTTCCTCCCACCACAGAGGACTTTATCGCAATTAATCAGACCACTTCAGCTTTTCCTCGCTCCATTTAAACCTTCTGCCAAATGCCGCCTACACTGTGTCATAAGATTTATTGCCACAAATAGCTGTATTACTTCAGCTCATCACTATTGAACTTGAACCTATTTTCATGTTAATACATGTACTTAAGCACAGGGCCATGGTGATTCAGCTTCCTTAATGTTGTAGGTTGGTTAAGGTTTATGGCTGCAATGTGTGTATTTTGGGAACGCTCACTGCATTTGCATACTAAGGGTTGAACAGGACTAATTTCTCCTCCACAGGTGACAACACTTCTAAGCATTACTTTCTCATTCATTATAATGTGCTTTACCAAAGCTTCCATTGCAGCAGCAGTTAAGATTCACATTTTTGTGTCTGTCATTTGCCAGGAGGACAATTTCAGTTTTCTCATTCACTGAGCACACAACTAGGTGGAAAGGGACATTCTTGCAAGTTACAACCACACTGATCACCACACTACCTGGTAGTTTTATTAGAAGTCATATTCATCATACTGCCGTTTGTACTAGTGTGAAATGATGTCACATGTGTCATCATACGGCATCACACAGACAACAACAGACATGAGAATAATCTGAGGAACAATCTGTAACTGCAGCTAAAGCCCGGTATCTCTCTGAGGATTACAATCTTTCTCTCAATATGGCCCAAAAGTGTAGGTGGACTTTCTGAAGTTACAATCAACAGAGCCATGTGGCTCTATTACTACAATAGCTATAGATATTATTCAGCTACAGTCTAAAAATGTAAGATATAACATCAGAAAGTCATTAACCGAATTTCATAAAACCTTATTGCATTTAGCTTCCTTCTTCTGGGGAGCAGCAAATATCACATTAATACACACACAATGACAAAAAGTAAAAGAGAGGTACTCCCAGTCAACATGCTCCTTGAGAAGGACGAATTTTTTAAGAGGTGAAGAATGCTTCAGGAAGTGTGAACATTAAACTGATTATAAATTGTAAATTAGTACATTCATTACTCTGTCTTCACAGAACTAATTGATATTAGCATTGCAGCATTGTGACTCTGACCATGTTTCAGTAATAGCAGTCATATCTAAAGGGGTATTTTGTTTGGTTTGGTTGTTAGTTGTGTGTGTTTGTTTGTTTTTTAGTGTAGAAATGGGCTTTAAAAAACTGTTCAGGGTCTATATACCATGTTTAGAAAAATAATTTGTACCTATTGACTCTCTTTCCTGGGTGTATCGCAATTGCTCCCTGGGACATAAAAATATACATGCATTCATGGTACAGTTATGATGCAGATGTCCCTGCGTGTACTAGGCAAGCATACTGCTTAAGGGATCAACAAGCATGATGGAACCTGACTGTGTATCTATGAACCTGGTCTAGAGACAAGAAGGGCATGAGACCCTCAAATTCTTCAGTGAGCAGTCACGCACCTCACCGTGGCAGAAGATTGGGTGTCATTGACCTATATTTCTCATACCTGTATGTAGACAAATAATCAAACAAGTGTTCTTTACCCAGCTATAAGACTCTTGGTGCTTGTTTCCCACATGCATAACATCTCGGGCTAGCTTGTAAGGGTGCTTGTTCGGGGGATCTCTCTCCATGGGGCTCATTGCAGAGCCCAAAGCCCACGGATGTGGCCCTGCTGAGGCTGAAGTTTTGCTGTGAGACAGAAGGTCTCAGACCACACAGAGCACCCTCCCTGTGGCAACCACTGCAGGGGCTTGCCAAATCATTGCTTACTCTGCATTGAGCCATGCCTTCACCTCCCATCATTTTCTACCTCTCATTTCTTATTTAAGGTACAGGAAGGATTTCCAACTTTATCATGTCTTATAGTTTCTCTCAGTTCTCAGACCTAGATGTTGTGTCGTATTAATTTTTTTCTCTTTTATGATTTCTATATCCTTTGCAAAATAGGCATAGGTGCACACACACACGCACACACATGCACGTGATATCAGCAATTCATGTCTTTTCATCCAGTGTAATTTTCTACAATAATTTGCAGGGTGGTTATAGAGGAAGATTTAGTGACTGTCAAACATTGCACATATAACAACCCTTCTCAGAAATAAAGATGTTATTCTTGCAATTTTGATGAAAATATCATGCATAATAATAATAACAACAACAACTCAGGGACATGACAATAATAATCTCGTTTAAAAATCTAATACTTTATAGTGAAAGTAAAATGAAGGAAAATGAATATCAATGCTATCAGTAGATTGTGTCTTGACCTGTTGTTGTGCAGACACCTGACGTTTACATGACTATTCCAGTGCACAGGAAAATTACAAATTTTATTTCCAAGCTGGCTTGTACATCAACTTCATTTTGGAAGCAGCAATGTAAAGTTCCAAAGAAATGTTGTTCTAATTATGAGCACTTAATAATATAGCCTCGATATTTGAGATTATTTACAGAAAACCCCACTGTATGCTATATTCAGCCATGCATGGTTTTATAGATGGCTTCAAAGAAATAACTAGAAAAAGTAAGGTAAAAGTAAAAGTAAATTGTAATTATGTCTTGTCATATGGGCCTTCAAGAAAGAAGAGTTTCTTACTACATTTTTAATTCAAAATGAGCTACCCTTTGCTAATACAGCAACAACAGCATCTTGAAGAAAAAATGTCCTCCTAAAATTCAGGTGGGTCACTTCTGTCTTGGACATCCATTAATAATTACCTTGATAAGACAGTGATGATTAATGGACTTTAGGTGTTCAAACAGGACAAAGTAAAAACATTTGATGCATGCCTGAACTTCTCAGAAGGAGAGGAGATGTTGTTCTGAAATTAAGTTGCATAAGGTTAAAGTTACAGTGAAGAATACGCCTGTAAAACCTGGGGCAGACTTCTACCTTTTCAGCCGTCTCCACACCACATAGAGCTGCCTGGTTTTGCCCGTTTGAGCTTCAGCCTGTTCTATTTCTTTCTTACCCTAGCACTGAAAGAGACATTTCTTGAAAACTTTGACAGTAATATGGCCAGTATCCTTTGCAACTCAGCAGCCAAATTAACTGCTTTATTGCAGAATAGTAAGAATAGAGAAGGAATACTGTTTTGTGAAATGCAGCACCATTGATCCTTGGACAAATGAGCTAAGTATCTCTTCAGAAGAGAAAAAAGAGAGACGAGAAGAAATAAAACTAAGTCACATTTCCTTCCATTTTCTGTATACAGCCTACCACAACAAAGGGAAAGTTTGCTCTGACTTAGTGAGCTTTGGGTATAATGGTTTAAATTGCCAGCACCTCTCACATATATATAGTGCTAATTATTTGCAATAAAGCACTCTGTAATTCAGTCTCCAGAGCAAAAGATGAGTGAGTTTTTGTAACATGGTTATGGTTATGGTGGTGTAAAACCTTATTGCATATTATTTTCATTTTGCATCTACTTGAGGTCAGTCTAATATTCCCCACCTGGAAAATAATTACCTCCCACCGTTTCCCCATTAGGGACAAAGCTATCTTGAGTTACTATCCCGACATAAATGCACACCTATTGATTGCATGAAAAGCATATAGGAACATATTTTACCCTTCCGCAGCTTGATAGCTTCTTTCCATGAGGCTTTCCTCCTCCTTAAAAGCAGAAAGATCGGAGATTGCCCTACCGTGCCCTTGAGCCTTCCTGTTTTCTTGGCTCATTGCTTCAGCCTCCCCAGCCTCTGTAGAGCTCCTCTCGTGCTGGTGGCTGAGGCACCTGTGTTGCATGCTGACAGACACAGCATCTGGCCAGGCTTTTTCCCCAAAATCTCTATTTTTTCTGATATTGGAACCGGACACTACAGCCACCTTCTCCTACAGCGCAGCTCTCCTTTCCCTTGTCAGCTCAGTGCTGGGCACCTCAGCAGGGTTAATTCCAGTCTTGTAATAGTGCATGCTCAGTATCCTGCATGCAGATAGAAAAAGAAGTATTTGTGTCTGTACTACTTCTAAGGAAATGTCTGGAATATAAGAAAAACCTTAATCTTGTGACTGCAATACAAATGCGAGGTAATTATTTCAATTTCCTGTTATGGATTTCTGTTAAAATCAGCCTAGCTGAAAGCGGAAAAAAAGAGCAAACTTTTCTGTTTGTGCAATTTCTGTAACAAGTAAATTCTTTAAAAGGAAGACTAAAGGGGTTTTTTTCCTACATAGGTAGGATTTATTTCCCCCATACACCAATATTCCTTTCTTTTATTCTCCCAACAAAATACATGATTTCTGCTGCTTGAGTTTCTTGACTTATATTTGTAAGTGGGCCCGTGTGAACCTCATGAGGTTCAACAAGGCCAAGTGCAAGGTCCTGCACCTGGGTCGGGGCAATGCCTGGTATCACTACAGGCTGGGGGATGAAGGGATGGAGAGCAGCCCTGCCGAGAAGGACTTGGGGGTACTGGTGGATGAAAAGTTGGACATGACCTGGCAATGTGCGCTCACAGCCCAGAAGGCCAACCCTATCCTGGGCTGCATCACCAGCAGCATGGCCAGCAGCTTGAGGGAGGGGATTCTGCCCCTCTGCTCTGCTCTGCTCTGGTGAGACCCCCCCCTGCAGTGCTGCGTCCAGCTCTGGGGTCCTCAGCACAGGAAAGACATGGACCTGTTGGAGCAGGTCCAGAGGAGGCCACGAAAATGATCAGGGTGGTGGAACGTCTCTCCTATGAGGACAGGCTGAAAGAGTTGGGCTTGTTCAGCCTGGAGAAGAGAAGGCTCCAGGGAGACCTATTGTGGCCTTTCAATATATAAAGAAGGTTTATAGGAAAGACAGAGAAAGACTTTTTAGCAAGCCCTGTCATGATAGGACAAAGGGCAGTGGTTTTAAATAGAAAGAGGGTAGGTTTAGATTAGACATAAGGAAGAAATTTTTTCCGATGATGGTGGTGAGACAATGGAAGAAGTTGCCCAGAGAAATTGTGGATGTCCCATTCCTGGAAGCGTTCAAGCTCAGGTTAGATGGAGTTTTGAGCAATCTGATCTAGTGGAAGATGTCCCCATCATTGTAGGAAGGTTGGACTAGATGACCTTTAAAAGTCCCTTCCAAGTCAAACCATTCTTTAATTCTATGTAATCTAACTACTTAGTCATTTATAACCAGAAGATTATTGGTATATTTTATTGACAGCTTCCTGACATTTTAGCCTTTTTCTATCACCTAATTATTTTTTGAACTCTATTGCTTGTGACTTTGCTATAATCTTAAATTAAAGATCAACCAGAGTTGCATTTTTTTTCTTATAAAATGTTTCATTTTGCATATAATTTCAGCCATGTTTAAGAAAATATTGTTCACACCAGTAATACCACATTTCCAAGTATTCACCCTGATTTTTGTTTTCAATGCTCAGAAAAGCATCTACCCGTATAGAATTGCCTTGACATTTGCTGTGTAAGGAATGTCAGACAAAAAAAAAAAAATCAATATTATTCAGTTAAGTGAATTATATTTCTGGGAAGAAAACTAGAAAGTTCAAATTTAATTTTTTTTTTTTTTAAAAAGAATATTAAAGTAAAGTTTTCCTTCACCCCACTGTAAATCTCACAGTCATGATATAACAAAAACTGGGGCTTCATAACTGGTGTCTAGTTGATAAGTCATATATTAATATTAGGCCACATAGAAATGATTGTGTTGATTGACAAAGCCTTTTATAGAAGACTGGAATATTTTGTAATTCTGCCAGATATAGTTTATTTTCCCCACATATCCTCCTTTTCCTGACAGTTTCCTGATGGGATCCAGGAGAGTCTGGAGATGTGGCTATATTTTTTGCTTTTTTGTGTTGAGCTTTCAGATAGGTACATCTTGTAAGGTGGCCTGTTAGAGCACAATGAAGTCTTTTGTACAGAATTCCAGTGCCAGTTAGGCAGGTTTTTATGGTTTTTTGAAACCAGAAAGGGAAAACTGGCAAAGTAAAGATAGTAAGTGTGAGGTTGCTATGATAGCAAGAAGATAATTATCAATGCAGTTTACCTATAAGCCATAGTTCTGAGCCTGTGATACTGGTTGAGGATAATTTCAATAAAAATATTTGATGTAATAAAGTTGAAAGCATCAAAAGAATGGCTTCATTCCTCATATGAAATATTTAGATGCATAGCAGAAATCGTGTTTAGAACATGAACTGATCAGAGCAACTTGATTCACCACTTAATAACAGATGTTGCTGCACTCCTGCCTGTGAGAAGCAGTTCAGGAGTAACCACATACTGGTTTTCTCTTTCTGACTGTGGGAAATATTAAACAAAGAATCTATTTATGCCATAATCAATAACAGCAACCTTCTTAAATATTCTTAGTCTTTTTTATTTGCATTTTTTTATTCCAACTTTGTGATTGCCTTCACAGTATGTTTGCTCTTAGCCGTGATCTGCATGGACATGCAGCATACTGCATTTTCTGCAAGATATGTCCTAAGAAACAACACCTTGTGACAATAACCAGTTTTAAAAGAAACAGAGAAAGAAAAAAAAGAAACGTCTTTGGCATAAGCAGGGTTAAGATTTCTCCCTGTTTCATTACTGATACTTTAAACTTGTTTTATATGTACTTGAAATGTGGTATTGCAGAAATATCTATCCTAGAGAAAGACAAATTCGATGTTTTTGTTGCGTGCGACACAAGCAGCAGGGTGAAATGTTAACATTTGCCCTGTTTACCATATAGCGGATAATAAGATGTCTAGATAGAGTATTCCTTTTATTTTCTCTTTACTTTTGTATAGGAATTTGTTTGCTTTTCTGTGGCTAACATTTACCTAATGCATTATGTCAAGAGACACAATAAATTGCAAGTTTCTCATAGCATTCATAGCGTTTCATAACATTCCATAGCAGAGTATACTCAATGAAGTAAGACCTGCATTACAGGGGTCATCTGTAAATGCTGCCCCAACTGTGGTTAGTTAGAAATGTATGTGCTGAAGTGAAGTGCAAGAGAAACCTTTTTTGATCAGAAAACTTACTTCTGATGTCAGATAGTAAAAATGATGTTGATCATAAAGATTAAGTAAGGAGGAATTCCACTGCCAAGTGTCAGGGTTAAATCTTTCCTGTAGATATGAACTGCTTATAGAATCAGTAAGAAATCATAAATACTTTCTTATTATGATTTACAGAGTACTTGAGAAGCTTCCCTGCATACCTAAAACAGAATATGGGAAATACATTGGGAAGATTGCTGTGAACTTATTTTATGCAAATGGCTGTAAGTGGAAAGTATTTGAATTTATTCCAAACTGGAAATTAGTAGGACTTTTTCTGTATTGCTGTTACCTTGGAAGATTTGTTTTTCCTTCGTCAGAAGGAACAAGCCAAAAGCTGTTGAACAATAAACAGATGAAATGAAATATCTGTGTGGTTCCTCAAGACCGTGGCTGAAATAATGAAATGATCTACTATGAAACTAAATGTGTATCATCCTGTAAAACACTGAGTTTCACGAGTTTATTGCACATCATTGTCAGGAGAGTGACAGCCCCAGTTTTACTTAGACCTATAAAGGCATTTCATATTTGGCATTATCAGTGTGCCCTAATCTCATCAGTCCCACTCTGTTGTATCATTTAGGTTAACTAAACTCATATTAACAATTTTATCTAAGAACAGAGAAGGTATTGACCAGTAGGAGGGAGAAGTTTATTTAGACAAACCCCTGGAGAAGAGAGGTTAAGTGGTAAGCAACTTTCTGTTTTAACAGAAACTACAGATTGAACCTAGTTCAGCATTGTACTGCTCAAATTTATTTCACCAAAATGACACCAAACCCTACACTAGTGAAAAGTGATGCAGCAAGCCTCTTTTGTCATATTCTGTAGCCTAGCTTAAGATATTGACATGCATATTTAATACAAGAATACTGAGAAAATCAATATTTCTGTAATGAGTTTGGTGTGCCACTGTGTTTGAAGAAACTTGCCCAGAGATATTCTGAAGAATATAATTTTGATCTATAATGAAATTGATAAAATTGCAACTTACTTCAATTTCTATTACTGAAATGATCAAATGAGCAAATTACAAGTAAACATTTGTTTTGAATTTAAGTGTCTTCAGTGTAAATACTGAAAGGAACAACCTTTGTATTTCTTCTAAATCCAGATTCTTACTAACAGCAGTCAACTCACTGAATCCATTGACCATGTATCAGACTTGTATTGGCTTGAATGTTCCTCGTAGATTTTTAACTCCTTGATTTTACCAGGCCTTGAAGTTTCCTGCTGTAACATATAGATAAGACATAACCAATGACTGTTTAGTACAAAAAAACCCAAAAAACCAAAAAGTTAAAATATTATCTGGTGAAATTGGAATAGTTCCACTGCTTTCCAGCGAGACACATTGTTTTTTGAATCCGCTGCAGTACATCCAAACTAACCCTTATTTTTTACTTTAAGGTTTGAAAGTGACTTCCCTACAGGATGAGCAACTTGTGTCCTAGATCTGTCAGATTAACTCTTTCATAGCTAGGTTCACTTTCTCCTAGAGCTTTTTTCTGGGGCCTGCTTTTTATTATATAGAATTGTTTATTCATTTGCATAGATTCATGCTCTATGATAAGTGATTCCTGTATATTTGGCTTCTGTGATTCACATTTATACCTAGCAGAACTTCTCTTTCTGGTGGAAGAAGCACAGAGAAACATAAAAATTAGATAGCCCAAAGCCTCCACAGATTTCTTATCTTTAATTTTTCCAAGATGTTTCAGTAACTCATTGGAAGAAAAAAGGAAATATTCATGTTGTATAAAAAAGTTAGATCAAATAAGAAAAAAATATAGAAAACCAAATTAAATCCCATTCTAATAGAGGAGATTGTAACACATTAAAATAAAATGGATAACACTATATTTCAGAACGTTATGTAAAAGAGAGCATTTAAAAATCTACAGATGGCAATAAATCTTTAATCTGCAGCAATATAAGCAAACAGCATGAACCCAGTTTTAAATTTTCATTGTCTGTCCCAAGGGATTGGTTTGTGATGTTTAGCTTCCTGCTCATTTCAACTTCTTCATATGAACTCATGGAACTATACAGAAATTCAGCTATGAAAGTGTAAAAGGTTTTTAAAAATCACAACACCTACCCCAACCCACCCCCAAATAGGATAGAAAAACTCTAAGCAAGTAAGACCTCCCAGAATTCATGCTGCTCCAAACAGATGTATGATAATTTCACTGTAAACAAGTGTGCCTTCTTAATAATCTCTATCAGATTATCTACGTCCTTAAAATTAATATGTACATGACACATGGAAGACTGATGTTAATCACCTTAAAGCAGAGGAACTAGCATCTCTTTATAATTATGAAAATACAAAAATGCAGTTTTTGTATTTGCATTTCCACCTTCCTGGAAATTCATGTAATGTAATCCCTTGCAATAAATGATATGCAAAGAATATTCTACTTCTCTGAATATGAAGTTCAGTTGACTTAGTAGAAATCGACAATCTACAAAGAAAAAGCATATCAAATACTCTTTGCATCCTTTAATATCTGATTAGACAGTAGCACTGAAATATTGGATCAAATTGTTTCCCCTTTAAAAATTTTGAAGAGACTCCATGAAGAATGCAGTCCTGTATGGAAATCTAAACATGCTTAAAGAGAAAATGAAGGGAGAAATGAAGGCTCAGAGATGTCCTGTATATGATCCTTTTGTGGACTAAAAAAGGCATGTTCCTTATCATCTTACAGGCCCCTGTCACCAAGTTTCTGTATTCATCATGATGTGTATATATATTAAAGTCCATTTCAGTCTATCTCTTTCTCTAATGAAATAGTAAAAAAATATTGTTGTTCACTTTCATGGTGTTAATCATGTATAAGATGCACTGATTCATTAGGGCTAGCCCTCAAAAGATGAAAGAAGTATACTGTGTTCAGTTTTGGGCCCCTCACTGCAAGAAGGACATGGAGGTGCTGGAGCATGTCCAGAGAAGGGCAACGAAGCTGGTGAAGGGCCTGGAGCACAAGTCTGATGGGGAGCGGCTGAGGGAACTGGGGCTGTTTAATCTGGAGAAGAGGAGGCTGAGGGGAGACCTCATCGCGCTCTACAACTACCTGACAGGAGGTTGTAGCGAGGTGGGTGTTGGTCTCTTCTCCCAAGTAACCAGCGATAGGACGAGAGGAAATGGCCTCAAGTTGTGCCAGGGGCAGTTTAGATTGGATATTAGGAAGAATTTCTTCACCGAAAGGGTTGTCAAGCACTTGAACAGGCTGCCCAGGGAAGTGGTTGCGTCACCATCCCTGGGGGTATTTAAAAGACATGTAGATGCGGTGCTTAGGGACATGGTTTAGTGGTGGACTTGGCAGTGTTAGGTTAACGGTCAGACTCGGTGATCTGAAAGGTCTTTTTCCAACCTGAAAGATTCTATGCTTCTATGATTTTATTTTGGTGCAGTGAGGAAATGTTAAATAAACAAAAAGACAAAGAGAAATATTTTGAAAGAGATAAGGAAGATGTAATGACATGGTTTTTGGCTGGGGGAAAATGATCCTGTGGTATTTAAGATGAAAGCTGAAGAAAGAGTAGACATCTTCTGAGTAGAAATTTAACTTGTAGATGGGGGAGAATAGTTGCACATTAAACTCACTAATCAGAGAACACTCAGTAGAAATTAGCATGATATCTCACGTCAGCATGATATAGAAAATCAAACTTTAATATTAAATTAATGTTGATTAAAAAGTGAGAAACTGATTGCAATGAAAATAGAAGTCCCTTCTTCATCCATGGAGCACAAGCACCATAAAAATTAATTATTAAAAAAACTTCAACTACTGAACTATTTAATATGCCATAAATGGTATGCAGCTTCTCGCTCAGAGCAGAAGAGTGGTTTTCTTCATCAGTTCAGTGTTTGCTTTGCTTATATAATCACTAAGAACAATATTGATGGCACTGAGGAATGTATAACTGGACTTTTTTGACAATGTTGAGACCACTTACTGATGACAAACTGGAACACAAAGCTCTAGGATAAATGCAAACAATCAAACATTAGCTCTTTACTCCCAATAGGGGAAAATGTGGACAGTCTATTTAAATAGTACAGCTACTACAGTATGTCTAATTTATTAATCATAATTGAGGTGCAATATGCTGCATTATTTAAGGCTTTTTTACATTTCTTCTTCTACAGTTATTTCAGTTAGATTCATAACTGTTGGCATGTGGAGCAGCCATTATTTTAATTAGGAAGGAAAAAACTGATGGCTTAGTTCATCCTCCGACAAATCAATATTTAATTAACAATATGTCAAAACCCAAATGTCTGTAATTAAATTTTGTGTGGGTAAGATGACAATGCCATTCTTTACTGATATCACTATATATACTAAAATATTAGGACACATAACTGGAAATGTACAAGAAGGCTGCCACAATGCATTCAGGCAGCCAGTTTCCCTTTTAATATATCCTCAGTTTCAAGCAAGTATAATATCATGATTTTTTTAAAAAAAGGCTCTAGATTTCTCCCTTATCCCAGATTCTTACCAGCTGTATTAAAAAAAAAAACGTTCCCTAAAATATTGGTGTTTAAAGATCTCTCGCTAGGAGATGTCAAGCACATTCAGCTCCTTCAGTGCCTGTGCTGTGTGAAATTTGGAGCAGAGTTAATCTTCATTTACATCACTATTCCCTTGTTGGGGAGTTTGTAATAGCTAGTACGTAAATGTAATCTGTAATATTTAGTATAGGAAGATAGCAAAGTTCCTGAGGGAACTTTGGAAAATCTTCTGCAAATGCCTCATCTCTGTTGAAACTCTTCTTCAAAATTTCTACTGGAAACCATTGTGAAAAATTGAAGTGGAGCAGTCTTTGGCTCCTGAATATGTCTGAGGTACTAAGCAATTCCAACAATATTCCTCTGGTTTTTCTTCAACCTACTGTCTCTGGTAATCAAGTAGAATGTTTAGGAATATTTATTTATTAGGAATGTGTTTCTGCAACAGTATGTATGACAGGCAAAAGAGTATATGTATGAAAGATGAGAGAGAAGACAGGATTAAGAAAAGCACACAACTGCAGTCAAAACAATATTCTTAACATAGAAAATACATTAACATTGTTATGTTAAGAATGTCTAGTACATTATCAAATATTAGAAACATTAATTTTCCAGAAACACACTTTCCTGGGGAGAAAATACAATCAGTACTTTCCTGAGCATAATTGCAGGGTAAATTAATTTGGTAATTACAGGTAAATTATGATTTTTTTTAGAGCTAATAGATGCCTTTGTATTCACTTAGTGATTGTGGATTTATTTTTCATTCATGGTTTCTTATATTTATTTATCTTAAAAGAAAAGAGAATCTTGCTCCTATGGTATGTTCACAGTCTTTCCTAGTCTTGATTGAATTGACACATCTTGGTGTTAACACTTTTGAGATGTATGATTCTATGATTCTATGATTCTATGATTCTATATTAGTTTAAAGTTGTAAGCCCTGAAGACTTTTAACTTTACAGGTGGTAGCAAGTTAAGCACCTCTCAGTCCTCTGCTTTTCTTTGGTATATTACCAGTGTGCAGGATATAATCACCATAATTCTTTCAAAGACAGAGAAGAAGGTCAAACACTGTTTTTCCCTGCAATAACTCAGCATAGAATCACAGAATCATTAAGGTTGGAAAAGACCTCTAAGATCATCGAGTCCAACCATCAACCCAACACCACCATGCCACTACACCATGTCCCTAAGCGCCTCATCTACACGTCTTTTAAATACTTCCAGGGATGGTGACTCCACCACTTCCCTGGGCAGCCTGTTCCAAGGCCTGACCACTCTTTCAGTAAAGAAATTTCTCCTAATGTCCAATCTAAACCTCCCTTGGTCGGCAAATCCTATGTATGAAATTTGAAGCTTACTGAGGCCACAGTTGCACGTGCACCAAGGTCAATACCAATGCCATATGAGAGCTCTGGAGGAAGGGTTACCCTTGCTGATTCCCCAGATTGTTACCCAAGTCCACCCGTGAGTTACTCATTCCCCCCTGCCATGCTCAGGTGAAGCAAAGCAGACTGCATGAGCGCTTCTGCTTCTGGCTCTTCTTCCTTTAGGTTTTAGTGTGATATCCAGGCCTATAGTCAGAGACTGGAAAAACACAGGAGTCAGAGAAACAGGACCACATTTCAATTCATCATCGTAAGTTTGAGGGAAATAGCCTGTAAGAGAATATTTTATTCTTTTATTGACATCACACTACTTGCAAAACAGAGAAAAGACCTTTGATTTTGCTTGAGACACAAACCATGATCAGAATTGAGTTCCAAATATGTAAACTATTGTCCCAAAGACTGGCTGGTGACTCTATCTGACGATGGTTCCATTTTGCTGTACTAATTAATATACATATAAAGTACTTACTTATATTTTTGTCTTGGAAACATAAGAGTGAAGCAACAAAATCAGGTGTTTCATCATGTGGAAAAGAACCAGAAACAGAAAAACGGGCTCCTGAACCTGATCATCTTGTCTTTCAAGAGAAAAAAGGTAATCAAAATCAGAAATTGCTCTCTATATTCCTGACCTGAAAAACCAATTGCATGTGACTGTTTTCCTCTCTGTTGCCAAGATGAAAGCTGTTATCACACCTCACTGGATGAAATCCAAACGATAGAGTAAGAAATGCTCTGTATTTTAAGGACTTTAAAAATATCGTGTGTTAGCTAGCTAAAGGTATGTTTTACATTCAGACTATTCTCCCACACTCTCCACGCCCCTACGTAAATTACTATTCACCTCATTTATAACTTTCAGTAAATAAGATACCTGTAGGTGACAATAGCATATTCTCAAATGCTATATCCTAGTTGCTGGTTTTTTTCTCCATAGTACTCTGATGCACGAAACTAATGGTTCTCTCTTGATATTTGCCTCCTAAAGCCATATAGAACAATGCAAACATTGTCTGCAAATAATTTATTTTCCTTTAGATAACATATCTTCTCAGTGTCATTGAAAACTGCAGAAACCAAAGAAACATTTGAGTGGGAATCCTGAAAGATTTGTACAGTACGTCTCCCTGGCGTACGTTACACACTACGTGGCCTAGGGTGAGGATGCTGCTTCTCCTGCCTGAGGTACAACTTCTGCATTACCCCAGGGACAGGACTGGGGAGAAAGGTCTGACTGGCCCTTGATAGCTCTGCACGAGTAGGAGTAGAAATTGACTTTTTTTAAAATTCCTACAGATACCAGTTTTCCTGAGGCAAGCATTACAAAATTAGGGTGCATATAAAGGTATAAAGAAGGACAGTGCCTTGACTCTGGATCGGTACAAATGCAGAAATGTTGACCTGGAAAGGAAGATTTTCCTTGTGCAGGAAGGTTTTATTATTAATTCAATAATTAATTGTGTTAGGCCAGTGATGAAAATCTAACCTGCTACAATTAAATATTAGGGTCAGCTGAATAAAAGCGATACCATTTTCAATTCCCTGTATATTTATGCATATGCGATGCGTGTTGGTGTTGTACCTGCACCACCGTACATGAATTTGTTACAGACTTCTTCCCAAGAAGCGGATCTGAACTCCCATGAAATTCTGGTGTCTGAGGCTGGAGTTTGTCTTTTAACTGTGCAGGTTTTTTACCAGTGAACCTGTGATATTCACTATCCAGCCTTTAGAAAAAAAATAAGAGCATTGTACTGTTACCTCCTAGAGGAATTTTATTGTAAGTCGAACGATTAAAACCTGTGCTTCTGGGAGTGTGAGTCAGGCCTTTTATCTTCCTACGCCAATTAGTGTGTGATTCGTCTAACTATTGTTCCTGTTGTCTATAGACTCTTATGTATTAGATTACAGGGAACGATCATCTTTTGTGAGCTCTTAATTAAAAAGCCAGCTAGGTCTAATTTACAGGTAAGTCTAAGCTATAAAACTCAGCTTCAGGTTTCAACTCCTTCCGTCCTTTTGCTGTCTCTCAAAACAGAAATAAAGACATTTATTAGGATTCAGACGCGGGATTGGCCAATTATACAGAGAAGGGCCAGCTGTAAATTTATGTCTGACTTCATACCACAAAAACTTTAGGACGGCAGACTTGAAGGTTGTTTTGGATATAACACTCCAGATTTTGTTCTTAGCTAAAAAAAAACCATCCCGCAACTCCCCCAAACTAAAAAAAAAAAAAATTATAAATTTTTTCGCTATGTAGCTTCAAATTTTAAATTAAAACCCTATCTATTCATATTTAAGAAGTTTATTTAATTTAATTTTAGAAGTTTATTCTGTCTTATCTAAGATATAAATAAACCATGATAAAAGATAATACTGGAAAGAATATTTGGGGACAGAAATTAAAAATAAGTTGGTGGAATACTCTTGAGTTAATGTAAAAAAAAGGTTTTTTTAATAAATCATATGCTCAAAATTTCACATGCTCACATATTCATTAACATTCAGAGTTTCATGAAATAATTTCGTATATTTATTGCATTAGAGTGTATTTATTATTGGAAAATCTTCATAAGAAGGAAAAGAAAAAGAAGAAATAACTCCAGACCTCCACTGCTCAGCTGTTCTTGTCATTTCCCTGGCAGTGCTGCTGCCCTCAAAATCCATCGAGCTTCAGGCATGTGTTTTCCCTTGGTTGTAAGCGCAGATCTGATATCCAGAGAACAGGTAACAGAATGGGTGATTTTTAGGTTGAAGCTGACAGCATCACCTAATATACCTGAAATGTTCCTTCAGGTTTTTTTTTTCATGAACAAGCTTTAATGATTGTATTGTTTTAGGAAAGAAAGTGATCAAAAAATGCCTGGCCTAAAAAACTATAGTCATGCTCTGCATATAATTCATCACCAAATTGTACTTAGAATGCAAATAACTGTTGTGGAGAGTCCTACCCTTAGCAGCTATACTAAGTAGCTCTGTAACTCTTTCCCCAGGGTAAAATTGTCCTTTCTGTTCAGAAAACCTTCCCGGGGCTTATTTGCACAGTAGCTGGTGCATATTCATTCATTGCAAGTGAGTATGTGTGTGTATGTGTACATATACATATATACATAAAATCCACATGAATTAAAGATTATTGTGATAGAAGAATTTAGAAGACTGATAATTCAGCCCACCTTCAAACTTTAAAACAAGCATTCACTTAATTCATTTATTAGCAGCACTTTTCCTGCTAAGGTCAGTTCTTAACACATTATGAATCATCCCTGCATCTACCGAACTGTTAGTCTTTGGCAATCGCACACTGAACTATCTATACTGGTATCTAACTATACCAGTAGTTAGTAGTTGGCAATGATGGCAGTGGTCCTGGATGGTTTAGCTATGAAGGCTGGTCCAGCTGGTCCTCTTAACTCTGATTTTCCGTGGTATGCCTGATGTTGTTATTCTATTTTCTCCCTTCCAGAGTAAGGATTTCAGCTGTCCCTGGTGCTGCTTATCTTGCCTTTGGTTTTGCTGACTTGCAGTCCCTTGCATCTATCTTGCTCTCTTTCTTACAACTTCTTGTCTTCCTGGGTGCCTCCCACACACAACTACACACATCTTTGCCCCTTTAGTGGTCACAACGCTCACAAGCCTACATAAAATGCCTATTATGACATATTTGTATACTGCTTACACTATGGCTACACTATTTTAGCATGCTTATATGTGGGTTCAAGGCAAGCTAATATTAATTCCGTCCACTATTATTAATGCACTCATAAATCACAGGTGTCACAAGCACCGGCATTGGCTACATTAAGTTCAAAGGCTTCTGGTAAATCACAGACAATTTTTTCTTTTTTAAACTTTTTTCTCTGAAATATTGTTATGGACAGTCTATATTCACCCAGTCAGCAGCCCCCGTGAGGCAGAGCTGAAGTTATGGTCATTCCCCCTCAGAGGTTCCCGCACTGTGTGGCAGATTCTGGATGGATTTCTTGCTCCCAGGGCACTGGGTTGCAGTTCCTTTCTTAGGGAAGTGGGTTGCCAGCAGATAAGCCCTACTTCATCATTCATGTTTTCAGGTGGTATGATCATACCTTCCACATACTGGGAATTAAATTATACAGTTATGGTAAAAATATTCTCTGTGTGTACATAGATAATTGTCAAAGATGACTCAGAGAAGATCTTCATTATCAGATAATTAATAACAAGAGCTAAGGTGAATAGTAAATATTAAATTTATGGGGAAAATAATCATCCAAGAATGCTGAAGAGCTAGAAGTTAATGAAGAGAATGCAAATGAAAAAAAAAAAAAAAAGTTAGGATTAATTAAGATTTGTATGGAAAGAACTTTTGGATATTTGGTTCTTCAGCTTTAAAGTTTTTGTAACTTTTTTGTATATTAAAAATATTTGTTATGTACCTATCCACATCAGCTTACCAATACATAACTGAATTTCATTAATGCTGCATATTTTCATTATCAGAGTGTACACCATTTCTGAAATATCTCTATAAAAATCACTGTAAATTGTAAACATGATTTCTGTTTTAAATCAGACACCCTTTATTCCTATCTTGCTGTTTCCTTTAGCTCCAAGGATATTTCTTGTTAATCAATTCAGATTTTTTAGAGTGAATATTTTGCATTATTTAATACATTTTGTACTGCACTGCTCTAGTACCTGTTATTGAAAAACAGCTTTTAAAACTTTTTTCCCTCATTATTTTGGTATTTGTAGTCACTTTGTAAAACAAATGTTAAGATCTGTATGTCTGTTTGATGTCAGAAAATAATTCCAGGCTGCTGCAGGCAGCCTTCCTTCTCTTGAGAAAGGCTACATGGAAACCTCTGCAAGCTTTAGGAAAAAAAACATATCCCAGTTTATCCACAGTTGGATGTAGCCATATGTCCATGTCCATATCCTTGATGCGGTGGATTAGCTTTTTTTACAGGTGCTGAAGCACACAATTACCAAAGTGCTCTGCTTTTCCTACTCCTTTTCAGGTATAGGGCTATGTCCCTTATGACTAAAATCTCACGTGCATAGGGTATGCATCATCGGCTTAGGTGGAGTCAGACGACTCCTAATCTGGTCAGTTAAACTAGCCTGAAACACCTTAAAAGCATGGAGGCTACTATGGACAAAGAAACCCAAAATTATTTCATCTGTTTTCAGTTATAGCTGAGATTGCCAATTCTGACATAAAATATACTGAAAGTACAAATTGTTTAATGGCCATTGAATCTGTACTTTGAGGAAGAGATTGAGAATAAACGAAAATTGCCATCTGATGGGTCTATGCATGAACATGCGGTATTTTCATGAGTAATTTTTTTTATTATTTTACTAATTGAATGACTGAGACTTTTCAAAGTGTGCTACTGAAGTATCATATCCAGCATTTAGTGAGATCAGTAGTTGTTGCATTGTTAAATTCCTGCCTAATAAATAGCAAAAGTAGTAAAAAATTAAACAGAGAAACATATGAGTTAAATAAGAAGAGATACTATATCTTACTTCCAAGCTGGCTTTCCAGGTAATTTAAAAAAAAAAAAAAAAAAAAAAGCCCAAACCTGTGTAAAGAGCTAGAACAAAACAAAAAACATAAATCTAAACATGTCCTTTACAATGCAAATACTTTCTTACAGCTGTGCTTTCCACCTTACTGGCAAATAAGTCTGTAGTGAGAGCCAGAGGGACTCCCATTTGGGGGAGTTTCAGCAGTTTTCCAGGTTTAATCTACCCAGATAAGATGTTTCAGTGGTTCCTTTTAAAAAAAAAAAAAAAATCCTTTTGATGCCCCAGCTACGAGACACACCATCTGTTAAACAACAAATTTCTCAGGCTCTGATAAGAATCGTTGTATCTAACAACCCTCAAAATTTGTCATTTTTTACCTCTGGTGGGGTAGCGTAGCTGCTGGATGCACAACAGAGCAATGGGTGCCATATGTAGATATCAGCTCCAGCTTTAATGTCTGCTTTCCACCCTGTTTGCAAAGCACCTTTTGATTTCCCTCCTATGAGAAACTTCTATCTTGAAAGCAAATTGAGCGCATTTGATAGTAAGACTGTTCTAAAAGCATGCAAACTAACCGTATGGCTTGACATTTTTCAGTGTCTGTTTACCCCAAACATAGGTTGTTTTGAACATTTATTTTCTCGTTTTCGTGGCTCATTATAATGGGATTAGTATGCATTATATTATATGTATAGTTATTATATATCGTACTACCTGTATATGTGCAAATAATATGTAATATGTGATTATATAATATTATATGTTTAATTATTATGCATGCGTGTTATAGTATACACTACAGAGTACTGGGAGGAGATTTTGAGAGTGGGGCCTGGGATTATTCATGACCTACAGCATGGTTGCCCATGCAGCTATGGGGCTGGATTCAACGATCAACTGCTTCTGCTCCATCTTATGGTTCTAATTTAGGTTAAAACAGAAAAAATAGAAGGCAGGGAAAGGAAGCCTTAAGTTCCATCTCCTTCATCCTTGAAAACCATCCAAGTCAGAGCCTTTTGCCGTATAACTGAAGTTAGCGGCAAGGTGTGAGATTTTTAAAAAAATTCCTATTTTAATTGTTTGCAAATAGTAACATTATCTACTGCTAATGTTATTTTAACATTTCTTTGGACATTAAGGTAAAAACCTTCCCATTTTTCATGTTAGTTGTTATTTCTAATACTAAGTACTCACAAAATCATGAATCATGAATGCCCAGAAATCATGATATTTGTCTACAAAATATAATTGGGCATTTTTTTCTTGCATTTCCATTGTTTGAAATTTTCTACTTTCAAGCTATTTTTATAAAGCTTCAACAAATAGAGTCTTAACAGGATTGTTATGTTCTTTTTAAATAGCATTGAGGTCTTTGAGAGGACAACATCACTCCAAGAGATCATCTTTTATTGAAAAACTCCAAATACTACATAAAATGTTTAACAATGTTAATATGACATAGAGCAGGGTAGTATATGCTTCACATGCAATTAAGACAAATTAAGTCATTAAAGTTTAGTGTTGTGTTCTTCCTCCCTACATGTAAAATATTTCCTTATACATAATTTTACATACATACATGTGTACATACATACATTTTAAATACATAGAATCATAAAATCATAGAATCTTTTAGGTTGGAAAAAGACCTTTCAGATCATCGAGTCCAACTGTTAAGCTAACACTGCCAAGTCCACCACTAAACCGTGTCCCCAAGTGCCACATCTACATGTCTTTTAAATACCTCCAGGGATGGTGACTCCACTGCCCCTGGGCAGCCTGTTCCAATGCTTGACAACCCTTTCGGTGAAGAAATTTTTCCTAATGTCCAATCTAAACCTCCCCTGGAGCATTTCCTCTTCTCCTTCCTGAGACCATTTCCTCTTGTCCTATCGCTTGTTACTTGGGAGCAGAGACCAACACCCACCTTGTTACAACCTCCTTTCAGGTAGCTGAATAAGGTCTCCTCTCAGCCTCCTTTTCTCCAGGCTAAACAACCCCAGTTCCCTCAGCCGCTCCTCATCAGACTTGTGCTCCAGGCCCTTCACCAGCTTCGTTGCCCTCCTCTGGACACGCTCCAGCACCTCCATGTCCTTCTTGCAGTGAGGGGCCCAAAACTGAACACAGGATTCGAGGTGCGGCCTCACCAGTGCCGAGTACAAGGGCACGATCACCTCCTTACTCCTGCTGGCCACACTAGTTCTGATACAAGCCAGGATGCCGTTGGCCTTCTTGGCCACCTGGGCACACTGCCGGCTCATGTTCAGCCGGCTGTCAACCAGCACCCCCAGGTCCTTTTCCTCTGGGCAGCTTTCCAGCCACTCTTCCCCAAGCCTGTAGCGTTGCCTGGGGTTGTTGTGGCCGAAGTGCAGGACCCAGCACTTGGCCTTGTTGAACCTCATACAGTTGGCCTCAGCCCATCGATCCAGCCTGTCCAGGTCCCTCTGCAGACCCTTCCTACCCTCGAGCAGATCAACACTCCCACCCAACTTGGTGTCATCTGCAAACTTGCTGAGGGAGCACTCAATCCCCTCGTCCAGATCGTTGATAAAGATATTGAACAGGACCGGCCCCAGTACTGAGCCCTGGGGAACACCGCTCCTGACTGGCTGCCAACTGGATTTAGTTCCATTCACCACAGTCTTTGGGCTCGGCCGTTCAGCCAGTTTTTTACCCAGTTGTGGTGGTGCATTCATACCCCTCCTTTCTTCCCTGGGCCACTTGTTGATCTGGGCCACCTCTTGATCTCAGAAATTTCCATGAAACCTCGGCCTTGATGTATTGAGTCTGGCAGTTGAGCACTCCTTGACTGTATCAGAAACTCTGCATGGCTGAGGCTGGGAACATGCTCCTACTGCCTGGCCCGGGTGTCCAGTAGAACAACACCGAAACCTTGAGAATTTTTTAGTAATTACCACCTGGGACTGTGGCCAGGATGGAAATCTACAGATGACTAAAGCCAACCATCTTGCGAACCTATAAACGGTGGTCCTAAGTGAGGCCCTTTGAGCTCTCCTGGACCGCAACGGCTGCACCCAGCATCTCCCTCGGAGTGGGAGCCTCTCAGAGCTTGCGATCTTTCAGGCCTACGATATTCAGAGGACCACTGGGTCCTGGGTGAGTCCCTTTCGAAGCTCAACCCTTTGCCCGTTGAGAGGGAATCCCTAGACATCTGACGTGAATATTTCCTCACTGAAATCGAGGGGAATTTTTAACAGGTACCTTCTGTATATTTTTATATATATGTTTCTCTCTGTGTGTGAACTAATAGTAAGCATAATCTGTAATTAAGTTGTGCTTGTAGTAGACTTACTAACCTACTTTGCAAATATTGAATAGTTAATGATTAAGTGTTACTAAAGTTTGTTAATGATTAGTTGATAATTAAGTGTTGCTGAACTGTGAATGAAACCTAGACTGTCCCTGAAATATAAACTCTTAGATGATTTTCCTTTATATGTTTCACCCATGTAATAAGTAATAGAGTGAACCTTGCCATCGAATTCTATTAGGTCACACCTTTATAAATCTCTATTAAAATCACTTTCTGCTAATTTCTTTGACGATGATTCTTTAAGCGGCCTCTAAACCACTCATTTGCGACACCAGTAAACAGTACGCCCACCCAAGCCATGAGCAGCCACATTCTCCAGGAGAATGCTGTGGGAGACAGTGTCAAAGGCTTTGCTAAAGTCTAGGTAGACCACATCCACAGCCTTTCCCTCATCCACTGGCAGGTCACCTGGTCATAGAAGGATCTCAGGAGAGTCAAGCAGGACCTGCCTTTCATAAACCCATGCTGACTGGGCCTGATCACTTGGTTGTCCTGTACGTGCCGCATGATGGCACTCAAGATGATCTGCTCCATAACCTTCCCCGGCACCGAGGTCAGATTGACAAACCTGTAGGTCCCCGGATCCTCGTCCTGGCCCTTCTTGTAGATGGGTGTCACATTTACTAACCTCCAGTCAACCAGGACCTCTCCAGTTAGCCAGGACTGCTGATAAAGGATGCAAAATGGCTCGGTGAGCACTTCTGCCAGCTCCCTCAGTAGCCTTGGGTGGATCCCATCCGGCCCCATAGACCTGTGTGTGTCTAAATATTTTTAGGCTTTTAATTTTTTTTTTAAGAAGTGCTGCAGCTAGCTTCAAAGACGTTATTTTTCCAGAACAAACAGGTAGTATAAAAATGAGAAAACTTTCTTAGTAAAAGCTTTACTCTTAGTTCTAAAAAGCATGTATTTCCACTGAGAATCGTTAACAGTGGGTGATAAGAAGTATCTAGGCTCTTAAAAACATCTTTAAAGTGCCTGTACTATGCAGTCTAACTTCTTTGCCATGTTTGAGGCTGTCATGCTACTCTCTTCTGCAGTTACTTCCTATCACATAAAAGAAAGTTGTTTTTCCACCACAATTTTTTTCCCTTCAGATGTGCAACCAGCGGCAGTATTTCCATGCTATAGCTGCCTTTTTATTCCTTCTTCTTTTGCTTTACACACACGAGTGCACTGTATCATCCAGCAGTAGGAATTCACCTTGAAATCCTTTTTCAAAGTTTCTAAATGGAGTTTAGCAGTTTTCACATATCAAGGAGGAAGAGAAAAAATTTCTTAATTACATTAGCAAAACTTTTCTTCTTGGCAAATATTTTCCTTTTTTTTTCTTTTTTCTTTTCCTGGGAACTTATGAGAATAAATTTACCTGACAATTAACAACAATCTGGATCTAGTTTGTATGTTAATGAGCATAACTGTATGGAGCAATAGGAACTCCCTCTTTGCCTGTTAGCTATATGAATTCTAACAGCTATAAAAACTTCACCTTGGAAGCTAACCAAGGCTTTATTAACACTAACTTTGTCCAGAAGTATTTTTCCTTGTTCAAAATAAAATATTTTTGCTTGTTTGTTTTTATTTTACTTGTCTAGGAAAGTTTTTTTTTGAGCAGAAGAGGTTTTCCTGAGTTTCTCCTTATTTCTACTGATTTTTGTCTAGCAAAGTAATCCTCAGAATTTTTTTTTTTTTTCTTTTCCCCAAGGAGAGATTCTCCAGGGCTTTTCTGCCTTTATATTAGAGAAACTTCTTGATGGTGTAATATTTTTGTCTGGGTTGAGACACATTTTATACACACACACACAATATTTCAGCACATAAGGTGTAAATTTAGGAGTACATAATTTACCTCAAACCAAAGAGGCTGATAGCATTTTTATGGGTAATACATTGTGTGCGACATCTGCCAGGCTCCTTACCATCACACTGCAGTTCTCCACAACAGTTTATGAGAAGAAATAAAGAAATGTTAGGGGTGGAAAAGCTATCCAAAGTAGGAGAGTGTAATTATCTCACTGGGGATTTAGCTAGGACAGCAGGCTAAAACACTCTTGTAAAGGTGCCACATTATCTTTAACAACTACATGTGGCCAGATCCGCAACACATTTTTCTGAAAGACTAACAGTTTGTTGGAAAGACTGAACCAAGTGAACTGCCAAAACAACATTCAGGTGCTCTTTGTGATTCCTCAATACACAGCTCAATAAACACAACGCTAAGATCTTGGATGTTGCCTGCAGGTTATATACTTATATTGCTATGGGATAAAAATACTTCAGCATGGGGGAAACAGGTCGAGAGAAAGTCAGATGGGTACCTTCCTCCATAATCAGTCCTCACCACAAGATAGCAGGGACAGATTTGACTTTGTAGGCTTGCACCCACTCAGTGCCCACTGTGCTTAGCAGTAGCCTGTAGATCTTTTGGTCTATGCTAATTAAAACCAAATAAAATAACGGAAGGAAGTACAAAATTGTTTCATGTAGATTACTGTGTTGCATTGGCACGGATCCAAAAGGCCTGTAATTATTCAACATCTGTACAATTGCTGCAAAATGTTAACTGCTGAGGTTAAGAAAGTATATCAACATTCGGTAGTCAAAGCCTGTCCTTTGTGCCCCAAATCAATATTTATGATCATCAATTAGATGTAATGCGATAATCGGGCATTTGAAAGATCAGAAACAATATTTTTCCTCTGTATGGTGCTGTGGGGTTTGTCAGTAATGACTCTGTAAGGGTAAAGGATTTTGGGAACCGTGACCATCTGGATATCTTTTGGCATCTGTTTTGTTTCATTTATAGATTCATGCAGGTCTGTCCAAACAAACAAAAAAAAAACCCTCTAGCAATATTTTGGCAACTTTACTGATGAAGATTTTAAGGTACTGATATATAAGAACATGCTGCATGGAAGCCATTAATTTTTCATTGATTTCATTGCACAAAGAGACTAGGCAAAACCAAGCAGTAGTTAAATGGATTGGTATGCGGCATTTTTCATGTGCTTTTTCAAAGTTCAAAGTTAGCACAAAGTGGTAACTATCTGGATTACTAATGGTTGGAATTTTTAGGTAAAAATGGAAGCATTTATTTTTTAAATGTCTAATAGTATCTCTTTTTGATATTTTATTATTGTAGGTCTAGAGTATGGAGGAAATCATAGTTTGATCCAGAAGGTTGAAATGAGATATAGCAATCCAGCTACTCTATGTTTGCTACATAATGGCCTATTAACATCTATTATTTACAAATTAATTTATGTATTTTTTGCATCTGCAGTATTTTTCCTTGTTATTTGCCTTTATAACTTGATATACCAACGGTCCTACATCCATCCCTTTTCATAATTTATAAATTTCATTGCATGTATCCCATACATTACTATTTCATACACACGTGCTTAGTTTCAAATTAATGCATTAATATAAGAGCAAAGTTTTACTGATAGTGATACAGAGTTTTTTTATTAAAAAATGGTGACGTACCTTTCCTTCCCTCTTAGAGTTTATATAGCCTAAGAGTGACTCAAGGATATATATATAGTCTCTTGCTGTGATAGAAATGATAAGCTGACTGCATATTTTCCTGTGAATTTTAAAAGGGTTATCGCATAAATTTTGCTAGCACCTATGCAACTACATCAATAAACAGTTTTTAAAATTCCATCTAAAATATCCTGCGGAGGGCACTAAATGCTGGGGGACTACAAGAGAGATCTTTGCTTTTGCTGTGTATCGTTGAGTTTTATGTGTGCTCAGAGACAGAGAGAATGTACAAAGATATATAATAGCATTTTATGCACAGAATTGCCGTGGAGCTAGAAAAAGCAGGCGTGGGAGTCTATAATGGCTTTTGTCCCATGTTGATGGGATGTTGCCTTTATTTGACCCTAGAATCCAGTACTCCTTTTGTACTTCATATAGGCATTTATACAAGACAAAATGCTGTAAAATCCTACCAAACTTTGTGTTTGCTTTGTATATGTGTGCATGATGATACTTCTAGAAAACCAAAGCATGTGCTATGGTAAATTCTGAATCTGCTGAAGACAATTGAAAAGTACCTTACTGTCTTCAACATAGTCTCCCATCGCAATGATCTCTAATTCCATTATATACATATGTATACACACACATACATACCATGGCAACAGAGCGTAGTCTGACTTTGAAATAGAAAAAAAAATTAAAGTTTCAATCCCATAAAAATAAAGACCAACCTTTTAATCATAATTAAATCAAATTTAATCAAAATTATTTAAATGGCTTTATAATTGCATTTTGAGAATATAATTTTTCTTTTTTTTTAGTTGCAAATATTCCTTGCTATTCATAATATCATTTTGGTCTGAGTGTAGTCAAATAGAATTAATAATTTTTCATACCATTTTTAGCTCAAATTAAATGACACAGAAAGGAAAAATAGCAGCAACTGATGGTTTATTTACTTTGCTTTTCTTGTTATTTTATACTATTCTTGTTAATGTCTGAGAAGTATAATTTCAAAAAATTAAAAACAAAAAGCAGGGACTGATAGAGACTGTATAGTGTAATTTATATCAAATTCTCAGATTAAAAAAATTGTATTCCTGTAGAACTTTTTAACTTTTTATGAGTTCCCAAGTTCATTTTTTTATTTAACTTTTTTGTTTGTTTGTTTAATTTTAGTCAGAAGTTAATTCTGTCCCATTAATCCCTACCATCCGAGGAAAGTAAACAGCATGATGTAAAAGTATTTCACATTCACTTGCGTTTTACACAACAAAACCTTAGTTGGAGAGTCTTTTCTAAGAGAAGGGGAGTTGAGGAAAGTGAATGAAGACGACCGAGTCAATGTGCACTTTGTAAAACTACAGCATTTTCAGTATCTTTTGGGGTGTTTTCTGTTGGGTTCACAGACAGTGGCAAAAGATAAAGTGACTGATCCAGTTGAAGCCAGGTCTCCTGAGTTCATGGTAAGTGCTTTAACAGCAAGATCAGCGGACGCAGCACTGATTCTCTGCGTGTTTCTGGTTTCCCGAGTATTTAGCTGCCTTTAATCCAGAACTTTGGTCTTACTACCAGGTTACTGTCAACAAAATGGAGTTTGTGATTTTTGCAACTAAAGTTTCATTTGGATATCAGTAGGGTGAAAATTCACCACCATGGATGAGGTTTTAGCAAGAGTTTATTGCAGCATCACTACCCCAAGTGCCATTGACTCTCCCCTTTAAATTGTGGGGCTACAGCATATGTTGCCCCTGATACCATGTCACTTGGCTCATCTCAGTATCCCATACGGATTCACCCATAGAGAAAAGCCTCTGGTGTCTAAGGTATCAGGGGCAAGGATGAATTGTATCCCTTCCTGTGAAAAATATCCCATGCGCTTAGAAGACTGAATCTAACCATTGATGAAAAAAATACCATGATAATAGCATTACAATGGTGGTTTTGTGGATTTCGGAGGGAGGGGGACCCTAAATTATTTATATAATGAGGCGATATTACTTATAGCAAGCAAAGTGATATTGTAGAACAAAAAAATCACATTTCCAAATCAATTTTATTCATTAACTTAAATTTATATTAACTAATTTACATATACTCCTTTCTCACTCTAGCTGTCTCTAGTCTTCAATTAGCTTAATTTAACCAGAAATCTCTAGATAGGTCACAGCTCTCAAGTTTAATAAAAAATGAGTGAAACAGCCTTAATAGAAATTCATAAATTACCGATATTCTTTGGAGTAACACATACATTATTTAGTTCTGAGTGATGCTCTACACATTTAACCATATTTAGGCAACTAATTGTACTAGATATAATGTCCCTGTGTGAGTATCTTTCAAGATATAAGACATTTACTCATTTAACTCACTGGATTGCTCACCAAAGCAAAAACCAGCCCCTGGATATTGATTACTCATATTAACAGTTTTAATGACAGAAGAATACTGAATAGAATGAACTAGAAAATCCCTAATTACTTTTAATGTTTCCCGAACTGCTCAAAATGAAGGTAAAGAGATAAAGAGACAATTTCTATAAAGTCATTTTAAAATGTTTTGACATAACTAATTTATTTGTTGAGTCACTGAGGATATTCTATCTTCAACACTTGCTGCCAGTAATTTCAGTAAAAGTTAAAGGTGCCTCCATTCTGAAAATAAGATCCTCTTCCTTTTATCTCTTTTATGACTTATTTTACACTGAGAAGGTTCTAATAACAAAGAATATGTAAACTCACTAGTGAGGCATCACTAGAGAACTAAATTAAGCAAGCAAGGAAATGTGATATACTCCAGAGTGTATGATCCAGATTAATTTTAAAGGGATGTTCTTTCTTTAGAGTTTTGCTTCCTTTCTCCCCAATATGTGATTGCATTTGACTTTGTTCAAAATTTGAAAAGAAAAAAAAAAAGGCTGAATTTTCCCTTGAGTCATTAAATTATGTTAAAAATATTCGAGCACAATATGTGGCTTCGTTACAAATAAGAATTTTTAGAAAGAAAAATGTCCATGAAATACTTATTTAATTCTGCAAAATACCTATGGCAACAAACATTCTTTCAGCAAAAATAATGGAACAGGGTCTTTGAAACCATTTTCAAAAGTCAAAAGATTTCAACAACTTGAAAACCTTTTGTAAAATCCCAGTGAACTATGTATAAAAATAGACAGTAATATAGAGGATTCTTTTAGCCAACAAACTAACTCAGTTTTCAAAATATAACTTTGAAAATCATCAAAAGTGTTGTACCTCTGAAATCATCAGTGTTGTACCATTGAACTGGTATGGACTTCTAAGATAATTGACAAAAACATTTTGGGGTACAAAATTTATTTTTATTATGTTTTAATCCTGTATTAAAGGAATTGACTTTCTACTTAAAACGTATTCAGAATTCAAATGCTTTGTTTCATTTTTTGAGAGGAGCTAAGAATTCAAGAAATTTGAAATTGCATATTTAGTTTGATCCTGCTAGCTGCCACACAATGCAGAACATAGGCCAAGAGAAAACAATTTTTTTAAAACAGGTCTAGCCACTATCTCTTACAGTTCAAACAGTTCACTCAGAAAACACATGAAAAAAGATTTATCTTCTTCTCAGTTGGGAAACTGAAGAATTGTCTTATAAGGCATCAGAGATTAGTTTAGGTCTAGTGACTACCATCATTACTTCAGGTCTAGTGACCCAGAGAAGGTCAGCAGTAGAGCCAGGAAACCATTTCAGAAAATCATATCCTGAATTTGATATTGGAAATACAAATTGATTCTTGTCTCCAATTAACATAGCTTCATTCTTTTGATTTTCACATCGTTCTTCTACTCAATCATAAATTGGAATTTTCTTCCTGAACATGAGAAATTGTTCTGATTTCCTTTTCTAAAATACATTGCAACTGCTAATAAGAAATGTGGTGATTGTAAATTTAGATTTCCTTTAATTTCTTTCTTTACCAGGGAATTTAAGGTGGAATTCATCTTGCCTATCTTTAGATGTCTACAGCATAGACCTTAACATCTGAATTAACTGTTTAAGGCTGCACCTACATTAATGCCTTAATTCAAAACAGTAATGTTTTTTTTCCAGAGAAACCCTAGTCAAACACTAATTAACCCTATTAACCCTAACCCAATGCTTACAAAGCTTTGATTTGGTTTGCAGAACAAGTTCTGCTGTGTGAAATCCTTTTCAAACAAAACTGAACTGGAGGGGGTTGATCCCAGGGTGTCCCAAGTGCTATCAGAAACCCAACATTTCAGCCAGCGACTGCTCCATTAAACAACCCAGAAGCACATGTGTGGTGATGACACCATTTGATCTGAGGCCTGAGCATAACCCAGTCCAAAGGAAAATTCTCCTGTGGTCTAGGGAGTGAGTCATCTCAGACTAGTCGTTACTTTAGTCTTCTGATATCTGTTGAGCATAACAGGAGCTGCAGACGTTGAAAACCAAGTGAGAAGGCTCCCCCACAGTGACATACAGGTTAGTGATATTTTTCTGCTTGTTCTTTACTTTATACAGTCTGTTTTTTCCATTTTATTGTTTTATTTAGTTTTTTTTTGATAAAGTTATGCTCCGTAGTAGGAATGTGCAATCAGTTGACAAGATCTCTAAATAAAATCCCTATTTCCACCTAAAAATATACCTGAAACACTGAAATAAACCACTTCATGTATCTTCTGATTAGGCAAACAACTCAAACAAGTTTGAAATACAGAAATTCAGTGGCAGTACCAGTAGGAAACTGGAATACGTATTGAATCATGTGGAGGTACTCTGTGTGTGGAAAACAGGTACCTAAGAATCTACTAATACATAAGTATTCTTTCTGTTCCTTTATGGTCATACCAAAAGAGGATGTTTATTTAGATTTTTATTATTTATTTTTTACTCTTCATAAAATCTTTCTGGTATAAGAGGAACACCAAAAGAGTAAGTTACTGAAAAGATCTGGTTTTGGATGTCAAAACTGAAAACAAAGCTATAACCTGTAGCTTCACCTGTGCAGATCTTTCCTCTTCATTTGGAGTAAGATATTTTATCCCAAAGATTACGGTATTTCTATTAATATTGAGGCTGATATGATGTACACTGAAATCAATGGGATTCATGGGACTGAATCTTGAAAATACTGAGCACAATAGCAACTGAAGAGATTCGGCACATCTAATGAATCAGTCGGTCAACACCAGAAAGGATTTTACTTTCATTACAAACTTTTGACACATTTCTTTGTGAAATCAGTATGCTATACTGGATCATCCCTTAATATTTATGTCATTACAGAGACTGGGAAAAATGATGCCTTGTTATGATAATGTCATTTTAGTCCTGGCAAAGAAGAAATCTAGACAGGCTGATGAAGTAATACTTGATTTCTCTTGTAGTTATGAGTTTATTGCTTATTTATCTGTAAACTTTATGCCATAAACAAAGCTAATATTGCATGTGATGATACAGATCTGTGGCACTGAAATTTTTAAGAGGGGTGCCTGAATGTGCATAGTAATATTGCCAAATGAAATAACAATAAATAAAAGAATTTCTTACAGAAATTACAATGGTTTCTTTTTTCTACTCAGAATGAGGCATGTCTCACTTAAAGAATTTTCACAATGTGATACAAAGAATGTTATTACCAGAAAGCTGAATCAGAAGGAAATTCTTTTTTAAATGATTTTTTTTTATATATAATTACTTCATTATTTTGTTAATGTCTATAGAGTAATTCAATGTTTACAAAAAGGGTAGGCTAACCCCTTTGGTCATGTGTTTACAGAAGAGGCATATTGATTTATGAATTACGTTGCATTTCAAAACTAACTTAAACATTTAACTTCCATGTGCTACAAACTAACTCTCTATCCTCGGAAATTCTTTATGTGATTAGAAGTGTATTACACAGTAATCAAAAGTCAAAGCCTGCACTTGTAAACCAATATACAAAGATGGCAAAGCCAGAAAATGACTAGCTATTGATGGTCTCATTGAGAAAGGATGTTCCACTCACAAAACCAAGTACTCTTATTAGGAAAAAAAAAAATCTATGTTCTGTGAAGGCATCTGCGGGCAAATCAGCTTTCACATGAGGCATCTATGTATCAATGGTAAATGCACAAGTACTTCATATAGCATTGGAGGGCTATATGACCCCTTAAGTACAACCTAGCCATGTCACTCAATCCCCTCATGGAGTGGCTAAGTTTGGTGTTGAAACATGCCCCTTTGTTCCCCCATTTTTCTTAAATTCTCACATAGTTTTCTAGCTGCCCTTATTATTAGAAACCTAAATTCATAACTATTCATGGCTAATTTAAACTTCTTGCCCTTGTGCCATTGTTATCATTTCACAGGAGGTCGCTCTTCTCCAATGACCATCTTCTAATTATTACATGTATGGAAAGCAATTGCATCTCCTCTCAGACTTTGGTTTGTTTGGATGAAAAGAAAAAAGCAAGCTGTCATCCAAATTTCACAAGGGAGGCACTCCATTTCCTAATATTCCTGTGACCTCTCCTCTGCATCCATTTCATCTGTAATTAATCCTTCCTGAAAGCATAGTACCACAACTGTATGCAATGCTCTATACAAGGTTTAAACAGTGCCTGGCATAACATTAATACGTCCCAGTAATTAACAAAAATGCTCTTCCTAATGCATCTTATCATTTGCCTTTTCCATGGCTTCATCAAAGTGGTAGATTGTCACATAATCATCAAAACAAGAGATAGGCAAATTCCTATAAAACAAACGTTGTCAGTGCATCTGTTTTAGCCATTACTGGTGCCAGGAACATCCTATGAAGGGTAATAAAACAAGTATAAAAACTGTTGTTCCTATGGGCAGACGAGATGTACAAAATCATTGCTTTTATTTTTGTGACAATATGGTATGGAGATTAATAAAAGTTCCATAAGATAATGCTGATAATGCTTTGTTTTCTGTCAGCAATAGCATAAGTGTGTATACATATGTGTATGAGTCATGGAAGAAAGAAAGATGGGGCAAATGATTTGACCATTAAGTTAAAGCATCTGATAAATGAAGTTGCAACAATGACCCAAAGCTACTTCTTTAGACCCAGCTTCTTTTATATGAGTCATTTCAACTCAGCTCTTCAAATGTACAAATTCATTACATTTCATACTTTTTAAATTTTTAAGTGAATAGTACATTATTTATTAATTTCATGGCAAGAGTAATATAAAGGATCGTGTTACTCTAGTTTGTTTAGTACATGGCAAAGGGAGTTGAGAATGTCCAGAACCAGGACTGAGCAAATATTTAAAATCAGTATTCTGAAGGTCAGCAGCAAGACCAAAAAAGTGGGGAAAATACTGGTAGAATCTGAACTGGAAGAATAATGTTCAGTCAGAAATAAAGAATAAAATGTGCTTAAGGATAAAATAGGTTTCCTTTTGGTGGGCAAAAAAATTCAACCTGCAGGTACTTTTTGCCACAAAAAGAGCTAAGTTTAGGCATTCTTTTATCTATATTTGGGATTTTTTTCAGCCAAAGTGATGATACCAGTTTTGTGAGTAAACAACCAACCAAACAAGCAAAAAGAAAAGAAAAACCACTCTAAGGAACCAAACTTGCCCAGGGAAAAATGTGTCCTGGACATCGTTTACAGAAAGCAGACAGAATTTCATGGACTGATGAAGGTCTAAAGAGCATCCTTAAAATTCAGACCTTCAGAAAGCAAAACACTTTCACTTAATCCATAAGCACCAACCAAACTATGGGAAGGACTAATGGAATTGAATATAACATGACCCTGTCAGTTGAAGAGGATGTGTTCTCACATTGTGCTTTGCTGGGCTACAGGTAGAGACCTCAGCAACCTATAAAATATAATGTGTATTAAATAAAAAATTAAGCGTAACAGTATTAGTAAAGTTAAATATTTGATACAGAAAAAGTTCATGGGTTCACTATATATCAAAATTAAATATATATAATAACATTGCAAGTGGTGGTGAAAGTAAACTTGAAAACATTCAAAGTTACTCAGGTATTCTTTTTTAATATTTACATGTTAGGACCATAAACAAAGTTTAATACTTTACTTCTATTGTTCAAAATTTGCCTATGCCACAAACAAATACTTTTTTTTTTGGAGGTTATGCTGGAGGGCAAACCAGGTTTATATTGATGTACGCAAGGTATTTATATTTTTTAGGTTTTCTGAAAAGACAGCATGCTTTTTAGCAGAGCACAGTACCAAGGAAAAATACCAAATCGTTTGTATTTGTAACAGTAAGAATGATCACTGAAGCAGTATCAAACACTTACAATCCCCCTTTCTGTCTAGTGTTTTATCAAATGATTTAAAAATGACTCATGTAATTTAAATTCTCCATAAAAAAGAGACTTGTGTTGTTCTCTAAAGTTTCTAGCTGCAAGATATGATTGCAATATGATTTGTTACATGAAGCAAAATAATTGATCAAACCTACAGAGTTCCATAGAGCCATTAGTCACACAAACACCTGAGCGGAAAAAACCCCACAAACTCACAAGGTCTAAGTAATGCCTGCACCTTGGTGCGAGATGAACAAACTGCTGATAAAAACAGTTGCAAATAGAACAATATATTAAAAAATTCTAAAAAGGCAAATAAAAAATCTTTTTTTCTCCATAACAAATAATATCTGAAGGGTTCAGAGAAGATAATTAACAAAAAGGATACAGGCAGAGACCTCAGCAACCTATAAAATATAATGTGTATTACTAAAAAAAAATAAGCGTAACAGTATTAGTAAAGTTAAATTTAAATATCAATTTACATTTAATTTACATTAAATATCAACATGTAAATATCAATTTAGATTTAAATTAAATACACATTTCTGGCAATCAGCAGAAAACACACCACAGTAATTCAGGGTTATAATGACATCTGCGGTGGTTACTTGTACATATAGTGTCCTAAATTCACGTTAAGTCCTGTAGTCGCTCATCATTTCCCACAGATTTGGGAGACTTATTAGGAAATGTGTAGAGCACAGAATGGTTGACGTTGGAAGGGACCTCTGGAAGTTGTCTGGTTCAACCTCCTCCTGCTCAAGCAGGGCCACCTAGAGCTGGTTGCCTGGGTCTGTGTCCAGATGGCTTTTGAACATCTCCAAGGAAGGAGACTCCACAACCTCCCTGGGCAACCTGTGCAGTACTCGGTCACCCTCACAGTAAAATACTGTTTCCTGATGTTCAGAGGGAACCTTCCGTGCTTCAGTTTGTGCCTTTTGCCTCTGGTCCTGTCACTGGGCACCACTGAAAAAAGCCTGGCTCCATCTTCTTCACACCCTCCCTTCAGGTATTTATCTACATTGATAAGATCCCCCTGAGTCTTCTCTTCTCCAGGCTGAACAGTGCCAGTTCTCTCCAGCGTTCCTCATAGGAAAGATGATCCAGTTCCTTAAACATCTTTGTGGCCCTTTGTTGGACTCTCTCCAGTATGTCCATGTCTTTCTTGTACTTAGGAGCCCAGAAATGGATCCAGAAGTCCAGGTGTGGCTTCACCAGTGCTGAAGGGAAGGATGCCCTCCCTTGACCTGCTGGCAACATTCCTCCTAATGCAGCCTGGGATACTGCTAGCCTTCTTTGCAGCAAAGACATGCTGCCGGCTCCTGTTCAATTTGGTGTCCACCAGGAACCCCAGGTTGTTTTCTGGGAAGCTCTTTCCAGCTGGGTGGCCCCCAGCATGTCCTGGTGCCTGAGGTTGTTCCTCCCCAGAGGCAGGACTTTGCACTTCTCCTTACTGAACTGCATGAGCTTCAGAGCCACAGAAAGGGCTTTACAACTAAAGCGTGCAGTTGGCATTCCTCAAAGAAAAGAGGTGTGCCGTCAGAAGAGGTCACTATTAACTGTTTCTACCAACAGAAGTACCTGATCTGCAAAGTACACTTTGCATTAAGTGGAGTATGGAATTATTATATCTTTATTAGGGAATTGGTAGCCAGTCATCACTATTGCTATCAAGGCAACATGTCAAATATCCCTGGGAAAAAACCCTCAGACATTATTACCAGTGTTGGCAGAACAATATATATATATACATGGCTAGAGATGTTGTAGTGAATAATACCAGTGTACGTATTAGATGACGTTGTACTTTCCCTTTTCCTGGCAAAGGTGCTCGGTTCTGCCTGCAGATGTCACCAGGAGGTAGAATATTGCAAGGTGAAGGTCTAAATTTATATCTATTTAAAACACATTTTGTAGAGCTTCAGAATTCATTCCGGCCTTGACTCTGTATGTGCAAGTGCCCTCAAACACTGGCAACCGGCAAGGTCTCCGTAATTTAGCAGACTTGCAACCTTGTCAAAGTCCTCTTTCAGTTTCCAAGTGCCCTATCTTTCATTTTCATAATTGGTAGTGCAGTGAAGACTGAATGCAAAGTCAGGAAATTAATTTAGATATGATGCCCTGATCTGCATTTCTTTAATTCAGGCTGATGTACTCAACTACGGGTCACTTTCAGTGATATTGGACCAGAAGTGTGTAACTAAGGAGGCCAAAAGCTGAATCTCAGGAAGAAATAGTTCGACCTGCCAAAACAGCAGAAGCCATTCTGAAGGATTTATATTCAGATGTAACGTTCAGTCTTAGAAAGAAGAGAATCAGTATATATGTATAAATCCCAATTTACAGAAAGGAAATGAAATACATAGCAAATTTTAAACATGTACTTCTAAGCCTGTATAACAAGTGCATAATGTTAAAGGGAAGATAAAGAACTCTCCTGACTTAGAGCCCTAATTGGGATGAAAAAGTTGCTTTTCCTCTGTTTTTTCCCGTTGTGGTTGCATGTCACTTTATATATCTAGGGTACAGGTAGCTGTGATAGAAAATGCTTGCCACACCGGTCATGCTATTTGTGCTCTTACAATGTCACAAAATGCCTATGGAAGCTGCTGGTTATGCCAGGTTAGCATGCTTATGTCTGGATTCAAGGCAAGTAAACATTAATTACAATTCCTTAATCTCTTTCTCCTTCATGGGTGCAAGAGGCCTGTGCTTTGGCTACAAGGTTGTACCATTAAACTTCATTGATTTTTACCCTTGGTGTTCTCTCTTTTGTCTTTTTTCTCTTTTATTTGGAAAATTCAGTTGAGATTTTTTTAAAAAAAAAAATTATTATTAGAATTTTTAAGACTGCAAAGTGTTTCAGAACACTATATCAAACAATTAATTATGTGCACATTGGATGTACTCCAGCTTCCTTTCTTAAATCTGTTTTTTGTTTTAAAGCAACCATAAAGTAGATCTGGTGGGCAATACATTTTTTCACCAATGATTATGTAGACAACAGAGGAAAAAAAAGATGAACTTGTGAATAATTTATAAATTGGATAGGGAAAAGGCAGATTGATCTCTTAATTTATTAAATATTAATAATTCTACCAGCTTGAAATGATAGCATAATTTGGAATAATGGTAAAGTTTCTTATTCAAGGAAAGAATAATCATGAGCCACACCCTCATAGTGAAGCAACCAAATAAATAGAATAAATGCCAAGGGTGAAAAGAAACCAGATACCAAAAATTGTTGATAAGAGATGATTTTCTGGAGCACCATTATTCTGGATTTCCCCCTTTATAAGAAAAACATTTTTATTATTTGTCCTAGGTAAAATGTTATCTAATTAAAAAAAACCCACAAACAAAACAAACACCAAACCAAAACCACCAGAAAACCCCTTCAGGGTAAAGAATGAGGTTTCTGAATTCTATTTAGAATATGTATGTCATAATTTCTTTTAAGGATCATGTTTTCTAAACAATTTGCTCATATTTTTTATAGATATTCCCAGCAGAATTCCTGTGGTTTCACTTTTATTTCAGTTTCTGAAGATGAAACAGTACCTGTCCATCATTCTTGGCCCTTCTGCTTGTGAACCTCTCCCTGTGACCCCTCACAAATCCACTCATACCAAAGCAGGGTAGCAACAGTTCATGCACTATGCTTCCTCCAAGATCTGTTTCATCTTGTCTGTGCCCCTACACTTCCAGAAAATCGGGGGGAAAAGAAGGCTTTGTGATGAGTGCTAAAGATCAATAGTTCAAATTATTTCAGATGAAGTTTTTAAAGGCAAGAAAGAATTTCAAAGATGAAGTACAAGCAAGATAGATACATTATTTTTAAAATCCAGTTAAACCAAACCATCTGTTACTCATGTGTCTGAAATGGGTATATAGGCAGAAGACAGAGACAGTTTCTAAAATAACTCCTGCTGCTCCTGGATGTCCTGGGTGTTTATAGCAGAAGTGTTGAATGGAGACCACCACGTCTCTCTACTTGAAGACTGTCATCGCATCTTTGTGCACTAAAATTATGAAATGTGCTTGGGTTCTATGCTCTTTTTTATACCTGTTTAGCTGAATGTTAAAGAAAACAAAAGAAGTTAGCTTTTTCCATCAGTTCTCTTATTCTGGCAACCTTATAGCAGCCTTTAAAATGGTTCATTCTTTGGTACCCGAGAGGTAGAAACATCTAGATCCATTAGTACAGAAAGGCTTTTGGGAGGGATTATCTTCCCAAATATCAAAAATCCCATACTGGTCAACAAAATCTCAAAGCTGACACTGGAGTTTCCAGCTTAACAAAATCTAAAGAGAGAAAAAAAAAAAAAAGAAAAAAGAAAAAAAGAAAAGGAAAAGAAAAAAAGAAAAGGAAAAAAAAAACAACTGTGTTAGCTCTGAAGTTCATGCAAGCACATCAATAGGATGAAATTCAGTCCTTGCCCTATCCAACCCCTGGTGCTCATTTTCAGTGCCTGAAATCTGTGACAGATAAGCACTAATTTCTGAGGAGTGCTAATATGGCAACTGTTAAAATGGCAGATCCCTTACTCTTGTGTTTATGCTAATAACATTTAGTGGGGTTAGCAATCACATTGATTTCCCATATGTAATAAGAAGAGTGTAATGCTACGTTCCTAGTTAAAGCTTATTGAGCAGGCAGGATATTAGAAGTCAGAACTGATTAATTCAGGGTATAAAGAGTCACCTCTGTTTTTTTTTTCTTTTTCTTTTTTTTCCGCACAGTCTTGTTTTCCAAACACTTCACCTCCTACCATATTAGTGCTCTCATTTCCGATGACACTTGTTTCCTTTACTTACCTTTGTGAGTTTTCACCTTTACATTAAAGAACACATTAAGTACTCATGGCTTAGTCTTGATACATGCCATCGGAGTCGGACTGAACTCAATGGTTCAATGTTAGGTCCTTAAATGGACCACCAGTCTGGCTGGAGCAGATAGACCTTGTAGTATGGTTTCCAGTACACAGCAATAGTGAAAGCCTTCAAAAGATATTATATAATAAAAAAAAAAAAAAAAAAAGAATGTTCTATAGTCTCAAATGTTGGGTTTTTTACACTAGAGATAAAGGGGGCATTTATTTTCTTTTTCTTTGTATTTATTTTAAGGTCCAGAGCAGCAAGGGAGTAGCCTATAATCTGGGTAAGCCCATTTCAGGTTCCTTGGGGGAAAATTTGTAACTAAATGGAAAGCACATTTTTAACTATCCCAATCTAAGTAGAAGTATCTTCTAATGTCCTCCTTGCTCAATAAACTTCTGCTAGAAATGTAACAGTCTATTCTTATTATTACTTATGGGAAATCAAAGCAATTGCTAACCCCATGATATGCTATTGCCATAGCCACAGGAGTAAGGGATCTGCCATCATAACAGTTGCCATATGAGCACTCATTAGAATTACTAATTTGTCACAGAATTGGAGTGGGAATGAACACCTGGAGTGTGACTTGATAATGATAGAGCTCTATTCCAATAATGAGCCTGCTGCCTTAATGTAAGTCTTTTTCATAACTTCAGGTAGCTTAAGAAAAAACCGCTCTCTGTCAGTGTTTCATATAAATATTTATGTTTTTTCAAGTGTTTTTTTTTTATATATATACACACATACATATTACATATACAAAAGAAGATATCTTACTACTTCAAGACAATAGTGAAACAACCAAAAGAGCACAAGAAGACTATATGGGTTTTCTTCCCTGTAAATACGGACAAATCTGCCCCATAGCAATTATTTTTATCACATTCATAAGAGAAAAATAAAAGTAAAGATACAATTAAGCTAAAGACGATTTAATAGAAAGACAAAGGAAAAGCGCAAAACATCTTGACAGACTCCGGAGAAAGGTTGGGGTGCAAGAGGACATGATGTTCTGGTCCTCTCACAGGCCACAAGGTCTCTTTCTCTGTGCACCATGTCTCATGCAGCATTTTAAACAGGCTAGGGCAGTGTAGTAACCATACTGACACCTAAACAAATTAGGCTTCTCAATTTCTGCTTTCCTTCAACTGTTCCTGGAATATCTTCTTCCCCTGGACTAACTGACAGATTGTTTAACTCTAGCAGACAGCAACACTTGAAATCCCATAGGATTTTATTGTAATGTCATACTTAAGATGCCTCTCTGTCCACCTGTATGAACAACCTTTTTCTTTAGGACTGTATAGATCCTTTTTTCTGTACATGCTACCTTACAGCAAGATCTCTCTCTCTCAGTGTTTTTACATTTTATGTTCTGGTTTCACTAGGAGAATCCATTGGCTGTTGCCAAATATTACTGTAATCCCATTCCTATTCCCTTCTTATTCCTCCCACTCATCTCAGACAACAGAATTTCTTCATGGCAGTCAGTGCCTAAGTAAAAGGATTATCTCAAGCTGCTTCTCCAAGAAGGATGGGGTTTATTCTCCTCTGACTTGAGACATCAAGAAAGGCATCTTCTTTTTCTAAGGGTACGGTTATAATTTCTATTGAATAAATAGTAAAGGTGATGTGGCAAATGAATGAAGCTTATAATGGCAGGAGGAAAGAAATAAGATTAAAACAACAACAACAAAAAAGATGGAAGGATTTAATTACACACTGCAAAAGATATCATAGTCAGGTGTGCCTTGTGGGATGTTATAATGAAGAAACAAAAGAATGTCTACTTATTCTATGGCTTACAAACCTAGGAACATCTTGAGTTGCTCTCTTTGCAGCACTAACACAAGGGTTTAGATTTTGCAGTTAAATCTCTGGGTGATATTTGTGACGTTTTCTGTTATCTTCAAATGCTTCCAATTATAGCTTGGGATTCTTTGTGTTCAATGTATAGGTCTATCCTTTACACTATCCAACTCCCCAAAAGCTTTATTCTGTTGTTGTGCTCAGAGATTATCTTTAAAATCATATACTTCCCCAAGGCATCCCAGGATGGTAGGATCATTTTTTCTCCGCATTTACTCTACCCAGGTTGAATCTTGTACATGTTGTGAAAGAGATCACACCTGTATAATGATGTTCTTCACTAAGTTGTCTTCAGTCTTGAGTGCAGGATTTCTAAACAGTTGCACATTTATGACATCAGTGAAGGAACCAGTGATATTCATTTAAAAGCAAAAGCCAATCCATGATTTATCATGCCAGTAGGATCATGAGGCTAGAGATAAGAAGTATACCACTTATACTGAGTTCTTCATGTAAAAAGCATTTATCCGTTCCACACTTGCCATCTTCTCTCCAAACAATCATGCATGTCTAATGTCTTTTTTTCAGCCTAACAATGGTTGTACATTTACATAACAGCATTCCCATGAAGTGCTGGCTCAAGTTCCCTATCATTTTTACATCAGGTATGGACGTAAAACCATTGAATTTGTTCTGGTTTGTGTGAATTTGTACTTTTTCCTAACATGGAATGATATGTTACACCAGAGGGGCTGAAATTCCAGCAGGACTGCAGAGCTCTGTAAGGCCGTGCACTCAGATGTGTACCGCCATGTTTTAACACATGGTAAGGTGAAAGAAGGGCTATGTTATATTTATTTAAAAAAAAAAAAAAAAATCAAAAAGCAACCCCCCAAAACCAATATATATTTAATCCAAAGTAGAGTATTTAGTTTCTAAAATTTGTGCATCTTCCAAAAAGTCCAAGGAAATCTATGAAACAATATGGTTTTTTAAATTAATCTCTGCTTTCAGAATTACATTTTAAGAGAAAAAAATAATATCATGAGTTCCCTATCTCGAGGGAAATCCTGTGGGAATAAGTAGCATAATTTGGAGAACAGCAAAATCTAGTATCTCAGATAGATATGAAGAGCTCAACTTTTGGCTACCAAAATGAAACCAACCCTTCTTATGAACAAAAAGAATTACCAGGAGAAAAGTTCTATTTTTAGTTCATTTTTAACGCAGAACTACAGGCAGTCTAAAAATGTTATGCAGCTAAGATTGCTGTGATTAAGGCAAGACCCTCCCACTAAAAATCAGAAGGGGAATAATGAAAGGAGAAGATTATTAGTACCACCAACTATGCTTGTTTGGGGTGATGTTAGAGCATGAGTCATTAAGAAGGATGTTTCTCCCTTGAAAATCTACTCAAGTTGTCAGGAAATACAAAGTACCACAGTCTAAGAACCATCTCTGTGATGAAGCAAAGTAAGACAGATGAACAGATGAACAGAAGTCTTATTGGATAGAGAAATATGAGCCAGTGCACTCTCTATAAACATTGCTTTCTCGTTTTGTTTTTGTTTGTTTGTTTTAATTTTTGATATATAAGCTAGAATTACTCGTGGGCAAACTCAGTGTCAATAAAAATGGAATAGCATGTTAAAAGTATCACATAACCACTGCTATGGGTTAGAAAGAGAGAAGGTAGAGAATTGGTGTATGGAAGGCAATTATTTGGTTTCAGAATTTCAGCACACAGTGTGAGGGGTTTGGGGTTTTTTGGGGGGGGAGATCCTGTCTTCTCCTTACATCAGAGTGTCCAGTTCTTTTTATGACATTTAACTTTATTAAGTGAACTGAGTCTGTAGTCCTGCAGAGACCGAAGTGCTCTTTGCTGTAAAAAGTGTTGCAACACAGAAATCATTATGTCCTTTAGGAGAAAGAGGATACGAGGATTTGGGGGTTACTGTTCTGGACACTCCTATTTCCGATTCCTCAGCTCTTTGCAATGTCCTTAGTAACTCAGTAAACATTCCTGTGTACTTCTGATGTAGCCTTTCCTGAATTCATAATCCCAAAGAATTCTTCCATCTCTGGAGTAAACCTTTAAGGTACTTAAAAGGATGGGTGGTAACTGGCTCTTCTCTTGCAAAAAAAATGAAACCTGCACATTTAGAGTCAGAAAGAAATTGTAAAAGCATATTTTTCCACACTCCTAATAAACCAGAAGCACTTCATTGTAGCAGATGTCAACATCAATCATACTAATTAGACTTTTATAACAATAAGTGAATCAATAAATGCATAAGAAAAGTTAGATGAATTCAGTTAATGAGCTCTTTACATTCTTTCTAGTAAAAGAAAGGCTAGAAAATTCAGAAGATGCATTCTGATGCATTTCTATGTTAAATTTCTATGTATAGGTATGTATTCCAATAACAAAGACCCAGTTAGAGGTCTTTAGAGCTTTTCCTCTAAAACTGACCTGCATTGATCAGACATTGATATAAATGAGCTATTATGAGATAAAGAGTACATTTAAACGTCTGTGGAGGTCTTTTTGAATCTGTTTCTATTACTTGGAAATAATATAATAGATCTTGCTGATGACAGTGTGGTGGGTTGACCTTGGCTGGCCACCAGGTGCCCACCAAGCCACTCTATCACTCCTCCTCCATCAACAGAACAGAGGGAGAAAATATGATGAAAAATTGTGGGTCAAGATAGGAACAGGGAGATCACTTATCAATTACCGTCACGGGCAAAACAGTCTTGCTTTGGGGAAAATAATTTAATGTATTGTCATTTATGTGTAACGAGTAGGATAGTAAGAAATAAAACAAACTAAAACCACCTTCACCCCACTCCTCCCTTCTTCCCAGGCTCAACTTCACTCCTCCTTCAATCAACTTCTACCTCCTCCCCCCGAGCAGTGCAGGGGGACAGGGAATGGGGGTTGCAGTCACTTCATAACACGTTCTCTCTGCCGCTTCTTCTTCCTCACACTCTTCCCCTGCTCCAGCATGGGATCCCTCCCATGGGAGACAGTCCTTCATGAACTTCCCCAACATGGGTCCTTCCCATGGGATGCTGTTCTTCATGAACTGCTCCAGAAAGGGTTCATTCCATGGAGTGCAGTCCTTCAGGAACAAACTGCTCCAGCGTGGGTCCCCCATGGGCCATAGGTCCTGCCAGAAAATCTGCTCCTGCATGGGCTCCTCTCCATGGGCCACAGTTCCTGCCAGAGTTTGCTCCTGTATGGGCTCTCCATGGGCTGCAGCTTCCTCCACGGCATCTCCACCTGCTCTGGCGTGGGGTCCTCCTCTGCTCCACTGTGGTCGTCCATGGGCTGCAGGGGGACAATCTGCTTCACTCTGCTGCAGGGGAATCTCTGCTCCAGCATCTGGAGCACCTCCTCCCTGTCCTTCTTCACTGACCTTGGTGTCTGCAGGGCTGTTTCTTCCACATTTTCTCCCTCCTCTCTCACATCTGCTGCACAGCATTTTTTATTCTTTCTTAAATATGTTATCACAGCATCACTGATGGGTGGGTCCATCTTGGAGCCGGCTGGAACTGGCTCTGTCTGACACAGGGGCAGTTTCTGGTGTCTTCCCACAGAAGCCACCTCTGCAGCCCCCCTGCTACCAAAACCTTGACATGTAAATCCAATACAGACAGCAACAGTAACTTTCTTGAAATTTTAGTTCCCGACATCATGATTATGACTCCTCTGTGTTTCCTTAATCATCCATGAGGCAGCCTAAATCTCAGAGGGACAAGTACTTCCTTGGACAAGTATTTCTGCTGGAAATACTTCACATGAAAACTCCTAGGACTGCTTTTACTTTGTTCAGGTCTCTAGCCAGCCTGTAGAGGTTTAGGAGATTTTCTCCTCCGACCTCTTTCAGCAATTTTCCATTTTTTACTAGTAGCAGACATTCTTGTTATGCAGCATAGTATTTTTTCCTACTGAATTTCACTTCATTCCAGTTTTTGAGCTCATCCAGTTCTTTCTGTGTGTTACCCTATAGTGACAATGCCTCTTCTTTTGTCCTCCACACATTTCATCAGTGCACTCCTACTGTTTATGTCAGGGTCCTTGATGAAATTGTAAATCATTGCCTTTCTAAAATATAATCAGTAGATACAGTAGCTTGCATTCTCTTAAGATAATAAGAGAATTTAACGACTTAAATGAGTTAAATGTATAACACAACTTTACCACCAGATCTATACATCTGCTTTCCATAGTGCTGTGTGACCACAAATATCTTTGTCATAAATATACAGATTTTTTAAAAGTTCAGAAATTATTACACAAAGTAATAACATTAGCTAGATCTTAATTTGTCTTATGCTGTGTTACCATGTCTAAATTCACCAGCGGAATCACGCTGGCTACTCACAACTTTCATCCTCATGAAGATAAGTGAGGTTTTGGTTCAAGTGTTTCTACTTCAGTTCAACCCATGGGTATTTAAAACATTTTTAAAAGATTTATTACCTTTACCTTTTCTTCCCCTTTAAAGATTTTCTCTCAGCTTTAACGACGAGTGTGGAAACAGCTTCCTTTCCCCAATCACGGCAGGACTGAAGCTCACGTGGGCAGGCCACAGTGGGAAACCATCCCGCGTTGGTCCTGTCTCTTGCTCTGCTTTGCCCATGAGATGGGCAGATCATCTTGTTCTCCCATGCCTTAGTTTCCCCAAAAGTAAACCGAAAATAATGACACAGTCCTTTTTTCCATAATGTTATGAGATGCACGCTTGAAAAGTGATATTGAGAGACCCATCTTCCACAGGTAGAGGACCACTGCAACTCTCTACGTGATTAAAACAGAGGAGTTGAGAGAGTAAGGAGCTGAAGCCCGTAAGTACCCAGTCTCCAAGAACAAAGTCGTATATTTCTGAAGGTGTTCTTGATTTGATTTCCAGCAAATAGCCACTGAAATTTTGACTGTGAAACCCAGTAATCCCTAAATACTCTGGCCTTCTAGAATAGCGTAGTGTAACAGCTTCTGAATTCCCATTCAGTTAAGGGAAAACCACCTCTGAAATGAAGCCTAGTACATAATAGGCAATACTAAAACAGCTCACAATTACTGTAATTTAACATTTAACTCACATTCAGCTTAAAAAAAAAATAAAGACCTAGCTACTTGTGCTGTATACCTTTGTGCAGCTTCCATTAAAAAATGTACAAACAACCTTGTTACGTGAGACACAAAAACACTTTCCTAAATGTCAAATTAAACTCCTTACTAGGAGAATGAGAAAGCTCTCTAATGTGATTGCTCTTTCTTCATAACAAAGGCAAAAATTACCAGTTCCTCAGAGTCTAAAATGAGTTGTGATTGGAGTTAGATGAACTGATGCTGATGAATATTCACTTGCACTGGTTATGTGTGTGAAAAGGCATGTTAAAATGTCTAAGTTTCATCTGCGCTGATAACTTCTATTCATCGGATGAAAATCTTTATTCCATTACAAACTTAGAGATTCATCTGAAGTCAATGACAAGCATAGTCAAAGCAAATTGTAGCACATCATTGGTGACAAAAAAAAAAGCAAAAAAATAATACCACTGATAATGATATTGGTATTTATTGGTTTAGCTTGAGTAAATTGAACTGTGTCTTCAGATTGCTCAGTGCACAATTATAATGTGAGAAAAGCCCCGCAGTTTCCAAAAAGATTAGATCAGAATAACTGTTTTTGTCTCATTTATGCACATGGCATGGACATACAAACTGCAATGCTGAAGGGAATTCACGAAAGTGATCTCAGCATGGACCACCTATTTAGATAGGAAATGGCATTTCCCCAACTGGGGCAATATAGAAATGCTGCATTTGGAATACAGGCCAGATGGCCCTTCCTGGTTGCTGCCCATATAGCTGTGGGCTATTCGCATTCATAGGTCCTAGATACAGTATATGTGTAGCAAAGTAACAAATAAATCTGAAGAAATTGGAGCACCGCTGACATAAAGAGTGTGTTGATGTCACCGAAAACCCTCAGTGTCCATAAGCTTACATTGACCCAGAAAGCTAATACATTGATGCGCAGTATAACTGTCCAGAAGAAAATACAGCGATGATTAGTTTTGCTCTAAAAGGCTTCACCTCGACTGGCAGTTTTGGGAGAATATCTGAACAACATCTTAACAAATGGATGGCACTTGTGTTTCCAGAAACAGTGCAGTTGACTGTAGGCCAACAAAGACTTACCTTTTCCACACCTTGTTATTTAGAGTTGCACTACCACAAGCTTTTTCAGTATCTGGTCTAGTTACTTCACCATGCTGTTTAAATTTTTCATCCCATTTCTCTCTTACCTATTTAGATTGCAAGAGCTGCCCAAGAGTTTTTCTCTTACCAGATACTTGTAGACGGCACAGCTCAGTAAAGTCCACTGCTCTCCAGAGGATTCTCCGTGAGGAAATAATATCCATATTGCTCTTCGAGTGAGTATGATAAAAGAAAAAAAAAAAAGCACTAAGTGACATGCGGAGGGGCCTGGCAGTCAAGAAAAAGTAACAGGAAAAAAAGATAATTTCTTGGAATTTCACAGCTGTGAAGGAGGCATAAAGTCCAAAGATTATGCCAAAGCATAATCTATAAGCACTATGAAGTGTTTTACTTATCCTTCATCACTCTTGTGTTCACTTTTATCTAATCTTCTCTCTGATGCATCAATGTGCTGATAGTAAAATGAGATCTATTATTCAGAGAAGATATTTAATGATTATTAGATATCTAGGTCAGGGCCCCAATGCCATGATTTTTCTTGTTTTCAAGCAAGATCTTTCCTTATTTGATGTTTGCCTTAGCATAAGGATAAAAACCCACATTTTTAAGAATATAACAAAAGCTACAGAATAAAAACTGAAAAACCATCTCTGAATACTTCAGAAGAGGGAGCTGTATAAATTGTCAATGATTCTATAGCTTTTCAGGCAAAACACAAAATCTTTTAAAGTCTTTGCTTGGTTGGGTTTTGCATGTTTTTCACGTAATGCTAAGCTGCTCCAAAAATATTTTCACAATATGGGATCTTCTAATTCAAAGCAAAAAAATTCTGCTATGACAATCAAAAATTTAGGTAAATACAAAACCCACTAACGCTGTCTGATTTTAGAATAGTCTATCACTTCAAGCTGTTGTGACTCCTTTTACTTGTGACATAGTATATAATAAGCTGAAAATAATAAGTATCAAGCAGAGTCAGATGAAAATGCAGGCTGAGACAAAAAAATGTATCCCAATATTCAATGTAATTAGGTCTACTATGAGCTAACCATAGAAATGGAACTAGTAATAAAATAAGAATGTTATTTTCCATGACATAATGAGCAACCTGCATAGTTTAATAAGCACTAACTTAATGAGTTTAGAAGCAATGAAATCCTTTACTAGTATTAGGAATATAGCAGAATTATATTTACCTCAGGGGTGTTTCTCTTCCAGTGAAACTATAAAAATAAAAGGAAAAATAAGGGAAAATTGTTAGGCTAATATATCTATCTCAGAAACAAAAGTCATGGCATATTTATTCTTGAGAAAATTATAAAAAACTTATTAAACAGATATGACAAACCCTGTACATTAAAATACTATGTTGTTTGTATTTTGAATGAAAGGAAGAGATTAATGAGATGCAATTTAAGTACAGAGGTCAGGTGTGTACTTAGTCAGGATAAACTAGTATTTTTGCATTAAAAATCAATGCATCTATACACCCATTTCTGTTCATTGAAGAACTGCTGAGGTATCATATTCAGAAGCATGTTTCTAAAAACTGCCACTCTTTTTAGTTTGATTCTTCCATGAAAGTGGAAAAACACTCTTTTCTCATAGCTCCATCCCGCAAGCCAGATACATGATGGGATGATCTGCCAGAGCCATGGTGGTAAGTGTTTTGCACTCCCTACATTTTACAAATTGTTAAACTTTCTTTTTCTTAACTGAAAAAAAAAAATTGGGCAATTCTCAATCCATGGGAAAAGGGAAAGAAGGAATCTAAACACGCAAGTACTTCAGGAAAAAAAGACCAATTTTATTTGGTGCTGGCAGTGCCCTGCCTTGGCCAGTGTCCAAATCCTGAGCTGCTATATGTCAGCATAATGTTACTTATTAGATGAAGTTTTGACCCAAAATATTTCAGTTTTCCAATTTCATCTTTAATAATGTATAAGACTTTTCACAATGTTTAACAATGTCGGGGTTTGAATTTTCAACATGTTTAGGAGCAGGCCAGTGTCCACTTGCCATACAAATACAACTGGGTAATATTTGCCCCTTTAAAAATGCCATATTGATATCTAATGATTTTCCAGAGAACTCTTTCACTTTTTTATGTTCAATTTGTTCAGTGTAGGATTTGCACACATTGATTTCCAGACGAGTTTTAACTTGCTGTTTCTCTGATCCTGTTGATCCTGACAGTTGCACTAAAATGAATTACATTACCACTTTACAATAGAATGAAGTACAAAAGCTCTCCTTCATCTCAGTAAGAGAAAAATTGGGTTCTAAAACTGACCCTTGTTCCACAAAAATCATACAGATAGAGAGATATCAGCCATGCTGTCTGCAATTCTATTATGTTTTTTCTTTCTTTCCATAGTAAGAAAATATGCAATATGTTAACCTTGAAATTTGACACATTTTTCTCTCATACTTGCATGCCTCACAGAAAGTACATAGGTATTTGACCTTATCTTGCTCAGGTGCTCCATTACTCTATACGTAGCCTATGACAACCAGAGTTTTTCATGAGATGGAGCGTGCTTTGACTTTTGTTATGGGAATCAGTCTTAGGGCTAAAATATTTCTCTAGAGAATTGTCATGATACAATCTTGGCAGCTCATTTATTCTCTGTCTACTCCTTTTTCCAAGAGTATCTACGAATGTATTCATAGATAATACTTTACCATGAAACTGCTTGAAAAGGGTACAGAACAGAGCACCCTGTATTCATTCTGAAAAATATGCAGCTAAAATAGGTTTACTCATTTGTTCAGGATTTCCAGCAGTTGTACATACTGTTCTGCAATGAGATTCTTATCCATGGTCTTGTCACTGAATACATTACAGAAAAATAATAATATTCATTAATTACGGTTTAATTTGCACCTATCTCAAATGTAGTTGCATTGGACTAAACTAGCCACCATCATAAATTAAATCTTTTATCACCATGTTGCAAAGAATGAAAACTTTTTTTGGGAAAAAGAGATATTGATGTTTGTAATTTAGGATTAAGAAAATGCACGTACAAGTCTGGTCCTTGATCATTTTCTACGGTGTGTTGCTGAGATACTTTATTTTTTTCAGGTAGTTTTTCTCATTTCTCCTTCTTCCGAAGTCCTAATACATTAGCTTCAGAGGGCTCGCTTACTTAAGGGTCATATGCTGTGAGTACAGCTGAATGAATTCTATGTAATAAAAGATAAGAGTCCCTCTGGACTTCATTTAAAGTTTGCTGCTCAAGAGGTTGGAAACTTGCTATGTCTTTGCTCTTTCCTCAAGTATTCCCAAAAGCTCAAATCACAATAGATCACTTGGGAGCTTGAAATGATATGTCTGTTGCCTACAAACCTTGGAGCAGAGAGGAGGGAAATTGGGGTCCTGACCTATAACTCCACGTCTGTATGGAAAAAGCTACTCACTAAATGCCATCTATATTAGAATCTCTCCTGCTTATTTCAGTTTGTTGGTAAATTACATGTTCAGTAACTGTTGTCCTTGAAGTCTCTCCAAGACTTACTGAACCTCAGTGTTAACCTTTTGCCAGCCTGAAAATTGACCGTTTATTTCCACTTTTTGTTTTCTACCTCTCTTAGCTAGTTTCTAATCCATGGCAGACCTTTACCTTTCACCTCAGGACTACTTAGTTCCCATAACAGCCTTCTCTGAAGGACTTTGCTGCTTTCTTTCTGAAAGTCCAGACAAATTATACCTGCCATTTCCCTTCATCCACTCCCTTCCAGACATTCAAGGCATTGTAGCAGATTGGCGGTGAGGTGTGATGTGCAATGCTGTGTTCTCAGTGAGCACAGCCAAACCATCAGTAATCCTTCGTGGGTGGAAACTGGGGAAACATGTTACAAGAGAGCTTAGGAGGAAAAAGGTGAAAGAGGAACTAAACTGCATCTGATGAATGACCTTTCCTCCTGGTAAAGCTAGTGTTTTGGATCAGATATATCATTTTCTCTGAGAAAAAAGGAAGTTAGGGTGTTTCTTAGAATCCATACATAGCTAAAGATTTCTTCTGCTTGATTATAGTATCAAGCACAGTGAAGGCACAAGACACCAACAGAAAACATTAGGAGCCCTCTTGGCATGATAGTGGAATGTATTGGTAGACAAGGAATATGCCAGTTAAAAGCATGGGTTTTAAACAGATCTTAAAGTTTTCCAGTAGAAAATAAAAAAAGGACTTTAAATATTCATCACCAAACCCGTGCTGTAGCAGCAGAAAAAAGATAAAACCAGAAAAGAGATAAAAAGAGCAGAAAAACTTACATATCTCGTTCTGTGTTATGAATCTGCCCACGAATTAGCAAGAACAAGGGGTCCTGAAATATTTTCCTTTTCTCTAATCAGTGGCATGCATTCACCTGCTTTCTAGGGACAAGAATAGAATCTGGAGTCCTGAATGCCATATTCAGCAAAGGAGATCACACAGCTATGAGCAACAGCCCTGGGAGTACATCTGGAATGCACATAGGAATGAGGAAGAAAGAAACACTAAGAGCAATAAGAGATCTTTATTGCCTGTCACATACTCACCAGTGAAGGTGAAGTACTTTGTGAAAACTACCTAAATGCACTGGGGAATTTCAGAATTTAGATTAAAAGATCTGATCCCATTTCTTCTTCCAGACTGAGTTTGCTCAGCTGACTTTTCCTGAGACGTGTTTCTGCTCAGCTTTGCGCGGGGTCTTTGCTGAGGTATCATTCAGCAATTTTTCATCACTAATAAGGACAGGGTCTGAACAGAGCATCTCCTGTAGCAGTGTCAAGACATGACATACGCCTGGCAAGGTGAGGACAGAATGCTGTGTGGACCTGGACCAGAAGCAGCTATGAGCTGACTTTTTCTGAAACGTGTGCTACGGTGCGTCTGTCTTCAGCAGCCAGCATGACAAGGTGTGCACACGCTTGAGTAAAGAGGTCTTGCATGAGTCATGCATGAGCGCAAAGGGGCAAAATATTTATTTCTGACAAACATAAGAAAGGTGCCATTTGCCTGAGCTATTTTTACAGCCCTCAGATTCAGAAAGATTTTTCTCGATGCTTTTTCTTTTCGAAGGCATTCAATCCAATCTCCCTGCCTCCCATTTTATAATTGACATGCCTCTTCTCAGGAAAACAGGAGAGCATCATAAAATACTACTATTTTTATAGTCTCTATTCAGTTCTCTTAAAACTAAGCATTATGCTGTACCACATTTTCTATACCTGCCAAACTGTAAACCTTTCAAAAAAACCGTGAAAACATTGGGGTTGGCATATTGCTTGCCCTGTAACTCTGTCGCTTGCAGATTAGCAGTTTGTCAAGCAGCAGCATGAATAGGCAGATATCACAGTAAACACCGAGGTTTTCCAGCAGTAATGTTCTTGAAAGCTGTTTATGCAATGCACTGGCTTCTGTGGGCACCTTAAACAAAGTGCATGTTTTTCTGCTTGTTGACAGGTATGTGAGAAGTTTTTTATTCCGACTAGTATATTCATTGCTCCAGTTAACCCATTCTCACATATACTCCTTTTCCTGAACCTCCCAGTCAATCACAGAGAAAGGGTAGGAAGCACGAGGACATTTCTCTCTTCTGTGCAGCTTTTCACTACCCAGAAGCAGTGAAAACGTTTTTCACTTCTTTCTCCTGGTCTTCCAGACAAGACAGATAGCGTGTTTAGAAAAGCTTTTGGGATAAGCTGATGGAAATGGAATAGATTATACCCTTGTGCCTCCCCTTTCCCATCCCCTAATTACTTTTTTCTCTTTGCTCCCTCTTTTGCTAGGTCGATACAGAAATTTGGCATTTCTGGTACCAATGTTAAGATAATCATGACCTTACCTGGTGTTACTGATGCAGTCCTCTAGGTGCTGTTGGCCTTGCAAGACTGCACTCGCCAAAATGCCCTCAGTTGCTCTCTTCCAGTTATCTGTGAAGCTTGGCCATCTCTCACATAACTGTCCTTTATGTGGCTGTGAAAATCCAATCACCTCTCACAGCTCTGTTGGACATTTTCGTTGCCTTGTCACACTACTTTGACACGTTCAGCAGTTTCCCATGCCCTATCCAGTAGTTTCCCACCTCCTGCCTGGTTAGCTCAGCTGTGGGCCAGGACCCAGTCAGCAGCTTAGTCATTTACCTCTAGCCCTGAGAGTTTCGAGACACTCCCAGTATCCCTGGAAAATGAGATATCTCCAGACACCTGGTAGTCACTACCTTTTAGGTATGCTTAGACACAGGAGATCTGGGATGACTACTTCTGCAAGGTATTTGCCTTCACAGTCGGCAAGTCCTCTCTGCAGAGCAATCACAAGGCCATCTTCACCTGCCCATATAAGCATAGGCTTCTGGACTCTCATGAACGGTGTGGTCCAGGTCTGAGGAATTAATTTAGGACACGAGCTGCAAAAACAGCTGCAAACTCTGTCTTTATTCTGCCTCTGCTTGCATGCAGAGCATGTCACAGACTAGAATGGTAATTCTGTTGAGGGGCTATTTGGTAAAAAGCAACACAATTTGTAGGACTGCTTAAAGAACCTTTTCCTGTTAAAGACTGAGAATAACCACCTACTGGTTTTGCCTTATGACAAACTTTTTATTATGTTCTCAACATGTTTTAGTTTGGAGGAAAAACTTTCTTATTTTTGCTGGAGGTGCAGCTGAAACAAGTTGATAAAGATCTCAATTGAGAGACGTTCAGTCTACATGTTCTTGACCCAATGTATAAATCTATTTCAGGTGACGGAAGTAGTTCAATGTTATCCAGCCTCTAACCCAAAGAGCCTTTGTTTTCAAGCTATTCACTACTTCTTAACTGATTTCAGCTGGTGTATATAAAAAAGACTGCCATTTGTTAACCTTCCTCTTTTGGGTTAGCCTGCTCAGGCACCATTAGCCAGGTACACAGAAACTCTACAAGAAGGATACGTGAGACTTCAAAGCAAAACAATAGTTTATTGCCTGACACACACAAAAGATAGCTGGGATTTAGGGAGCTACTAGGCTGAGCATGCTCACTGCTCAGGACAAGGACTCAGAGACTCTTTGCTGGCCAGGCAGGCACCGGTCAGGAGGGGACAGATTGCAGCTCTGCAACTCCTGTGCAGGTCCTTGGTGTTGCTGAGCTGCCATCCTCCACCAGCTCCATCGACATGGACAGCCCCGAGGACATGAGCTGAGACTCTGACAGCTCCTAGCCCCCACTAGCCTCCCTGTTTTTTCCCCGTAAACACTTAACACCTTTTCACATTGGCGATTTTCTTCTTGAATCCTTGAGCTACTAGTGTTCCCCATCTCAGCCGTCCAACCTCTCTCTGCAACTTCACCTCTCATCTTCCTGCAGACTTTTCATAGCTCTCGCTCACAGCTCAGCAGTTTTCTCAGAGGCCTGAACCAAGGTTAAGTACCAGAGCAGGGCTTTGTGTCCTTGGCTTTGCGTCCTTCCTGCAGGGAGGAATTTTTGGCAGAAGTTACCAAGTGATAGAGACACAGTTTTCACTTCAGCAAGAGGTATAGCAAGAAACACCACGGGGAAGGGTGGACAGGAGCCATATTGTTGGAGAAGTCAGAGTATAAATCAGATCCATTGCACTAAAATAGCCCGAGGAAATATATTTTAACTGTAATGGTAAACGACTGAGAAAGTCAAATTATATGCTAAAAACATGTCAATGTTTACTAGAATATTTTGCCTCAGTTGTTACTTTAAAAGAGCAACTTAACCCTAAGATATCATTACCCAGAGCCAAATTCTTTGCTCATATTATGAGCATGCTGATTTTGAAGGTACTTAGTAAAAAAAAAAAAATATTAAATATTGTACTGCTACTCTGAATAACTAAAAATAGATACAGAGTGATGAGCTTTTCTAGAAGTGTTGGTATGACAATCTAATTTTGCAAGTAAGAAATAAGTCCTGGTACTTGGACTGTAAGATCAGAGGTTTCTCATTTCTTTAGGGAAGCAGAGTCTCTGCCATGTATTTGGATACTAATATTATCCCTTAAAGACAAGGGATAGTAAGCTCTAGTGACAATAAAAAAATCCCACTACCTCGGTGACATAATTTTTCTTTAACCCTTACCTAAAACTTTTTTTTTAATTGATAAACGTAAGTTTGCTTTGCTTTTGTTTTCTCTATATTAAAGCTCAACAGCGAATAATGGAAATTTCGCAGCAGAAGAATTCCACAGTGAAGACCGAAACTGTTAAAGATGTACTGTGACCAAGCTGAGGGCACTGGATTACAAACTGAATGATAGTTTAGCAACAGCCTGCAAAAGAATAATGAATTTTTATTTTATCTGCACAGATTAATCTGACTCTGAGAAGGTTGGAGTGACTGCGTGTACAGGACTGTGTAGAGTGACTGTGGTCTGCACTTCAGGTTAAAATAGCCGTGCAAATAATTATTTACCTCAAGGAGGAGCACGAGTGCTAAGGAGGATTGTTAAGGGCGGCAAAACCCAGTGGGCTGAAGGGCTGTGGGGGTTTCATCCCTTCCTGCCCCATAGAGGCAAGAGGCAGCTGCTTATCTCTGCTTCCAGGTTTAGCCAGGCTAAACACAAACTCCCAATGCGTATATAGACACTTGGTATGGACAGGGCTGGAAACAAATGGATTAACAAAGACAGGAGGCCACTACCTTTATAAGGACCCACATAAACCACATACAGCAAAAATAAGGACTTGTGCTCAGGCAAAAGCTTCTTTCACTAGTATCTTCTCTGCTCTGGGTTTAAGTCCTTTTATATCTGTGGTCTAGACCCTTTTTCCTACCCCATGGGTAGTCTGGCATGAAGGTCACTAGCATATCACTTGTACACAGATAACAGAAGACACTCAGATAAAATAGTTATACATAGAGTTTAATAAGAATACAGGCTGAGTAGAGTGAGCAGGTGCATCCTTGACAAGGCCAGGGTCCTGCTTACAAGCAAATGCCCCTTTCATTACCTGCTTCCCTCCATTTTCCAGTGGTTGTTCCTCCCCAAACCACTTTGGTCCCTCCCTTTTCTTGCCTTTTGCCCTTTTCACAGAATGGTTGACATTGGAAGGGACCTCTGGAAGTTATCTGGTTCAACCTCCTCCTGCTCAAGCAGGGCCATCTAGAGCTGGTTGCCCGGGACCATGTCCAGATGGCTTTTGAACATCTCCAAGGATGGAAACTCCACAACCTCCCTGGGCAACCTGTGCAGTACTCGGTCACCCTCACAGTAAAATAGTGTTTCCTGATGTTCAGACAGAGCCTCCTGTGTTTCAGTTTGTGCCTTTTGCCTCTGGTCCTGTCACTGGGCACCACTGAAAAAAGCCTGGCTCCATCTTCTTCACACCCTCCCTTCAGGTATTTATCTACACTGATAAGATCCCCCTGAGTCTTCTCTTCTCCAGGCTGAACAGTGCCAGTTCTCTCCAGCTTTCCTCATAGGAAAGATGATCCAGTTCCTTAAACATCTTTGTGGCCCTTTGTTGGACTCTCTCCAGTATGTCCATGTCTTTCTTGTACTTAGGAGCCCAGAAATGGATCCAGAAGTCCAGGTGTGGCCTCACCAGTGCTGAGCAGAGGGGAAGGATCCCCTCCCTTGACCTGCTGGCAACACTTCTCCTAATGCAGCCTGGGATATTGCTAGCCTTCTTTGCAGCAAAGACATGCTGCTGGCTCCTGTTCAATTTGGTGTCCACCAGGAAGCCCAGGTCGTTTTTGGGGAAGCTGCTTTCTAGCTGGATGGCCCCCAGCATGTCCTGGTGCCTGAGGTTGTTCCTCCCCAGAGGCAGGACTTGACACTTCTTGTTGAACTTCATGAGGTTCCTGACAGCCATTTCTCCAGCCTGTCGAGGTCCCTCTGGATGGCAGCACAACCCCCTGGCATATCAGCCACTCCTCCACTAGTTACTGGTCTCCAACTAGACTTTGTGCCACTGATCACCACTCTCAGGCCCAGCTGTTCAGCCAGTTTTCAGTTCACCTCACTGTCTGCTCATCCAGCCCATACTTCAACAGCTTCTCTGTGAGGATTTTATGAGAGATCATGTCAAAGACCTTCCTGAAGTCTAGGTAGACAATCTCTACTGTTTTCCCCTCATCTACCAGGCCAAACATTTCATCATTGGAATTTATCAAATTGGTTAAGTATGACTTCCCCTTCGTGAAGCCATGCTGACGACTCCTGATGATTTTCTTCTTCTTGCTCCATTACCTTCCCAGGAGATTAAGTGAGGCTAACCAGCCTGTAGGTCTCTGGATCCTCTTTCTTGCCCTTCTTGAAGACATGAGTGATATTTTCTTTCCTCCAGTCCTCAGGAATTTCTCCCATTTGCCATGATTGATCGAAAGATCATTGAGAAAGGCCTTGCAATGACATCTGCCAGCTCCCTCAGCACTTATGGGCATATCCCATCAGGACCCATGGACTTAAGTATGTCCAGTTTGCTTAAGTATTCCTTGACCTGACTCTCTGCCACTAAGGGATCATTTTCCTTGCTCCAACCTTTCCCTCTGGTCTGACCTGGGATTCCTGAAGGCCAGTCTTGCTAATAAAGGCCAAAGCAAAGAAGGTATTCTGTACTTTCCATGTCCCATGTCACTAGGTCCCCCATCTCATTGAAAAATGGGTCCACATTTTCCTTTTATCACCTATATACTTACAGAAGCCCTTCTTGTTGTCTTTGACATCCCTGGACAGATTCAATTCCAATTGGGCTTTAGTTTTCCTAGCCTCATCCCTGCATGCTCAGACAGTGTTTCTGTATTCCTCCCAAGTTACCCACCCTTGCTTCCACCCTCTGTGTGCTTCCTTTTTGTCATACTTTGTCTCTTCTCCAGGCTGAACAACCCTGACTCTCTCAGCCTGTCCTCATAGGAGAGGTGTTCCATCCCTCTGATCATTTTTGTGGCCCTCCTCTGGACCTGCTTAAGTTTTACTGTATGACAAGTTTGGCAGGAGCTCCTTGTTCATCCATGCAGTCCTCCTGGCATTTTTACTGGACTTCTTATTTGTGGGGGTGGACAGCTCTTGAGCTTGCAGGAGGTGATCCTTGAATATCAACCAGCTTTCTTGGGCCCCTATTCCTTCTAGGGCCTTATCCCATAGAACTCTTCAGAGCAGATCTTTGAAGAGGCCAAAGTCTACTCTCCTGAAGTCCAGGGTTGAATTCTTCCTTTTCATTTTTGTCCCTCCCCTCAGGATCCTGAACTCCATGTCGTGGGCACTCCAGCCAAGGCTTCCTTTGACCTTCACATCCCCAGCGAGCTCCTCCTTGTCAGTGAGTCTGAGGTCTTGCTGAGCACCTCTACTTGTTGGCTTTTCTGTCACTTGTCTTCCATGCTCTCCAGGAGCCTCCTGGATTGCTTATGTCTGGCTATGTTGTCCCTCCAGCAGATATCAGGGCGGAGGAAGTCCCCCATGAGGACCAGGGCCTGAAAACACAAGGTCATTCTTATCTGTCTGTAGAGGCCCTCATCTGCTTGTTTTCCCTAGTCAGGCAGCCTATAGCAAACACCCACTACAATGTCACCTTTAGCTGTCTGCATCTGCAGCTTCACCACCTGCTTATATGAAGAGGACACCAGGCAGGGAAGAAGACATGCAAATGAGTTGGTACCCATCTTAAAAATTGCCTGGGGCAAGGCCAGAGAGGGTTCGTACCTGATGGTTATGCAGTCCTTTAAGAAAAAATTGAGACCCAAAGAACTCTTGGGGTGACTCTATTGAATACAACAAAGGTGCAGCAGACAATTTCCCACTTGTAAGCACAGGTCTGTGTATGAAGCAAGGAAAGAGAATTGAGAAGAAGCATAACATATTCAACTTGAGAAAAACCTTCAGCAATTTATCCTTCATAAATGATTATCCTTCATAAACATTGCCCTGTAGTAATTTTGGTAGTTTAATCTGTTAACCAATGGACAGGGTTGGGAAACCTTTTTTTCCGGTAAGTAACTATTACTTTCCTTTCTCCTTGCTCACGGAACTCCTGCTTTGGTGTCAGGGAGTACTTTAGTCCCTGTGGTACAGTCCCTTATGATGTGCTAACTCATCCTTTCTTCTAGCTGCTCTAGGATTTTTGAGCTTTATTCAGAGGGTGAGTGGAGTGTCTTCGCTCTGGTCTGCTGCAGTTACCACAAAATGTCCTCGCAGTTGTACGTCTTCAGCTACAGTTTCCTCAGCTGGCATCCAAAGCAGTGTGGAGAAAAACATTGCCCTTTCCTACCTATTTTGTTTGTTTGAAGAGCATAGAGGAACAGAAAACTAAGACATATGTGCACCTCTGTCGGCTAGTGAAATTGTAGTGTTAAATAAATTAACAAGGTGGACATGGAAGCTGCTTATTTTTCAATCAGAAATTCGAAGACATCATTGCACTTATCTCACTTTCCCCTATGGGGAGGGAAAAAAAACAATTGTTAATGCTTTGAAATTCCACATGAATTCATTTCAGTTTTGTTTTTATGGCCCTCTGAAAAATAATTCAAAGAGAGCAAGGAGAGAAGGTTTTACTTTTATGGTTCTTCTATATATCTAAACTGACATGAATGGTAAGTGGCATAGCTATGATTAGAATGAAGAGTATGGGAGACAGGGTCGTCATAAAGTATTTATAACGGCAAGTTGTATATTTTCCCTGTCGGAGAAGAATGGATGGGGAAGCAGTAAAGCTGAATTAAGTTAAAAATATGAAATGTCAGTTGGTGTTGAGAATCCTTGGTGCTGGGTTGGTTTGAATAGACAAGAGGAAGGACAAAAGTGTTTGAGAAGAAAATATTGTAGTTCCTTTCTTTCCAGTGACGGGTGAATTTATTCTGAATTAAAAGTTGCACATTTTGACCCCTATTTTTCTGGTGCTTCAGATAATCAGCTTCTGAGCTTTAGTTCACATATGGTAAATAAGTGTTTTACTGAAACACTAGAAGTTGGAAGGGAGAAAAGCGAACACAAACTTTAAATGTTACATGAAATGTTTTTCTGTGTCAAAAAATTAGAGTAGATGAAAAATCATGATCAAAATCTTTTAAGCACTGGAGGAAAGAGTTCTGCAAGATCTTAAAATATTTTACTATTTCAAGTGTAGGCAACTAAACAGCAATTATAAATAAATATGCTGCACTAAGTAATAATTCTGCAGTGCATTTCAGCATACTTTATATTGAAATCATTGGAACTGCAACATATGCTACACTATCCTAAAGAACTGGGCCTTAGTTACTATCTTAACCATTTTTTTAGATTTGCTACTATGAGTCATGTAGACTAACTCTTTTTTAAAATATACTGCCCATTTTTCTTTAGAATAAAGAAAAATTTAAGATATGCTGCCCATTTTTCTTTAGAATATTTCTTTAGGAAAATATTTTTATTTTTTAGGAAGGAAGTATTTCATAAAATACAAGTATAACCAAACTTGTATTGCTGAAGGGAATGAAATTCCCTTTCCATACTAGTGACACAGGACACAAATGTGAAAATGAAGATCTGGAGGTAAGGGACCTGCCAAATCCCCAGAAGACTGTAATTTATTGTAAAGATCAAAGTATTTTAGGGACAACAGGAATAAGGATAGTAGGGCACATGAACATACTGCCTGGCAGACCCTAAAAGGATTGGCTATACTTTGTCTTTTCTGGTAGAACTAAAATTTACCTTAAAACAGCTGGGGAGTAGTGCTAGCTGACATTTTTCTAGATATGGCATATGTATATGTGTATGCACGTGTGTAGGTCTATAGTCCTGGGAAGGAGATCCTTCTGAGATATAGTTTTCCTGATTTCCCTCTCTACCAGCTCTCCCTGAAATTGCAAGGGGCATAGGCATATCAATATGCCTATAGACATATCAAATGCCTAAAAACAGAATAAGGCATAGATCTGAGAGAACAAAGACACTTATCAATTTAATTACCTTGAAAGAACTTTTTGAACAACTGCATTCTCAAGAAAATATGCCATTAGTTACTTGCTAAGGTTTGTAAAAAAGGCCTTAAAGACTGTACGTCTACTGGTCATTCCAAGCTTCCCGGAATAATTCAGGAATTATGAATATAAATATTGTAATTATCTGATTATAAAACAATTCAATTATCTCAGGAGTTTCCCAAATGTTTAAAAAAAAAAATTGAGTATTTTGATAATGCTCATTGCATTATGTTGCAATTGCTGCACATGTTGATTGCTCCTACACATGTGATTTTGCATATTACTGTGAAATTGCTAAGAAAGCATTAAGTAAGTGTGAAAATATTTGCAGGCTCAGAACAGAAGTGATTTACAGTGGTATTGGTGTCCTGGTTTCGGCTGGGATAGGGTTAAATTTCTTCCTAGTGCTGTGTTTTGGATTTAGTGTGAGGAGAATGTTGATAACACACTGATGTTTTCAGTTGTTGCTAAGTGCCCTCCTAGTCCAAGGACAGCTCCCGTGCCTACTGACTGAGCTAGGTACACAAGATGGGAGGGAACATAATCAGGACAGCCAGCCCAGCTGGCCAACGGGGTATTCCATACCATGTGACGTCATGCTCAGTATATGAATGGTAGGCGTGATCCAGGAAGTACCAATCGCTACTTGGTTATCGGTCAGCGCGGGTGGTGAGCAATTGCATTGTGCATCACTCATTTTTGTATATTCTATTATTATTATTATTATTATTATTATTATTATTATTATTATTATTATTATTATTATTATTTTCCCTTTTCTGTTCTATTAAACTGTCTTTATCTCAACCCACGAGTTTTTCTCACTTTTACCCTTCCGATTCTCTCCCCAGCCCACTGGGGGGAGTGAGTGAGCAGCTGCGTGGTATTGGCTGCCTGTCAGGTTAAACCACAACAATTGGCTATAGCAAAATTTTGGAGAAGGACTGAGGTAAAAGTGGCTTGTGATTCATATTGAATATTCAGATTTCTTTAAAAATATGTAAATCAGCAATCACGAAGCAGAATCAACTAAGATAGCCTATATCACAAATACACTGCCAGATTTTATTATAGTGGCATCCCAGCTGTCACTTCTAGTAGGCTAAAAATGCCAATTTTCATTAAAAGCTATTATCTAATACAGTTCAGGGGAAACATAGATGATGAAAACTACTTCTAACCTTTGAGCATTCTGTTTGACAGATTCAGCAATAAGTGATACAGTTTCCTCCTAAGGGGATTAGTAGAGGATCTGGCATTGGCAATAGCATTGCACTGTGAATATAGTCTGCTTTTAATTGCTGTTATTTTATTATACTATTAGGGATTAAATAATCTGTTTAGTTGGAAAAGGTGTATGCTTTGGATAAACTGAGTATTTTCCGTTAACAGCAGTAAATCCCTTAATAAGGGTAAAATTATAATTAAATTAATTACATCCTGAACTTGTCAGAAATTTCTGCTCACATTCCCCAAAATATTTTATACATGTCTTCTGACTTAATTTTCTTGGAAAAAATATAGTCATTTGAAAGAGAAAGCTTTGTGGCCAAGCAGAGAAAATGCTGAAGGAGACCACACAAGAGCTAGATTTTATTCTTAATGCTGTCACTGGTCTAGTAATTTCATCCGCCTGTGCTTTTTAGGTCCATTCACTACTCTTAGATCCATTCACTACTCTCTTGTCTATTTAGACTGCAAACTCTTTGGCGCTGGGAGTGTCTCCGTACCTCTTCATACTGTCGAATTCACCCAAGGTTTAGTCCTCAATATTGAATTTTGCCCTGACCTGACTTCCAAAACTGAGAAATTCTTTGTGTTACAAAGAATGTTCAGAATCTTGTTTCATCAAATTTCTTTTGCCAAAAGTCTCTTTTTTAGGCGTGCTTTACTTAAAAAAAAAAAAAAAAAAAATTCCTTTACTTTGACTTTTATGTGTTTTTCTGCCAGAGTGATGTTACTGGAACTCATTTACTTCCTCTTGTACTCCCAACAGGGTGCCTGCTTTTTCTTTCAGATGCGCAGATTCCTTCAGCAATCAGGGGGCCAGATCTTGCATCTGTCTATCAGTCTTCATGGGAAAGGTTCAGGTAAGATTCATGCATTGTCAGGCAGCCATATATTTTGTGGAGGCTCCTGCGGTTTCAGCTATTGTGTTTTATAAAACATCCTGATTATTTCTTAGACTTTTTTCTGAACAATGTCATTGACAGCCAGGATTTCACTGAGGAGTTTTGCACAAACTCTCACCATGCACTTTATTACTATTTATAAGCATAACTGACAGTGTTCTTGCTGGTGAATAAATATTACTGGAAGACTTATTGCGATGAAAGTGGAATTTTGCTGTTCATTGCTAGAGATATGGGGGTATAAGCATTTAGTAGTCTTATAGATAATGGATTATTTGATTCACTAATCGCAGCAGCAGAACCTGAGCCAGTGCTTAAGAAATTGTGGAAAAATTTCCCATGGCCTTCAATGATCTTTTGTTGGAGTGCTAAGAAGGAAACCATGTTTACAGAAAGTCAAGAAATCATAGGATTATTTTTTAATTAGCTGTGACACTCCAAATGTTAAGTCTCATTACTTGTTTGGTTGGTGTTCAGCCACACATCCTAAAATTAATAATATTAAATAAAATAAATTCAGCTTACATTGAAATTAAACTAGATGAATTAGTGCTAATATGGTTTGAATTTGCATATTTTATTTGCTTTATTTATTCAACATTGCAATTAAATCCTAATGGAATTTGCCCTTCAAAAGGGCAAATCCAGACTAACACTGTTAATGATAGTACAGAATTATTATTCAAAAAAGTTGTTTAATTTTTTCTTGTTTATTACTATTTAGTGTTTTAATGAGATATAATTGTATTATTATTAATACAGAAACTATTCATTGTAATTTATAAAAAAAAATTTCATGTGTTTGCAAATTGTAACTGGCAGCACAGCGTGCTGAAAAAAAAGAACATATTGATATTCTTTTACTGCTGATTAATGTTTTCTAATTAAACAGATTTCTTTCTTAAAATATATAACCCATGAAAAGACAAGAATTCAGGGATATTCTGGAAAAAGAAATATGCATATGTATTTAAATGTAGCTATTTCATTACACATTTACAAAGACAGCATACCTATAAATTAAAAGCTCATAATGTCTTTAAAAAATACTGTTGTTCCATTTAACAGAGTTAGAAATGTGCTTGATATATAGGACATAAGATTTGTCATAACCTTTCAGAATGAATTCCTTTTGCTCTGTAATGAGCTTCATTTAATTATATTAATGGAATATTGGCACCGATACACATACTGTAAACATCCAATAGCTGAGTAAACAACCAAGAAAAGTAATTGCAGGAGGACCACTGTGTGTTGAACGAGCTATTAATACAATATATCCCTTCTCCATTTGGAATATATGTACTGTTACTTGTATGTACAGACACTTTCCTGAAAAGAATCTTCGGTTACTGTGCTGGCAGAAAGTCCTGGAGACAGAGAGGACTCGACCTCTTCTCTTCTCTTCTCTCTTCTCTCTTCTCTCTTCTCTCTTCTCTCCTCTTCTCTTCTCTCTTCTCTTCTCTTCTCCCTTCCCTTCCCTTCCCTTCCCTTCCCTTCCCTTCCCTTCCCTTCCCTTCCCTTCCCTTCCCTTCCCTTCCCTTCCCTTCCCTTCCCTTCCCTTCCCTTCCCTCCCCCACAGTGCTAACTTTGAGTAATCTGCATTCTTCACCTTGGATTATTCGACCATTTATACTGATTCTCTGTTAGCAATGGACGGTTTGCCAAACCTTGGCAGTTTTGTTACTTTTTCTGAAATGTGTGTCCTTTTTTAACATTTGTAGCTTTTGATCACCTCTATAATTTCCCTGCTTATGTCTTCTTTCCTTAAATCCCTAATTCATGGACACATCTGAGTTACACAAAACGAGATTTGCTTTCCCTCCAAACCATAAAATGAAATTGTGGACAAAGGCATATCTGACAGGTTAGACCATGAGCATGATGTTGTCAGTGAGTTTTTGGGAAGTTTGGATGCCTCTCCTGGTGTTGCTGTGTTAAATCCTGTTGTTAAAAACAACACATAGCTATAACCAACCTATAGTACCTTCTGGAGCTAATCTTTCCTTACATATCAGGTAGAAAATGGAGTGTGTGTTTTCTTTTCCCTTTCTGAGACTTGGGATCAGTTTAAAATAAAGTAATATTTAATCTCAAAAGTTAGGGTTAAACATAGTATGAGGAAAAAAGATTTTATTTTTTAAAGATAAACAGGATTACACACTTGTTTATTTTACTCAGAAATCCATATAAACATCCTTTAACCAATGTTTCAGGTTCACCTGAAACAGCACTAACCCAACTGCACCCTTCCTCGCTCTCTTTTCTCCCAGCTCTCCCATTGCCCTGCTCCCAGCTACATCGTCTCATTCAGGCTTTGGCCTGGCTTTAGTAACTGCTGGCTCTCTCCTTGAAAAAAAAGTATTTTACCAAAATTTCAGAAAACTGCCCTTCTATGCATACATGTATGTATGTATCTGTCTATGTATCTATCTGTGCTGGATAATATTATGCAGGTCAAATGAATAAAATTGTCTAGCATAGCTGGTACAAGGTAAGAAAACAAGAGGATGAAAGAAGATGACAGAAGAAAGATGCTACCCTGTTGGTGGCAGTGAGTCGAGACTTACCCTGGCTGCTTAGGCTGTAGTCTGAGCACTGACGCTTCACATAGTTTCTCTTACAGCGCTTTCTTTCCCTTCTAGATGTCCCCATCAGATGCCTCGCCTGAGATCACACGAACCACCATCTTCCGCACAGCACCGAATCCCTTGGGATTATAGACAGGTTTTAATTTCTACCAGCATGAGAGACTTATGTATCCCACATAAGAAAAAAATACAACACAAACTCCAAACAAAAAACTCCACTTGCTCAAAAGATCTGCTCAGGAAATGTGTATCTGCACAGACAGAACAGAGTAACACAGTTGTTAAGTTCGTGTGAAGACCCTTAGTAGAACCAAAAGCTTGGGGCTCCATTCGTTGTGTCACCTGATGAAATACTAGCGTAGCAATACTTTCAGAAGAACTTTGTCTTGGGACAAAGGCGAAGAAGATTTTTTTTGGGGAAAAAAAAGGTCTGGAGGTAGTCCACAAGAATGTTCATGTGTGATTGGGAATAAGGAATATGTTCCTCTTACCAAAGGGTGGAGTGATAGGATCATTGCCTACAGGAACAACTTGGACAGTATGTGTGAGTGTAATAGGAAGCTCCTGAATTAAAAAATTTATAACATATGTAGCAGAATATAACATATTGGTTCATATTCTTAGTGCTGCAGATAATTCGTATTGGAACTATCGACCATGGATTGCACTGGATTTTCCCTCAATGAAAGTTACATGTTTTTTTCTAAAACCCTTCTCTACCTTAAACAAAAGGCAACAACGTGTATTTTTGGGAGGCCTGAGTAGGAACTGTGGAAGTAATCACTTCTGGGGCGTGCAGATCGGCTGTCAGGAAGGATCTTTTGAATTGTTTCATAACAATGTGCCCAAGATCCCTGAAAAGTGATTTTAAAACATCAGGACTCTGCAGAGATTCAAAGGCTTCAACTTCTCAGATAAAACTGTAGAAACAGGACTTTGGTTACCTCTGTAACTCTTGCAAAGAGAAAGGGTAAATTACTTTGCTTTATCTGGTGCCAAGTTTGTAACTAACATAAACCTATTTTTCTCTCTCTCTCTCTTTGACGCATACAGTTATGAAATCCGTTGAATATGTCTGGGAAAAAAAGAACAGCAAAGTGCAAGTGACTAAATTAAAATGCAAAGTGTAAACCAAAATTCAGCTGGCAGGTTTAGAAAAAAAGGAAGTATGGTTAATGCTGAACCATGCAAAATTAGAGTCTTTCAAAGCTGGAATTGAAATGGCAAGAGAAAATGAAATTTTTTTTTTAACTTAGGCAAATCACTGATTTTATATACTTGAAAATAGTTCAGCAATTTTCAGTATGTTTAGAAATATATTTTATGCTTCTACTAAACTTGGTCAAAGAATGACTTATATGAAAATTTTTTCATGCAGCTTGGTCTTTTTTAATTAACTTTCTTCTGGTATTTTTTTTTGGGGGAGTAAGAGTCATGCCCATTTTTTAAGAATCTTTATGAATTGTGGATATTTAAAGGAATAATATTGACATACAAACAGTTTTATTCAAGTCTTTTCTCTGTACATGTACCCTTGCGAAGGAAATGAAAGTCTGTATTAGCAATTTAAAAAGTAAGAATAGTGTAGAAACTCACATACCAGGTACTGATGGGGTACAGCAAGATCTGACATGTTATACCATGGCACAAACCTCTATACCTGCTTTTGACAGAAAGAAGCCAATTAAAAACATGGAACCATCATGTTTTGCAGTATATTTGAAAAGGGCAGTGAGAAATGTAAACTGCAAAGAAATGGAGATTGTTGTACAAGATAAATGATATATTTTTTCATCTGCTTCTTTCACTGGCTAAGTTTGAGACATGAGCTTCAGCTGTAAACCCCCCGATATCCTATGGGTTCTTGTAGTCAGTTATTCAGACAAACTTCCTTTTGCTTTGTATGGAAGTTAATTTCTTTTTATAGTTTTTTTTCCCAGTGGATATAGTTTCAGAGAAAAACATTTAAAAGCTTTATAGAAACTGCCATCCCTGAAAATAAGATTGCCCTCACCTATGTAAGTGGCATCTCCAATCAAGTGCGGTGACATAGCTATCGTTTGAACTGTTTTGATAGGAGGTTATCTCTGGTAAAGGGTGAAGGCTGGAAGAAAATTTAGTTGGAAATATTTATTTGTTGATGTATTCTGATACATGATCTGATTTCAAAAAGCTTTTATTACAGCACTTAATTTGCATTAATTGCATACTCAAATTAAAAGGTATATTTGGGCTTGTAGCAATTTGTGAAGGAAGCGATGTGTTTTAACTGTTTGTTCGCGGCTTATTGCGTGCTGTATGTGATATACCTTTGAAGATGGATTGACCTGGCAAAGGGAAGGAAGGATCCCCTTTTTGGTCTTCCGTGAGCTGCCCTGGGCCAAGTGGAAGTCACTGGAGGAAGGGGGAGAGATGCCTTTTTCCTGCTCTTCCCCAAAACTTACAGGACTGGGGCAGCTGTCGTGGAGGAGCTAAGCAGAGTTGAAAGACTGCAGCAGACACGTGGGGAGATAGGAAAGAGACTTTTCTGGTGCTGGAAAGAGCGAGGTGAAATTTAACACAACTCAGAAAGCCCCAGGAAGAATCCTGGGTTGGGGATGTGCCTGGGAATCAGAACCTCCCTGCAGAGATGCATTGAGCAAATGGGAGACTTATTCATAAACCACCTTTTTTCACTCACTTCTCATCAGCACCTCTGGGTTTTCTCTGTTTTATAAACATGATTCTTATTTTTGTTCTGCTACAATCTGATTTTTAAAATTTCAGGCTCTTCTGTGTCTTGGAGGGAATTGACCTTAAAGCTACAGGCAGATATACCTTGAAGGTCTGGCAGACGTGGGGGTCCTGTCACGGTCTTGTATCAACTGAATAAAGTGGTTGTATGGGGAAGGTAAGAAAACAAACAAAAAAAAAGTTAATTTATTTTTCTGGTTATAATTGTTAACTTAGTTAACACCGGTTAGTCACTGTCCAAGGAGACTTGGTGTGGACAGACCCAGACTGCAGAGCCAGCTCCGAGGACCAGCGAGGTTACTTCGGCTGGCCAAGCTTCATACAAAGTTCTTCTTTTCAGAAACTGAACCCAGATCAACTGGGTATCTACCAGTCCCTACATATACGTACCGTAATATAAACGAAGCAAACTACCATTTTGATAATTCACTAACCAGCCAAGCTATTTCATAAGTGCATCTTTATAAATTTATATGATACCTTGAGGAAGCTCAACTTCCTATGGTCTCATTGCTGAGCAAGAGGGATGAGTCACCTTATCTCTCAGAGGTACCGCTGGGCAACATAAAAACTTATATTGGATACACGATACTTGGCTATTGATTTTGCTCACAGCAGTCGCCGCTGGGGAAAGTAATTTCATTAATGACCTTCCTGTAAAAAAAGATAATCCTCTTTGGTTTTGCTGAGAATAAATACTAATAAACTTCAATTGAGGGGATCCTCCTGACCCAGTTCTTTGCCATTAATTTAGTCTCTGCATGTGTGTGGTTTTTATAGTATTTATCACCTAAGTGCTATTACCAGCTTTATGGCAAAAATCATTATGTTCCTATTTCTTGGTAATTTAGCATTTCTATTGCATCAACACTTACATTTGGATTTTTTAATTGTGTAACCCACTGCATAAGTATCCTCAACAGTCAAACTACTCATGCTACACCACATTGTACTTCCCCAAAATTGTTTTATTCTTTCACTGGATTCACAGGAAATTCTGTTTAGAGGATATTAATTTGAAATGTGAGGCTGTCCATCGAATTAACTTGTGCTTTTTGGCATTTTTATTTTCCTTTTGTAAACTTCTGTAGCCATATAATTAATCCTTTTCTCTGCCATATAGTATACGTTACCAAAGAAAGATACTTAATTCTAATATCAGTAGACCATAAGATCTCTCCATGTTATTTGTTTTCAAATAAAACATATCTTTTTTTTTACATTATTATGCTGAACGTAGAATATCAGGGCTTGATGAGGTAGCACATATATTATCCCAGTAACTTAAGAAACTGCAGAGACTGCACTGAGAAACATAACCATGTGAAAGAGGTGAAGAATTCTTAAGTAGTGGTGTTTTCTTTTTATTCAGCAGATACCAAAGCAAACTTACATATTCATCACAGTAAATACTGATTAAAATACCTTATTTAAATTTTAAATGAAATTATGTATAACTGTAATGTTTGGTATTGGAATTTTATGAAAAGTAAGGGAATCAGAAAATATAGAGGTGAATCTTTTGAATAGCAAGTTTATTTAGAAAAATGAGTACTTATAAGCACTGCATGAATAATCATAGTTTGGCCATCATTGCAATCTCCTGCTTGTCCACAGCATGAAATATGCTTAGAAATAAATGCAGAATATTTTGGTGAGAAGGCCACAGTGGGAGAGAGAGTAGCTTCAACAAACAATTTTATTCTTTTATCTGTCTACTTATGAAGTAATACAGTAAATGAAATATTGAAAATATTCATTTATATGGTGGTATAGTTGCACCTTTAGGATATCTCACAAGATAACCTTCAAAGTATTGAAATATTGAAAGAAAAAAGGAAAAGTATATTTTCAGTTTGTGTCATCATTGCAAAGAGCATGTGGTAGCTTGGGTTACTAGACCATTTTAACTCAGGCTTAAACCTAACCTTCTAGACTATCAGCAAGAACACTTCCTTGCTTTCAAAGTTATGTTGAAACACAAATTTTGTTACAATCATTTTTGGTTTAATTGATTAGATAAGTCTAGAAGTGATAGATCAAATTTTTAATAACTTTATTTCTATGGGTTCTTTCCATTGCAGAAGTATTACTAGAGTCATAGAAAAAGAATAATGCCAGCGGTCATTAGTACTGAGTGAAAATCTCGTTTTCATTATTTTAATTTTTAAGGTAAAAAGAAGGTTAGACATTTTTCTATCACCTGAAAACAAGGTACTTAAGTGTCTGAAGGAGAAATTAATGCAGAAACAAATTATTTTGGCTGTTACACTGGAAAAAGTGAAGTTATATACTCAAAAGTCTGTTTTAATTTTATGGTTTTCAGTAACTTCATCCAGGCAAGTAAACATACACAAAAGGTGTGCAGATGTTAACAAGGGCTTTGATTCTGGACAAATTTACATAAAAAACCATGATTCTTTTCATTGTTCCCACTTGTCTTTTCATAAGAAACAAAAAGTAGGAATATTAAGTAGAAATATTCAAACTTTCTATGAAAGAGCAATAAGAATGCAGAGAACAGAAATATGTTTCTTCCTCTTATTTTTATATCTAAGATTATTTTAGAAGTTCCCAGTTTTGATTCGTTCTTTTTCTTTGTTTTGTATTATATTTTACAGAGATTAGTAGCTTTGATGCCTGTTTTTTGCCCTGCACCAGGAGTACCCTGGTTTTTTACCCCAGGCTTGTAACTTCCAATGTAACCCTTACAATGGATTTCGTGTTAGAATGCACAACATACATAGAATGGATTATTTGTAAGAGATATGTCCTTAAAAATTATAGCTGCAAACCAAAAAATAACTAAAAGAGAGAAATTTCTACATAGTTGTACCTCATTGGTAAGCTACTACTTCAGTTCCGTCAGATTGAAAATAAGTAAAACAAAATATTTCAATTCAGTCTAAAAAATAAGTATTTCATCCTGATTTTCCTGACAGAAACTCATAACCTATTGTCAAAAAAAAAAAAAAAACAAAGCCACCCAACACAGGAAAATCATTCCAATACATTTCTACTCAGATAATGTTCAAGCATGTACTTGTTATTAAAGCACAGGATTAGCTGTGTTAATTCTTCATATGGTAAGCCTTTTTATAATCTGCTTGCGGTTTAAGGCTATAACGAAGGTTTTGAAACTTTGCCCTGTAGGTTTTGTCAGGTCCATGTATCTCACTGTAATGCAACAACTGCCGTCTAACGAGAGTGGAGAATTTTAATTCCCTTGTGCACCTCAGTCTAGGGAATAGCTCTTATTCCATGTTAATGGCTCTTCAGCACATGCTGCAGAAATTTATTGTAAGGAAGAGATGCACAGTCCATACACCTGTCAGTAGTGGTACACCTCATGGTAGTCTTAATTTGATGCTAAAGCTACCATGACACAAATGACCCCAAAGGTATTCCTGCAAGTAGCCCATCAAGTTGGCAAAGAAACACTGTCTTCTTCAGTTCATTCTGTGGATCACAAATTCTCGGGTTTGTCTCATGGATTTTCTGGCTGGAAAGCAAAGCAAGCGATTCTCCAAGGAATCCAATGCCATTGCTAATGCAGGACCTTGAGGTCTAAAATTGTTCAAAATCCAAATTTGTTTACCGTTAGAGGGGAAAAGGCCATTTGGCACAACAAGGCTGCACTTTAAGGTTTATTAATCTCAGCCTCCTCCATACTTCTTCCCTGCATCCTTCAATTAATTCCCCGTACAAATAACCAGTTGTCTTGAACTCATTTATTATATTTGCTTTAATGGCTTTATGGAATCACTTTGCATGTATTAACTGAAGGGAGCAAGTGTGAACACTTTAAGAATGGCATGCTGGTTTGGCCACAGAAAGCTGTTATTTTAATGGAAGTCTTGTGGTTATAGCCACATGAATCACTGTCACGGTGCGGGGGTTAAAATGATACCTCTTAAACAAACAGATGTATCTTTATCTCCTGGCTGCAGGGTAGATTCACTATTTCTTTTTTTTTTAATACAAAAATTGCACTTCATATCAGCTAAAATAATCTCCATCTACAACATGAGAACCCTTAGTTACAAGCTTATTAATTGATTATCTCACTAATTAGAGTATGATTGCTGTTGTACGGCTTCAAATTAATTTTAAACTACTTGAATTAAAAAAATATACACAGATTGCATCTATTGCAATTTTGAATACAAATACAATAGCAAGAGATATGAATGACAATTACCAGTTTAATTAGCCTTTCTGCACAGAAATGAATGTAGATATTACACACTATGCATCAAAATGTTCATGTTTGGTGTTTTGGTAAGGGTATGAATCACTCAGGATAATTTGCACTATATGAAGAAGATGGCTACGGCAAATTTGGCTTGTCTCCATATCAGCGTGCTGTCAGTTGTTCACTTGTTTACTTCATTGCACTGAGCTAAATGCCCATGTGTGTAGAATCTTAATACATACTTATTAATTATTTTTGAATTTGGCCTTAGGAGCAAACTACAGCTTTCTTATTAAAATGCTTTCTCTAAAGAAAATATTCATAATAATCTCACTGCAGTAGGGCTGCTCCCAAAAGAAATTAAAAAAGAACAATTTACTTGAGTATTGAAATACATTCTTATTTAAATTTTAGAAGTGTATTTTCTCTTTCTCTCTCACAAGCAAACATATGCTCATTGGGATGAGCTGTAATATTATAGGATCTCAGATGCTGAACTTTGCCGGTATGTGTATCTTTAGATATATATGAAGAAATCTATAAAGAAATGAATTGCTAATTCGGTAGATGGCAGACCTTCCTCTAAAGAATCATCCTGGAGGCTGGAGGAAGGACTTGCTGTTACATCTCAGAGCTTACAGACTCCGTGTTGGTTAAATCTGGCACTGTTTATCATCTTCAGAAATACAGAGAGTTTTATGGAAGAAAACCTTTTCTGACATTTAGGCTGATGATTCCCATTCTGGGTTTGGGTTGGGACTTGCGTGTGAATGTTTACAGGCAGCTTCTCAAGAAGAGGCGTTAGGGAGGAGAGGTGCAGTGGTCAACGGTGCAAAAACACACCATACATCACGATTGTCATTTTGGTGCATAATTCTTGCTACCACATTTTTAAAAAAAAGTGTGTCTTGAGATATGTGAAATGCTGATGCCTTCATCAGGAGGGAGATACCCTAACGGTTAAGGTATCGGTGCAGCGCCTGTGCTTGGCAGGCGTGCAGGCAGCCTCGTTCATGTGAGCCATCAGGGAAAAGGGCTGAGGGACAAGTGGTCTGGAGGGCAGCCGCAATACCCTGCAGCCAAGCCGGAGGTTGTCTTGGGATGTTTTTGGTTTCTTACAAGATCCCAAACTGCTGGTGATCCTTTATCAGAGAGTGTCATCCCTATCTCTCATCTCTCTAATACGTAATTTTTCTTTCCACCTTTCTTCCCTGGTCTGTCTACTAGGGTGGGAAATCTGAGACACCAGACTGGGAACTGTAACGAGGCTTTATTTCTGCTACAGCTTTGTTCGTACCACTGTAACACAAAAATACCAGTATTTCTAATGTTGTAACTTATTTTTAAGTATGCTGCCATTCACTTCTTGCAAACTTAAAAATATATGAGGACCATTAAAAAACCTGAAAAATACGTATCCAGTTGTAGCGTATCTATATCCAGTTTTAGGAAGGTTTTAATTTACAATTTCTGTAAGATATTTATTAGGCTATTAGTTATATTTTAGTTGTTGCTATGCCCGGGCTATCAGTTTAGGTCTTTCCACAACTTGTGTAAATACATAAGTTAGTACTGGTAACCCAGTGAAACACCTTAGTGAGTATCTTCAGAAAAGAAAGTGGGTCAGTGTTCAGACAGTCATTAATCTAATGAAGTGTCTGATAATTGCAAACAGTCAAAGTGTGAGTCTATAGCTATTCCCTTTAATACTAAAAATCCCAAGATACTGAACCATCAGATATATAATTCTATAACTGAATGCTTATGTAAGTTCAATAGCCTATTTTGTAAATCTTCTGGTCTCAGAAGGATACAGATTGATATTTAGTACTAAGTTCTCAGATCAGCACTTACAAGGCATTTCTTAAATCTTTCTTGCCACTTTCTGTCTAGTCAATTGGAAAAAATCTGTCCTGAGAGTAATTGAAAATTGCCCCAGATTGTCATTGAGTGATTTGCAGAAATACCCTTTGATTATAGTCCCAGTCAGTTTTATATTTTACTGGCCATCATACTGCACTGAGAAAAAATAAATAATTCGTCAGCTGTGGACAACCAGATAATTGGTGTAGTTTATTCAAAAAAATTATGTCTATTTCTGTAGGCTATCTTCTGCAAGGTTAAAAAAAATCAATGCCATAAATCATGTTTCAATGGAAATATGATGGCCTTACAAGGTCTGCTAAACTGTATCCAAATGTTTATTTTGCTTCAGCAGTATAACTTTTCTGCACGAGATAAAAACAGCAGCCGAGTGGCACACTTTATAATAAATACTCTCTTTCCTATACTCTCCCCCTCCCATCTTCTAAAAAAAAAATAATACATATATATATAAGATTAACACTATTTTAAGAGAGCTAACCTTGAAAATGTTGGATATATAGTCTCATATGTCCTCCTGTTTGTATACTCAGTTCATGTGTCCTGACCATCCTCAAGAACCCCACAAGACTTTTGTTCTGGATTTCTTGGGTAGTAACAAGACACATCATCACTGAGATGGGCTTGTTTTGGGATGCTGTAGTAGGCATCAGACAATTCGATTTACATAGTTCTCTCTACCACTGACAAACTTCAACTCTGAGGATAACTTAATTGGTCTGAGGTTCTTAGAGGCAAATACACGCTAAAGGAACTTGTTGATTTGGAGACCTATTAAAATCAGCGTCTCCTGATTCCTCTGAATCCAAGTCTCCTGGTTATCAATACATTTGAAGTGCCCAGCATCAAGAAAAGAGGTTTTAATCCTAATTTGAGTATTATACTTGCCCGATGGCTGATATTTGTGAAATAATTTTCTGGATGTTCTGTAACTCTGTAACTATGCGCGTTGAGGATATATACTAAAGAAAAAAAAAAAAAAAGATAATGAAACCTGACAGAAAAAAAAAAATTCTAATGTCAGGTTCTCAGACAGACAAAACCATTATTGAGAACAGAAGCCTAAAATTGCCCAGTATTCAGATCTTTGTTGCATGTGTAGCAGGAAAATATCTTCGGAAAAAAATATCTCACAGCTACAGCTCAAAACACCTTTCAGAGGAAGAAACAGCAAACCAATGAAGCGGAGGTCTTGCAGGTCCAGTATCAGGCAAGCCAGCTGCTTCAAAACGACAAATGCGGTTAGATATTAATGACATTGTTTAAAATGAAATGTGGAAACATTAATATTTCTCTTGGGACAACTTTTAGTATTCCAGCAAGAAACTTTAAGGTAAGACTTGGGATATAAAATACTGGTAGAAAGGTGGATAGTTTACTTTTAAAACAAATAAGTCCTATGCCTTCAGTCCCTTCTTTTAGCATCCAGCATTCACCAGATGCTAGTACTGAAAATCTGCCCCAGCATTTGGTAGGCTGGCTTTGGTTTTGTTTAGAAATTGTCACAGGAACATATGCAGAAAGCCTGTTCTTGTCTGCATAAATTACTGTATCTTCTGTTTCTGATATATTCTGAAATCTGGTTTGTCCTGCCGCATACAAGTAGACAAATCACGAGATAAAGATGTGCACTTTCAGAAAAATTCTGGTCTAAATATAAATTTATTATAAAAGAAGAGCTACTTATAAGCAAGGTTAATTCTGACAGTAAAACTACGGTAATGTGAATTGGTCTTGCTTTATTTAGTATCATAATGTACTGATGGAACTGGATGACAATAAGGGGAATGTCCTGAAGCTTTTCCCTTTTCAGTTTGGCGGTAAAAATCTCTTGAAATAAATTTAAACAACAACCACAAAACAAATGCACTTTTGTTATTTGATACAGCACATGGAATCTGGCAAGTAATAATAAACAAATCAAACTCTGAGGCAATAATTATAAAAAAAACCCACCACTTGAATACTATAAGAGAAAGCAGATGCCAGCTTTTTTAAGGAGAAATTGCTTATATCTGAAGGAATGACAAGTGATTGAATAAATTAGCTTAAATGAGATAAATGTGTTTTTTTTTTAATTTGGGTTAAAATCCTTAAGAAACTACAAACTGGAGAAGACTACAAACTGGAGAAGTAATTGCAGGTGTTGCCACTCACTTCTCAAACTTCAAATACCCACTTCATAAATGTGAGACTGTTTATTACTTATCGTCACTTTCCTCAAAGATAGACACGATAAGCACAAAACTGGAAGAAGTGGGTATGAGAACTGCTATCTGCAGATCTTTTCGTTATAACCCTGACAAATATATATGATAACCCTGACAAAGATATTGTGAAATTATTGACTTATTAATGTCTTCAATCTGTTTCTCCTTTCTTCCTCCCAGTAGTCTAACTGTCCCAGGTCATGTAAAACCTGTAGGTCCCTTCAAGAGAAATGCCTTGCTCTTCTGTCCTCAGGTGATAAGCACTGGGGAGCTAGACAGATGTAGTCCGATTCCTAACTTTTCCTCATATAATGTATATGTTATGACTTTCAATGTCCATGAGGTAACCAAACATTGCACATCATTTTCCATGAAGGGAAGAAGGGGATAGTCATAAGGTCTTCTATTACATTGAATAAAGCCTTTTAATGAGTTGTTTACTGTGGCATGTGATGATGCAGTTATCAAAGTTCCTGTGCAATAGCTGTCCTCTAAAGACACATCTTATTTCACCGGTGTGAAATTTAATTAGTAGGTGTCATCAGTAATCACGGAGTGAAGTGGCTCTCGATTATGTTTAGCTTATGTACTCCAAAAGCAGGAAATGTATTCTGCCTGCAACCTAGACTTTTACAAAGACATCCTCCAGTGCCTATTTCCTGACAATGACAAAACATTATGAGTTTTTTATGGGATTTTTGCTTCTTTTTTTTTTTCCGTCTGAGAACAGCAAGAAGATGCCTGTAGAGAGAAACAAAAGCCCAATATGAGAAAAATTATTAGGATTCCCATGGCAATGGTGGTAGAGAATGAATGTTGGTTTAGGCTTCGGTGTAGGGAAGTCAGACTTCCCTGTGGATATGAGACAGGTTTTTAGCCAGTTAAGGCTGTTTTGGAAAAAGTTGTCATGGCAACTAGAATACTGGAAGAAGCAGGAGAAAAAGAATTAGGCCTTGGTCACTAGAGGTGGGATTTTGCTGACAGTCTCTTTGAGCATAATAAGTTGCCTCTGCGGAGCTGCAGGAATCCACATTTCTGGGAAATTGGCAGGAATGGAACTTGCAGAGTAGACGATGCAGCAGCATCTGAGAAGGAAGCCTGGACTAACATGAAAAAAAAACATCAAACTTGTGGAATTTTTGCTTAAGCTTTGATGAAACTCTGAAGTTTACGGAAGCACAGAGTTGTCTCTTATTGAGCACACAAATTCAGGTAGGTCTATGGGTTCACAGAATACAAAATTGCCTTAAAAAACTTTAAAAATACATGCATTTACTTCTTGCCATATCACTGAAGAAATAGCCAAAGAGATTTGCCTGTCATCTTCTGGCTTTGAAATACAATGTCATTCTAAATAGGATATGTTTCCATTCATTAGTTAATTAGAATAAAAATTGGATAAGAGATTGAGAAATTAATAAAAACAGGAAAAAAATGTAATAATGGTTGCACAGGAAAAAGTTCAGAAGCATGTACTTCTCCTTTTGTAATTGTATTAGCTTTATCTGACCTATTTCTCAGCAAATACCCTACTCTTGAACAGTTTTGCTGGAGGAGATTGCTAAACTGCAAGAGGTATTTCTTAAATAAAACCCCGTTAAATACACATTAATATGAACCAGCAACCGGGAGCTGAAAGAGTAGGTTCATTTCTCTTTTTGTTATGATGTGTCAGACATACCTCAATAATTTTGAATCATATTCTAAGCTGACAGGATAAGTAACGATATGAGAATTAGACCTATAAAGTCTAAACAAAAGCTCAACATTTCCAGCAGCTGGAGTACAACGGCCTCCGCTGTTTTTTCCTTTTCTATCACAGTTACTGTTATAATTTGCTGGCAAGGACCGAGGTAAGTACATTGCAGCCAACATCCTCCCTGTAGGCATTAAGCAGTTTACCTGAATGATGCACATTGCTTCTGCCAGCTTAAGGCCTTGAGCCTCAAAATCTTTTTCCTCGATGTTTGGTCGCTTGCACAAAAGCGCAATACGCTCGCAGCTGCACCAGAAGGCTGGCTCCCCCACAGCTGGGGCCAAGAAATCACAGCTGTGTGAAGTGGCACGTATTGTAAACAATTAGGCAAGGGGATCGTGTTTTTTAAAGTCTTCATCCCCTCAGATGCACAGCCGTCAGAAAATAATGAAATGCCTTCCTACCAAAGGAAAAGGTATCTTGGAACCTGACTGAGCAGATGAGTTGGTTTAGTAACAGGTCATGGCGACATTCACCTCCCCGCCACCAGAACCTGTCGTAAAGCTGTAAGAATTTAAAACCTCTCTAATAGCCTATTAGACGTCAGCCAGGATGTGGGCCACTGAGAAGAAATCCACTCCCAAAATCCTCACTGGGACAGAGAAGAAACAAGGGAGAGGCTAAGCTGTTCTCATGACCTTTCTGACCCAAAAGTTGAGCCCAATGGAGATAGTGTGGGGGAGTAAATGTCTTCGTAGATCCCAATCTGTACATAAACAGAGGATATTTATTTTTAAAAATTGTTATCGACAACTTTTGATTAGTGTTTCTACTTTTGAAACACTCTTCACCTAGGCTACCAGTTCAGCAGCTTCATCAACACCTGATTTAACTTAATAGTGAGAAGGATGCACATTATTGAATGGATATTCACTGCAAATATTCCATACTAGAATCTCATCAAATCATCAGCTGTAGACCTAGAAAGTCCTGTGCTAGAGTTCAGGTCCTCATGAGCAGGTCTGGAAGAAGAGGTCCTCCTGGTCATTTTGGTGAGGTACTCTGGCTGTGAAGGCAGAACTAGGCTTCACCAGTGAAGTGAAGCTCACTGCAGAGAAATAGTCATAGCAGTGGCAGAAAGCTAAAATATACTTGAAAATGTCAGCTGCCAAATACCGATGGCTATTCTCTAGACATATGTATTCTGTTCAGCTGGAGGATTTGATTTGTACAACTGTATTTCAACAAATAAATAAATGACAAAAACCATCAGTTCAGAATGGTAAAGTTTTCATATTAACAATTATAATAATAATAATAATAATAATAATAATAGTAGTAGTAGTAGTAGTAGTAGTAGTAGTAGTAGTAGTAGTAGTAGTAGTAGTAGTAAGGTGTGAAATACACTTGTGATGACTAATACTGTATTTCAGCACAACTAACCATTAAAAATGGCAACCGTTAATAGTGGGAAAAAAAAAAAGGTAAAACTGAGGAGAAGTAGGAAGCTGAAAGAAATACATAGGTGGTCAGTGGGAGAGCTGTTATGCATGTACATTTTTCTCTAAATATATAGTTATGAACAACAGTTGGTTGTATCTTGGATTCTATTATACTTGACACCAACCCCACATAGAATTAAGTACCTGCTTCAATAAAGGGTGGGGGTAGTCCTGCTGCAGAAGAAAGACTTTATCCAACTGAAAGCTACACATACCTGAAAACATTTTTTCTAACTATAGAAATGTCCAAGTGTTTTCAGGCATGAAATGAAATGAAGTGTTGCCGTTTCCACTTAGTGGTATACAACTATCATTATAAATTATTAGGAGAAGGATGCAAATGATTATGAATTTTGAAAACTCAAACGTACAAGGTGAAATTCTAAACCCAGGGAAGTGAATGCAAGGTGGAAGCAGATCGCTAACCCCTTCTGTTCTCTTTATCAAGAAATGCAATCCAGTAACTGATAGAAATAGCTTTGGATACCAGAGCTTGATTATGATATTGCTTGTAAAGCAAACTTTTTTATTTATTTATTTAATCACTGTGTATGTTTATCAAAAACAACTTTAAATATTTTGATATGCTATCTTCCTTCTAATATAGAGTATGCTTCAGAACAGAAATCTAAAATTGATCTTTTTGCAGATATGTTGTACCTTTTCCTTGTGAATTTTTTACATTATATGCTGTATAGCACCTTATGGTCTTACTGACAATGCATGCTGTCCTGCCTCTAGCATTAAAACAGCAAAGAAGAACAAATTTATTCCTGTTTATTTTAGTAACAACAAAATTCTCCACTATGAGCTCTACATTTTTTACTCTTGAAGGTGATGTATGAAGCAGGAAAAACAGTTCGACTTTCAGATACTCAACAGAGGTTATGCTGGCAGTAAACAAAATCCTCTTTCAAACCTCTGCAGAAAGGAAGCTTGATGCAGAATTCACTAAGGAAAAAGGAACCTGGAATATAAGTTGTTATCAAGAAAACTATTGTTCCCAAATATCTTAAGGAATGTGAATGAAAGATGATATGGAAATATTTGGAATTGCAAATTGTTGTTTCTATGTGTTTTCCTAGTCTACAGTATACACCTAACAGCTCTGTAAACATTTGTTAAAAACGCAGTAATTAAAATGTTTCCAGTTTCAAAGAAGCATATGGCAGTTGTATAGTTTTGTTTCTGCAGACTAAAGATATAATTGTATATATTATTTGCCTGTATTGGTTTTTAAAACATGTAAGCTTTACCTAGTATACTCTTCAACAGGTTCTCATTTCTGAATTAAGAGGGGAAAAAAAAAAACATTTAAAGAAAAAAAGTACAGTGAGTGGCTGCTAAAAATACCCATAAAAATGCTCCATACATAAAAAATAAAACTGAGAGAAAGGCATAATAGCAATAGTTGTAATAGGCAATAGGCATAGTAGTATAACCCTCGGTGTGTGAATTAATTAATTATCAGATAAATGCTCAATGTAGTATATAATGAAAATTGTATTTGTATTTGTAAAAGGATTTGCTGTTGGAAAGATTTCTAAGAGTAAGAAATAATTTGCCTAAAACTACTGTGACATAGTACAAGGTCACCCATGTAAGTATTTCTGGTGTAATGGATACATCTTCAAAAAGATATGCTAGGTGGGGCAGCATAACTGTTATGAAACTGTGAGTCTTTCCCCATTACTGTAGTTTCAGAATATCTAAAAGGTTTTTTGCCTGTTTGTCACGCAGGGTACGGTTTTTGAGCATTCCTACTGATAATGAATGAGACCTCTTGTTTTAACTGTGTGCTATCGTGCATGTAGAGATTTCCCATATAAGGCATACGGGTTAAAGAATACAGTGCTATAAACTTAGAAATTAGATAATAGAAATGGTTCCCCCTTCTTCCCTGTTCAACCTGATCTTCAACCTCAGTTTCATAGACCCACTATATGATTTTATACATATAAATATGTATATGTACACCAGAAGCACTGAACTACTTTTGATCTGTTCTGCGCCTCACTTCCATGAGGAATGACTCATATTTGTTATTTTAATATTTCTACATGAGTTGACAAGTGAATTTGCCTTTTCAAAAATGAAATCTGGCAGCGGGATTGCTGGCTTATCCGGCATGTATGAATAGACAGGAAACAGATTTCCTTCCAATACCTTGTGGTGGGTTGATCCTGGCTGGACGCCCAGGGCCCACCAAGCCGCTCCATCACTGCCCTCCTCAGCGGGACCGGGGAGAGAAAATATAACGAAAGACTCGTGGGTCAAGATAAGGACAGGGAGAGATCACTCACCAATTACCATCATGGGCAAAATAGACTCGACTTGGGGAAATTAGTTTAATTTATTACCAATCGAATCAGAGTAGGATAATGAGAAATAAAACCGAATCCTAAAAACACCTTCCTCCCACCCCTCCCTTCTTCCTGGGCTCAACGTCACTCCCGATTTTCTCTCCCTCCTCCCCCCTTGCGGTGCAGGGGGACGGGAATGGGGGTTGCGGTCAGTTCCTCACACGTCATCTCTGCCGCTCCTTCCTCCTCAGGGAGAGGACTCCTCACACTCTTCCCCTGCTCCAGCGTGGGGTCTCTCCTACGGGAGACAGTCGTCCATGAACTTCTCCAACATGGGTCCTTCCCATAGGCTGCAGTTCTTCATGAACTGCTCCAGCGTGGATCCCTTCCATGGGGTACAGTCCTTCAGGAGCAGACTGCTCCAGTGTGGGTCCCCCACAGGGTCACAAGTCCTGCCAGCAAACCTGCTCCAGCGTGGGCTCCTCTCTCCATAGGTCCACAGGTCCTGCCAGGAGCCTGCTCCAGAGTGGGTTTCCCACGGGGTCACAGCCTCCTTCAGGCATCTCCCTGCTCTGGTGTGGGGTCCTCCACGGGCTGCAGGGGGATATTTGCTCCACCATGGACCTCCATGGGCTGCAGGGGCACAGCCTGCCTCACCATGGTCTTCACGAGGGGCTGCAGGGGAATCTCTGCTCCAGCGCCTGGAACACCTCGTCCCCTCCTTCTTCACTGACCTTGGTGTCTGCAGAGCTGTTTCTCTCACATATTCTCGCTCCTCTCTCTGGCTGCTGTTTGTTGCCCAGCAGTTTTTTCCCCTTCTTAATTAAGTTATCCCAGAGGTGCTACCACCATCGCTGATGGGCTCGGCTTTGGCCAGCAGCGAGTCCATCTTGGAGCCAGTGGCATTGGCTCTATTGGACATGGGAGAAGCTTCTAGCAGCTTCTCACAGAAGCCACCCCTGTACCCGCCCACTCCCAAAACCTTGTCACGCAAACCCAACGTGTACCTCCTTTGGACGTAGATGGTGAAAGAAGCCAAAATCCAAATCAAGCATTTAGAGAAAAGGCAAAATCCACACAGGAGTTTCTAAAGCAGAAAAGACTTTGATGTGAAGGATAAGTGTGTGAACAGTTTTTAAAAGCTTGACAGGAACACAAGTTTGTCCGACTTGATTTTTCACTCTTTTTCACTGAGACTGATCTTGTTATCTACAAAAGGGAACTCAGATCCTATGACACCAGAATGGAGCAGGTAGAAAATTTACTGGAGACTTGTGCTCTGTGTAAGAGATGTCTCTTGCATAGCAGCAGGAGATGATTTGCAGAGTTGTGTTCCTGAGGGAGTTTCTTTCAACATCACAAAGATATTGGTGTAGGCATAAGAAGTACTGTGGAAGATGATATAAAATGAAAGAAAGTAAAAGACAAAGCTGTTTGAAGTCCAGAAAAACCCAAACAACATTGAATAATGAGAATGGAAATTACACAGTTGTCTTGAGGCCTGAGCATCCTCTGACTAACCAAGCACCTATGCTGAGTAGCAAATCAATTTTCTCTCCCGCAAAGTTATTTTGAGGTTTCATGTGTGATTTAAGTTCCTGAGTAGAAAAAAATTGCTTTTAAAACCTTTTGAAGAAAAATAAATGGAAGAACCCCTAATTCTTAATAAATCATCCAATAGCTCAGCAATTAGGTCATCTAACTGGGATAGGTGATGCCAGTTCAGACCAAAGATTTGAACTACAGGTCCCCATATATGTAACAGACTCTCATTCAATGTCTCCATTGGACCCAGGAAATATTTTACACTGCCAGCTTTATTGCACTTTTTAAAAAAATTTTATTTAAATGCATTTTTAAGGGCTTTTTGTTTAAAGTCTCAGTCAGCTCTAATTTTGACCTGAAGCAACTCCATTATCTTCTGCAGCATGAATGCATGAAGAGAATTAGGTTTTTTTTACCATTCTTCAGGCTAAGCTTGTCTTCAAAGTGTCTGCATATCCAGGCAGAAGAAATGTTTCATCTAATAAGCTCTTCTTTTCTTTCTTTCGCCAAATTAGGATTCCTCTGCCAACACAGGCTGCTATGATTCTGGCTGGCCTTTTACATTACATCCACTCTACCTGGCTGAGCAGAGCAAAGAGCTAGTTGCTCTTGAACTCACTCCATCATTCTAAAATACCAGTCTTATCAGCTTAATATGCAATAATTGTTCTTTTTTCCTGTTTTACCATGCCGTTTCCCTGACTGCAGGACAATCCCCTTATTTCTCATTCCATTTCACTGAAAATGTTGCTGTTACAGTATGAGTTATCTCTACTTTATAGCGTCTATCATTCAGAATGAAGTTCAGTATCTGAACTTTGCAGCCTCCAGCACGTTATCAGCTGCCATCCAGGTAGGTCAATCATCTATAACATGTTTAACTCCAATCCTTTATTTTCCTTCATAAGTTGCAAGGTCACCTTAAACCCTGGAAAAGACCTAAAGAGCAGTGGAAAGATGAATGAGCCAGGAAGCAGTGCATTCACTGTTGCTATAGCCTGGTTGTTTCCAAGCAGAATGCTATCTAAAGCACTAATAACGTATAATAAAAAGGCAAAGCAATTCAGCAAAATCCTGCACTGGTCAGTCAGATCCTTCTCTGCCAGGATTTTAATCTCTGGTCCGAGAAAATGCCATTGCAGCTGAGTACCATTTTGCCCTGATCCTACCCAGACCCACAGTTCAGAAAGCAGCTCTCCACAGCTTTTCTCGTTCCTCCCTAGACTCTCAGGGTAAAGCCAACAGTTATTATTTCTAATCTAATGAGAAAGCCAAATGTTAACCTTTTATCACTGCACTGAGGAAGTCATCAGAAGTACGCTGCTTTTTGCCTGGGTTTCAGGGACCTAGTATTAAGTAAAGCTGTATTGACCAGTGAGGTATGTATATTTGTGACATTTTCAGCTTCAGTGCTCCTTTCTGCACTGGAGATTGCAGGGTTTTGTTGAACATTTTTACCTGTTCCAGAAAGATGAGAGTTGTGAACTGGCAAATTTTCCATGAAACTATTTTCTCAAAACTATCAAGAGTAGGTTAATCTACAAAGGACAGAAGATTTTAACAAAGCATGGTATCTCAGCAGCACAATAGGGGATGAAATTCATTGTGACAGCTGCGAAGTAAGGCACACTGGAAGGAACAATTGATACATTGATGGGATCTAAATTAACTGTAAGTACTCAGGGAAAAACGTCCTGGCTGTCATTGTGAACAGCTCAGTGAAAATCTCTGCCCAGCGTTCAGTAATGATTAAAAACCAAACAAGATGTTACAATGTGCTAAGGAGAGAATAGAGAATACTTTTGAAAATGCTGTAAGGCCATTCTGTAAATCAGTGTGTGAGCTCACCTTGAACCACGCGCTCAGTTTTATCACCCCATCTTGAAAAGGATGTATCAGAAATAAAGAATAGGAGCTCTGAAAGTCTATCTTTTCAGGGAGATTGTTGGGTCAAATTCATTCTTTGATTTATACCCTGTGCTGTCCCTTTGAAATCAAATGGTTCTCCAGGTTATAAATCACTACGCAATATGACCTATTTTATTTAGTGAAGGGATGCATGAAAATGCTTATGATGAAAATACACAAACTAGTAAATGACATACTGCAGACAGAGAAGCGTTTATTTTCCTTGCTGAGCAACCTTTGCTCTGACATGATCAGCAATGCATAAAAGCAAATACAAGCATACCATTTTTACATACAAGTAGATATCTGATACTTGCTCCATATGAAATATATCATCTTTCCCCAGCTTTTCCGGCTTAAAAAAATAATTTGGGGGTGCAGGAGTAGAGGAGGAAGAGGATTTAAACTTCCTAAGCAGAGGTAAAGCTTGAGAAACGGTATGACAAATTGATTCTGGAAAAATTTGCCTCAAAATGAAGGGCAACTCAGAACGAGGCACAGGGAACTGCAGGACAAGGATATCAACATCACTGATACAGAAGGCAAAGGTAAGGTCAGGGAGCAACACGAAAGAAAAACAACCCAGCAGCTGATAAACAAGGTAACCTGGTTTGGAGCACAATTTTGAGAAACTTGATAGTGTCTTAGGCAACATCATGTGCTAAAACAGGGAAAAGCCACAAATTGCACCCACGCCGGTGTTGTGGCAGCAAAAAACCACCTGGTCAACGAACAGATGAGTCAGTGTCTTTGATTGGGTTTTTAGCAGCTAATTTGTAGCTAGTGCAAGGTAGAATATTCAGGTACTAATTAGAAGTCTTCATGTGCTCCTCTGTTTGAAACACTGAACTGCGTCAGAAGCTCTTGCCCTAGCAAGGCAGAATGAGCTGGTTATTAGTCATGAAAGCTGATCACAGAGGGAGATACTCAGACTGTGAATCTAATTCATAACAGGCAGGAGAGCACGATTTCAGCAGGGCAGGAAAGGAACATTTCATTCTCTTGTTATACGCCTTGGCAGGGGAGAAAGCCCAAATGGACCATGTCACAGAGACTGAATCTCTGTGCCGAATTATGTGATTTACCAGAGAGAAGAGGTATGTGGGGGGAAAAAAAGAAAGAAAACCCTAAAGATTCATCCATCTTCTGGTTGGTTAACAGGTGTTATGACCCATTTACAATGACGGTTCACGTTCCTCTCTCCACTGAACCAAGGCAGGAAGGGGCGAGCCACGGTACAAGCTTTGTTTTCCCACATCACCCCTTTTCTTTCCTGAGGTATCAGAACCCGAGAGATCCAATCTCGGAGGGCTGTTGTTCCGATTGCCTTTGCATGGGTGCATATAAGATAAGGAAGTGTTTCCCATCGATGTTAAAGGATAAACCACAATGGGCATCATTTTTGCATTCAGCTTAGTATCAAGTAGTTTTAAGTTTAATTTAAGAATTCAGTAACGTTGTACATTTTATTTTTCTCTTTGGTTTACTGCTTGGCTAAATGGTGGATTTAAAGAGCAAATAATCCTGTTTTGGAGTTGGAATAAAGACCGTGTATTTCCTCCCGCTTTCCTGCTAGGTCTTGGCTCAACTATTTATTACAGTGACAGGTATATTCATCAACTGCGTGTGTGAACAAATTTCATCCTGTGGGCTGTGCATGACAGTTGGTTACGGTCACTAGAGTCACACGGCCGTGTGGCTCACTAGTTGGATGACATACCCTCTGTAACTGCAAAGAGTGCCTGAACAATTCCCAGCAACTTTGGCTTGCTCAGGGGTCTTCAGGGAGCAAAAGGCAGTGGAAGAGAAGCAGGCTTCCAGAATTTAATTAGGGATGTAGGAAATAGTTTCCTTTTCTGTTGCAGGACTATGATATTATGTCTGTGTAAATGGCCTTGGTTGTGAAGTGAGGATTTGCATAGACTTTGTAAACATTAATGATGCATTCCCTTGAGAACTGCATCAGTCCAACAGTGTGTGCTGCAAAGGTGAAATAGCCCTTGTGGCGTTCTTAAACAGTGTCCCCTACCAAAAACGATTACACAAGTGCATCTACTGTGTATGCAGAAAACTATAGTTAGATATCGCTTGATAACTCTTGGCAAATGGACAATTACGAACATTTCTCATGGTAATTGGTATCTTCCTCAGTAAGGTCACAGAAGGTTTTGCAAGCTGTCTATTAACTGTGCATCTCAGCTTTTCTTACATAATGTGAAGCACATTTTACATACGCTTTTTCAATGTTCATGAAATATTTTAACTTTTCAGCAGTAGTTTTGGGAAGTCAACCAGAGAAGTTTTGCATCACAATAATAATTGCTCCAGTTACTAAAACCAGGAGCAAGCCTGTCAAAATATTAATAACATCGACACCTTTAAAGTACTTCTGTTTTGTCTCTTCCCTTCTCCTTTCTTTGGAACATTTATGAAGAAAGTGTGACACCTTTGCATAAAGAAGGGTTTTTCTTAAGCAGTATTCTACTGTCTTCAATACAAATGTAATTAGGATAAGAACAAAAAATATTCGTCAATGTTATTACAGTGAACATAGCACTCAGACTGTGACAACTGAGCTCTTGTAGTGAAGCGTCTAGACAACAAGCCGTAGCAGGTGCAGACAATAAACCCAGTTGGGTACACCTCACACTATTTAAAATTCTTTATAGAACTGCTTTGTGAGTGAGATTTCAGAAGAAGCAAGCAAAAGGTGAAAACTCTCTGTTATAAAAGTTTCAACACAATTTCTAGAGAGGGCAAGCATAAAAGTTTACAGTTCCCATTATGGCTTTCTCTGAACCAGACAAACCCTTGAGATTACGGTAAGGCAGGCATGCCAGGGTTATAAATATTTTTATAGGAAGCACTGGTGCAGTGAGTAAATGGGCTGTTGCTTTCAGCAAGCTCCCAGGAGTAATCACACAGGGGCTCCGCAGCTTCTCCAAGGGCAGGCATCCTGACCGGCGTGTCCCACCAACAGCAGGTAGCAATGAACTTTCAGCAGTCTCCGAGAGTGCCCTGAAGCAGATGTGTCATGCAGGGTCTGTCTTGCTGCAGCAAATAACTACTCTACCCAGCCAGATACACTCTCTGTGCGAATATATAACCTACACATGTACCTATTGAGGTCCTAGGGTACATCCAAGAAGCAATGAAACCAGGAGCAAGTGGGAAGAGACTAAGAACTTTTATCTACTTTTGTTATATGGGGATATCACATGGAAAACTTAGTTAAGTAGACTAATAATGACTGAGTACTCTTTTTTCCCTGGTATCCTTAAAAGAGTCTCTTTCCTGCATATTAGTTTTCACCTGGGTAGACATTTAGTTCAGACTAATCGTTCTAGTTTAAAGCTGGACTGTTTGCATGGTAAGGCTCCAGCTCCTTGCATTTAGGCTCCCTCTGAATTGCATTCAAGTTGTCAAATGCATCTGAAACAGCAAGAAGAGGCCGGGTACCGTCCACGTTCCACTGTGAACCTGCGGCTGTGTCCTACAGCATCTCAGCTTTGATCAGAAAGAAAGAAAAACTCACACTCTTACAGCCCCAAAGTAAATCTATTTATACCATGAGTCTGGACAGAAACTGTCCAACAGCTTTGGTTACTCTACCAGTTAAAGGAACATTCTGCTGCTTCTTTACTTCTATGTGCGCCTTATCACTTCCAGAAACATGCCCTTTTTAGCACTTTTTTTTACTTGCTCAGCCTTTTCTTTTTTGCTGTTGCTGCTAACAGAGAGGTGGCATGCAAGGAGTGGTAACGACTGACACAGACTCCTGCACCTTTTTTCCCCCCAGCCGTAGAACTAACTGTGCTGCTACAACAAAATATGATTTCGCTTATTCACCTGAGAAAAACTGCAACTGCACAAGAGCTATAATATCATGCTTTTCTACCACGCTAATGCATCCTAACTGAGGCCTTTTATCATACTCATAATAGGAATAAAAAACAATAGTTGTATCACATAAGGGGAAAGCGCTTCGTGTAATGGTGATATTTTTCAGCTGTTACCGTGAGCATCCAGGGTGAATGGTACGGAGTGTTTGTACAGACAAGGAGAAGTCTTGATACTGCAAAAACCTTCTGAGAGCTAATGTACTATAAGAATTTACTACTATCGCTATGAATAAGATTTTGCCTGCTCAGAGTCAGAGTGAGTGCTGTTTTGTTCAAGGCTTTAAGCTCCTTGGATATTTATTCCACTCAGGCAATCTCTCAATATCAAAATTTCCAGAGAGCTACCTTATTATGATAAATTGAGTGCACTTGTGAACAAATTTTTTGCGTCCATTTCTTTTCTCTCTATAAGAAGACTAAGCAACAACTTAGTTATTAAAATAAATGTGGAATTACTATGGGAAAACACATGCTTATTTGATCCATTTATGCTAGGTCATGGTAAGGCCTGCATTGCTGTAGGATTTTAACATCTCATAATCTTGAAATTACTTATTCTCCCCACAAACCTTTGAAATGCATTGATATCCCACATATTTTAGAGGTAAGAAAAAGGCAGATGAAGTACCTAGAATTAAAAAAAATAAAATTAGATACTATTAAGTCTTTGAAAATCAGAAAGTCATGTTGCTCCAGATAAAGATTAATGAGTCTCATTTAACAAGACTGTGATATTCACATGTCACATCTAGCACTTTCATGAAGAGTTTACTTCTGATAAAGAAGTCATTTTCAAAAGCATTAAGGACATTAATGAGTTACTTTGAAGTGTTTCAGAATCATGGGAGTTAGAATAAAACTCAGCAGCTGGGCGAAATATTGTGGAAACTTCTGGTACACAGTAGTTTGTTTTTAAATTTTTTTTAAAAACAAAATTGATGCTAATATGAAAATTTTTCTCTAAAAGTGTAGTGTAGAGTGAGCTATGTGGTAAAGTAGAAAAATTGGTTTACCAGTTTCATCCATTATCTTTTCATATTTTGAACTGGGTTGTTTATGGTCAGCCATATAAATTATAGGCTACTGTTGTTATTTCAGTGGTTTGGGGTGAGGCACACAGGATAAAAGGTGGCAGTTACAGTGGTTTAATTTTAGCAGTTTAAAATGTAGTAGGTGTGAATAACTTTCTCCACATAACTGTTGTGGTTTAACCCATCAGGCAGCTAAACACCACACAGCCGTTCACGCACTCGCCGCCACCCCAGTGGGATGGAGGAGAGTATTGGGGAAAAAAAAGTAAAATTCATGGGTTGAGATAAAGACAGTTTGATAGGACAGAAAAGGAAGGGAAAATAATAATAATTATAATAATGATAAAAGAATATGTAAAATAAGTGATGTACAATGCAATTGCTTACCAATCGCAGACCAATGCCCAGCCAGTTCCTGAGCAGCAGTCCTCCCCCCCAGATAACTCCCTCCAGTTTATATACTGAGCATGACATCATATGGTATGGAATATCCCTTTGATCAGTTTGGGTCAGCTGTCCTGGCTGTGCCCCCTCCCAGTTTCTTGCTGGCAGAGCATGGAGAAGCCGAAAAGTCCTTGGCTATATAATCATTACTTAGCAACAACTAAAACATCCCAGTGTTATCAACATTATTCTTATGCTAAATCCAAACCACAGCACTATACCAGCTCCTAAGAAGAATATTAACTCTATCCCAGCCAAAACCAGGACAGCAACCCTTCCTATCCAGAAAATTAAAAAAAAAAAAACAACTTCAAGACAGGTTTCAATAAGGAGGTCAGCAAAAAAAAAAAGAAAAAAGTCACGTGGAGAGTCTTATCTACCAAATAAAAGCTGTAAGTCAGGAAAACAGGCAGAGACAGAGAGATTACATACGGAAAACTCTATGCAGTTTACATATCCTCCAAATATCAATAAATCCTTAAGAGTCTGGTTTAAAATGCACTGTGGTTGTGCATAATCCTACCTCAGCAAAGGGTTCTGGGACAACATTGAGCCACTTCTCATCCATTAATTTCTTTTTTCCCCAGTCTTTTTCAGTGGATCTTTTTTTTCTTTTTTTTTTTTTTTTTTGCAGTGGTTGAAGAGATCTAGTTCTTAATTAGTATATCAGTAGGGATTTTGCAGGTGAAACTTTTGCAATTCACACATTTTTCTTCTTCAGGAAGGTTATTAGACTAGAGCACAGATCATTTGTCTCCTTTTGCAGGCTTCTGACAAACTGTTCTTTGTTCCCTATGGGAGTGTGGGAATTGTAATATAGGCAGAAAATTGACCCTGCGTGAGTGAGTCTGTGAGAGAAGGAATACATTTACAAACGATCTTAAAACAACAAAGCAAACTCCAATTTGCAACATTTAATAAAGCATGTGAAATTGTCGAGGAAAAAGAGAAAAGGAACTCTTCTTTATAGGTCTTTAAAAAGAAAAATTATAGCTTAATCTTGAAAAAATTTACCCTTGGTGTTGACATTGCTGCAACCTTTCAGAAAACAGAACATTTGGGTCTTTCTTACCCTGAAGCGATGGAGGGTAGGCAACAATCTTTTTTCTTTTGTCTGGTCTTACTGCTGGAGAAATGTGGCTGCTTTATGCAAGGGTCCTGCTCATGGGTACATGTTTCTTAAAAAAAGCTCACTAAACCAATGAGACATGATGCCTATGTAAATTGTACTTCTAGGATGCATCTCTTCTATTCTCCATTTACTGGACCTTGTCCTTTGATATCTCAGGCATAAGCAGCATCTACCAGCTATTGCAACAGCTTCTATAACTTGAGTCAAAGTTCTTGTTGCTGAAATTTATGCAATTTACTGCGCTAAATATGTTATCACAAAACTGGAGGTAGGTTCCATTAACAAACCTGCTTTCAAATAATTCAACATTACAAATTCACTCAAGTAACTAATTCCTAAGGAGGAATTGTCTCACTCTTCATGGTATGTGTATGTTTTAAATCCACCCTAACTCTGGGTTTTGTGAATGATTCTGCACCCCTACACCTGTAAATGTTAGCTGTCATTGTAAGAGCGAATTGCGGGATGATGGTTGTCCTACAGAAGCAGGGTCACATCACTCAGAGTCGAGTAGTGTTTAATGATCTTTTGTTTTCAGAATTCTGCTTTTGCCACAATGCCTACTCAATTTTAAGTCAATTCCTGATTATTTTTATTAGTAGTAGTATTAATGACTTCGTTTCCATTTTTTGTGTTGCAACTTCACTTATGACCCCCAAAGAAATGTGTTTTCTTTCTACCTCTTAGCATTGCTATTCACATGGCTAGGTTATATTTTTCCAGTACACCTTTCACCCTTCCTCCATTTGTTGTTGTCTTCCTTATAGGGCATTCACTGTAAAATACTGTAGGGCAATTATCACAACAATAGGATCTGAAAATGAATGATAATGTAAGATGATGTAATGGAAAACTGCGTTAGAGATGGCTCCATTCTTTCCACCATCAGACAAATGCCTATACCTGATATAATACTCAATAGGCATCAGGCATTTAAAGCAGTATGTTTTGTGCTGAACATCTGGAAGACAGTATCTTTTTGTGGATTAAAATATGCTGAAGAAACTTTTGGAAGAGCAGAAAGTTCATTGATGCTTGCCTGACCTATTCCATTGGGGCCCTTTATTTATTGCAGGTTGCCAGGTTACCTTCTGCTTGGTCATTGAAATCACTTGACATGAAGCTTTTATCTGCTAGTGGAAGGTTGTTGACCATGCCATTTATTTCAGTAAAGAGTTATTCTGTCACTTTTAGTCATAGCTGCATAAATGTTGCAATGATAATAGTAGAAAACTTTATCTCTTAAAGTGGCAACTGTTATTTTATCCCCTGGAGCGAACTGTCAGGATTCCTAAAGGTCTTATATTAAATTGCAAATCTAGCGCCATTGTGTCTGAATTCTAATTTTAGTTGCTCATGTTAGAAAGTGTGCAACTGAGCAAATGTGCAGTCAATTAAGTCTATGTTTTGGAATTTTTCATCTAAGAAAATAAGCTTTTTCAATTAGTTCAAAATTAAATCAAAACCTTTCCAATCCACTTTTTCTGAAATAGAGTAAAAAAAAAAAAAATCATTAACATCCTATGCAGTCTAGAGGGTTTTTCTTTAATATTGTATTTTCTGTACACAGAAAGTTGAAGATTGTTTGCCTGCTAAGGAAAAAAAAAACAGCTGATGATCCAATAACTGAAGTCCACCATCCTTTCATTAGCAGCTGATCAGAAATGCCGGGACTCCTTAACATAAATCCCTAAAGCTGTAATTTAACTAATACAAATTCAAAATAACTTTCAGCAAACCCTAAATTAAGACTTTGTGGGCTATTCCACAAGAAATACCTCTTTCATAATCTATATTTACCACATCTGAAGACATGTTTTAAGTCTCTTTGTACCTGGTCTGCAGAAGAATGATAAGTAGGTTTACCAAGGAGTCATTTGACTTGCTTAATCCTGAATTTTCCAGTTTACTGGAACATGGTCAGTATGTTGGCCATGACTGCAGCTAGCACAGAAGAACATGATAAGACTTCATTTTGAGAGAAACTTCATTTTGTGAGATTCCATTTTTGAGACATGGTCTATAAAATCCTAAGTGGCAGGAAAAGGGATAATAGGGATCAACTATTCTGGTGCAAAATCTTGGGGGCATCAGTTGGAGCCAGGAGATCACAGGAGACTGTGCTTTACACAGCATACACTTAAGCCATGGTGGAAATGCTAAACTTCATGCGAGTGCAAGGGGAGCTCGTGGAAGAAACAATTATTGACAAAAATTCAAAATGCGCAAGGGAAGTGTTCAGCAAGCTCTTTCCTATATTGCAAAGATTTCAGTTAAGAGGGAAGTCACAAAATGTGGATTGGGGCTCTACGCTTTATCATTGCATGGTACATGACCTGATACTTGCTGTAGTGCTCTCCCACCCTCTATTCCAGCTGCCAAAGGTAAATCTCAAGACATGATTTTTTTTTCCTGGTCAGTAAGATGTCTTTCCACGTGTCTAAATGGGCACTGGCTATATCCAGATTGTGGGGAGATGTCCACAGAGGGGACTCTGTTAAGGCACCTAAGATCATTCCTGTGAGAGCGTGGGGTCGGAGGGAGCCAACAGTCTGTCCTTGTCTCTTCCCAGCAGTGAGCTGCTTCCACGTCCCCTAGTTTAGTTACCACAAAACCCATAAGAATGCATTACACTGAACTCAGATGAGTTATACAGTTGAATATTAAATTGCAGAAACAACAAAATTAGATGACATATATGTGGTAATAAATCCTTTCACAAGATTTTGAATGAACTATTACATGTTGTAGCTACTTCAGCAGCCTAAACTGGCTCTAGTTGGTTCATAAAGGCAGTATGGATACTCATTTGTATAAATAACAAATAAAATAAATATACTTCTTTTAAAAATGAGAAACTGACCATTTAATATATGCTTTTTTCCAGGATAGTTTAACGTCTTCAGTAAAACTTCATTAAGATAACATATCTACATAGAGGTGTATATACATGTATAGACAAAAAGATTAAATTAAGATCCTTGCCAGTTTATTTACACCAGTTTCAACACAGGCTTATTCTCAGAATGATAATTCCTCTACCCAGTAGCAAGAAGGAGCTAAGCTCTCCTGTTTGCATGTGTTTTTTAAGTTGCATGTCATAAAGAATAGGTGAAATCCCAGAATAAAGCTCAGATCTAATTAGTATACTGATTTTAGTGTTGAGTTCATTTTCCTTTAGGTTACAACTTTCTAAATGTTCCAAACCAGATGCATCTCATGATTCCTCTTCCACTTACTATAATGCACATAGCACTTTACCACTCTCAATTGGCACTTTAAATCACTCTCCTCGATGCCTTCTCATTACATGCACACACACACACGCAACTCCAGTGTTGATCTGACCAGGAAAATCAAACTCATTCCTTTCTTCCTCCTGCCAAATACCTGTTCCCGTTCCAGACAGCTTTGCTTTGCATACTGCTACAAAACGAAGCACGGTTTCCATGTTCTTGTGTCTCACAGAATAACAGCACTCAGTGCAAAATAGAGATGTGCTCTTTTTCTAACAAAAACTGCACAATCTCCAACGACACAATTTTTACTAAAATGACAAGGTTTCATTGCAGCTTAGGGTGCCTTTTGGTGCGTGATAATGTTACAGTAGGTGGAAATTAATACAGAATTATACTCCCTCGATACCTACAGTTTGTTTTGCTTTTTACTGGGAAAATACTTAAAGTTATCAGCTGCAGATGTCCTTTTCTATTTCCTGCTGCTTTAATGCACATCTCAGCCTAGCTCCTTGCAGGTAGCTCTTACACTGCACACCCAAATAACTCGAGAGAGATGTAAAATTATGACTTCTTAGGAGGAAGTCCATTACAAGCTTGCTGAATGGGGGAAAAATGAATGTGCCTTGACAAATTGCTTATTAAAAATGGTCATACGACAGGATCATTGCTCCTATCCTCTGATGACTCTCCAACTGCCACTATCTTCTTCTCCAAAATAAAATCCGAACTGCAGCAGCTACTGTATTTCTAATCAGCATGGTAATTCAACATCCTCCCCATTTCCCCCAGGACCAATTAAGAAAACCATCAAAAAGTGTAGTGACTTTAATTAGCCAGTTATTCAGCATGTTTTTATCATTAGCCTGCTCTGTAACCACCACCCTCATCACAAGTATAATGATGGAGTAAATTAAGCTATAGATATTGACCATATTTAATACGCAATTCCAAAGCAAACCGGATTTAACCAGAATCTAATGGGTCAATGGGTATGACTGCAGATCACTATAGCCTTACGGCAGCCTGAGCTCGCCTTCTTTGAAACCATAGCTATGAATTTGAAACTGTCTCTGTGAATTAGAACACTTCAATGAACTCTCAGACATACAGTATAAAAATCAAGATTGATTTAAGAAATCCTATTACTAAATGTAGAAATGCAAGAAGAAAAATATTTCCTTTATGGAAAGAAGTATATGACTCCTATGTGTGTTAAACAGTAGATTATTTTATTTGTTCGTATCTGTTTTGTCTAATATTAAAGCAATATCATGGATTAATGAACATTATCAGAGAAGGAAGAAGAAGAAATGAAATATCTCTGAGGAGTGTTAATAAGGTTTTAGAAAAAAAAAATCCAACAACTGCCAGAGTATCACAAGCCATAATCTTTTTTGGGGGGTTTTGGTTTCGTGTTTTTCTTTTCTGCTCTGTGACATACATATAAGTGACAGAGATGGAGTCCATATTCATCTGTTCAAGGTACCCATATGACCTCTGTTATTGTAATCTCTGTACATCACAAAAGCTTTTACATTTGTATCTTAAATTTATAGAAAACGGATGTGACTTGATGAGAGTCACAAAAACAGAGCCAAGGACTGACATATTTCTCTAAAGTCCTAGGCTGGCATTTTAATTTGTCTTGTATGTCCGTACTGTGTGAATGCGCACTGTACGCACTCACAGACGTCAGTAAGTATAATAAACTCATTTCAGAACTAACTTAACTTTTGTGCCACGACTGATGCTATCAGGCTGGAAGATGATTATTTGAACTCCCGCATATAAAGCAAAGACAGTCTGTCCCAGTCCCAGTTTCCAGTGGGATGGTAAGACCCTGGTGACTGACGCTTGTCTCCTACCCAGCATGCATGCTTCACTGCAGTGCTTTAAAGCACGATGAATGAGTCCAATCGCCATGTCCTGGCCATGCAAAGATGTTCACATCCAGCTCATGAGGCACGGGACTCACCACTCCTCCGGTGCCAAATTCATCCTAAGGAGCATTAACATTCGGGAATTTTAGGAGATATACCAGAGCTTCGAGCTGAATCTTACCAAATCCTGTGTGATGCCAGTGAAGGCTGAAGTCAGTGCTGAGACATCATAACTACTGCTATTCCCATTAATGGGAGCTTTTATCCTGAGTCCTTTAAGGCAAAGAGAAGTGTCAGTTTGTGCTGGTTTTGGCTGGGATAGAGTTAATTTTCTTCATAGTAGTTTGTGTGTAGCTATGGTTTCGATTTGTGCTGGAAAAAGTGTTGATAACACAGGGATGCTTTAGTTCCTGCTGAGCAGTGCTTACACAGAGTCAAGGCCGTTTCTGCTCCTCACCCCACCCCACCAGCAAGGACGCTGGGGGTGCACAAGGAGTTGGGAGGGGATAGAGCCAGGACAGCTGACCCCAACCGACCAAAGGGATATTCCATACCATATGGCATCATGCTCAGCATATAAAGCTGGGGGAAGATGGAAGAAGAGTATGGACATTTAGAGTGAAGGTATTTGTCTTCCCAAGTAACTTTAGAACATGGTTTCATTGTGTAGATCTGGATAGTAGACAGTAGGCGTATAAATGAAGAAAACAAAATACAACTTTATAAAGCAGAATTTCTACTCCTCCATGAGACTAGAGATAGTACAGACCTAGCTTTTATGGATTACATTTTCCAGAGGAAAAACACGGTAATGTGTAGACAGCTGGCAGTCCCACTGACATGTTGATACACAAAGGGAGTGATGCTAGAGAGGCTGATGTTCTTGTACTTCAGAAATTGTTGTACTTCAGAAATTGTACTTCAGAACGTTCTTGTACTTCAGAAATTCGGGACTCTGAAAAAGAGAGAAACTGGGGAGTGGAGAAAGGTATCACTCCCTGTACGCCAAATAATAAGGAGAACCAACTTCTTTAAAATGCTTTTCCCTTTGCTCCATTACTTTATTTGCCCTTGCACCAGCGAACTGAATTTTCCCTTTGTACTCCCTAAGTGTAAAGAAGCATTTGAGATATCTAAAGATTAACAATGCTAAAACTTCAGAGAAAGCTTTTCCCATGCAGTTTACTAGGGTGGCACCTACCTGCCCCAAATCTACTTCATTTTTTTCATTATTTTTGGCGTAAATATGCTTGCATGTCAAAATTAAAAGCTGACTTCTAAATGTGTGTTTCTCATGCTCAGACATATAAATAATAAAGAGTAACCTATTCAAGGGATGCAATAATGTAAACTGATGATTCAAGATGAGTATTTACTGGGTCAAAGTCAAGCTTTGGTTACATCAGTAATTATAGTGAAGTCATAGAATCATAGAATCATACAATCATACAATCATAGAATCATTAAGGTTGGAAAAGACCTCTAAGATCATCGAGTCCAACCGTCAACCCAACACCACCATGCCCACTAAACCATGTCCCTAAGGGCCTCATCTACACGTCTTTTAAATACTTCCAGGGATGGTGACTCAACCACTTCCCTGGGCAGCCTGTTCCAAGGCTCTCAGTACACTGACCACTCTCTCAGTAAAGAAATTTCTCCTAATGTTCAGTCTAAACCTCCCTTGGTGCATCTTGAGGCCATTTTCTCTCATCCTATCGCTGGTTACTTGGCAGAAGAGACTGACCCCCACCTCGCTACAACCTCCTTTCAGGTAGTTGTAGAGCGCGATGAGGTCTCCCTTCAGCCTCCTCTTCTCCAGGCTAAACAACCCCAGTTCCCTCAGCCGCTCCTCATCAGACTTGTGCTCCAGGCCCTTCACCAGCTTCGTTGTCCTTCTCTGGACATGCTCCAGCACCTCCATGTCCTTCTTGTAGTGAGGGGCCCAAAACTGAACACAGGATTCGAGGTGCGGCCTCACCAGTGCCGAGAACAGGGGCACGATCACCTCCCTGCTCCTGCTGGCCACATTATTTCTGATACAGGCCAGGATGCCGTTGGCCTTCTTGGCCACCTGGGCACACTGCTGGCTCATGTTCAGCTGGCTGTCAACCAGCACCCCCACGTCCTTTTCCTCTGGGCAGCTTTCCAGCCACTCTTCCCCAAGCCTGTAGCGTTTCATGGGGTTGTTGTGACCCAAGTGCAGGACCCAGCACTTGGCCTTGTTGAACCTCATACAGTTGGCCTCGGCCCATCGATCCAGCCTGTCCAGATCCCTCTGCAGAGCCTTCCTACCCTCCAGCAGATCAACACTCCCCCCAGCTTGGTGTCGTCTGCAAAGTCAGTAGATTACGTATAAAATCAATTCTATTTTCCATAGCAAAGAATTTTTTTTTTAATAGAAACGTAAATCTGTAGGTTAGCCTTTTAAAATAACTGTGGGGTTATTAAAGTGCTTTACTTTATTTTTATTCAAGCACAAAAGGAAAAGAAAAAAAAAAAAAAAAAAAGGATTTTCTGTTTACAACTTATTTCACTCTAGTTAACTCCAGGCCAAAGCTAGACACAAAATGCATTGCTAGGAAGGACTTTCAGGTGTTCCCACTAGAATTTGCCCTTCAGAGTTACCCATTATTTTGTTTTTTAAAAGTGAAGGTTTACTATTCATGGTTGAAATAATGGTTTATTATTAGCAGGTGAGGGTATATGGCATCTTGAAGATCCTACACCCTTGACCATGTTGTTATAAAGAAATTTTTGTCTTACAAAGCTGTAGCTCCTCTCATTCCAAATGACCTTCATTAATTTTGAATAGGCATCTTGTATCAAATCCCACATACATTCATGTTTGTATGTACAAATTGTACGGCCAACACTGAGCTATATTAATCAGCCAGTAGTAATTTACATGCAGTCGCAATACTGACAAATATTGAACAAAGTCACAAAGGATCACATGCAAATGCACATTTCCTCTCAGACACTGATAAGCATTTAAAAAGAAATTAAATAGCAGATCTCATCTTTCAGCAAATATGAAAATGCAAACTGATGCAAATTGTTTGCTCCTGACCTAGGAACATGGTGGCCAATTGCCTAACCTGCATTCAGAAAACAGTACTTAATTTTATAAGCTCCTGACAAGGAATGCATTTGAAATTTCTGTTGTATCTGTATAAAAATCAGAATGAATATATGTTTCTCAAAGCCCTTCAATCAGTTATTTCCTAGCATCTCTGTCTATTAAAGCATGAAGCCTAATATATTAGCAAAGTATTAATTATGGTTGAAATCCTCAAACATATTTCAATGCCTAGCTGTTACCAAAGTGGTAATAAGTGTCATCCTCTAGCAAAAATCATTGTGTAGCAATCCTTGAGGCATAAACGTGATAAGACTATTCTACTATTTCTTAAGGAAAATTACTAAAATTAATGATATAAATCATGTTATGTATAAACCAGTAGAACACAATATTCTAATAGATCAATTCTCTATGCTAATTGGTAGAATGTATTATAAGTGTAACATGAGATCGAAGCTGATTAAATACTTCTGCATCACTATTAAAAACAAATTCCACATCATGTTCTAATTCCATAATATAGATATAAAAAAATATGAATCCACAAACTTATCTTCACTGCAAATAATATAAAAACAGAGAATAATATTATTGTTTTCTGATGCACAATATTTAAAATTTCTTTGTGCTGGAGGTGCCTAAATTTGTCTGTTGCTTCCTGGTCATGCTAAGGATCTCTAAATATACAGAAACCAGGCCTTGAACAAGCTGCTGCATTTTAAATATCATGGGAGTTATAATCAGCTCTTAGGTCTGTCCAGGAATACTAATAATACTAATAATACAAATAATACTAATAACAACAACAACAACAATAATTTTTTAAAAACCTACAACAACTTAACACCCACTAACATCTTAACGTATAAAATTGTCTTAAAATAAACCTTCTGTGCCAGCCTTATCAGGAAATAAATTGTCCAATCTGTCCTAACAAGCTATTGCAAACCTTCTCATGTAAACTCCGGTGGGTTGACCACCCCCGGCAGGTAAGACCCCACCCAGCCATTCGCTCACTCCTCCACGTCGGAATGGCAAAAATGAGAAAACTCGTGGGTTGAGATAAAGACATTTTAACGGGAGAAGCAAAGCCATGTGCTCAAGCAAAGCTAAAAGAGGAATTCGTTCACCCCTTCCCACTGGCAGGCAGATGTTTAGCCATTTCCAGGAAAGCAGGACTTCATCATGCTTAACAGTGACTTGGGAAGGCAAACGCCATAACCATGAATGTGTCCCCCTTCCTCCTCCCTTCCCTGAGCGTTTACTGCTGAGTGTGACTACATGTGGTGGGGAATATCCTTTTGGTCAGTTGGGATCAGCTCTTCGGGCTGCGCCCCCTCCCAGCCTCTAGCCCATCCCCATCCTACTCGTTGGGGGAGCAGAGTGGGAAAAAGAAAAACAAAATAAAAAATGTTGACACTGTGTTAGCACGGCTCAGCAATCAGCAAAACACTGGTGTGTCATCAACACTCTTGGTCACAGATGCAAAGCACAGCACTGTAGGGATTGCTATGAAGAAAATTAACATATTATTTATTAAAATACTATAGATGGATCATAAAGACTTTTTTTCTAAACATCTTGAGTTTCCATGAGTTCTGGAAGAGATTTCTTGATAACCAACCAGAAAGCTTTATTTCAGTAATATGAGTGTTTTCACTCAACTAATACGAAAAGCTTTTAACAATCTACATTCATCTAACCTGGATATAAACCCTAAATTGTTAGTGATGGTTTATTGGCATATGACCACGGAGCTCTGAAAAGAGATTACGGTAGCTGATATGAACTTCAGTTTTTCCTTTCCTGCAAAGAGCTGTTAAAAATACTTTATTAGGCATGTTTGAATGGTGTAACAATCTCCCTCAACCACTGCACATTATCCTCTCTATTCCCCATTGCCTTAAAACAGCAATTAGAAGTTGATGAGAAATGTCCAGGAACAATAATAGTTAAAGATCAATTAGGAATCCATGCAGCTAGGAAGATTAAATATTTATTAAAATAACAACAACCTTTCAAATAATAGTTCAAACTTCATTACTCTAATACGTTCTTGAACTTCTATTTTCTGCCTCACTTCACTGTAATTGCAAACTGCAATAGTGACAGTGAATGTTTCAGACTAAAGTACATAAAAAACATAAAGCTCTTACATTACAGTGACAGTGGTTGAGATTTTGTAAACAGATTTGAACAGCCTTATTTTTTATTTGCCTGCACATTTCTAAGTTCTTTTCTAGTGTAAAATGGCAAAAATCTCCCATTTAGCTAAATTTAACTGGAACTTGTAGCATGCATCCATAACCTTCCCCTTGTAGTCAGATGGACCAGTGGCGTGACGTTCCTTTTCAGTAGCAGACCTGGAGGAGAAGGCAAATTGAGAAGCTGGGTGTATTTTTGCAACAAGAAGAGGACTTCTTTTTGGAATTCAGTGGAATTCATTTTCTGTAAGGTTTCTGTAAGTAGATGTGGCCATTACAGGTCAAAGTGGAAATGCTGAGTAATAATAAAGTGGCAGCTGTGGTTTCTGTCCATGCTTGCCTTGGTGACGTGCAAAAATGTGCAACCCAGTGTTGTTCAAACACAAAACCCAAAGGTCTACTCTGGCTCATTTTAAATGGTAATTTAAACTAAAATCTGATGGAATTAGGGGCCAACAGATATAAGTTTTGGCATCAATAAACACAAAGGGTGGAAAAATTAATTAGCACAGCATCAAAAGGGAAAAAGAGGGAGCATCTTCAGTTTGAATGTCACACACAAAACGTCCAGAAACCACACAGCTCATGACATTTAAAATTCAACAAGAAACCATTCTTCATTGGAGGGAAAAAATACAACCACTAGGTTTAAGCTAACATGGTTATCTTGTAATTAAACTGCTTAGCTCTAGGAGAAATGGTGCATTGGGTGACACACAAAGGTTTTATGCAGCCATGAGACTCTATTGACTGGGAGAAGCCTTCAGCACGCACCAGGAGAGCACCTCAAACTCATGGCCCTGGAGCTGGAATGGAGCATTCTGGGACTGTGCCAGCAACTTACATGCAGGCCACAAATTCTTCTCCACGTACATCTAATTTGGGCTTGGCGTGCTGACATGGAATACACAAAATGGCATTTTTTTTCTTGACATTTTTCTCTATATATACATTATTAAGAGGTGTTAAGATCAGCCACCTCCTCCAGTCACACTGGAGCCCAGTATAGACCAGTACCAGCCCATACGGTCCACACACAGGACCCAGGTCACACACCAGCACCGACAGCCACGTCCCCTCCTCCTCTGGGGTTGGCGCAGAGAGGAGGTCCCTAGCGCAGGCACACACGCCACATCTCGGGGTTCACAAGCGCGCCCACGCTGGTGGGTCCCCTGGGGTCGAGACCCTTCACTAAAAAGACTCAAGCATTAATTCTTTGTTTTGCAGAAAAACAATAGCCTTCTTCAGAGTGATAGTTTTGGACTATTTGAGATCTACCTTCACTACAATACCTACCGAAACAGCTTTGCTCAGTCTATCAATCAGAACAGTGATCCCTTCTGTCTTGCTGCCTGGAGCTGGCCATCTTTCCATAAAGTACGCGGTTAAGAGAATCTTTCCTTTACCACAAATAATTTAAAACATAAGTGAGATTAAGGTTTTGATGTTTATTTTATTGAAGAAATGTCTTGTTGAAATATGTCTTGAAATTTTAAAAGAAAAAAAAATCAATGCATTTTATGTTAAATGGTGGGGAAAGAGGCGCTTGACTTTCTTGCTCTGTTTCTACTTAGTCCTTCATTTTTCCCCTTTGGGGGAAAAAAAATAAGAGATGGAAGAGCTGAACACACCAAAAATGATTATGTCATCAAAACAAAGTTTATTTTGTTTAATAAAAAACAAGTAAAACTGCTGTTTAAGCTAATCATTGGAAGAAGTAGGCAATAATTCTAAATGCTTTTAACATTTGAAAATGCACAGCTGTTCAAAACATTATCCTAATGTTAAATTGCTATAACACTCCTCTATAACGGTTTCTTATAAACCGCTAACAATGGGAGCACCGCCGGAGCTATGATCTACGTAAACCACGTAGCAGGGCAGGCCTGGAGTAGTATTTATTTCCACAGCAGTTACTGACGGGAAAGCCACAAGAGGTACTTCAGCTGATTCCCACATCTCAAAAACAAGAATAAATACCAACGCTGTTGTCAATGGATATCCTTTCCAGGCTTTATGCATACCCCATATGCAGAAATGTTGACTAACTGCTCTTCAGCAGCCTTCCAGAAAGTTTCTAAGGGAAGATTTCATCTTGATAAAAGGAGATTTTGCAGTGATGATTTGGCCTAATCTTTATGTTATTGATCCCATAAGGCCAGCTCCTCCAGCCAGATACACTAAGAGAGAGTACTATTGGCAGAGTATTCAGCTTTTTCTGGAATGTATGGAAGTTGAATGGAAATTGCTACTTTATTCTTTCACCTAATAAGAATGCTTTCAGTGTTTGTAAAGTACATTAGCAGAGGGCAACAATGATATTGATACATCAGGTGATCGGAAATGTGCATAAACATATTCACCTCTGCTGATTTTCGTTCTTCAATTCTTCATTGCAATGAAGCAAAGGATGCTGAATTTTAGTCTAGTAGCAACATAATGTTATAAACCAACTAAATTAAGAAGCATTTGTGGGCAACTTACTTCAATTTGGGTCTTTTATGACAAACAAATGATACTTAGAAAAGTACATTTAGAAAAAGTGAAACTACTTACTCTAAGTATTAAAGATATCTAATGGATTTAGCTTAAACAAGTTCATTCTTCAAATCTTTTTTCTTTTCATGCCCAACAATTCTATCTCTGATCTTTAAAACCCACTCTATTTCTCTTGTTTAATCTATAGCTTAGGGAAAACATGCTAATCATCCTTCTCATGCTTCCTCATGTTCTGAGCTTATTTCCCTCTGTCGGTTCTATGCATGATTATAATTTGATGATAAGAGAAACAATTTAAAACTTCAATTACGAAAGCATTTCTCTGTTAATTCCCTCCCGGCTAAATGACTTCCTCTCACACTAGGAAGTTAAACATCTGACAGCATGACTGAGCTTCAGGAACTTCAATTTCCATTCACAAAAGCCTGCTTTTCTAGCTGCTTTTCACAGTCTTGTTGGAATTTATACTGATTTGCTCCTTCTTTTACTTATAGATTCAAGAATCCCTGAGATACTCAACCTGGAGCCAATATTTGCATCTAGGTTGGACCTCTGACTCTTTGTTTTAGTTGATGTTACGTTGTGTGTATTTCATTAATTGGGTAGATGAAGAATATAAACCTTTTGAGGGGCTGTTCCTTTGGGCATCGTCTACCTAGCTCGGCTGGCGAGGTAGATTAGAGCGGTATAGGACAATGCCACTGGAAGGATTAGGCAACAAGAGTAGGTTACATTTTGTGAAACAAAATATTACAAAACAGCTCAGAAATCATCCTATCAATATTACAATATTGCAGTGAGAAAATCAGAAGGTAGAAAACATGGTGGAATGAAAAATTATGTGATTGTTACCTTCATGTAGGCAAAATTGTGTGCCATGATGATGGTACTGTACAAATACAGCATAAAAAGTGCAAGAAGTCGACTGGGTTACTTTTTTTCTTTCTTTTTCTCTAAGATCACACCTAAACTAGCCATAAAAGAGAACAGAGAACAACATAATTCAAATGCAAGTGCTAACATAATAGGAAATAAAAATTATCCTTATTTATCTACTCATCTTTATTTCACTGTTGTGAGTGGATAGTAGTGCATGACTTGCAACAAATACAAAATTTATATGCTTTCTGCTAAAAATATGTAACTTTGATTTAAGGTAATTTGTTTAAAAGCCTAATGAGGTTGACATTTGAAGCAGGTTCCTGCCATTTCTGTTGCTTCTGGCTTCCCTGAGATAAAATAAAATTGTGGCAGGTGACTCATAAAATGAGTTGACCTGCCAGGGCAGAACAGAGACTCTGAAATGTCCATGTGGAATGATGTTATTTTTGAGCTTTATTTGATACGGTAGGGAGTTTTTCAGTACTGCTTGATTTGGGCCAAGGACAAGACAACCTGGAAGGACATGGATGGAGGCTCTGGTGTAGAGAGGATGAGGTACAAGGGAGGGAGGAGGGACAGGAGAGCCATCGCAGGTGGGGCAGAGAGGGGAGCAGTGGTGGGGAACTGGGCATGGCACAGGGTCTCTGTGGGCACTGGGTACAGTAGTAGCCAAGAGCAGAATACACTGGAGGAGGATTGTAGAAATCAGTTGGGAGGCAGCTTTGATTTCCATAGTTGACCAAACCACACTAGGTAAGAGCACCTCCAACATAAGCTTAGAGGATAGGAAACTTCTACTGACCTGCAACAGAATATCAGTGGAGGAAAATTACTTTAAACTCATCACTATTGCTTCCTGGGACAGGATTTTTATCCTCCTAAGGTTCAGCTTAGTATATTTATTGCAGTAATGTGGTGAAATACCTGTCTTCATGTTTTCCATTTCTCTTGGGCACCATGGTGGGGAAGTAAATGTATGTCTGCATGGTACACTGATCCTCATTATTCTTGACACTAATGAACATCAACACCATTCGTAGTCATTAAAATAAACCATTGTCCATGGCTTTACGTGCTTAGTTATTATCTCTAGATTTCAAACTTGTTCACATTGAAAAGCAGTGAGCAAAACCAGTGGAAAGTATATTGGCCATGCACGCGGATGGGATGATATTATGGCACTGGCAGACCATAGGAGCTGTTATCGCAGTCTGGCAAGTCTTGAAATGTGTTCAGCCTAGAAGAGAATATAATGGCCCTTACACATTACCCTATCATCTCCCTAAAAAGCAGAATGTCTTGCTTTAGGAGATGGGATAATGGTGGATGGGTATCAAGCACTTCAGATCCAGATTGTCAAAAACTATCTTTAGATTAAGAGATACAAATTTTTCCATATAACAGAAATTGTAAGGACAGCCATTAACAAAGACAGGGGAGATGATATCAGGCAGTGAAGATACAGGTAAAAGAGAAATCTAGGCAGATGAACAGGAACATGTGAGCAAACATTTTTCACGCAATAGAAGGATTCACAACTTTGAAGGGTTTTTTTAAATTATTATTTATTTTATTTGGGGCTGAAGTATTTTGCTTTAAATTTGTATTTCATTTTGTTTAAAAAGTCCTTTAATTTATAGGATAAAAGTATATTATTGAACATGCTATAAAGGGTAAATGGCTGATGTAGAAGAGTCTGTGGACAAAGTCTATGCAAGCAGGAACTGACTGAAGGAGGCTGAGGAGGAAGTGCTGAGAGGGACTAGACCAAGTGGTTTCAGCGGTTTTGTGAGGAATAGGATAAAAGCAGAGAAGTAAGAACTGCTTAATATTTCTCTTGGAAACAGAGCAACAGAGAAATTTTATACATTCTATACTGGTCCTATGCTAGGCTCGATGTTAACATTAAGAACCATCATATACAGTGTAATTTCTTATGTTGCTTTTTCTTGATTTGACTTATGACTATAAGCCTTAAAGGTAATGACATCTGAAATAAGGAGGTCTTTCTGCTCATATCTGTCTCTTCTCATCTCAGAGAGTCCTGATCAAAAGGTCACAACATGGATAGTAGTCTTTGCAAGAAGACTTAAACCATTTGGGTTCCTCTTATGTTTTGTCCCACTGACATCTAAAATAATCAACCATTTATAATGCACTTTGCAAACAATGTCCTTCTCAAATCAGCAAAGAGGACGTATTCAAATAAGAATTGTTTTTCTCTATCTAAAGATGCTGTGTTCCAGTTTAATCTGATTTCAGTTTAAATTTATGTTCAGCCTATATATACTTCTTGGAATTGTTCTTTTACATGCATATTATTAGAGCCACCAGTTTGCACAAAATCACACTTTCAAAAGGAGAGGATGGAAAAATAAGCTCAGTGTACAGCTCCAAAATCACTTTTTGCAGTGAAAAACATCTCTTAAAACACCTAAATTTTAGATGTTTTTCTATCTATTAAAATTGATTAAATTGATTAAAATGGTGATTTCTTTTGACTGAAGTGTGTTGGGAAAGTCTTGGTTACAAAAGCACCTTGATCCACCTCAAGAAGACAACTGCCAAGATGAATGCATTGAACAGAAGTGTGCTGAAAGCAAACAAAATTGCAAAATAAATAAATCCTTTGTCAGAGTTTACAAGCTCAGAGCCACATTAAGCTTTGTATACAATTTGGCCCAATGCTTAAATACCTGTATGATGACATATTGAGGTTAGAGTTCCCAGTGAAGCAATGTTGCGTATCTGACGGCATTTATATTGATTTTATCACCAGATAGCTGCAATGTGACAACTGATGGATGGTAGGGAACACACTTCGTTAGCTCTGTATGCCTGTCTCTTGCAAGTAGCCTTTTTCATCTGCTCACTTTTTAACACCCCACTCAATAATTTCTCTCAAGAACAGGTATGTCTGGCGCGTCCTTTAATGGTCTTTCCAGACGGGGAAATCAATGGTATTAAATACTCATGGAACGGGATGTAAATAAGCAGCTATAAAATTACGTATATAGTTTTTAAAGTATTTTTGATCCAATGATACAGTATAGGAGGCTGCGTTTTTTTGTATTGATGATTATTCTTCCAATTGATATAGCTCTTTTGAAAATTTTATTACTTTCTTCACTATTTCAGTAATATATTAATTGTAGTTTGCTTGAAGAGAAGGAGAAAAGCAAACTGAAAGGAAAAAAGGATTGACATTTAAGGAACTTGAAATTACATTCTGCACTTAACTGCATTTTGTCAGATTAGTTGTAACCAAACTTTAAACCAAAGAAATCCGCATCAGAGATGACAAATTAATAATCCAACTAATTGGCAACATTACCGTGTTTTGCCAGGCATTGTCATCGTGCTAGGAAATATTTCAAACTAGAGGCACTTGGTGATGAAACAGACCTGTGTCATTTTCTATTTCTGGTTTATGTGTTTTTGCTATTTGAAACACATGCATTTAATTGCTTCGAACAGTGGGACTCCAACATTATTCTGATGACTACTGAACTGTTAAATTGATCAGAGCACTGAGAATATGTATATGTTTTTAAATCAACCTACTGGCAAATTTCCTTTGCCTTAATGCTTTCCCATTACCCTTAATTAAATCCTTTTCTTATCCATTGCCTCCCAAATTATATCACTAACCCCTTTCTTTCTCATCTTGGTAGCGCCTCCAAAATTTACAAAAATTAATGGTTCCTCAAGCTTTTAAACACTTTGGGCAAAATTCACCATACATAATTTCATTGGGAACAGATGGAGCTGCATCAGGAATGAATTTGGCTGCTAAGAATTACTGAGCGACCTGAGGACTAAACTATTTATGCATTCTTGTTTTGCAAATCTGATTTCTCCAGCAATGTCGAGAAAGATAAAGAAGCAAAAACAAAATGCTGAGGATGTTATGATCTCTGCGAGGCATAGCCTACCCTCAATTCACACGTTCACAACTCCCAGTGACAGTGATGAGGAGTCTGCCATGGATCAGGGATAGTCATAAACCTGTGTGTGTTGGTTGGTTGAAGCATCTATTTATCTAAATATATTTAAAGCTCTTTCCCTACAGACATTTTTACTACCTGGTATGTGTGTTGGAATTGAATTACTACCGCCTTATTTTAGTTTTATGCCTTTGTAATGACATTAAAGGCAACACCTACTCAACATAAAACTAAAGAAAAGTGATGGTGAATCAGGCCCAATTCACTTTTCTGTAATTGTGCTCTTTAGAAAGGTGGGAAGTATCTGGGCATGAAAGAAGCAAACAATTGCAAAAACTAGCAGCTTCCCCTAAAGGATTACATTTTCCCTTCTTTTCTTTTCTTTTTTTTTACCCCACAACATCTTGAAAAAGAATGGCTTGGAAACATAAAAACAATCTTATTGAAAGCTTTACTTTGACAATAAAATGTATTGCTGGAAAAACAAAATGACAGAGAAGCAATATGCCTGATTAATTTTGAAACATTTAAAACAATCAATTGAAAACCTTTTAAAGCAACACCTTCTGATGAAACATAGCACTTTACCACATGAAAATAGCCTGTAGATATATTTTTGAACCGGAAAACCTGGAAATGTTCTTGGTAAACTGCAAACAAATTGCTTTGCGATTCTGCAAATACAGAATGACACTCATTATAGAAAGGATTGCATATTACTCGATCTGGTCCAGGAGAAGGGGAAAAAGTATGACAGCTGGCTCTGTGGGCACTTGAGCACATTTCCCTCCAGAAGGCTGTCAGGCAAAACCAACTTCCTTGTTATAATTAAATTACATGATATATATTGTTGAAGAGTCATCTTTATTGGTTCTTAAACATAATGAATTGTTTTGAGGGCCCAAAATGCTGTCATTTTACAAAATTATATGTTTTCCACTTTGTACTTCACTGTTATTTGAAAAATTAATCATAGGGAGGATTCTAGCTTCATTCTGTCACACAAAAAAAACCTGTCATTTAAGCAAATGGCTTGCTAGGATTTATTTATAGATATTATATAATATAACATAATGACACATAACAAAATTTCATTACACAGTAAGGTTAATTTGAATTATGATTTGTTCTCCCTGGTAGGCAACAGGAGATACTTGTATTCACTAACTGCTGCAGTATTTTACACCAGCATTTCAATGAACGGTAGCATTCTGAAAACGCAGCAATTAGCTATCCTGAAGATAGAAAGCCTAAGTGATCTACTAGGTTTTAAAGGTATGTGTTGCTTAAATGTGATTACTACAATATATGCTGAAAATCTGCTACTTCAGAGCAGTCAAAAAGGTAGTAGTGCACAGAAGAGGAATGGAAGAAAAGTGATATGAAGCAGGAATAACATTTGGTATTTGGCGAATTATCTCACTATGTGGAAAAGCAAGTGGTTGCAAGACAACTGCTCTAATGTAGATGGGCAAGATCCCACAAGAGACCCAAATTGTTTCCTGTAGGCAAGAGCCTGCGGTCCTCCATGGATCCTGCTCCTGAATGTGTTGCTCTCCTATTTGGGGTTAAATGGAAGGATAAATACAAGAGTTGCCCTTCAGACAGAATTTGCTCTCACCTTTTTCTGTTTTTAACTGCCTTGTGTATACAAAAATGGTAACTAGTGAGCAATTAGCAAGCATTTTTATACTTAGATCTAATTATTTGTCAGTTATGTCTGTGACTTAGCAGATTCTGTGAGTATTTGATGATAATATACAGCCACAAGCAATTGCGGTATATTATATTCTTCAAAAAAGGGATTTTGGGTAGATCATAGAATGATGCACAGAATCTGATTCAGAAAAGTAATCAAATAAGCCTTTAGAGAAAGAAAGGAAAAAAAAAAAAACAAAAAAAAAAAAACAACACCAAGACAGGTTCTATTGAAAATGGCAGATTTTTGGAGATCACTCCAAAAAATCAAACCACTAGTTTTCACTATTTACAGGAAAGGAATACTGCAGAAAGGAATGTTTCAGCAGCAAAACTTTCAACAGAGGATCTGGAAATTAAAGTGGATTTGAATTAACAAAATGCTACAATTAATTCTGAATTGAGCAGTTGTTTGGGAAATTTCCCAGCACTGTGAAATCCTCCCTAAGCTTATGTACAGTAGATTGTGAGTCTTTGTATTACCACATTTCCATTATCTTTTCAAAAATACACCTTTTTATCAGGTCACAGTATCAGAACATTTCTAAAAGGGGATATTCAAACTCATACAGGAATAATTTCTGCAGATCTGATATGACATGACAGCCCGCATGTCTTTTACATCATTGAAAGTAAGTCGTTATCTAACTCACAATTTCACAAGTCCACAGAAGTAAGTTCATATTGGGCTGCTGGCAAAAGCAGCAGGGATGAGGAGAGGAGGGTTTGCCGACCGGGAAGGGATGCTGGAAAAGACATCCCCATGGATTCCTTTCTCCTTCCTCCTACCCTGCTACTGACTTGCAGGTCTTTTTCACAGAATTTACAGTTGTAAATGTAAATGTGAAAGCAAAGTAATAATGATTTCAGTCAGGTGCCAAGAGAACAACAAAATGCAGGTTCTTAAAACCTAAGGAACAGTGTGAAGTAGTTAAAATGATAAAGAGAGGTCAGGTGCAAAGAGATCCTTGTTCTTTTTGTTACAAGATTAATACGTGGGAATATGTACGAGAGATATAAAGGAATATTTCATTGGAGATGGAACCACTTAAAGCTGGGGAATAATGATAGGGTTTCTACTGTGAGATCTGCACAGACTTTTTCAAGAAATTGCAATTCAGATTCTCTGCTATGTTTTAAAACTAGATGCAAGAAATACCTACTTGCTGGAACTCAGTAGACTTCTACGATCATAAAACTGGTGCTACAAATGGAAGCAGACCCTGAGAAACTGTTCATGAATGTAATAAAAGTGGCAAGAACTTTGAGATCTGAAAACAAAATTGAGCTCTTGCCTTCTTCAATATTGTATTTCCCTATAACTGTTTACAAAATGATCCAAACTTTACATTTCATTGTCACTATCATTTAAAGACTTTGCAAGATGAGAGGGAGTCCCTGTCTGTGTTAAATGAGACATCTCTGAAAACCCTGCAACACATCACAGGGGGAGGTGAAAGCCAAGACAAAATGTGAGGTCTGAAAGACAGCCTCAGCCACGGGCAAGTTTTGTGTTTTTTTTTTCTTCTTAAGAAAGTACAAACCTTTCTAAATGTGAAATATATGAGGACTTCATGCCCTTAACAAATGAATGAGTATGAGAGAGAGAGAAATGGAAACCAGGCCTGGAGGAAAGTTTGATCCCTGGTTCTTAATAGATACACAGAATGCAGTACCAGTATAATCAGACTATGTCTGTTGGAAAAAAGAGATGTGTGGCACACCAATTACCGACAGCAGAGAAAATTGAAAGAAATTACATTCAGGGGAGTGTGAAATGTGAAAGTCAAGGAAATAAATTAGATGTTGTATGACCTCTAGTGTAATACGTGGAGAAGTAATACATTTAACCTAGTTGTAATCATGTCATAGCTAGACTGCATTAGGAACTTTTTCATTTAAATTTTCCTCTCTATGGCTCTGTGCTCAACTTTTCGAAATGGAAAATAACACAGCAACACAGGCAGCTCCAGGGTTGGCTCTGGAAAATGAAGCTATGCAAAGTTTGCGCAGCACAAAGGAGCCAAGCTCAGAGTTTGCTAATCATGCACCACTCAAATCTGGTGACATTAAATATTAGGGTCACTGGACATTTCCCTGAAGAAGAAAAAAGACAATATATCTGCTGCAAACTATGGTACATTGTAACAGCCGGTAGACTAAAGTATCTACAGAGCAAAAATTATCTATGTGGAAATATCTTTACTAGTATCAGAAAAGAGGAGGAAGTGGTTTAAATTGCTTGAAGATCTGATTGGGGAGCCTTAAGAATAATGAGACTTCTTTAAAGAAATCATGGATTTTGGCTGTCATCTCTCTTAAAGAAGGCTCTGAAAATGGTGAGAGCTCTTTCTTTTGAGAGAAGTAAAAGACTTTGGGAAGCATCTGATGATGTGATCATACTGAAGCTCTGAATGTCTCAAAGTCTGCCTGATACCTGATTTAAGTATTTCAAGACAGCTTATGTCCATTACTTTTTGTCCTAACCATCACAGATTTGGAAAATAATGTCTTCCTCTTTGCAAAAACCTCTTATTTCTTCTTGTCTTCAGGATAAACAACTGCCATTCTTTCATTTTTCCCTCATGATTTCTGCAAATCATTCTGCTTGTGCCCCATTTTGATCCATGTCCCTAATGGACGATGATGCAAAACCAGCTTTCAGTAGATATGAAATCCATTTCTTAGGTTCCGATCATGAATTCACCTCAGGCGGAATTGTGGCCAATCTGCCTGCTTGAAAAGAAACCATCGTAAGAACAGTAATTTGTAAAGGTACCTGTTGGAGGTGGTATGTACATTGCGGGGAAGGAGGGGAAGAGTTAATAAAAGATGCCCTATCCCATCATGCTGTGACAAAGCGCAAGACTATGTCTTTTGTCCCCAGAGATCTCCATCCCGAACAGAAACAAAGGCTTTGCTCCTGCAGGACAGTTGTGAAGGTGGGTGGGTCAGCCCAGTTGTCTCAGAACTTATTTGTGTGTCACTAATTAGCTAAGTTAACAGACTGTATACAATCGCTTCAAAGGTTTTACTATGTTAATGGTGGTTGTTAATTGTTATGGATACGTCTGGCTCAAAAATGAAATTTTGGGGACCTGTACCTTCCAGAAAGGCTGGCACAAATGATCATTATGCACCTTAGCAGTGATTCATTAGAGCTCCAACACTGCTAAACTAGACCTCACTAAAAGACTTTCTTGGCCCTGAATGAGTCTGAGCAGCCTGGCTCTAATGGCCTGTTGTATTTAACTAAACTTTACTTGATCATGCTTAAAACAGGTAAAAAAGCAATGTTTCATGTCCTCATAATTCATGCATCAGAAAGATGTCTCTTCTGACATAGGAAATATAATTTTACTAAGCATATTCTGCATAATTTTAAAATAAATTGCATCTAAAATATACCATAGACCCACACACAATATTCAAAGCATTTCCAATTATTTTTCTCTGAAAGTCTGCTTCTATTATTTGGATGAAGCATGACTATCAAGTTAATACATCTTTGCCAACTTTACAAATAAGAAAGAAACTTTGGTCTTGAATTTGGAAATTACGCGGATTGCCTACTTCTGTCTCTTCCCTTGATCCATGCTGCATTTTCAATGAAAAATTCAACTTTCACAATCAAAACCAATTCTCTCAGCCAATCCATCCATTCTTCAATCTCTCAAAGCCCAGGTTTCACACCAAATCATTCTGCTCTCAAAGGTATATAGGTTCTCAAGTCCTTTCTGGAGATTTACGCAGCGGCACTGGGTTTGACGATGAGGTGGGTGTGTGAGTGGTCTTCCCAGCTCCCAGCGGCGGCTGTTGCGTTGGTGCAGGTTGCCATCTCCTGCTGACCCCAAGCACATGGGATAGCCAAATTGTCCCCCTGCCCCAGACATGCCATCAGTTGTGCTCCACGTCCTGCCCGTCACTATGGGTCCTTCTGTGTGTCTCGGGCAGAGGTACAGGAATCTCAAATTCTGAAAACATGGAAAAATCCATATGACCTGCTAAGCATGTGTCACTGAAATGATAGAAAAAGGTCTAATATCCATTCTCAGATCTATTTATTTTTATACTATCTATGTTCATGCCATATAGTGAGTGAACTTTGTTTTCTCTGGGTACTCTTTTTGTACAAAGTTATCCTGGTTTGCCAGCAAAACATAATTTAACAACTGAAAAATCCAGAAACTAATATATCTGTATTTCTGTGTAAATACCGACCTCATTTGGAGCAATTCAGCCTGTCCATAATCTTGAACACGGATGTACAAACTTCACCCGCTCAGCTGCTAAATTCTTTTCTTCAGCTTTCAAAAGACCTACGGATAAAATCAAATCAAAAGATTTTTCTTGTGAAGACCTTAACAACACTGTTTTCACAGTGGTAAAGGCAGCATCACAGTAAAGTAAATCCACCAGAGAAAATAAAAAGATGGGTATAGAGAAAAGAAAGAGAAAAGGGCAAGTGAAAAATACAGAATTACATTGAAAAAGGGCTGGAATGTAAAATATGGGACATGGGAGACTATAATTTCACTGCAGTCTACAAATGGAAGAAGACGTTGAGCTTCGGTGGTAAGAAGAGGCCCTTGGAAAGAACACGGAAGGAGCTAGAAGCACACTTAGCTCATGGCAGGACTATTTTCCTTTTTAGGCCACTATCTCAGGTCATTTAAATCCAATTCTGGTGACCACTAAGCTGTCTCAGAAAGACAACCCGAGAGCCTGAAACAGTTTCCAGAACACATGATGAAACTGTCGTCTGGACCCAGACTTATGTGGAAGTAGACTCGCGTAAAACCTGGAGTAGAGGATTTGGCTCCTGCTTTTTCATTCCTGCAGAAGGCAAGATTTCAAGCATTCTATGAGATCCAGGTAATTCCTGGATATAATCATGTCCTCAGAAGTAAACTTGCTTATTAAAATATTTACCTTGTTACTGCCCACTATAGCATTCTAACAATGGCAGTTTCTAACTTCATTCATGTAATCTGCCTTTTAACATGTTTAAACAGTACTTTAGCGCTGCTAATGAGTAACTGATTTTTTCGTCCCATGCAAAAGAAAGAGCATGTTTAGAAGCAGCTTTCATGATCCCCAAAACTGCTTGTTGGAAACGCCCCATGCTGCATGAGGCATGTAGGGACTCTAGGAGGAAGCACTGGAAGAGAAATAGCTTCTGAGGGAATGATAATTAATCTGACAGGCCACTTGGTATCCAGTGGTGAAAGCAAACTTCACCAATTAATCAGTGTGACATCCAGAGGTTATTCACCAGCTCTTCATACATCTTTGCATCTCTGGACACGAAGGTGAGAAAATGCATGATGAAGTTGAATACCATGACTTCCTCCTGAGCATTGACCTCCGCTGAAACACGCTGTTAAAAGGCTGTCAGTTGTTGTTTCGGTGATTTGAACTGAGGAACAGACAGTAGGTGGTGCTGTCTGTGTTGGCCCATTCCTGCCTGAGCGCTCTAATGTCCTACCAGAGGACATCTCTCTTCTCAGCAGATCAGCATTTCATCAGAAAGCACAACCTTCTTCAGAGTCACGGAGATGAGTGTCTGAGGAATAAAAGGGAAACAGCACAGAGAAAGTATCAAAGCCTGAGGCACATTTGCGTGGAAATTTGGAAAACTCATGCCGAGTTGTAGTGCTCCTTTCTGGTACCAGATTTGTCAGCAGTCTACCGTAACATAGCGCTGGGCGGTGTGGATCCCTCCCTGGCCAGGCAGGCCCAGCCCACACCCTTGCAGGAGGCTGGTCCATCGAGCTGCGGGACTTTGCCTTTGTCCTTGTTGAATTTGATGAGATCCCTCTCAGCCCAATCCTCCAGGTACATATAATAACTAAGTGAATGGCTTTTGCAGATTGGGTGTCGCTCTGAACTCCTTAGATAACATTGATCCAAAGATACTTCTGATGAGCTGCAGACTAGAATTTTCCAAAGCTTTTCAGCAGAGAAAATACAGTTTGTTACTTCAGGAAAGGGTCAACAATTTGCTCATAGAAATGCGTGAAACTGTTAGAACCACTTTGAGCCCATCGTTATCACTGTCACACGCAGAGGGGATGGCAATGCGTAGCTGTTTGATGCTATGTTAGAGGGCAACATTGGGGAGAGCATGACATTTTATATCATTTTTCAGTATCAGATGTAGTAGAGCAGCACTATCTCCGGTGAAAGGTCCAGATGCCACTATGCCTACATGGCTTATAAGAACGTATTTTCATAGCTACATGTAAAGTCTCCAAGACACATGAAAGAGTTGTAGCCACACTTCGGAACCACTGTCTTCTACCTTGTCCACGGTAGTGTTGACTGGATATAACCATACTGAAAACCCCCCAAAAAATTACGAACAACTATTTTTGTGAACTATAGTGAGAACGGATATGACAGCAGTGAAAAGAAGTGACATTAAGATTTCAAAGGACCCACACCAAAATGTTCAAATTGCAGAAATATGAAAAATATGTAAAACGTTTTTCACATTCACTGTGCATGTACATCAGCCCTTGTTTTCCTTAACTAAGGAAATTGAGTTTGAAGTCAGAAGATGTGAAGCTGTCACTTAAAGACAGAAGCTGTTAAGCAAATCAGAAGGTCTGAGAAGGGCTTTACGTGGCCACATTCTCTTCAGAAGGACTGAAATTTGTTGGCTGATCTTTTTAGCTGAGAGTTGCATATGTCCTGTCAAAGGGACTGGTATGAAGAAAAAAATATAGACTGTTATAGATATTTATGATTTCTGTTAATTTACCAAGTGCCAGTGAAAATATAAGCCAGTTTTCCTAATTAGAACTTTCCTCTCTGTAATACCGATGGAAAAAAAAAGAGAAAAAGGAAATAAATATAGTCTGGACATGTCTAATTTCCTTTACATTAAGTTGCAGGATGCGAAGCAGCTCAACTTATAAGGGCATGAGGAAGCTAAGGAAAGCACTTGACCCAGTGAGTAAGGGAGAGAGAAAACATACTATGGGGAGCCCTGAGGGTTTAGGATTTTTCGATTAAGAGAGGATGTGAAAGGTAATTTAAAGGAAATAAGGCATTCTGAGTTTGAAGAAAGGATGTGGAATACCCTCAAGTGAAAAAGCTCCCGAGCAGAGACTTGTTCCTTGAGGACTACCTCACCACAGATTTGCTGTAATGTAAAACAGCCATAGGGGTACTAATAGGATATTGTATTAGGGGAACTACTCTTGCTGCACCAAGCTTTTGCCAAGCTCCATCTTTTCTCTTCCATCAACATACGGGCAATCTAGAGATCCTTATCTACCATTTTTGTTTTCCCCAGGGACGCTGAATATTGATGAGCAGTAATTGTGGGGGTTTTTTTATCATATGAGTAATAATAACCAAAACTGCCACATTAACAAAAAGTTGCTTTGTCTGCTTATTACTGTGCTGACATATAACTACAATAAATCTGGTATAATAACCAAAACTTGACTTCCATATGGTCATTTTAATCTTTTATTCAACATTCTGAGATAACCACTAGAACAATTTCTGGAAGGGATTTTTTCTTTCCCAGTACTGTCCTTGATAAAATGTATATGCGGTAGGACTGAATACAGCTAAAATTTCAGAGTGAACTGGGACTATGCTATTAAACATATGCCAGATTTTCTGAAGTTATATTATCTAATCAATTTGCTGTAAGCTGGATAGATACATTTTCCAGTCTGTATAAAATAATTATGAACTTTACAGTCCTCTTTAGTTATGACTGTCTTCTGAATATTTCAGGACTTCTTATTTGTTGTTTTATTCAACTGTTTTGACTTGTTGTAGGGTTTTAACTAATGAATAAAACACACAAACTGAAACACAAAATTCCACTTAAATATAAAAGTTCTTTACTGCGAGCGTGATTAAATGCTGGAACAGGTTGGCCAGAGGGGTTATGGAGTCTCCATCCTCGGGGATACCCAACTGGACACAGTCCTGGGCAACTTGCTCTAGCTGGCCCTGTCTGAGCAAAAGAATTGGACTAGGTCATCTTCAGAGGTGCCTTCCAGCTCAGTTATTCTGTTATTTTGTTAGAAATGTTAGATCTTAGAAGATGTCAGTACTGGGTGTTTCTCCCAAGAAATCCCAAGGTCCACATTCATCCTACATAGCTTCAGGCAGTTCAGATAAAAACCTAAATGCTTTTACAGTTAATACCAACACAGAGAGAAGCATGTCCAGTTGAAATCTGCTTTAGTATAAGCACTCCAAAACAAAGGTAGGTACACCAAAAGCAGCAACATTATGTTACCATTTTGCAATAACTATTGCTTTTTAAAGAATATCCAGAAAAGTTACTTCTCACAAGACTAGAGACTGAGGTTTTGATCTCATATTCCTAGTTTGAAACAAGACAGATAAATCTCTTCTCTTTATATTTCCATCTGCTCTGAATGCTTTCTTGTTAAGGCTGTAGAGCTGTGTCTTTAATGGGTACATGAATGCAAGCTACGTATCAAGGCAACATCACGAGCAATATATATCACTTCCAAATGCTTCTCTGCATTTCAAATTGTGCCACTTAATTGACAATTCATATAAAAAATTCTGGTCATGTCAAACCCAGAATTCCTGAGTAATTCAAGTCCATGTGCAAGTTTTATTATGCATAAGTCATATAAGGGTGATCGTTGGCTTATACAAACTTGTATCTTGACAAAAGGTTTAAATGTGGCTTTTTGAAAGATTTTTCAAAAAGTCCTTGAGGAGAGAGGTATAGGACTTACAGAGGGGATATATATCAACTTTTTTAGGCTATTGTGATGCCACCAGGTTTTATATAAGACAGGTGTGAAAGATAAAATTAGTCAATTACTGAAAAATAATGAGCAATGCAAAGATGACTCGTCTGTGTTATAGCCCACAGCTGCTGTTGCACATCATGGAAAATAACTATCTCAATTATCAACTTGGCACAAAGAATAATGTTTGTGAGTCATAATTAAAGCAAGTTGTTTGAACTGATTTTGCTGTGCTTTATGACCAGTAACCAGCAGGTGAACATGAAGTTTCACTTTTAAGACCTGCTTCATAATTTAGACCAGATTAACATTTAACATACTCCTCATGCTCCTTTGTGCATTTAGCAGGGACTTGGCTGCCTTGTTCCAATGAGCAGGAAAAATGCAGAAAAAAAGAAAACTTCAACTTGAAGGGGATATTTTTAGAGGCCCCTCATTCTGTCGTATTTATTCATGCTACTTTTTTACTGCATTAACAACTTTAAAAAGTCTTTTGAGCTACTTCACTGTATTTGTTTAATTACTTGCCTTTCTTTTCTGGAACGAGTAATATAAAACATACTCCAAGCACTGGAATGAAGTCATTAATCAAATTGCAAATTTAACTGTCACAGGGAGCAACAAAAATTGGCAGGAATAGATGGTGGGTGGTATGGAAGTGTTTCTGGCAAAATTTGACTTGACTTGTGATGTTTTGCAAACAAGTCACTACTTCATGCGATTACTGTTACCATTTCTCATCTCTCAGGTATCTGGGTAAGAACAAATAGGAAAAGATTCAGTCAACTGCCAGCACTGCCCAGGCACGGGAAGCTTGTTCAGGACTGACAGTATTGCTCCTGCCACCCCATACAGTGTTGGCAGAAGCTCAGGGCTCACATTAAAATTACAACAGAGCCCTTCCTTCCACCTCCAAAACAATTCTCCCATCTACAACCACAGGGGCTAGCAGCAATGCTTTCCATTTTTTGCTTTTCTGATGCTGCACAAAGCTCTGCAAAAGTGGAGGTATAATGTCTAAGAGCTTATTTTAGAAAAAGGCTTATGACATTGTTAACTTTGGATATACACACAGTTCTGCTTCCTTCAGGTTACTAAAGATTCAGGGCCCAAAATGTAAGGGCAGGTAGTTCATAAGCCACAGAGTCAACAAAATCTATGGTTTCCCCTGGCATTATGCAGATTATATGCTGTCTCTCATGGACTGAGACTATAAAGCAGTGTTTCTGTCAGTAAGAAATATTAACAGAATTTTTCACCTATTCATTTATATATTTTTTATAAACTTTTTATTAATTTAAAATGTCTTTGAGGAGTTTGCCCTTCTGCCATATTTGAGTAAAATTGGCCAGTAAGGTGAAGAGTTTTAGGGAAGTGAGTTAAGCAAATATGTGTAAACATTCCATTTTCTTAGAAAATCAGGCTAAAAATTACCAGGTTGATCCCATATTTTGTATATAATCAACCACTGCAATTATTATTAATTTCTACTGTGTTTTTCTTACTTCTGAGATATTCTCACTCTTCTACCCTTGTGCTGTATAACATCTCCTTCTTCCATAACTAAAACATGTGAACTGGAAGTCTGCAGACAGTTTAGCTTTCTGGTGGCAAATTATCTGTAAGAATAAAGCAATCCTTTTCGTATAATACCAAGGAAATTAATCCTTAATATTTAGTCACTTTCCAGTCCACTTTCAGATATCTTAGCAATCCACTCAAATAAAACACAATTGTAATTTAAAAGGAAATATATTTCAAGGGAGTTTCCATTAATACACACACTTCTTTCAGTTAATGTAGTGCTCTGAAATCAATATATTGAGTAATATATGCCTAATTCAGTGCTAGTGCGTTAATCCTTTGGGAATGGCACATTAGCAGTCTTGTTTAGATTGAACAGGCTTTGCATGAACATTATTCATTCAAAGCATGTCATTCACAATTCATGTCAGATATCTGATATCATCAATTAATGGGTATGAACTTGCTTCGAACAGAAGAGCTGGGTATATCACAGATCTTTTTCCATCTACTAAGGAAATGAAAATGATAGGATAGTATGTCTGACTCTTCTAATAATTTCTAATATAGTTTAGGCTTAACTAAATTTAACCAAATTTTCAGAAGATAGAGGTCTAGCAGAGTTCTGGATTCATTTTACTACAACTTGGGAAGCAGGCTGGTGGAGGATCCAAGTTTTGCATTTTGTTTTGATCAAAATATTTATTGCTGAAAAATTGGCAAGTAGTGAGGTATTTCCCAAAACAAGCCCTGGCTGTCCAGCAAGACTGAATCACTGAGGACTTGGGTTGCTGGGAGGAGGGTAGGGGAGAGGAAAGGGTGAAAGAGAAAGAGACCTTTCAACTTGGAAAGCATCCCTCCAAAATATACACATTTATTGTCCAAAAGATCGAATCTTTTCCAAGGCTGATCCCTGGCAGTGTCATGACACTTTTTGACATCGGTGTTATGAAAGATTCAAGTTGCCTGTCACTACTCCTCAGTGTCTTTGATGCTGGCTTGCTTTAGAGTAAAATAAAAAGTAGCAGATGGGGACTCAACGGCCTCTATGAAGACCTGTTTTCAAGCTGAAGCAGCACTAACAGATGCATGGCTTGATTTCCCCTTTGAATCAAGGAAAGCAGGAGTACAGTTTTGAAAAGATATCAAGTGCCTGTTTCCCCTGAACAGCATGATAATTTTGGTGTTCAGAGAGTAACCTGAATCACGTTATTTGAATGAGGTGAAAAGTGGTGCTATGTAATTGAAAGATGGTGGAATGAATGCATACAGACAAGCACAGATCAAAGATCTGTCACACAGGTACCGGTGGTGATAAAAGGGTAGAAAGAGATCTGCAAAAGATGATGGAAAAACAGAATTAGGATGAAGTGGCTAGTGTGATCTACAGCAGGTCTCATCTACACGGTAACATTACGTGGGGTGGTAGGACTTGATTACATTTTAGAATTGGGATCCAGCCTTTCATTTTGCAGAGCTGGTTAGCTATGCCGTGGTTGTGCAGGAATTAGTACCACCCATATATGAGTTAAGAATGGTGCACAAGGGAGCTTTACACCAGGTGATTACACTGGGGCCATGCACTGCTTGTGTGTCTGGTGCCTGGTGGGACGCTGTCCCCGTTACATCCTGCAGGTGTTTGTGGCCTTTGTCCTTAGGGGTGTATTAGTGTTCCTCCACTGCCTTAGGTGCTGACTACACAGAAGGAAAAGTGCATGGCTGCAAAGGAAGGTTGCAAGAAAATTAAGATTTGCAGACACAGAGGGTAAGAATGAGACCAGAAAGGGCAGAAGAAGAAAAACCCATTGGACTTGCTAAAGGACAAGTGAAGTGGGGAAGATGTGCATGCAGTCACCAGTCTGGCACAAACTCTGCCAGAGCTCTGCAACTTCAAATCCCTTTCAGGGATACGTCTTTTTTAAGATCGTTTGAAAACGCTTGATCCAGCAGAGCATTTTCACAGTGGAATATTGCTTTGTGCTGTTCCATTGCTGTGCTTTTAATTCAACAACAGGCATCCAGAAACTGGATTTACTATCATGAGGAATCTTCGGATATGAGTACCCCCAAGAGATCATGGAAATGTAAATTAGCAGTTAAATTGTAGCTATATCACTCTAAAAAAATGTGTTCAAAATATTGAATTAAAGCAATAACTAAAAACATCCTCAATATAAACCTTTATAACAGAAATCCTAATAAGGGCAGATTGTATTACATTATTAGGTAAGAAATGTATACATTACATGTGCAGAAATGTATTTTAATCTACTCAATGTCCAAAGTGTTCAACTTCTACTGTAAATAAGCAAATTTAAATACAAAGCAATGGTTTTGATTTTTAATTGAGAAACAAAAATGACAAAATAATTCTGAACAAAGCATAACAACTTTCTTTCTATTACAGCCCCTGTAATATCATGTTTCTCCCAGTTTGTTATGAGGAAATCAACACTTTAATCAGATCTATCAATTTTTTGTAAATAGCAAGTTCCTAACATTAATCTTATCGATAAGTTCTTCAGTTAAAGCGGTGCATTCACATTTTAGACCTTGGATGGAACTCAAACTGCCACTTCCCACAAAGGAAGTAATGATCATGGATCATGGCTCTTCTATGTAAAAAGTAAGATTTACCTTACTTCCACCCCCGCCCCCATTACACACTAGGTATAAATAAAAAAATCTTCTGAATGTTTTTGCAAACTCAAAAGTTGCAGTGGTATCTTTGTGTTCTCATTCGAGAAATCGAAGATCTTTATTTTTTCTTCTCATCATTTGCTTATTTTCTGGGCAAAAGTAACATATTTGCTCACTAGCCAGGCTAACTGAGCCAGAATATAGCCAGTAGTACTCTTGCGCTGGTCTATGTCGGTGTAAATTTACCGCTGCCTAGAAGCAAGGAGGAGAACTACAATTGTGAGATGTGTCTGATTTGTGCTAAATCCAGTCATCCAGATTAATTATTATGGCTTGCTCTGGGATGTGTCTTAAACCTCACTCAAGTCCATTATATTCTAGTTGGAAATAAAAAGGTAGATTTAGAATCAAGGCTATAATTTCCTTTTTTTTTTCCAGTTTTTAACTAAAGCTAGCTTGCCGTATGTTGAATTTCATACCTGTAGAGAATATTGGGGATAGAAAACCCTAGACTGTGTAAATAGAGGAAACAAAATGGCTCCCATTACAGATAATGGATGAACATTTATTTGAATTAAACATTTAAATGTGGCTAATTAACTCATTAACCTTTACATTAACAATTATATTTCACACTGTGCTCTGCTGTGGTTCATGGAATTCTTAATTAAATCTAAGTCCAGTAGTCTTTCAAAGATTTCCCATTAATTCCACTATTATCATCCACAAACTGGGGGAAAATATTCCTCAAGACTTTGTCTTCTGATAGGCTTGTGGTTACGCTCGTTCGTGCAAGAGCAGCGGTTCGCCTTTAGTCATTCTGTTAGAACCACAGAGTCCTGCGGTATTTAATTAGAGAGTCTATTTAAAGAGTCTATGAAGCAAAAGGCATAGGAAGAGTTTTGTGACAGTGATTAAGGTTTCCACTAGCTCAAGGTGCTTGCCTTTTCATAGAGCCGAGTTCTCCTCTGCCATCTCAGAATGACTCTTCTGGGTCCTGTTCAGAGTTCTGCAGTGCTCAATCCCTATTAATATTCTTGTCTTAACTCTTAAATTCTGTGTGTGTATCTGCTTTTCCTTTTTGAGTTAACTTCTAGATGGGGATCAGGGTACTATTTCAGTATTTGGAAATCTTGCATTGAAAACCTCTTTTGGTTAAAAAAAAAAAAAAAAAAAAAAGCACCTGCAATTGTTTGACCTGCAAAATGTCCAATGCTCTATGTATTAAAATTGTCTAACGTTTTGGCCTCAGGTAATTACACAGTGCCTGCTAGTAAATCATATACCTGCCCTTGCTGAACTAGTATAAATACCAGACAGCTCAACTGACCCAGTGCAGTGCTGATCAGCTGCTCCTGTGGGACATGACCCCTAACAAGGTCTGCAGCACATTAAAGCACAAGGTTTTCCACAGGAATGTAAACCAGATTTATAACACTAACATATTGTACTGTTCCTCAGATGCGAACATTGTCAGCCAGAGACTCTAAGAGACAAAACCTCTTAAATCATCTTTTCCTGGAATCATAAAAAAGAAGGAAAAAGTTAATTACTGAAGCTCAAGATGTATGATAGCTTTTTAAATGTAACTATTCAATGACAGAAAAATTTAAGAAGTTATTGCAAAAATGGTGATATTAGATTTATGTCTTCTTAGTTTTTGGTCTTTTTCTTTTGGCTTTCATCCAATTCATCAGGTACAGTTTACTGCCAGACTATCAGTCTGTTTCATTAAAATAGCTTCTATGTCTCTTTTTATTATCCATTTTTTTCTGTGCACAGGATGAACTATAACGTTTCAAGATTTGCTGTTTGTTGATCTGATCGAAAATATCAATGCTCCATAAAACATCACAAGCTTCCTGTTTCTGCCCTTTAATACTCCTCCCACTTCTAATAGCGATCCATTGGTGTTTATTCTACCAGCTTATGAAGCTTTACATTCATCTCAAAGTACGTTGTAAACAGTTCCTGAATTCGGGAGGGAGGAGTATCGACACTTTTACTTTACTTTTCACCACTTCTAGATGAAAAAAAAGATATTTACAGTTCTTCTATTTTGTGATTCCAAGGCAGAATTGCAAGCAGAGAGAATATAATTTGCTGGTAGAGAAACTGGCAATAATACCAAAATAAAACAATGCACTAAATCATTCACAGGAAAACATAGACATAAGCTCAATTTAATACTTCATAGGAAAAATGACGAGCCTCTTCAATGCCCTGTTCAGATATTGGCTTGGAGCAGGCTCCAAAGGAAATGAAATATCCCCTAGGAACACTACTGATTATTCAGAAACGTTAAGCGTCAGCCCTTGTTTCCTAGAACACAGCTGCTGATGTTCCCTTGACCTAGCTTGACTTACCCAAGCAGAGTTACAGTACAGAAATACTGAAACATAGAGTTTGTGTTGACAGGACAGCGTAAACCAGTGTTTCCAAAGGGAATTTCAGTTTTCTGTGAAAAGACCTTCTGTTGTCCATCACAACGATCTTGTATTGTTTGAATTTCACATCAAGCTACTCACAGCGTAAATGAAATTTCACTTCTGTGCTCTTGTTCGCTCTTAGAGGCCCTTCACACCTTATTGTTTTTTCCTCCGTGTGACATCAAGCAGAGCGTAGTGGAATGACAGAGCACGGTTACAATCTTATTTTGCAAAGCTTCCGTAAGTGAAAACCACTTGTGGTTTTGCTAATCAACATACTCTCATGCTTACCTACCTCATCCTACTGACATTTATAGCCAAAAACTGTTCATCTTGTACACTTGCTAAAGAGTTACTGAGTAGTACATCACATCTCTGTGACAGACTAATGAACTAATGCCAAGCAGAAACACTTGCGTTTATTCATACAGCATTGTCCCTTTTAAGGGTCTCGTTCACTTTGTGTTACACTGATGAATGCATTCTGCATACAGATCTGTTGCCAGAAGTTTTTCAGAAGTTTTTCTTTATGAGGATTTTATTTTTATTTTTCAGAGGTTGAAGAAATGTTGTCTGGCTTGTTTTCAACTGGGGATCTTTTTTTTTTTTCTTTTTTTTTTTTTTTTTAATCCTAGTTTCATTAGTCACTGGACAGAGACACTGAAACGTTAAAAAGGATGCAGCTGCATTTTAGGAGTGCTGGAAAGATAGACCTCTCTCTTGTAGAGATAAAGGACTTTAATCTACTTTCAAATTGTGATAAACTATTACCAGGAAAGAGCATAGTGGAACAGACTTAGAGAGACCACCACAAGCTGACCCCACACTGATCATTATGCCAAAAGAGAAAGATAACCTTTCTGCACATGACCCCAAATCTCCTATCCTTCCTGAAGAAACATACCCTACCTTTTTTGGACTGAGATCTACTGAAAAAAATTCAGCCCAAGCAGCGAGAGTATTGTGGTATTTCATCACCCCAATCCACTGTTTCCATATCCTAAGAAAGTCAGAAAGTGAAGGAAATTATGAAGCAGCAGTCTGCAAGGTTGCAAAAAAAGACTTTGCTGTGATTTATTTATGCAAAGGTGTAATCCAAACTTTTATTTCATTTACTCAGGGAAAAATATCTCTATTATTTTTGGTATTATAAGTTTTTCTATCTACTGAATGTCTCTAAATGCAGCTAAACTTGTCCTGCTGCTGTTTTGATCTGAATCTCAAATGTAAACAATGACACAGGATAAACACCTCTCGTTTGTCTTCTACTTCTAGGCAGAGGTGCAAGGTAGCAAGAGCAAGAGCTGCCAAAGTCAGGGGTTATTCACTCGCTGTACACAGGGAGAGGTTTCTACTGTCTTGGGCACTAACAGCAGCTCTGTTCCTGGGTAGTTTTATTGCTTAAGAACTTCTCCTCTCTACCAACCATATTTGTTTCATGTTCAGATGATTTGTTGTTACACGAATGAATAGAAATATTTTGTCTAATCAGATTATTTTGTTTTTAATTAGGCAGAAGGAAAGAATTAAAAAAAAACCACCACCAAAAACCCTAGGAAAGTCAGAGATGCAGTTAGTGTGAAAAACTTTCTCTAAATTCAAAGTCAGGCTGGTTTTATACTTTAAACAAACAAATACAACATTCTTTGGTTTTCATTGAGCTTTCTTTTTAATGAAAAGCCACTGTTCATTATGCAAAGCAGAAAATAACAATCCTATGCCTAGTATTAATGAGTCTCAAAAGCTCAGTGTCATTAAAAATAACTTTGGCGGGGGGATGTAAGGACCCAAGAGTGAAAAGAAATGCAAATCTTCTGTTGTTGTTTAACAACTGGGTATAAAAGAATCTTTTTGAGTAACCTCTGCAAATCCTCTAGTTTTTTGCATCAGTTTGTTCAGGCACCGTTAGCCAGGTACACTGAAACTCTGTGGCAGGGTATGTACAACTTCATAGCTTCCAACAAGCCTCCCTGTTTTTTCCCATCAGCATTTTATACCTTTTCATGTTGGTGATTTTCCTCTAGCATCCCTGAGCTGCTAATATGGCCCATCTCAGCAGCCCAGCCTGTCTCTGCAGTTTCACCTTTCTCATTTTGCTACCGATTTTTTTCACAGAAATATGACGCAAGGTTTTATAGTTGTGCCATATCAGAGCTGGGACCTGAATTCTTGCTGAACAGAGAGCTAAAACTGTTGTGGGTTTTTTGGTGGTTTTTTTTTTTCGTTTGGTTTGGTTTGGTTTTTTTAAGTTTATTTTCAGACCCCAGGATTACAGATAAGGAGGCTCATATCATCGCACTGGCTTTGCTCCCACATTTTCCAAGACAATTGTATTTCTTTCCTTTTATTCTTGTCCGCACTTTTTCCCCTTCAAATTCCCTAGCAGATAATTTTCCTTCCTTCATTCCCACATCTTATATGATAGAGGTAGTTTTCCTGCCGAGACTATGCATAGAAAATTTCCTGACATTCCAACAAACGTGGGCTGCAGTACCAAAAGGAAGTAAGAAAACCATATTGAAACAAAAGAAACGACGTGTCGTACAGCTAAACCTGAACCAAACCCGTGTTTAGAGAACATCCGCTCCCCTTTTGGAGAACTGGCAGGACCCCGGCCCCAGCTCTCCAGGTGGCTGCTGTTCCCCTCCTCTGTCTGCCCCCAGCCCCTGCCTTTCCGTTCAGGTTACTCTCACCTGCTGCTTCTCACTCTCCTCCCTTAGGGGAAAAATCACACCGCTGCACTCACTGAGATATGAATTCTCTCAAGAAACAGTCCTTGCAGGCTTTCCAATTCTTTTCAAGATTGTAATGACTCGGGTAAACAGCTGAAGATCTGGTTTTTTTTTTCCCTGTACTCCCTTCACATCCTATTTTCAAACAAGCATCACTTAGTTTGAGGGCTTTCAGCTTCCTTGTTCTAACCTAATGGCTGTGCTTTCGCATGAGAAGGTATTAGCTGGAGGTATCAAGCTGAATCTCACTCACTGTCTTAAAAAGGCAGGGCACATTTTTTTATAACTCCTTCTAGACTGCATGTCTGCTTTATATCAGATATGACTTAATAGACTTTTTAGAGCTAGCCTGTCATCTGCCTTCCCTGAATATGAAAAGATGCGTATTTACAAGCTACGCACCTCAGAAAGCCTTTCATTGTCCCAGAAATCTCTTACTGAAGCATCTATTCAAACATACAGGCTTTTTGGAAATCTTAAAGCCACTTTCCTTTGTACCAGATACCTTAAAGTTTGTTTGCTGTTTTCTGCTTTGCTTCTTGTCAGGTCTGAGAACAGTGTATTACACAGGCACCCTGCAGTATGGGAGGATTTCAGAAATATATTGGTCTGCTCCAGAATCCATCATTTATTAATCACTGCGCCTGCTGCTGTTCCTGACATCTATCCTCAACCACAGCCTGAGTCTCTTCAGAAGCAGGTTTTCCTTTTTTTTTTATATTTTGTATCCTACAGCAGGAGTGAAGTCAATCAGCTTCAATCAATGCTGACACTATGAAACACAAAAGCAGTACATCAAAATAGGAAGATTTGAGGGCAAGGTTGCTTTATGAATACACGAATAATAAACTCCAGCTGTGTCCTGCCAGTGGCTACATCAGCTACACAATCTGTTTTATTGGTTTGTTTGTTGGTTCAGGGTTTTTCTGTGTCTGTGTGTATCTGAATTCAGCCTTACACAGCTAAATCGAAGAGTTTGCCTATAGAAAGAGTTCCGTCTTCGAGATGGAAGATCCATAAACATAAATGAGTTTCTTTCAATAGCTAAGTGAGTAGCAGATATCTATTTCTTAGGAACAAACTTCACAAACAAGCCTCTGCAAACCTCCTTTGAGGAAAACAGAGGCTTTGCAAAAGATATAACAATCTGCTGCTTCTGGACATAAACTGGTTTGGATATCCACCTGCTTCTTCCTCTTCAGCAATTTCTCTAGAATACGGCTAAACAGTGGTTTGCAAACTGTGGCGTATTGTGTGCCGATGGCTGAAGGGCTGTGATCGGTGACCTGGTTTGCCTACAGAGCTATATTCCTTTCCTAGGAAGGTCCGCGTGCTATTCTGAGTGTCCACTGTCTGAAAGGTGGATGAACGATTGCACGTGCAGGTCTCTGCTGACCCCTGATGATGGTAGCTTGGAGACATAACGTATAGAGTACCCACTGAGATATTCAGGATGAGGATAACAGGAGTTAGTCCATGGATAAAACCTGTTTGTTTGGATTGAAGATAGACTATTCACATAGCATAGTACACATAAAAGAACAAGACACTGAATAGAAGAGGAAAAATCTCGACAAACTCTTAGCTGCCAAGTAACTATGAGAATATGATAACTTTTGAAAGCAACTTCATGAAGTTTTGTTTTGACTGGGCTTCTCTAAAGATCTTTTACTTAAATAGGTGGAAAAATCAAGCATCTGAAATATGTATTGTGCACCTCAGGAAGGTGATTACACCTCCTTAATAATTGGTTATTTCTATTTCCCAAAAATCTTATTTCTAGCTGTCCTTCCTCAGACCAGAGGTTTTCCCTGTGCTGGCAAATGTTGGATAAACTGTCACAGACTTTGTCTATGATAACTCAGTACTCACTAGAAAAAAAAAGAGGTGAGAGAAATAAAAATCACCCATCCCTCCTTATTTTGACCCATTAAAATCACTTTTCTATTAAGAGCTATTTTCATACCTTGAAAGTTTACAAGACATAGAAAGATGAGAATTACATTAAATTTCTTGCTACATATAAATTTTCTATAGCATATTTCATCCTAGGGGATGTTTTAAAGGTATTTCAGGGAAATATCTGATTGTGAAAGATTTCCAACAGCCTTGCTTAGTTTAAACATGTGAAAACATGTCTCTGATATGATTTCCAGTACTTTCAAGTTAACTTTTTGGAGAAGTTAGCCATTTTGAGGATTGTTCTATCAATTAAGAGACAAGAACAACTGCATGAAGAACTCACGTGTAAGGGAACACAAGCCGTGCTTGTCCTATGACATTTTAAGTGTTGTGCTTCATGTACGTGAATGAGCACTACATTTTGGTATTTGCTAAGTAATTTTACAAGCATACTTTCCAAAGCTGATGCTTTTACTAACATACTTTTCACGAGCAAGGACTCATGAAAACAGCTGCACTATGGCATGAAGGACTTGCACAGATAGGAATGAGGGAAAGGACCAGGAAATCCAACATTTTGATGGAAAGTCCTACAACATTGCAGCACCAGCTCACAGTTAATGTTTTTGTATATCCATGAGTTTAGGTGCACTGCATGTAAGGAGGCCTCAATAAAGCCTGTAACTTCATCGAGCATCCTTACGTGTAGAGCTTTCCTACAAACTTCTAGTGACTTAAACAAAAGTACCTGAAGTTATAATGTTTGTGTCATTCATAACATCATATCAGACAGAATAAAATTCAGACTTTTAGGCCTTTTGGAGGACACAGTTACTAGATATTTTTTTTTTAAAAAAAGAAGAATGTGAGATTTTTCTTATTAAATTTTCATATTAAATTTGAAATATTTGTGTATGAAAAAATATTTTTGATTGAACTGAGAAATTGAAAATGTAACATTACACTTTAGCACGAAATATCAACCATTTTAGGCAAAAGTGTGTTAACTGGCAGGAATTTGACTTGGCTCCTTTTATTATTATAGGAGTTGCTCATAGTTTTAAGTGGTTTAGATTAGATCTTGGTACAAGTTTATAGCAGGTTTTTTGGTAGCTAGGCTAATTAAAGACTTGTTACTACTATTACGTCTAAAAAATTAGTTTAAGAGTCTATTTTTCTCCACTTGAGAAAAGTATTTGCTACATTCGCTAATAAGCCCAAATATACTTCAAAATGAAGCTGACCAAGAAACTTTGCTGTCAGTGCTTCTGTAATACTACCATGTCAAGTTTTCATGAATATTGACACTGAAATTACTAAGTGTATTCTTCAGTCATAGGTTTTCCTTACAAGCACCATGATCATAGGATCACAGAATCATAGAATCATTAAGGTTGGAAAAGACCTCTAAGATCATCGAGTCCAACCGTCAACCCAACACCACCATGCCCACTACACCATGTCCCTAAGCGTCTCATCCACACGTCTTTTAAATACCTCCAGGGATGGTGACTCCACCACTTCCCTGGGCAGCCTGTTCCAAGGCCTGACCACTCTTTCAGTAAAGAAATTTTTCCTAAATCTCCCTTGGCGCAACTTGAGGCCATTTCCTCTTGTCCTATCGCTTGTTACTTGAGAGAAGAGACCAACACCCACCTCGCTACAACCTCCCTTCAGGTAGTTGTAGAGCGCGATGAGGTCTCCCCTCAGCCTCCTCTTCTCCAGGTTAAACGATCCCAGTTCCCTCAGCCGCTCCTCATAAGGCTTGTGCTCCAGGCCCTTCACCAGCTTCGTTGCCCTTCTCTGGACACGCTCCAGCACCTCCATGTCCTTCTTGGAGTGAGGGGCCCAAAACTGAACACAGGATTCGAGGTGCGGCCTCATCAGTGCCGAGTACAGGGGCACGATCACCTCCCTGCTCCTGCTGGCCACACCAGTTCTGATACAGGCCAGGATGCCATTGATTTATGGGTAGCTGTAGCTAACGGAATAAGTTGCAAGTGATTGAAAGTGAGAGAGCTTTTAATTTCCATCCCATGGCTGGCTGGAACTAGAGAGAGGAGATCTTTTTTACTAAGTGTTTCAAAACTCAAGTTGCTTGACAGTTTGGTCAGCCTTGCTGTTTGTGTGTAGATGCCTGTGTGATTGCTGTTGTGAAGATTTGTAGGTGTTGTTAAGTTCCAAAGTTTCAAAATTTTTGAAAATTTTAGACTGAATGTTGGCTAAGGATGTTCATGGCTTTTACCATATGGCCTGTTATAAGCTACTAGAACCCCAGTCTTCAGTATTTCCCAGATCTTGGTGTCAGGTGTTTAAGGAGTGTGAATTTAAGCAACTTCCTTTAGTCTGGGACCTTGATCTTATCAGAATGACTGAAGGCTTCAAAATGACACAAAGATTAGGACACTTCTAAATACCCCTCACAACATCAAGTGTGTTATTAGGTATGGTTGTCTTACACATATCAGTAGAAATGCAAAGGATCATTAACTTCAATGGTGTCAGGACATTCTCACTATCACATTTACCATTATTACTGGAAACATGCCTTTTAGTATTATATTTGACCTACTGCACGTGGAAAGCATTTGTCTGCCAACAAGCACAATGGAGTGGAATATATTTTTTCCAGGCTCATTATGATCCTGATGGAAGATACTGCCTGTGCACCAAATAAGAAAAAGTAGGAGAAAAATAAAAATTATCTTGGCAAAATAGGCTTATATAAAAGACATTTAAGTTTTTATAATTTCTTTGTAAACTGTTAGTGCTGATTTTAGGAGAAGATGTATTCATGTGTTACCTCAAGGGGAAGTATCTGGGGTCTGATTATGGCTCATTTTATTGCTATTTATCCTAGAAAGGATAAGCCAATATTATTTTGTTCTGCATTGTGAGGAACCTGGAGTATTGCCTATGAGATGTTGACATATGTTCATATGTAAAATTCTCATTTTCATTGTAAGGAAGTTTGATCCAGAACTCTTGTACTTGAGAATATACATCTATGAGAGTGAAAACTAATGAGCAAGATGCTCAGCATAGCCACTCCAATTTGAAACTGGAGAACTGTATTTTCAGAAATACAAACAGTTCTTTTGCTTTACTGTTAGTTTGACTTTCCCTTTCAAACTGGTCAAGCATAAAAAGGACATTCTACAGGTTATCCACCATGTTTTAGGTATTGTAAATTCATCAGCTTACTCTTCTTGTCCAAGTTAATAGGTATCCTCTGGGAACCCTGGAGTGCATCTAAAGTAAATATTGAAATCACGCAGGAGTCTCTGAGAGTCCAAACTTTCCAAATGCTGTGCAGCTGTGCCCTGCAGCTCAGGTGGAGGCTTCTCATGAGTGTTGTCCAAAGACAAAGAAATCTGAGTCCAAACTCCCTCTGGAATTGGACCCACATTTCTTTCTAGTGTGGATGAGTTGTCACCACAACTCCAAGTCAGCCCTGTGGCAGCATTGCGTGATTGATACCTCCAGGTTTAGACATGGATGTCCTCCAATTGGTGATTTGAATTTGTAGTCCTGACCAGGGATTTAACCCTATCTACAGTCAGATGTCTAAGGACTGATGATGCTCAATGTACTTCATCCTTCTTCCTCAAGCCATTTGTCACCTGATGTGGCCTGATCTGACTGCACCATAAGCCAGGAGTCTTCTTCCTGAAGGCTTTGCATTATTTGATTGAGCAGAGCCCCACAGTTCTTCATAGAGCTTTGTTGTAAAGACAATAACGTACTGCAAGGTGTGGTATTCTTGTACCTACCAGGTCTATCACCACTTATAGGGTTGGTTGCAATAAAAAGTAGAAAACCTGATAGCTGACCGCCTTCAGTTATGATGAAAATTATAATATTAAGCTTTATCACTACCTCCTGCGATGCCTTAAAGCTTAAATAACATATAAATGCAACTTGTCTTACAACTGGTGTGAATGATAATTGCTCTCTTGCTCTATTTTGCCTAAAATATCCATGTAATGGTAATGATGCAAATGGTGATAGATAAACAATCACATTTTCCCTTGTTTACCTATGAGCATATTATTAATGCTGATAGATAAACGATTCCATTTCCCTCCTCCCAAAAACATTTCAATCTGAAGTCAGAGTCCTTGCTATTTTCTTTATTTAGAGTAAAACAAACTCACATATCAAACAAGGTGACATGAACAGACACGAAGTTTGACGGGAGTGTTGATCTGCTGGAGGGTAGGAAGGCTCTGCAGAGGGACCTGGACAGGCTGGATCGATGGGCCGAGGCCAATGTATGAGGTTCAACAAGGCCAAGTGCCGGGTCCTGCACTTGGGCCACAACAACCCCAGCAATGCTACAGGCTTGGGGAAGAGCGGCTGGAAAGTGCCCAGAGGAAAAGGACCTGGGGGTGCTGGTCGACAGCCAGCTGAACATGAGCCGGCAGTGTGCCCAGGTGGCCAAGAAGGCCAACGGCATCCTGGCCTGTATCAGAAATAGTGTGGCCAGCAGGAGCAGGGAGGTGATCGTGCCCCTGTACTGGGCACTGGTGAGGCCGCACCTCGAATCCTGTGTTCAGTTTTGGGCCCCTCACTACAAGAAGGACATGGAGGTGCTGGAGCGTGTCCAGAGAAGGGCAACGAAGCTGGTGAAGGGCCTGAAGCACAAGTCTGATGGGGAGCGGCTGAGGGAACTGGGGGTGTTTAGCCTGGAGAAGAGGAGGCTGAGGGGAGACCTCATCGCGCTCTACAACTACCTGAAGGGAGGTTGTAGCGAGGTGGGGGTTGGTCTCTTCTGCCAAGTAACCAGCGATAGGACGAGAGGAAATGGCCTCAAGTTGCACCAAGGAAGGTTTAGATTGGACATTAGGAAAAATTTCTTTACTGAAAGAGTGGTCAGGCCTTGGAACAGGCTGCCCAGGGAAGTGGTTGAATCACCATCCCTGGAGGTATTTAAAAGATGAGTAGATGTGACGCTTAGGAACATGGTGTAGTGGGCATGGTGGTGTTGGGTTGACGGTTGGACTCGATGATCTTAGAGGTCTTTTCTAACCTTAATGATTCTATGATTCTATGATTCTATGAACAATTACTGTCAGTGTTAGCTTCACACATGCACAGAAGAATCTGGCTTGAGATTTCATCACTGCTGAAAAAGATAAAACCAAACATTATAATAATTCTTATCTTTTACAGCATCATTTATTCAGAAGCTTCACAATGGTTTACTATAATACGTTGACTCTCTCCCCTTATTCTTGTCATTTAAGCTAAGCAATAGAGCTGGTTGAACATTTTTTTAAATCCTTTAATTTTAATAAAAATTGGTTAACAGAAATGTTCAAGAAAATCTTCATTTCCTTTGGAAATATCCTTTTGGGATATTTTAGACAACATTTTCATCAGGAAATGCCAAAAAAATATAGGTTTCATACTGAACATTTTTGTTCCGTGCCTAATGAATAGTAACTTACCACTTTTTACAGATAAGTGAAGAGAGAGGCAGAAATACATTATCTTTGTGTCACATGTTTATACATTACTTTGTTCACACACTGGGAATTTTTTATTGCTACATCTTCATACATTTATATATTAGAAAAGTAATTTACTCAGGGTCACTAGGAAACACCACCTCAGTCAGGAACAGGACCCAAACCAATTGCCATGCTTCCCAGTCTGAAGCCATAATTACTGACCATTTCTTTCTTGAACGTTATATTAGATGTGAAATATTCACTGTGATTAACAGTAATGACAGATCTTTCCTACTCTAGCATGCAATAGGGTTTTTGATATATCCATTACAAATTATAAAAGAGAGGATCATGTGAAAATGAAGAAAAAATTCTAAATAAGAGTTAAGGTTCATTGAAGTTAATTCTTGATCAATTTCCTCTCCATAAACTCTCTAAAATAATTATCCACACATTCCTATAAAACTCCATTTTATTACAAAAAAAAAAAAAATCATTTGTAGAAAATACAGTCAGCTGGATGAGAATCTACATTCTTTCTGAATAACTGAACTCCACAGTTTCAGAGAACAGGAAAAAGGTAAAAGCATCTCAGCAAGTTAAATCAGATATGAATTTACTGAGTAGATTTATAATATTGTATTCAAACATGACATTTATAAATGGGTTTATCCAAAGGTGCATATATTTGGGGCCCTGTGAGAATAAATAATAGGGAAAATAGTTGAATTAAGCCTGATTTCTTCCCTTGAAATATCTCAGAACTAAATTTTCAGACTTGTACAAAATTATATAAGAAACTTAATCTTAAACATAAAGGTCTAGGACAGCAGAAAATGTATGCAGTAAGTTATACACAGAATAATGATCTGGGATCCTGTGCAGAAATGAATGACTTAAAATTATAGTACCTGCAACTTTACCTGTGTGTTTATTCTTTGGCACAAACATATATCATTCCAAACATAGGCTGCATAACAAGATTTATTAAGTAGGAAGTTCTTTTAGTGAGAGTAATATTGATATTTAATTAATTACAAAACAACATCTCTTTATTAAATAAAAGAATTAAATTATTGTGTTTATGAGGTGTGCACAGACTTCATGGTTCAGATGTTCTGATTAGTAAGATTTCAGCCTGAATCTTGAACCATGGACATGCGGTAAGCGCTGATATGCAGGAAAACATCGGATCTGGGAACTTGAACAAAAGCCCAGGAACTTCAGATGCTGGGAGGCCTTGATGCAGCTGATCTAAACTGAACGGGTTTTTGTTGGCTTACTTACTCTCTATTGCTGAAATTAGTCTTTTTGAGTTTTTTTTGTTTGTTTTTCTTTGTTTTGTTTTGGTTTGTTTGGTTGGTTTTTTGTTTGTGGGGAAAAGAAGTATGATTCTGAAGCAAACTATCACAAGGTTTCAGAGTCGCAAGCCTAAAATACTTTTAGTTTCACGCCTTGATTCATGATAATAGGTTTTCAAACTTTATTAGGGAATAGAAATTTGGATTTCTAACCAGCCATAGTAAATAAAGACACTCCTCTAAACCCTCTAAAAGGGCTTTTGGAAACTATGAATGTTTTTCATGAAGGCTGAAGGTGGAAGTCTAGAGAGGTGGACACACTGAACACACTTCTGCAAAGCATCTGGATCACAGTGAATCTTACGATCTTCCAGTATAAGCAATAAAATTGTGAGCAATAACATTCCATAAAATATAATTGATTTTAAACACTAGTAACTATATCATAGTAGTGATAGTATTTTAAAGTCTACCACAGATACTCTTGTCTGCAGGCAGTGAAAAAGGCCTAATTAAAATGAACTGTAATGGTGTTCGACCAGCATGTGATTTGACATATTATAAATTCATTCCTGTATTAATTGAGAATACTCTTTTTTTTGTGGTCTCTGGATTAGTAATAAGAAAGGGTGAAAAAAGACATGAAGGTAATTTATTTGCTTTTTCTACAGTACTGACATTTTTCACCTTAATGAGCACTTAAAATGTAAATTATACAGTCATCTTAAAAAATAGAACAAAAGATATGTGTGAGGCTTTTTCTTATTTTTCACATCAAAATTAGCTGCAATTATGATAAAAAATTTTCATTGTCCCACACCAGAGTTTGCCCAAAAGTACTGGACATCATGAAATGCCTTAAAACATTGAGGGTTCTTGCTGATATTTTCCTTGATTTAGACCTGAAAGTTAAGAACAAGTTTTATTACTTTAGCTGAAAACAGAAAAATGAATCAAGAATACTTTTAAGTATTTTCTTCAGTGGTTTGGGTTTTGGTTTTGGGTGGGTTTTTTTTCCAAATATGAATGCGTTATTGAACCTAGGCCTGGCATCTTCTACTACAATCTTGAAGAAGAGACCAGACGTCAGGGAAGTTACTTAACCTCCCTGCTCAACATGCCTAACTCCTTTTAATGACATCTAATGTATAATGACTTCATGGTTTATAACGTGCTTTGAGGTATTAAGGTGAAAAGTGCTTTAGGAATGAAGTGGTATTGATGGTTATTATTATGTACTTATTTCATAAACCTCAGAAAGGAAAGTTTTGTTTATAGCTTCAGCATTTTTCACCGATCTGTAGTTTAAATTAGACCCCAGAGCTCCATCCTCTGGCTTTTTCTCTTGACTGCTAATTGATGTTGTTCTGCTATCTGGCTTATGGAGAAAAAATGATGCCACCAGAGAAAACATACCTAAAAAAAAATCTTCCCAGTAGAAACACTTCAGTTATTCCCTAACACCCTGGACAGCTACCTCCGAAGAAAGATGACCAAGGTCTGTTAATATTATACATATTGTACATTCATTTCCTCAATAATATGAAGGTTATTGATGCAGTTCCGTTTTGGAAGGTGTGATTCTCTTGAAATTACTTGGAAACCTGGATAAAAAGGTTTAATAAGGCTACAAATGTGAAAAATATGAATATCTGTGAAAGCCAATATATTAAGAAAAAATATCTAACTGAAAGATTGCCTAAAGAATTTGACTCCAGGACATGGTTTGTTCTTTGTTCTCAGGATTTAAAATCCTCTCTGAGAAAGCACATAGTCTATGAACAACTATTAGGAAAAAAAGTATTGTCAAGTCAAAAAAAAGAAATCTTTGTATTTCTTTGATAAACAATTTTATTACTATTTTTACAAACTAATAGTATTATGAATACACCACCACGACTGTTATCTTATTCCCATCTTCTAAATTAATCTCCTGGGAAATTTCATATTTTTATACCAGAAATATTTAGCACTATACCTGTTATAAAGTTCAATAAGAGTGTTCCAGAATATCCTGTAACACACTGAAAACTTTTCCAGAGTACTCTTTCTCAAAGAACACACATAATACTAAAGGGATGCTCCTAGAAAGGAAGCCTGATCTTGTGATCAAAGCTAATCAAAGCTACTGTAGTATTCTCAGTCCATTTCTTAGTTTTTCTGCACACATTCCCTACAACTTTGATAAATGGCACTTCTTGTCCATGTGCATTTGCTTCCTACCAGTGAAATTCATGTAATAAAATTTCCTTCCATTATTTTCCTTGTCTGTTTAGCTTGGAGGCAATGGATGTCTCTTATTATATGGTTATAAACTTAACTGATCCCCATCAGCAGCTAAAACATAAATCAAATGGAAATAACAACAAGCATAACCACATTGATATGACTAATAAAAATGGTTGCTGTAAGAAAACTGCACAATTTTCAAGCCAGTTAGATCATATCAACAGATTTATTTTTCCTGCTTTTTCCATGTTAGACATGATCCACCTCATGTAACACGTCCCCTTCTTTAATGGCACAGCACTTCTAGGACTAGTGCACTCTATCAAGAAAATAAACCACTGATTTAAATGTAGCTAAAAAATGCACTTCAGGGTATATTGAAAGTATATCTGCAGTATTGCTCTGAGATTCTCATTTCTAAACTTTAGCTGGAGATACACTAGATAAGTGGGAAACTGTTTCCTCTTCTGATGCATGCCTTATAAATACAATGAGCGTGAAGTACTGAAGACAACAATAAAATATTCATTGAATGTAGGTCATAAAAAATAATTATTATCAAAAAATGAAAATTTATTATTGCTATAAATTTCAAAGTTATTTTCATTTCCAAATGTTTCAGACTAACTATTTTCATATAAATATATGTATATTGTTTATTTGTTGTTTCATATTAAACACTTATTGAAATATTTTTAATCACAATTTCTTTAATTTTTGTAACATTGTTTTATTTCCTGAATGAACTTTTTGAGAAATTCTGTGTTTGTGTAATTGCCTGGACTAGGGTAATGTTAACATTTTTGTTTACCAAGTCATAGTTGTATTTTTAGCCAACTTAAAAACAAATATTGTCCTTATCCCGCTCTCTCTCCCTCTCCACCTCCACTCCCTCCCCAAATCCTGCTTCAAATTAAGTTATTGGTCTGTTACATAAAGTGCTGCTCAATTAGGTAAAAATCTAAATGAGAAATTCTGTAGAAAAATTTGGGCATTTCCTTATCAAGTGTCACTCTTCATCTCTTCCTTTGATGCCATGCTGTAGCCATAGTTTTCTACTCATGACTTGATGTTTCGTGCAGCCATTTTAGGTGTAATTAATTTTTTTGTGGAGCAAACACCTAATCAGCACTTTCAGGGGCATCTGCGGCTCTGGGGTTAGCTAATTACCTGTCAACATTTTGATGGTGTCTGTGCTGGGTCACGTACTTTATTCCTAGCCTATTGCAAGCAAAGAACTGAAGGGAAAATCAATCATGTTTTGTTTTCATAGCAGCTTTTATTAAATGTACCAAAAGCTATTTTTTCTTCACTGATTGGTTTAGAGCTCTATTGCAATTCCATTTTCTAAAATTATGTATGATAACATATACATGAGTGCACATACGAACATATGTGTTTACATATATAACTGTATATATATACATATATAACAGACACACAGCCCTGCGACTTTGTATTTCCAGAGGCCCTGGAGGCTGTTTTGGACTTTGCGAGGTATCACTAGAAAGTATTGAATTGCTATAGAAAAAGCATTTCCTTTCTTCAAGATTCAGGAATGCCTATAGCAAGTATTTGCAGAAAGAAGAAAATGGATAGAAAATCTCAGGACATGATCAATGTACTAATTTCCAGCATGAATGAACTCTCCAGAGTTCTTGAAATGGATGCATATTTATCTTCTGACTAAATCAATATTTGTCCTACAGAAAACTATTGATAGTCTTAAGATTTTTTATAATATAATTGTACAGCTTTCAATTACTCCCTCTTTTGTTGATTTCATCCTGAAAACAGGATGTTTTTGTTGTTGTTGACTTAAGTTATGAAACTCTAGCATTTTAAAAATTGTTTTGTGCAACTCCAGGAATATTAAAGATCCCAGAATATTTTGCAATGTTTGGCAAATATCGGTTGCTGGGACTTCTGTGTTAATGCATTTCACACAACACCCTGCCATTGTTTACAAATCATTTTTCATTATCACTTTTGTGCCTCTATCCATTCTACTGTATTGATGAAACCTGGGAATTGAAACATGGTGTTTATTTTGTGGGATATTGATATGTTTGGACAGTTAATTCATGGGTGGCTAACTTTGCTGCTGCTGCTATTTAATCAGTACACAAGCGCTGATCAAATTTCTCTCATGCTGTCTTCTCAGGCTGACTAGGAAGAAGTAACAAAGCTTATAGTTTGATCTACTTTCTCTCAGTAGGCTGTAACTATAAACCTTGTCATACCTTTATGTTTCAAAAAATCATAAATCAAAATACACTCAGTTGAAGCATCTTGACTTTCAGAGTTTAAAATAAAAACACATGTAAATATTGACTGCAGGTTGTTCCTAATTTTCTCAATCTTCATACAAAAATATGTCTCTTCTCAGGCTCTTAGTATTATGTATACGTGGGGAATTGTTTGCATTCAAACTCATCGTGTTTGTGTTCAGATTGTGTCACAAACTAGCAAAGGTAAAGTCTCCAGAAGTTGAGGGCTGTCTGTGACTGATCACAGTACAGACAACTTCATCATCACAACAAACACAACATAGAATAGAATAGAATAGAATAGAATAGAATAGAATAGAATAGAATAGAATAGAATAGAATAGAATAGAATAGAATAGAATGGATTAATTTAGTTGGAAGGTACCTACAATGATCATCTAGTCCAACTGCCTGGCCATTTCAGGGCTGACCAAAAGTTAAAGCATGTTGTTAAGGGCATTGTCCAAATGCTTCTTGAACACTGACAGGCTTGGGGCATCGACCACCTCTCTAGGAAGCCGGTTCCAGTGTTTGATCATCCTCTCAGTAAAGAAATGTTTCCTAATGTCAAGTCTGGATCTGAATGGCCTCCAAAATTTCTAATGGGACAAGTTCAAAGGGGATCATCACTTCAGCACCCTGCTCTGAATTCAACTACACACCTAGAGAGGAACAACCAACCAAATCAATGAAAAACTCTCTTAAAAGCTTATTGTCAAAGACCATGCCAGAAATTACGGGATGACAAAACCGAGCCTGATTGTGGAGCCTGAGTTTTCACACTCTCTTTCTGGGTGCCAGGGAGCCTGTCAGGAATTAGTGGTTTAGAGGCTGCTTAAAGAATCACCATCAAAGGTATTAGCAGAAAGTGATTTTTAAAGAAATTTATAAATGTGTGATTTAGCAGAGTTAGATGGCAAGGTTCACTCTATTACTTACTGCATGGATGAAGTATACAAAGGAAAATCATATTAGAATTGAGTTGGAATGATTTATACAGAGACCGAGGATGAAAAAGGGTAAGGGAGACCCTCCCTCTGAGTCACGAGGTTCAGAGAAGACCCCCTTGCTTTCTAAACTCTTTCTCAGAGAGGGGTCTAGGTGCAGTTGGATCAACTCCTAGTCCCAGACTTGGTCAACAGTTTATGTCTAAGGGATTATATGTGTTTAGCAGCAGTGTAAGGTTCATTCACAGTTTTAAGATAGATCATAAGATTTTAGCAGCACCTAATCATTGACTAATTTAACATTTACAAAGTTAGTAAAGTCTACTACAATCATGACAGTGACTTAATTACAGGTTATGCTTATTATTAGTTCACACACACACACAGAGACAGAAATATATATAAATGCACAAAAGGTATACCTGTCAAAAATTCCCCTCGAGTTCAGTGAAATATTCACGTCAAATGTCTTGGCATTTCGCAGTAGGTGAAGGGTTGAGCCTCGAGGAGTGAAGAGTTTCAGCCCAGGTCCTGTGGCAGTTGGCGACGGTCCTCCGAATGTCGCAAACGTGAGAGATGGCGAGCTCTGAGAGGCTCCCACTCAGGGGGAGACGCTGGGCGCAGCCGCTGCGGTCCCGGAGGGCTCAAAGGGTCTCACTCAGGACAACTGTTCATGGGTTCGCAAGTTGATGGCTTTAGTCATCCGTAAATTTCCATCCTGGCCATGGTCCCAGGTGGTAGGTAGTAGAACTTCTCAAGGTTTCAGTGTTGTCCCACTTGAGCTCTGACTCAGATAAGGGTATCGGGGGATGACACCTGGGCCAGGCAGTAGGAGCACGTTCCCAGGCTCAGCCATGCAGAGTTTCTGATATGGTCAAGGAGCGCTCAACCGCCAGACTCAGTGCACCAAGGCCGAGGTTTCACGGGAATTTCTGAGATCAACAGGCGCCCAGATCAACAAGCAGCCAAGGAGAAGGCGGGGAGGGGGGGAACGCACAACCACAGAGCCTTACAGAGTGATTTTTACCTGCATCTGCACATGTCTGCCCTCCCCACCTGAGCACCCCACGGGGGGATGGTGTGAGCCGGGCCCAGGGATCTCAGCACTGCCGAAATGCAGGGGCTGTCTCAGAGTAGCGCTGGAGATCTCTGGGGAATTTTAGGGTAGAAATTTGAGGTACTTTTAGCAATACCTGGGGGAAGACGAGTGAAAGCAAAACAAGTTAAGTTTGATCTTCTCAGAGGTAGTGCTTGTAACACTCAAGACTACCAGTACAGACTCTAAGGCTGGGAACTGCCTTCCCCCAGTGGGCATCAGCCCCTGCAGGGCATCACTGGAGAATACGGGCTGAGAAAGCTCTTAAAGAAGCCAAGAAACTGGGCAAATCTACCATAGCAGGGACATACAGCTTGAGAGAGCTGACCTGCTGTGGATGATACTGCCTCTCAATTCACAGACATACACCGAGCAATTGAATCACTTCTAACAGCTGTGACCTGAATCACAAAATTCTCTTGAATCAGCACCCTTGAATAAAGTTTCTGATATTTCTTTTGCTTTTGTTACTGCTTGGTCACCTCCACGACATTCTTTATCCAAGGAGATGCTGCTTTGGCATTTCATTTTAGATTGCTTTTGCCCCTTGTCTATATAGGATCTCACAGTCAACAAGGCAGAATATAAAATAGTGGTTATTTATTTGTTGGCAGAATTGCTGGTGCTATTGCTGGTTATATCTCCACTGGTTGCAATGTTACAGCTGTGCCATTTCCAAATTAACTATCATTTATACATATACATGTGCATATACACATACAATTAGTTCAGTTTTAATGCAATATGTCAGAGTTCAGGTTTTCTCTTAGAAAGATTGCATCAGAGCTTGATTATATATATAGTTTTGATGTGTGTATAGATATATATATGTAAATTTATACACTTATATCTCTATATGTATATTTAAATATATGTTTATTTATACTTATATTGTATACATATATGTATTTTATGCATAAAATCCTGAATTAGGTAATCTAATATCTACAGGTATCTTTTTCCTTTCCTTGTGTAAAGAATCTCAGGAGACTAATGAAACAAATCATGTTAGATAGCATGAAAACGTGTCAAAGGCTGGTTTCTTCTTTGTTGCTAAATACCATTAAATAATGTTATATATTTCCTGTTTTATTTTATGTAAATGACCAGCATAGTTGCCCTTGCATAGACATTTGTAACAGAAACATTAAGGTTTATATGAATGAAGAATGAATGGGAGAGTCTGGGTGTGGAAACACCAGAAAGAGCAGTCTAAAGTGAGAAACATCAAACATCAGATTAAAACAAAGGACAAATCAGAGGCACTATGAGGTCCTAAATCATACAAAAAAGCACATCAAAAACCCTCACATAGTTACAGTTCAAGGAGAAGGTAAGAGATGGGATGATGACTACATTCAGCATCACCTGTCTTCTGTGCACCCGCAATTAACCCTGGCCAAATCACTCAGCCCCACACTTCGTGGTGCGTGTGGGTATTGTAGCACGAGACTGTTTTGGTGAGTGAGTGAAATCAGTTCTGGTTTAAAATGAAAAAGCCTTTCCCTGCTCAGTCTCCCACTGAGCCTTGTGACCTGGCTGTTACAATGCTGTGACGTTAATTGCTGAAAGCATGGACTATAAAATAATTCAGAACCATTGTTCTTATCCTACCACACAATTATAACAGGATATTTTTGATCATTTAGTCCGTGCAAGTTCAGTTTTCAAGCCTTTCAAGTTTGTGGGCACTTATGGTTTCTTTGAGAATAAGGCTACAGATCCTTGTAGACACCAGAGAGTCATATTAAATGGGTATCGTTTTAAAAGTCTGTTCTAGGTGAGAAATAAATTGAGTTCAAAATGTTTCCTTGTCAGGACACTGCTTCAGAAATAACCTAATCTTGCAATCTCAGCTCTGTTCCAGCTTCTAAAACTTGTTATAGCAATGGAGTTCACCTAGTTCTGTCATGTAAATGTTGTCATTAGGCTGTGATAGATGAGGAAAGATTTTTAATATGCCATTGCTCTTTCTTTTTTGTTTATTTAAGCTCCATCCAGATCAAAATATTTCTCACTTCACCTCATTTCTCATTACACTTGAAAGGTTTTTTGTGTATAATTATTGGCTAGTGAAGATAAGTGAGATTTTTTTATTTATTTATTTTTGTTCTGCAATTTGTTACACTGTTTATCTCTCAGTTAAAAGAAACCAAGGCTAAAAATTTTAATGAATTGTGCGTATATCATCTGCGGGTTTCGGTTCCCGATAAAGAAGGTTTCATTTATGTATTATTTAGCTAACATGCACTTCTTTGACTAAGCCAAAGTATCAAGAAAAATAAATAGAAGCCTTAATGGAGGTTTTCTCGGAGATAATTAACTGAAGGGCTTGTAAGGTATGAGCAAGGGTTTGTTATTACGAAAGGGAGAGAAAACTCATATTTCGTTTATCTCAGGATCATTCCACAAGTGCCCCTGGAGGAAAAGTAATTAAGAAAACCTGCAGTTTTGCAATGGATGCCTTTTCTAATGCCAGAATTAACCTTTATTTTTTCCTTTTTAGCTAAAATTCTAAATATTATTACCATGGTCTACTTACTAAAACGGTATTGTGCTGCATTTAAGTTTTGATGTAATATAATACAAAAAAGGTTTCCATTAAGTGAAAAACAGGAGTCACTATTTTGATAATACTTATTTTAACCACTTACTACTTACTTTTGATAATACTTACTTTAATCACTTTTCTTACTTTTAACCACTTTCTTTAAATGGCAGAGAAATCTCATAAGTTAAAAACAAGACTTTCTTTTCGAGAGACCAATCTTTCTTGAAGTAGATGGAGACAGGTGGCACTGCTCCTTAGCAATAAATTTATTTGTTCAGGGAACAATTCCTTTTCACAACATCTCCCCACCTAGGAAATTTATCCTCCAGGGAAGACAAGACCGTATGTTTCATTAGGATTGCAATCCTTCTCCAGTCAGCCCTCATTCCTCCTAAGAAAAATACCAAGGTTCCCTTTTACCAAGGATAAAAGCATTTAACTTCTCTAGCACTTACTTTTCCTCCTTCACATGAGTTTTTAATTTCAGCCTTTTCTTCAATTAATTGCAAAGTTTGGGGATTTTGAGGGGGAAGAGGGAAGAATCTTTTTGTTTTTTTTTTCAGTTAGACTCATGTTGACCGAAATGAAGAAATAGCAGTGGTTTTTAAAATAAAGAATAAAAAGAGGAAGGAATTGTATGTTGTGGAAAAGAGCCCATGAGGTTAGTGCAAAATATGTGCAACATTTTAGTAAAATTTGTGCAATTTTCTGGTCTACTAACAACGACCAGTTCACAGCTGTGCCCTCAGAAACTCTTCCTTATTCTCTGAGTCACTCTTTGTTTTTAGCAGAATCCAGAAATGTCCCCAAACACTTATTAGAAATTATATGCAGCATGGTGTACTACCTACCATAACACACATACGAGAAGCTCTTCATCAACAAATGAAGTGTAGCTATCTCAAAAATGGCAAACTTACAGTAACTAAAAAATACATGTTTTCATAGCAGACATTAAATTAAGAAATTACAAATGATCCATGCATCAAGACTTCCCATTACTGTAGATGTAAAATAGGGGGAAAGGCTCAAGGAATCCATAAGTAGAAGATTAAATGCTTTTTGCTGTGATTACTCTGATTTTTTCCTCATTAAGTGTTGTCCCCATACCAGCAATGTGCATAGTCTATAACTGGTAGGACGTTACAGTGAGAGCCATGCATAGCTTAAACCCTTCTGATCATGTCAGTGTTTGGGGAAATTAGGTGTCGATTACTAACAGAATGGATGGACAGTTGTTTCAGTGTTGCTGGATCATGCTTCTAGTTAGTTCATTCCTTGGATTCAAGACCTTCTTCTGCACTGAGTGAGACTGAGCTGGGCATCAGTGTAAAAATCCAGAAACTTCTCTTCTAATTATAATTATATAATGTTTAGAAACTCTTAGAATCAGAAAAACGTGACCCATAGTAGCTCCTTCTTGAGGCATAGACTGAAGATAAATGAACGTAGAGTCTTATAGAAGTTTTATCTGAAATTAGCTTGTGTGAAAAATGTGGAAGCTGCTGGGTAACGTGTTGAATTATTTAATGCTACCCAAACAGCTCCACACATGCACTGCAATTTTCATATCTGCCCCAGAATATGGGATTCAAAGAACTGCACAGAGGCCTTGCAATGTGCTGCTGATAGTGACTTGATGCTGCTATTGGTGATGATAGAATCAGAGAATCATAGAATGTCCTGAGTTAGAAGGGACCCGCAAGGATCGTCAAGTCCAACTCCTGACTCCACACAGGGCAACCTAAAAGTTAAACCACATATCTGAGTGTTGTTCAAACACTTCTTGACACTACTTCCCTGGGGAGCTTGTTCCAGTGCTTACCATCCTCTTGGTGAAGAACTTTTTCCTAATGTCCAATCTGAACTTCCCCTGAGACGGCTTTAAGCCATTCCCTTGCGTCCTATCACTGGGCACCAGAAAGAAGAGATCAGCACCTCCCTCTGTGCTCCCCCTCATGAGGAAGTTGTAGACAGCAATGAGGTCACCCCTCGGTCTCCTCTTCTCTAAGCTGAACAAATCTAGTATCCTCAGCCCCTCTTCATAACTCATGCCCTCTAGTCCTTTCGGCATCTTTGTGGCCCTCCTTTGGACACATCCTAATACATAGTTTGCACAGCTGCCTCCCAGAAAGTCCAGTAGCTGCTGGATTACCCAGAATGTTCATATAAAGCTGAGATGGCTTCTCAAAAATCTTCTGACCAAGATAGGAGGTTTAACTCCAAAACATGGTTCTCAGGCACTCAGATTTCTGGTTGCAGGGTCATTGCCTTGCCACATCAGGAGCAATAGGCTGATTCATATCTGCTGAAATGCTCACCCTAGAAATAGCCATTTAGCATCACCATGCAATGGGTAAGGAGCAAGCAGAGATTTCAAGGTTGATGCTGATGTATTTCTAAACCTTTTCTGTCCCACATTGTGCAAAGAAGGTGCTGACACTTCCAGCACCTCAAAGAGAAATTCCTAAGCACAAAATACAAGAAATTAAGCCTAGAGGCAAAGGGGATGGAGATAACTATGATAAGGATGCTATCCAAAAGGAAAGGACCATTATTAAAAAAAAAAAAAAAAGAAAAAAGTTATAGAATAATTCCTTCTAATGTCTATACAGTCTTTTTTTTTTTTTAACTACTGTTATCAACTTTCATCTGACTGGGTAGTTTTTCAAGTCTTTGGAGAGCACACCAAATAAAACTCTCTGAAATTTATGTATTTCTGAAATGGCTGCATATATCTACTATTTCCCACAAGTGATCTGTCAGTGTCTTAGCTAAGACTTCACTTAATAGAGCCTCAAATAAACTTTCTGTGTACCGAGAGTCTTTCAAGTTTCGGAGCTTAGAAAATCCTGTGATGCATCCTTCCTCATTAGTGCTGCTTTATTCTGAATTTCACAGTTCACATTCATTCCTTCCATAAAACTCTCCAGCTGGGTCTTGAATTGCCTTCATCACCAAATTTTTTGAGTAAATGGACAAATTTATTCTATTGATGAATTTATCCTCAAGGCAAATTTGAAATAATTACATTATTCGTTATATATAAGTGGGGAATGTTTTTATACCTGTTATCCAGAAGCTATCACTTATTCCCTTGGAGAAGCTTTACTTTTCTGCCAAGTTGTATTCCAGTTTTTCAGGCATTCTCTTCACTTTAATTCTGACAAAAGTAACTCATACTCATAATGAAGAACAAATCTGACAAAGGGGAAACAGGACATTTCTCTGGGCTTTTCCAAAGAAGCTTGTTCATAAGAGTGTACAGCTACTGGAATAAACAGAAATTTCCAATTTATCTTATGTCTGTCAGTAGGTCAAAGTCATTGTTCACAAGTCAAAATTAGTTAAGCTCTACTTATCCCTTGCAAGAGAATGAATTTTATAGGAAGACATCAGCTACAGTTTGACATCTGCATCAATGCCGAGGGAGAACATTATTGAAAACACTGCTAGGCAAGAGTGGTATGGAGTAAGACTGAAGATTCTCCATGCTCAAGTCTTTGAGAATGTTTAGATGCACTTTTTGTTAGCAGGACATTTTAAAGACTTGTTTCTATTGCTTCTTGCAATGTAGCAATTAGCTTCAAGGTATCAATAACACACACACAAGAAAATAGCAGTCTCTGGGTTTTCTAAATCCAAACAAAATACTTTCTTATCAAGTGAAAAGTTTAGAAATTAAAAGGGAATATTTGAGCTCTCAGAAAGTGGGAGCCAAGTTTTCAAGAAAGTTCAATTCTCATTTATGGCATTGGAATGCAATTAGTTAATTTCTAAAAAATCTTTTACATGTAATAAGATATTTTTGCATTCATTGAGATCTGCATAGATTCTTCTGAAACTTTGACTTTACAGATTCGGCATCTACTTTATTGCCATTTATGTGTGGGAGATTTCTTGCTTGAATGCATGTTGAAATAAGCCAAAAAGTGTACAAACTGAAAGCATGTTAATGTAGAAATAAATTTATTTTCAGTGAAATTTGAAAAACTTAGAAAAGTTTTCTATCAGAAATCTGTAAGTGAATGAAATGGAGTTGTTTTCAGTAGACACTGCTCATTTCTAACATATTCCTGAAAAAAAATCATCATATTTCCGAATGTAATTGCAAGACATTCATATTTGACTTTTCCATATTTTTCATGTTGGAATTTTTCATGTCATGGCATACTGTGCAACACTGCAACGACCAGACCACCTCAGGTTCTTCTTCGTGATCTGAAAATTTCAATAGTATGGTCTATATGTGGATGGAGTCAAATCCTGAAGACCTAGGTTTGGATAATATAATTTCAAGTTGTGTCCTTCAGCAGGATAGGGGAAATTGTTTTTAACTGTTTTATGTTACAGAAGAGGCATGCAAGTAGAGCAAAGGGAAATTTGCTGTCATTGACAAAAAAATTCAAGTGTCAAATCAAATGCTTTTAGTCCCTTGAGAATATAAGAACAAGAGGTACCTAAATTTTCCAGTATGTTCCTACTAGAGTAGACGGACATCATCTTACCAGAAAAAAGTCTCTCCAAATTATTACAGTTATAAATATGTTCTCCTTCAAATTTGAGCACTATACAAGAGAATTTATTTCAATACTATTATTTCCAAATGAAAGTTTTTGACATACATAAAAGCTTGTGTTTAAAGATAGCTTTAGAAATCAAATTATTGTTTTCTTAATAACTATTCAAACATTATCATTTGTCAAAGTATATCAGTATATATCAGTTCATGTCAGCTGTAATGGAGGACAAGAAGACAGGAACTGAATGTTTCAATACAAAATAGTATCATGTTAATTGCTATTTTTATTTAATGGAATTTCTAGGTAAATGCTTTCTCAGTTTAATAATTTTTCTGTAGTTTCCTTGTGATTTTATTATGTACAAATCAGGGTGGGGGTTTTTGCTTTGTTTTGTTTTGTTAGATTTTTTTAGGCTGGAAATACAGTACTGCATTTAGGCACTTTTGAAGCAGTGATAATTTGCTGAGATTTGAGAAATATTAAAGCTGCCTTTTCTGACTTTTTACACATAATAAGTAACAATGACACATAAACATGTAGCTCTTAATTTTTAGACCCAGGTTGTTAGAGGTATGTCAGCATTATTGTCTTAATCAGTAAAATTCAATTTACTCTATAATGGAACAGCTGAAATTCAAGTCCCAAATTTTCAGCTTCATTCAGATTTGTTATCATTTTACTTAATTAGGAGACAAACTCATCTTTTAGTTTATCTCTTCATTCAGAAGATTTTTGGAGGTAAAAAGGGGAGAGAGGGCACTTGTGGGTAACCAAAGAATTCATCATTGATAAAGCAGCTTAACAGACTTCCAGATAAAGGTATGTCTGTAGAGATGACATGTTAAAACAGTGTGACCAACAACTGTATGTATGCATTTTGTAACATCGTGATAGCCAACAAAACATACACCATCAGTGCTAACCCTATAGCATCAGCCCCATGGTATTACATACTTAACAACTAATTTAGGGTATAAATGCAAAGGACTAACAGTTTTGTATATGTAGTGATAACTAGTGGCAATGACCCAGAAAGTGTGTTGTTAATGAATAAGTTTAATACAGTTTTGCATTCAGTTGCAGCAGTTCCATGTAAATATTCTTTTTTTCTTATTTTTCTTTCTTTCTTATTACAAAACCCACAAACACTAAATCAAATTAAATGCACACTAAGATCTTTATACCACTCTGAGAGAACTTTTGTGTGTGTCTGTCCCTTGTCCAGGAGTCATGAAGAAAAGGATTTAAATGAAAATATGAAATGTGTTGCAGTCTTGTCACTTTTTTTTTTAATGTGACTTGAAGTTGAGAAAGAAACTCATATCCTTCAATGAGCTTTTGTCATTTTTTAACTGTCTTTTAAAGGCTTAAACGCTACATTCTCTTACATATACAAAGTCAATTAACAGGCTTTAATAATTCAGTCAAGTGACATATTAAGTGTCATATTTTATTTTTTATAGCTTAGCCAGATGGTATTACAAAAAAGTATGCAAAACTGGCCAGTATTATACACACTTATCAAAAGGATAAATTGATTTTTTGTTCAGACTGGATATCAGAAAAAAAGCCAACCTTAACCATTTTAATGCAGAGCTAGAGTAACTTTGGACAACATTTGATCTGGTTTACTTGACCTCCCTTGAGCAGATGTACAGGGTTTCTGGCTGATACCAGCACTTTCATTGCTCTTCCAAAGCTATCCACACATTTTAAGATTATTGAAACTGGATATCCATATCTGTCTCTATTGATTGATACATCCATCCATCCATACATACATAAGTAGGTATCTGATAAGGAATTAGAGGTTGCTGCAGTGGGAGTGCAGCAAGCTTACAAATCCAGCCAGTTTTAAACTTCAAAACAAAACTTCATTCATTATTTCTATTGTAATTATTATCATTATTATCATTCATTGTTATCATTATCATTCATATCACTATTATCATGGTATTATTTTAGTATTACCATCATTGTCGTTCATTCACTCATTTACAGCACAATCTATGTTAACAGTTAAATCTTACATGTCATTGTCATCATCACTATGTACGCAAGAGTTACTTTTTAATACTCATATTCTAAATTAGCTCTGAGTATGCAATACCATGGAGCTGATGCCATGCAGTTAGCACTGATCCTTGTTGGCTTTTAGTCTCAGTGGCCAAGGTGCTCAGGCTGGAGAGTACTTTGGCAAGAGCAGTTGAAAAGAAAATGGGGTTGTCTTCTCCCTTCTCCATTGTTCCTCTTCAGGTTTGACATTTATATGTCACTTGCCCCCCTCCAAAAAGGAGGAGTCTCTTCTGTTTCTGATGTTACTTGCCTTGTTTTGTCTTGCTTGTCATCCCTCTTGTGTATGCCTGAGGATGCCCTACCTATTTGCAGTCCCTGCGTGTAAATAATGTGACAACTTGTCACTTTGACGTGCAGCTATGCACATCCTTCTTTGCCCCCTTGGTGGTTACATTGCTCACACGTGTATGTAAAATACTTACACAGCGTGCCTGGCTATGCTATCACAGTGTTACAAATTGGGTTAAAGTCAAATTAACATTAATTATATCCCCATCAGTGCTCTTAAAATTTAGAGATAATTTGAGTATGTTTAAACAAAAATAGCAACAACAAAAACTTTTTAAAAGGAAAGGTGAACTTCAACTTCTAAAAAACTGAAGTAATGTGTATCCAGTATGCAATAACTTATATAAACTCATTGACTTTTGCTGTCAAAAGCACACAGCTGAGCCTGTGCTTTAATGTCACTATTTATATATTATATCGCTGATGGACCTCCTGTCCACCTAAGAGTCTTGGTCAAGGTAGACCTTATTGACAGGAAACATGCCACATGTCGTGTTTCATGTAACATGAAAGTAGTGCGGACCAGTGATGTGTCCCAGCAGCTCTAGGAACATCTCTGCCTGCCTGTTAATGACTGCTACTCTGCACAGCTGTTGCACCAAATAGGAGCAGATTGCAGCACGGTAAAACACATATAGATGAGTTAAAGCATATAGAATCATAGAATCATAGAATCATTAAGGTTGGAAAAGACCTTTAAGATCATCGAGTCCAACCATCAACCCAACACCACCATGCCCACTAAAACATGTCCCTAAGCGCCTCATCTACACGTCTTTTAAATACTTCCAGGGATGGTGACTCCACCACTTCCCTGGGCAGCCTGTTCCAAGGCCTGACCACTCTTTCAGTAAAGAAATTTCTCCTAATGTCCAATCTAAACCTTCCTTGGTGCAACTTGAGGTCATTTCCTCTCGTCCTATCGCTTGTTACTTGGGAGAAGAGACCAACCTCCACCTCGCTACAACCTCCCTTCAGGTAGTTGTAGAGCGCGATGAGGTCTCCCCTCAGCCTCCTCTTCTCCAGGCTAAACACCCCCAGTTCCCTCAGCCGCTCCCCATCAGACTTGTGCTCCAGGCCCTTCACCAGCTTCGTTGCCCTCCTCTGGACACGCTCCAGCACCTCCATGTCCTTCTTGGAGTGAGGATTTGAGGTGTGGCCTCACCAGTGCCGAGTACAGGGGCACGATCACCTCCCTACTCCTGCTGGCCACACTATTTCTGATGCAGGCCAGGATGCCGTTGGCCTTCTTGGCCACCTGAGCACACTGCCGGCTCATGTTCAGCCGGCTGTCAATCAGCACCCCCAGGTCCTTTTCCTCCGGGCAGCTTTCCAGCCACTCTTCCCCAAGCCTGTAGCGTTGCCTGGGGTTGTTGTGGCCGAAGTGCAGGACCCGGCACTTGGCCTTGTTGAACCTCATACAGTTGGCCTCGGCCCATCGATCCAGCCTGTCCAGGTCCCTCTGCAGAGCCCTCCTACCCTCCAGCAGATCAACACTCCCACCCAATTTGGTGTCATCTGCAAACTGACTGAGGGAGCACTCGATCCCCTCGTCCAGATCGTTGATAAAGATGTTGAACAGGACCGGCCCCAGTACTGAGCCCTGGGGAACACCGCTCGTGACCGGCCGCCAACTGGGTTTAACTCCATCCACCACAGCTCTCTGGGCTTGGCCATCCAGCCAGGTTTTTACCCAGCGAAGAGTGTACCTGTCTGAGCCGTGAGCCGCCAGCTTCTCTAGGAGAATGCTGTGGGAGACAGTGTCAAAGGCTTTACTGAAGTCCAGGTAGACCACATCCACAGCCTTTCCCTCATCACTAGGTGGGTCACCTCATCATAGAAGGAGGACCTGGTCAAGCAGGACCTGCCTTCCATGAACCCATATTGGCTGGGCCTGATCCCCTGGTCGTCCCGGACATGGCTCATGAGCATCCTGAAAATGAACCACTCCATGATCTTCCCCGGCACCGAGGTCAGGCTGACCCGGATCCTCCTTCCGGCCCTTCTTGTAGATGGGCGTCACATGGGCAAGCCTCCAGTCGTCCGGGACCTCCCCTGTTAACCAGGACTGCTGGTAAATGATGGTGAGTGGCTCGGCAAGCTCCGCCACCAGATCCCTCAGTACCCTCGGGTGGATCCCATCCGGCCCCATAGACTTGTGAACGTCCAGGTGGCGTAGCAGGTCGTTAACTTCTTCCTCTTGAATTATGGGGGGTTTATCCTGCTCGCTGTCCTTGTCTTCCAGCTCAGGGGGCTGAGTACCCTGAGGATAACCACTCTGACTATTAAAGACTGAGGCAAAGAAGGCGTTGAGTACCTCAGCCTTTTCCTCATTCTTGGTGGCAACGTTCCCCCCCGCATCCAATAGAGGATGGAGATTCTCCTTGGCTGTCCTTTTGTCATTAATATACTTGTAAAAGCATTTTTTGTTGTCTCTCACGACAGTGGCCAGGTTGAGTTCTAGCCGGGCTTTTGCCTTTCTAATTTCCTCTCTGCACGACCTAACGCGATCCCTGTACTCTTCTTGAGTTGCCTGCCCCTTCCTCCACAAGTGGTAAACTCTCCTTTTTTCCCTGAGTCCCAGCCAGAGCTCCCCGTTCAGCCAGGCCGGTCGCCTTCCCCGCCCGTTCTTCTTACGGCACATGGGGACAGCCCGCTCCTGCGCCTTTAAGACTTCCTTCTTGAAGAATGTCCAGTCTCCCTGGACCCCTTTGCCCTTCAGGACTGTCTCCCAAGGGACCCTCTCGACCAGTGTCCTGAGCAGGCCAACGTCCGCCCTCCGGAAGTCCATGGTAGCGGTTTTGCTGGTCCCCCTCCTTACTTTACCAAGTATTGAGAATTCTATCATTTCATGGTTGCTAAGCCCAAGCTGGCCTCCGACCACCACATCTCCCGCCAGTCCTCCTCTGTTTGTGAACAGCAGGTCAAGCGAGGCATCTCCCCTGGTGGGCTTGCTTACCAGCTGCGTCAGGAAGTTATCCTCCACACACTCCAGGAACCTCCTCGACTGTTTCCCCTCTGCCGTGTGGTATTTCCAGCAGACGTCCAGAAAGTTGAAGTCCCCCATGAGAACAAGGGCTAGTGTCTGTGAGACTTCTGCGAGCCTCTGGTAGAATATTTCGTCTGCCTCCTCATCCTGGCTAGGTGGTCTATAACAGACCCCCAGCAGGATATCTGCCTTGCTGGCCTTCCCCCTCATCCTTACCCACAAGCACTCGATCTCATCATCACTACCATTGAGCTCTAGACAGTCGAAGCACTCCCTAACGTACAGGGCTACCCCACCGCCTCTCCTTCCTCGCCTGTCCCTTCTGAAGAGCTTATAGCCATCCATTGCAGCACTCCAGTCGTGAGACTCATCCCACCATGTTTCCACGGTGGCGACTAAGTCATAGCTACCCTGCTGCACAATGGCTTCCAGCTGACTGCAATTTCTGAAGTAAAATGCTAGATTTCATGTTGGCTAACATCTACATAAAAGTAGATATCATCTTTTGCTTGCACAGTAAAGATTGTAAAGTAAGAGTAATAAAGATTGAGCCAGAGATTAGAGTAGTAGTTAATAATAATCACGGTGTACAAATGATGTTTAAAAATGGGAAACTTTAATATTAGCTTCTACTTGTTTCCTTGAAAATTTTTCTAATGAGTTGTTTTTTTCCTTAGGAGCTGACATGAGATCAGCAAATTGTATATGCTAGAGAAATTGATATAGGACGACTCTTCTCTCTCTCTCTCTCATTATTTTGGAGTCAACAACAAGAATAAAACTTGAGCACTTGTGGAGACATTGTCTGATAACCTGTGAACTTTTGGACTTCAAAAATTCCAGAGGGAGACAAGTCCTGAAATTCAGCATTGAATTTTATGCCAGTTTAAGCCTGATTCACACTACCTAGCTCTTCTTTTTCAGTGCTTTCTATCAGCAGAGGTCAGTCTCTCTACCCTCATTTTGCTCATGAAAAATAATGAGGCACAGAGAGATAGAAGTGACTTGTCTAAACCCATCCAGCAGGTGCAGGTGGGTTTGGAGCCTGAGTTCAGAAGGTCTAGCGCTGCCAATTTGTTGCATCCAAGTTACAGAACAGGCTGCTTCAATTCCCACAAGTTACTCACACTTATAATCTTTCTAATGACAAAAGAAACACACCTTGAATACAAAGCCAAGGATTTATTGCTACTTTAAATCAAGTCGAATCAATAAATCTAATACATAAATCTAAATCAATAAAAGTCTAATCAGAGCACTACTACTAATACAGTTACAATGATGCTAAAACAGTTCAAATTGTATGCATTTAAAATGATATGTGCATATACAGACTTCTTCACCTTCTTCTGGTGTTATGTTAGTTCTTCCACTGCTCATCGGGGTCCTACTCTCAATGGCTTCAGATTGAGGCTGGACTGGAGGGCATTACAGCCACTTGTTATCACCCTGAGCCCCTTGCCAGGAGAAGTCTGTTGTTGACAGCTTCTTACTCTTTGCTATAGTATTCTTTGGAGTAATTTTTGTTTTTTTCCTAACCTGCTCTTATACATTCTAACATGCTTTTATACTTTTGTTAACCTTGTTCTTTCTTTGGTGATGTGTCAGATGTTACATTTGAATTTGATATATAAAGTAAGTTTTATCCAGCTCCCAAGGCTGAACTCCTTTGGTGACCAGTACTTTACTGATGAGGTGCTATCTTGGTGCCCTCAGCTATCATCCTTTGTCTGTATTTTCAAGGCCTCTGCTATCATCCCACACATGTCACCCTCTATGCTAAATGTTTCTATAAATACATTAAGAACAAAAGGAGGGATAAGGAAAATCTCCATCCTTTATTGGATGCGAGGGGAAACAAAAGATGAGGAAAAGGCTTCTTACATAATGCCTTCTTTGCCTCAGTCTTTAATTGTAAGACCAGTTATTCTCGGGGTACCCAGCCCCCTGAGCTGGAAGACAGGGACAGGGAGCAGAATGAAGCCCCCATAATCCAAGGGGAAATGGTTAGCAACCTGCTACACCACTTAGACACACACAAGTCTATGGGGCTGGATGGGATCCACCCAAGCTGGTGGAAGTGCTCACCAAGCCACTTTTAATCATTTACCAGCAGTCCTGGCTAACTGGGGAGGTCCCAGTTGACTGGAGGTTAGCAAATGTGGCACCCATCTACAAGAAGGGCCGGAAGGAGAATCTGGGGAACTACAGGCCTGTCAGTCTGACCTTGGTGCCGGGGAAGGTTATGGAGCAGATCATCTTGAGTGTCAACACGTAGCATGTACAGGACAACCAGGGGATCAGGCCCAGTCAGCATGGGTTTATGAAAGGCAGGTCCTGCTTGGCTAACCTGATCTCCTTCTATGACCAGGTGACCTGCTTAGTGGATGAGGGAAAGGCTGTGGATGTGGTCTACCTGGACTTCAGTAAAGCCTTTGACACTGTCTCCCACAGCATTCTCCTAGAGAAGCTCGCTGCTCATGTCTTGGATGGGCGTACTGTTTGCTGGGTAAAAACCTGGCTGGATGGCCAGGCCCAAAGAGTTGTGGTGAACGGAGTTAAACCCAGTTGGTGGCCGGTCACGAGTGGTGTTCCCCAGGGCTCAGTACTGGGACCGGTCCTGTTCAATATCTTTATCAACGATCTGGATGAGGGGATCGAGTGCTCCCTCAGTCAGTTTGCAGATGACACCAAGCTGGGCGGGAGTGTTGATCTGCTGGAGGGTAGGAAGGCTCTGCAGAGGGACCTGGACAGGCTGGATCGATGGGCCGAGGCCAACTGTATGAGGTTCAACAAGGCCAAGTGCCGGGCCCTGCACTTCGGCCACAACAACCCCAGGCAATGCTACAGGCTTGGGGAAGAGTGGCTGGAAAGCTGCCCAGAGGAAAAGGACCTGGGGGTGCTGATTGACAGCTGGCTCAATATGAGCCGGCAGTGTGCCCAGGTGGCCAAGAAGGCCAACGGCATCCTGGCCTGTATCAGAAATAGTGTGGCCAGCAGGAGTAGGGAGGTGATCGTGCCCCTGTACTGGCACTGGTGAGGCCGCACCTCGAATCCTGTGTTCAGTTTTGGGCCCCTCACCACAAGAAGGACGTGGAGGTGCTGGAGCGTGTCCAGAGAAGGGCAACGAAGCTGGTGAAGGGCCTGGAGCACAAGTCTGATGGGGAGCGGCTGAGGGAACTGGGGGTGTTTAGCCTGGAGAAGAGGAGGTTGAGGGGAGACCTCATCGCGCTCTACAACTACCTGAAAGGAGGTTGTAGCGAGGTGGGTGTTGGTCTCTTCTCCCAAGTAACCAGCAATAGGACAAGAGGAAATGGCCTCAAGTTGCACCAGGGGAGGTTAGATTGGATATTAGGAAAAATTTCTTAGCGGAAAGGGTTATCAAGCCTTGGAACAGGCTGCCCAGGGAAGTGGTTGAGTCACCATCCCTGGAGGTATTTAAAAGATGCATAGATGCAGTGTTTAAGGACATGGTTTAGTGGTGGAGTTGGTAATGTTAGGTTTACAGTTGGACTCGATGATCTTAAAGGTCTTTTGCAACGTAAATGATTCTATGATTCTATTCTAGGTCATGGGTAGCTCATTCTATGCAGAATAACTTCTTGTTATCAATATCTAATAGCTGCAATAATACAGAAAGGTCACACCACGTAATTGTATAAAGCCAGGTAAAGAAAACGTAGGCCACAGTCACCTGGTGATTTGACAATTGCTGTTACAGCTAAACAAGCTAAAACAAATCTCCAGGCAGGCCCAGGCAAGCTCAGGAGCCTGTGTTGTTAGCTTAACACAAAGTCTGCAGCCTGCTATAAGAACCTGCAACACCACATTTACTGGCCCATACAGCTACCAGGAGTCCCAGACCTGTAGAGTTCACTTAAAAAGATGAAGATGAGACTTTGCTTAACAAGCTGGGTCAAAAACAGAAAAGCAAGCTATTTAATACAGGCTGTCGGTGCAAGTGAAGAAGGATAGAGATCTGTAGAGACAGGGCGAAATGGTGTTGTCAGTGTCATCACTTAATAACACCCCTTAGAGTCCCTGCAGAAAGCAGAAATCTTATGATATATGGCACTAATAAGAGTCACGATGGTAATTTAAAGTAGTTCAGTGTCACTCTTATTTTGGACAACAAATTAACAAATGACAAGGTTACAATTTCAACAAGTTACCAGCATGGTCCTACGTTAGCATGGTACATCCTATGGCATCTACAACATCCAGAGAACTCTCACCATTTTACTCTTCTTTTGGCTAAGAATTTTATATTTTATTCAGGTCACTTTTAAAGATCTGACTTCCATGATATTTACTTCAAACCTTATATCTGACTCTGGGTTTTGAGTAAAAAGTTTTGTTTAATCGCAGTGCAATCTTTTGCTATTTTTCTTTCTTTGGTACCAATGCATGATGATGCCGATCACAGAATTCATAAATACAAGGTGTCTGATTAGATATTTGCCTGAAGAATTCCTAGTCAAACAAAACACTTTTTTAATATTTTAGACCACTATATTATTCATTTTGGAAAAAAGTTGTCTCAAGATCATTTTGAAAAGACTTCTAATTTCATTTGGGTGCAATATATAGAGACTCAAAGATAGTTCATATTGTAAAAGATGTGTAGTATTCCGTTAAATGTATTTACAGCAAGTACAAAAATGTAAGTCATACCTCAAAGATGTTCATCCAGCTTCTGAAAGAAAAAAAGTTGTCTGATTTAAGCAGGATCCTTCAGAGGTATTAGCTCTAGGTGCCCATAGAAGCAAGCACAGTTTACCTAAGCTATGTGTTGCAGTGCCCTTCGCTGTCCTGCTCCAACGCTCTTTTCTTCCACTTTTCTCAAGTTATACTGTCTCACCACACCTTCAGTCAGGGCACCTGACTTCACTTGTTTTATTTGTCTTTAGAAAACTATCTGTCCACAACACGCAGGGTGTGCTTAATCTTGTCATGTACAACTGTGATTTGGAGAGTGGCCTCTCTTTTCCCAGCTCCAAACCTGGCACCTCCCTGCCATTTAGCTTGGATGGGGGGGTATCTCTTATGCCTACCAGTTTCAATAACAACTAACCCAACCCATGACAGACTATTATGCTCACAGTGGCTCATTACTTTGAAAGCCCCAAAGCTCTTGCCTTCACTTCACTTCATCAAACTACTCTTCATGGCTAGTAGGAGTCTTCTAAGGTAATTTTGAATCAGCACTTAATAATGGAAATTGAGGGTTTGAGTGAACATGTAGCACTGTAGCTGAAACTTTAGCCATCCTCAAGGCCAGAATGAAATTTCTGAAGAGGGAGATGATGTAAAACCTGACAGGCATGTCATGGTTCACCACGCCACATCAAACTATGCCATGCCAGGGAACAGCAGTCCGGGACCTGAAGCTTTAAATCTTTTTTCTGTCTTTTTTCTCTGAACCAGAGTTACCGCCCCCTTACTGCTTAGTGGACTATCGACTTTTTGGGGTAGGGAGAAAGGAGTATGTTTTAAAGAGTTTTTTCTGAAAGCTTTTCAGATTCAGGATGAGAGAGATCTTCAAATATCTAAATGTGCTGAGGAGAGGAAAATGTTTTCTTTCCCAGCTCTCTCTCCTTTTTCACCTTGCTTTTTCAGTCTACACGTGACTCTTCCTTTCAATTTTCTCTAAGCCTTACTCCCCATTTGCTATCCTAAATACAAATTCTGCAATATCCTGAGTGTGAAGAGGAATAAAATGATGTAAAATATACATCTTCAGAACTTTCACTTTCACTGACAGTCTCTACCTTTCCTTCCCCAGTGATAGAAAGGATCCTTTCAAATTTATTGTCCAAGTTGTGAAAGCTATTGTATATCAGGCACACTAAACTGCTTACCACTCAGATTTCTTTAATAGAAAAGGAAACTTTAAAAGAGACCCAGTCATCCACGGATGGCTGGTAAAGACAGCAGAGGTTAGAAAAGAATCAAAAGCAGCTATAACAGAATAAATCTAAAATAATGAAACAAGTAGAATAAGATAATAGTAAGGGAAGTGAATAGAGCAGGTGAAGAATTATTCCATCTCTTCTCCCTGAAGAAAGCTGACAGTAGAATAGAAATAATCTTCTATAATGAAAAGGTGTGTTCACATTTTTAATGAAATATAAAAAGGAAAAATATGTAATAAAAAATAATTAGACAACACAACCTACAAGGAAAGCTTGAAAGAGCTGAGATAGCTTAGGCAAGGGAAGACTAAAGGAAGATGTGGGAACAGTCAAATATGTAATAAGCTGCAAAAAGCAGGAAAAAAAAATCTTTTCTTAGGTGAATTAGACAAGAGTAATGGGCTTAATCTGCAGTCAGGGGTAACTACATTAGGAAAAGGAGAATGAAACATCGGTGGAGACAGTTTGAAGACAACATCCTTGGCAGTATTTACTTCCCTTAAAGTACTGAATTTCAGCCTATATAACCTCTTGAAGCTTTTGTTAACCTTATTTTCTGTGTTTCTGTCAACAAGGACAGTAAAGAAGAGATTTCTAATGCAAAATGACCATTTGGCTGTTAGCCTGTTTCATCTGAATCAGATTTGAAGGATCTTCTTTTCTTAAATTTTGCTTTTCCAAACCTGTTTTGCCTAAGACTATATTTTTGTTCCTAAAATCTTTGAAACCAATATCTAGTTTTGTGGATGTTGTCATGAAGTAAACTTGGATGACGCATAGCTAGTGACTGCCAAAGCTAAAAGGTTTAAATAGCTGAAGTAGGACACCTGATGCCCTTTCAGTGACTGTTGAGTTTCTCTCTTTACACATTTGTGCATTTCAGAATAATCAGTACTACTGGAGTGGTGTTAAACCAGGAAACAGAAGAAAAACTTTCAGAAAAACTAAGACCAGGTTTTAGCAAAAGGCTTATTCTGTTTAGAACAGTCTGGTGGGCAGGTTAACAGCTGTTCAAGAAATATAAAATGTGGTCTTATTCAACACGTAGTGAAAGAAAACAATCTCGACACTCCTACCTATGGCAAGGATGAGATATGACGATATTGTTATGTACAAACAGTATTAATACTGTGATATTTCTCTAGTGTAGATTTGTTTTTTACTCTTGTATAATATTTTTATGTTTAGCATAAATACTAGTTTTAACATAAAAACTAGTTGCCCAAATGCATAATATTATGGCTACTTCGGAATAAGTAGAACTTTTTAATCATTGTGCAATAACCCATTTAATCCTTGACAGGCTATACTGACAGTTGGCACATGAAAATATGAGACCTTATTTGAGGATATTAGTTTTTAAATAGTTGTTAATTCTGAAAATTATATTGGGCTTGGCTAAGGAAGTGAAAATAAGGAACAAATGCTTTCTGTAAACAAACAAGTGTCAGGAAAATCTATAAAGGGACTTACTAATTTATAAATTTTCCGTGGTTTATTTTACTTTCTTTGTCATCAGTATCGCAGTAGGAACTGCATTAACAGTAAATACCAAAGAATTTTTTTCTTCCCACCAATCAGTATTCATAATGTCTTTCTGTTGTATGTAATTCTCAACCTTAATTAAAACAAAACAAAAAAGAAAACCCTACAGTTTATAAAAGTGTCTAAGAGATCCATTGGGATGATATTCATTGTACCGTCACCTCCAAAGTTTGCTGGCTGAGCCCTGGAGGACACCTTTAAAACAACAGCAGCTTCATGAAAATTTGTTCACTTCCAGCTAGGAGCTAATGACTGTTGGTTCAGTAAACCTTCTTGCAGCAGTTTGATCCACTTGGGGAGGTCTGTCCTTGCTCTTTGTGTGGATGTAATTTCACAGCATTTGTATATCCCTATCAAATTGGTATCACATGGAATATTTGGCTAGTACCATAGAAGTCTGCCTAACATTTGCAGCTCAACTGTAATGTTATTTGCTGGGGTTTTATTTGGTTTTACCTTACGTTTATTTTATATTTGACTTGCTGTAAGTATAGCATCTCCCAGAGGTGTACTGAAGCATCTGCAATATTTTGCTGCCTAATACTTAAATTGCCATTTGTTCAAGAGCTGAAACCTACAGTGAATTATGGCTCTATAGAGGTCTAGGATCCACATTATCAATACTCCATTTTCACACCCAGAAGGGAGCTGTTTCACTTTAATATTAATTTAATATTTAACCAGATGATCCTTTCCTCTTATTTAAAAAGGAACATTTCCCCTGATATCAAAGTTCATTCATTTTGTTAAACCAGACTGAGCAATAGTGTGTTTTACCCAGAGCCATACTGAAACACTTCGGCTAAATTTAGACTTGTGAATTAAATATGTCTATGGGTGTTCTCTTGACTGAAAGCCAACTGCCACAGAACTATTTGTGTCCATGCTAAATCTGTGTCTGACTCTCCAAAACAGCATGGCCACAGCTAAACAGCCAGTGGAAGCACTGGTCCCAGTGCTGCTTGCTCCAATCGTTGGGGACGGTCCTCGGAGACTTCAGCCAGATCTGTTCCAGGGACTGCTCTGATAATTGAACACTACAGACAATCACGTTCAGTGCTGATCAGCATTTCCTGGCTCCTTTTTGTGGATTAAATAGTAATGAATACCATTTAATGCATTTATTAATGTTCTAAATTTTCCTTAAAAATTCTGTCCTTTATCCCCATTGCTAAACTCATTTATTCTTGAGCGTCCTTCATGGGTAACAGGATCAGCAGCGACAGGAGCAAGGTTTTTTCTCTCCGTTAGGATTCGCTCTCAGGGAAGCACTGGAGGTGACAGAAATTTTGGACCAACACTCATTATACCTGAACAAACCTTAGAAAATTAACAGGGGAAGATACATGGCACTTTACCAGCTTTCTCTCTACCTGTCCCATCCTTAAAAAAACAAACACAAATATCAATAACATTTTCAAACACTTCTTAAAAAAAAAAAACACTATTTTTTGTTTCAGATGGCAGCTTCTTTTTTGAGATACATATGTGTAGCTACAATTCTCCACAGAAACAGAGTGGTTCAAATAAAACTCTTCATTTATTGCATTCATTGCAAACACAGACTTCTGTGGTGTTAATTAGTATTTACATCCATGAAAGTCAACTTGGATTCTAAGTTCGTATCAGTCAGTGAAGATTTATTTAACTTGAAAAGTTCTGGCTTGATATCAGAATGCATTAATCATTTATTATTCCTCATCAGTTGAAATACATACCTTCATATCTGCTGCACTACAGTGTGGACAATCACAACTAGATCACATTCAGAATAAACACATACAATTAGCTTTGAGGAGCCAGAAGGCTTTATTTAGCAAATTTGTTCCGATTTCTAATCCTTTTTTACCACAGATCAATAGAGTTTTCTCTGCTAAATGGAGAATTAAACAATACCCTCAAATGTTAAAGAGCAACAGTGAGTGTATGTCATAGCTTTCAGTGTCATCTTATAATCAGAATATTTTCCAGACGGTTCAAATAAGGTATTTGATGGAATTTGTTACCAATCAGAATGTTCTTTTCCTCTTCTCCTCTATGTTTTTTTGACAATTGTTTTATGTCAAGTAATGCTCACTTATGTGGAATCATCCAACAACAGCGCCAAGGCAGGACAAGAAATTGTGCTGGTGCCTCCACCAGTCTTAGCAGTTGAGTAAGTGAAAAGTCATTTCGTGCTGAATGTTCAGAGCAGGGGGAAAATGATGCAGAGAGAAAACATGAAGGAAGTGAAGGAAAAGCAACAGCTGAGCAATAGCTCCTCTGTGTATTTGTCCATTTTACATTCATATGAAAGTGGGGTTTTTTTTTTCTTTCTCTCCTGCTGCCTTTTAACAGTTTTCTGATGCTAATCCTAAAAACTTTCTCATCTTTTATTGATCATCTGACAGCCATAGCTTTGCTCATTAGTCTTCCGAAATCATGCTATAAACCCAGCACATTCCAGTAAAAATGCACATATATTTCATAGCCATCACCGGCACACACTCATCTGATTCATTAATGCACTTTGTGAAAGGGTCTTTCTTTCATATCTGCCCTTTTGACCCCTTAAAGAGCTGCAATAATGTCAGTAATTTCAAAATTTAACAAGATTTCTCTTTCCTTACTGATCCTTGTATTTAATATTGGTGTATCCCACCCAATATTCATATTCACACATCCTCCAAATATCAGCATGGGCTCTAAACCCATCTAAGATCCATGCCAGGACCCACAGCCCCTTACCCAGTTACCAGGGAAATGCTCAGGCCACAGCAAAGTCACTTGCCCACATACTTTAATGCTTAACTCAACACTTTATCTGATGATAAAACTGACATTATATGCACCCTTCACCAACGTAACAAAGGGCAGCAAATAAAAAAAGGAACTCTTTCTGTCCTGCATCTGTGGCAGAAGTGTAAGAATTAATGAACCTGAAATCACAAAAAGATGCTACAGGCAGGAAAGCAGGAAAACTCTGCTCAAAGCAAAGATAACAGAAGATAATAAGCTATTTTTCTAAGAAAGCTGGAAAATTTGTAGCATTGTCTTAAATCAATTACGACAAAAATCTGCCTGGAATTGCATAGACACAGAGAAACCTTCCTCTGAACATGAGGGCGAATTCAGTCACCACTTATGGTCCTACCCAGATATTTCCCTACCATTCCATATCAAATCCTTCCTTCTCTAACTGCCAGCTTTGATGACACTGAAATTGCTGTGGCAAACCGAAAGAATGGAAATCGTCTCCTTTTATGCACCAAACCCAGAATTACCTTTCCTTTCTAACTCGGTTTTGAAATGACTGCAGTGAATATAGAGTCAGTAGTTAGAAGAGGTCGCTTGATCTACAGCTCTGAATAATGCATAGGTTGGCACTGACTGAACTGCAAACCTTGGATGGCACAGCACGGCAATCCTGTTGGGAGGTCTTACGTTAACAAGTAAAAGCTCATCTTGTGTCTAGTGTAGTTACCTCATATCATCTATTTGGCATTTAATACTCAAAAAGAAAATATCAGCTTAAAATATGGAAAATCAGTGTTATTAAAATATAATTTCCATTACATTTCTCACCATAGAATTCTGCTTTTTATAAAAAATTCCCCCTGGAAATGCTGTGTTTCAAATCTTGTAACTCCAAAGCACTTATTTGTGCCATTCACAGCTCTTTACACCTTCCCCCACTTTTTCACTAGCTCTTTGGAATTTTAATAGGAAGCTCCATCAGAAGATTGTATTTTAATGAACATGGAGGTCAAACAATATTAGCCTGTTGCCTTAAAAGCAGTATTTTAATAAAATTATCCTGCACCACTGGGATTGGCATTCTTTCCAGACCTGTTATTTAAATTAACGTGGCTTTTTGAGGGTACACTGAAAAGGTTTTATTCACTGGGCGTATCAATTTACTATTTTTCAAAGGCTAAAAATTCCTTAATTTATGTTTATCAAGGCTTTAGATTAAGAAAGGTTGGCAATTGTATTTGCTGAAGTTCCTGTTAATGCTTCCACTTTAAGTAACTGGAGTAGAGTAAAATGCCGTATGGATGAATCTAGTTTCTCCTTATTATTAGAGTTTTTGGCTGGTTATTATGTAAACAACTTAACAAATACACACAATATGAATCACCCTGGCTTAGTCATTTGGCCAGACAGTAAAAGGACTATAGTAGTTTATATAGTCGTCACAGCTGTTGCTAAGTGAATTGGCAAAATCATGATGTTTAACCTCCAGCAGCCTGTCATACAAAATCGCAGCAACATACTTTAACCTGCCGCATGAAAAAAACGTACAGTGGACCTCAAATATCTGCTGGCTAGATTTTCTGCTGGGCTGTCTGGGTGCAAGGAGGGAGGCTACAGCTGCAAACTGATTACGTATCTCTGACGTCAAGTTTTGTAGCCCTCTCTCTCTCCAAGGAAAAGCTCACCCCAAAAAGAGCTGGTCGTCCCTGCCCTCAATCAGCCAGCTACCACAGAAGCCAGATATACCAAACAGTGAGGTTTTTTTTCCCCAGACACCAAGTCAGAGTTTCTTTGAAGTCCACTGAGGTCTATCGGAGTAATAATTTTAAGAATTCAGCAGGTTTCAATAGGTCTTTTATCAACAGTCTAATTAAGCCTATACATTTATTATCATGTAGAAGAGCCTCTGTTCATAATAACACACAATTGGGGTAGCTGCACTTTTTGATTTATTTTTTAGGCTATTAGCTGGCAGCTGAGAAGAAATGCAGGAGTAGCAAATATGAGTGGGACATAGGTTTTGTGTCTGAAAAAGGCTTTGAGACTTTAAAATACTAGTTTGGACTAGTATCTGGCTAATTTTTTTTTACTTCTACACAATACCCTCCCCCCCCAAAAAAAGTGAAAGTTAAAGTAAATGTATAAAATAACACCTTCTTGATGAAATGCCAACATGAGGTACACCACAATTAAACAAACTTTTCAACTCTTTTTTAACTCATGCCTCTCCTAAGAACTGCTTTGATACGCCATTTGCCAGAAAATGCTGATTCGTTCAGAAACTTGCTGCCATGTTTTAGCAGCCAACAAGTCCTCCTTAGACCACCATAGATCACAGCATAAGAATTTCTGTTTTAAAACAATGTCCACCTGAGCAAGAGAAGGGACCATTAAGACAAGGGAAGGCTTTACATCTACCTGGCCAGGTACAGTAGGTGTGAGAATTCCCTGTCTGGAGAAGTATCACGTATCTCAGATTGCACTTGAGGATTTCTCTCTTACATAGTATTTTTCCAGCATGGTGCTGTTCCTAGTGCAGAAATAAATCTCCCTTCCTTTTCTTCCCCAGACAGTCTCTCTTCAAGCAGTATATTCTTTACTCTTGTAGAGAATATGAGGGATTTACCTGAATGTTTCAGTCTTTTTACTTTAGGATATGGAGACTACTTGGAAAATTGAAGGGAGCAATTCTTGGCTTTCTTGAGTGTAGTAAACCCCTTGGTCTGCCTCCAGGATTGCCTGAATCTGTGCAAAAACATGAGATTAAATAAAGACAACCTTGAAGGACATTTTGCCCACACAAGAATATTTTTCCTATGTGTTCTTTGTGGTCCTACAATCCCCATGAGCAGCTGAGCCCCCACTCCTAAGCTACGATCAAGGACTGAGCCAAGACAAGAGTTGGTTGAAGGAACGGTGAAGAAACATTATAATCCATGCAATGTGAGAAAAGATGATGTTTCTTTTTGGGGGGTTTTACTCATATTGGCAGTTGCAGAGATTATTGCAAATGGTTAGAGTCACAATAATGCTTAGACATATGGCTTTTAAAGGGGAAGAATAGTGAGAGTCTAAGTGAACCAAATGACTTTGGAAGAAGGGTTACTATCGATAAATTTAAGAAAAACAAAGTCGATTTTTAAACTAATGCACAGAATGGTATCAAGTTTCCTCTATAATAATGCAGTATTTTATTGAAGAAACCTTGTAATGTGTTCAAAATGCTTATCATGTTGGCCGACAAAGTGTTGAACTGGAAAATCTATAACTGTCCAGCTCAGCCATGCATTTTCTATGTATGTGCATGATCTATTGATACTATCTCAAATCTTCAGCCTCTTTTAAACGATTTGTTTTGCTTTTCTTCTGACAAATATCAAATATTTGTCTTTGAATATTGGGTGCTTGTTGGTATGTACAGGCCTTCTTGTCTCATGAACTACATTAAAATTGGTCCTTGATTCATATATTTCATATATTCCTGCCTAGAGAAATGAACTCTGCCTAGATTTATCATACAAGGGTAATGAACTCTGTAAGTTTTCGTTATAGTGTCAATGAATGTAAGCTCCAAAAAAACCCCTGGAAACAGCTGAACTTCCAGATGCACTTATGGAGCAAAACACTTATGAGGAGACAGCAGAAAGTTTGTACACCAGTTTCTGACACAACATGTTCTAGGATAGAAGTAGTTTATTATTAAATGGCACGGGCTTCTGCCTCCTGTTTGTTTTGCCCATATCTGAGAAAAAGCACATAAATAAATGAGGAGATCAACTGATCAAGGGTTCCTTGTCTTATGGAAAACACTGATGCCTTCTGGCCCTTAAAAACAGACCATGGATAAAGCATTTTCAGGAGTTTCATGGGACAAATGGACCCTTCACAGACTGTCATAAATTAGGCCAGATCTTGTTCTTCTTGAATGCAATTAGTTCATCTTGGACACAAGGAGTCTTCATGCAAGGTTTCACCAAACATAGCCTCCTGAGCTAATGGATTCACTAATTTAAAGTAAAACTTTAAACGTGTGAATCTTCTATATTTAGAAAAAAATATTTGTAATGAAAATACTAACTTCAAATATATTGTGTAAAATTCATTCTAATTTGGGATTAGACTGAAGTCACAATCTCATCAACATGAGGGAGTCTCCATGTACAACCTAGGAATGAAAATAGACCACAGAAAGGCGCAAATGTACAGATAATTAATTCTCATATTAGCGCAAAATTTGACAATAGGCTCTCTAGGGAATTTTCTGTGATCTCCTCTGAGGCTCACTTCTGTTGCAACCTCTGAAAATCGTTCCTGCCATGCCCATGATTAGCTGCTGCTTATTCCTTGTAGTCCAGATTTCACCTCTCCTGAAAGAAATCAGGTGTAATGATTCGAGATTTCTGTTGTTTCAGTGCACTCTAAAATCTCTTTTCAAGACCACAGTTCAAATCCCTTCCCAGTCCTGTCTGTTGGCTTTTCTACACTGCTTCTACAACCAAAAATCCTGCCCATTTCTGGTCTGTTTTGTCTTTGCTACAATAGCTTTTTCCTGTCCTGTGTTAATGCCTCACAACTCTAATTTAGCATGACTTTCCACCGTTTACCAAATAAAACTAAACTAAGGAATCAAGCCAAAGTGCCTCAGGAGTCCCAGAAACTGATCCTTCATGGACCTTATTGGATTTAATTAATTTGTACAATGTACAAGGCTTTGAGATCATCTTCTATAAGAATTTGGCTATATTCTTCCATATGACTGCTAAACACTAGACAGACAATGCACTGAGTCTATAATTCTCCCTTGCCTGGCTATAAATAGAAAGAGGAAGAAAAGGGAGAATTAATATGCATCTTCTCTACTTAGGTCTTCATCATTCTCTCTTGTCTCCTGGGAAGGGCAATTTTCTAATCGGTTCCCTACAGCTGCATTGACATTTTTATTTCTATATTTAGAAATAAAAGGTTAAAACCTCCAACCACTAGTTGGTTTAACAAAGTTGAGGGCAAGGTGAATACCTTCCTAAATTAGCTCAGCACAAAGGAAACTGCTGTTCAGCAGTTATTTCCCACTGGCAGATATTAGTATTCCTGAGGGAAATATGTACAGCATGCAGAAGGAGTGTGGATGAAAAGCATTTAACTAGCCAAATACAAAAAAAGGACTCAAACTATGGAAAAAACATCTTGAAAAAACAAAATCAAATAAGCGAACAAACAAAATCCAGTGTAAATTAAGACCTTGAAATTTTCTTTTTGTTTGGGAGGAAAGCAAGCTTAATCACACAATGCTTATTATTTTCCTTGTTGGATCCATTATAGCATGCTTCATAAGAATTAAAATTCAAGTTTTCATCAGTGGAAGAACACTGAATATGACACTTCTCAAAGGAGTTACAGTGACTCTAAAAAAGGAAAAAATGACATGGTGGAGTGGAGAAATGGATATAAAAGCAAGAGAGGCTTCCAAGATTTTAAAAAAGACAAAATTATGGAAAATGACAATGGTTTCCTATGGGGACCACAGAATGCACAACGCTGCATCCATGCTGTTTTGAAGATACTAATGTAAATATAGTACATCTGCTGTACAACATCAGGATAATATATCACAGTGTGAATTTCCATCATGATTATGTATATTCAGCTCTTCTTCTGTATATTCCAATTCCTCTTCTTCATTATCTTGCACACCAGACAAACTGCCATTAGGAAACGAGTAAAATAAATACTTTACTCAAGCCATCCATCCTGGTGCTACAATAAAGGAATTGGAAGAATTCTGGTTTGACCGTTTCCCATGTCCAAGATGACTAAATGTTTGGGGTTTGTAAACTCTCAGAGGTTATGCTCGTTCCCAAATAACTCACCTACATGTGAGTTCATCCAAGCGCTGATGATTCTACCCGGTCTGAGGGGAAAAATGCTTGCGCACCTCTTCCAGTGGAAGAGTCATTCACTGGCAGTGCGCAGGTGGAGAAAGGGTTATAACGGGCACGCATACCCAAAGGTAAAACAAAAGGCAAATGATTACAAGGTTTATGGAAATATGCTGTAGTTCTGTGCTGTCATATTGTTTATGATGCTCTCATCTGACAAAGATTCTGATTTCCTATATGGGAATCATATTAAAAAGACTGGCTATTTCTCTCTCTATTTGATTCAGTGGAGTTATGTATTGCCTGGTGCAAATGTAAGGCATCAGCTCAGTTAGATGGGGGAAAGGTGGGGGGAAAAGGAGAAGAAGAGAGGAAAAGAAAAACATTTCCTGATGAGTGAGCTCATATCTTTTTTGTTGCTAGCTGCACTAAGTGAAATAAAATCACAACATGGTCACCAATAGTATAGAGAATAGGATGTTGTTTTGCATTAAAAAAAAAAGAAGGAAAAAAACACCATGAAGATTTTCCTCACTTACATGGCACACTAAAATCAAGAATTTCAAAACTTCCATTATCACAGGCAGAAGCTTATTATTAATGTGTTTTTCTTTTTCGGAGTCTCTTCGCTGAAATAGAATTCAAAACCCATGCTGCGACTCTGCAATATTGTTCACTGCAAGAAACTATTTTGTTCTGCCTCAGAGGCAATACATTTTTATGTTTAATTTTGCCCTGGGTATATACAACACTTGTTTATGTCCTTAAAATGTCTTTTAAAGAGATTGATTTCAATGCATCTCTAGTAAATCCAGCTATGAAGATTTAATTCTCTCCTTCATGCAGCAAGACAACATTTACATTTTATTTTGGTAGCTCATATGTCTACTAGGTAACGATGGACATAATATCTAATCACATACATAGAGATATATGCATATATTTGTTTCATGTTCTCAGTGTACCTTTAATTATATAATTTTACTTAAAGTTTTATTACAAGCTTCAGATCACTCTTTAGCCTCAAGTGCTATTACCAAATTTACATCTACAGTAAATTAGGTTCATGTAAATAGATGCTTTTTCTCTGAGAAAAATACCAGTAAACGGCGCATGAACATTTCAGAAAGATTTTTATTTGACCTGGTGCTACTCCTTTAGAAATGAGCATAACCTGAGGTTTAACACATATGCGTGACTGTGTGTCTGTACTTCTGTTTTCATTTAATATGGACATGAGGAAAGCAGGAGCTGGGTTTGATTCCTGTGCCCGCTATGAACAACAGGGACACCGAAGGCAAGCCTGCAGGAGTTTATCAGCCCAGAGTATTTTGCTCAACATGAGTGCTGTTTATTACAACACATTTATTTTGTAAAAAAACTTCAAAGGAAAACAATGCTATTCTCATTTGAGTCTTTCTCAGCATTATTCTGCTTGTTCCTCCAGTCCTTCAAATATTAGTGCATTTGAGCTAATATCTTGTCATGTTAACTATACTTGTAACAGGAGAAATTCCCCCCCTCACCTGATCAGGAAATCATTACCTTTTCCAAAATCTAAATCACACTTTATTCCAAACACACTGAGTGTGACCAAGTCACCCATCAACTTCAAACAGTAAGTTGTACGTTAATGGCCCTATTTATTTAAGCATATGAAAATACTGGTTTAAATCAGCAGTCTATTTAAACCTGATTTTTTTATTTATGTATAATCTGTGTAGTTGCTTAACAGCCAGGCAAAGAGCATGAAAAAAGTTGTATAAAATATTGTCAAGCATAAATGACAATGTCTACTATGCATTACTTGGCTCTCATGGTGAACAGATAGGAAAGAGCACCTCCAGAAATTTAATGAGTCTAGAAGGTGGGGCATAAATAGAAAATTTTCAGGAAGATTATCAGCAAAGAAGTTTCTTACCTCAGTAGGCTTTCATTCTGGACAGAGACCACCTGCTAGTGAAACTCTCAATAGAGGAAAGTTTTGCTTGGATAGCTCCATTATTGAAGATAAGCCCCTGTAGCTGAAACTGCACATTTTAATTTTCCATTACTAGATTGCATCTCCAGATATTGTCAGGTGTAAGGGATTACCATTTAATAAAAATAAATAAATGTATTTTTTCAATTAAAATTAAGAAAATAGTCATTGTAACCTTAAAACCAAAGTTATGCTAATATGCTCATGCATTTGTTTTCTTTGTCTTTTTCTAACCAAGCACATTTATCTAATTCTATATATATTGTGACAGGCAGACTGGAATTATTTTGCTATCAAAACTGTTACCCATCAGTGGATAAAATATATTTATCTGAAAGAAATGCAACTTTCAGTATATGCCAAAACTAGAGCTGAATTGTGCCATTATAAACTGATTTGAAATGGTTCTGCATGAGTAATTGTTATTCTAGGACAATATAATTTGTTATCAAATTTCATTTTTTACACTCTCCTATATGTTTGTTAGTTCATAAAACTGTTATGAAAGATTATTGTTCTTCTTACAGAAGGAATAATATGATTATCTAATATTAGATAATTACATTCATTATGTTCAAATTTCAAACAGAATTTCTATTCTCTTGGAAAAAATAGGTAAGCAGGACACATCCTTTGTCTATGTGAAATTGCTCTCTATGCTCTCTGAAGCATGAGTCCAACTTAGCCCTTCACATTTTACCTGTTAAATTTTCAGATACTTTTTTATGCAATTGTGGTGTTTGGCAATTTAAGCAACAACATTGAAATTTATTTTGAGCATAACAGAATTTACAGATTACATGAAGGTGCTGTGAGTAGTAAAAATTGGGGCCAAGGATTGCAGAAGAAACTGCTGAGAATGAATGACAGGATAATTAAGCTGCAGGTGAAATTCAGTGTAAGTAACAGTAAAGTAAAGCTCATGGAGAGAAACAGTTTAACTTAACTAGTATAATGAAGGACTGAAAGCTTACTGCTAGTACACTGGAATGAGATCTTGGATTATATTAGATAATTCCATGAAAAGTATCAGCTCTGTGCTCAATCATTGTCAGAAAAGTAATTGAAATATTCAGAATCATTAGTAGAGGCGTAAGGATCAAAACATCATTAGGCTACTTAAAAATCCAAGGTGAACCCAATAGTTTGTGAATACTGTGCCTCGATTTCTGATCTCTCCTCCAAAAAGACGTATCTGGGAGTCATCCAGATGAGAGAATGAGAATGAATAAAGGTCTATATAAGCAATTCCTAAACAGAGAAAGACCCTACAGCCTGCAAAACAGATGGTTCAAATGTAGTATTACAGAGCTTTATAGAAACAGGAGCAGCTCAGAAATGGTATAGAATCATAGAATCATAGAATGTTTTGGGTTATAAGGGACCTTCATCTAGTTCAACCCCCCTGCCATGGGCAGGGACATCTTTCACTAGACCAGGTTGCTCAAAGCCCTGTCCAACCTGACCTTGAATGGTTCCAGGGATGGGGCATCTACCACCTCTCTGGGCAACCTGTGCCAGTGTCTCAACCAACCTCATCATAAAAAAAAGTCTACCTTATGTCCAATCTAAATCTACCCTCTTACTGTTTAAAACCACTGCCCCTTGTCCTATCACGAAAGGTTTTGCTAAAAAGTCTTTCTCTGTCTTTCTTATAAACCCTCTTTATATATTGAAAGACCGCAATAAGGTCTCCCTGGAGCCTTCTCCAGGCTGAACAACCCCAACTCTCTCAGCCTTTCTTTATAGGAGAGGTGTTCCAGCCCTCTGACCATTTTTGTGGCCTCCTCTGGACCAGCTGTAACAGTTCCATGTCTGTCTTGTCATGGGGACTCCAGAACTGGATGCAGTACTGCAGGTGGGGTCTCACAAGAGTGGAGGTAAATAAGGAATGATTGTTCATGATCTTTTTGAACACCAGAACTAGGGAACATCACATAAAACTAGAAAATGGCAGCTTTGAAATAAAGAAAAAGAGGCAGCTCCTCATACAGAATGTAATTAAGTTGCGGAACTTCTTGGAAGAGAAACAGGAAAAAGTGACAGAATTAAAACACAGGAAAAACAGGACTTCTGATGCAGGAATTCCTTAACCTACATATGAATGAAACCTTTCATGTGGAGTAATGAAAGTATCATAGAGAATGTCGCAAATGGGTGATTTCGATTGCTTAAAGAATCACCACCAAAGCTATTAGCAAAAGTGATTTTAATATGATGTTGTAAAAATGCGACCTAACAAAGTTTGATGGCAAGGTTCACTCTACTACGGTATGGCACAATCACTTGAACAATAATTCAAAACTACCAAGGCACAAATCAAAGTTACCAAGACAAAATCAAAGTTACCAAGGCACAAATCAAAGTTACTAATACAGAATCTTAGCGCACTATAATACAAGGTTATGCGCGATATCGGCCACTTATCAAAGATCTGCAGTTGGCAAGAGGTATCTCTGCCTCGAGGAGCAACCTTGAGAGGTGTCCCAGCTCAAGGGGAGCTTTTGCACCTTGCAGATGGAGTCTTCAGATACAGTGTGAGACTGTATGATGGATTTATTGAACAGTGTCTTAATCTGGTATATGGTTTTTTTACGCTTTTCTCAGTCACTGTATCAGCAGGCACCTCTTCAACTTACTTTCACATAAGTTGAAGTTTTACTTCACTTACTTTCCAGCAACCTTCTTTGAATTCATGCTTTCTGGAGTGGGCTTAGTACAAAGGGGTTTTGATTGTAATGCATTTAGATTATCAGCTTTTGCAGCTGACTTAGCTTATTTGTTTTATCTTCTGATATCCTTGGAAATTTTGATGGAAATCATGCATAGAACGGTTGAAGAAGAAAGAAAAATAAAGCATAAAATATCAATGTCCCACTTTCAATTCATTGCCCTGTTGAAAACTGGTGGAGTTGCTTCTTGAGTCAATGAATTCACAGTGACGTAAATTGGTAACCATAGACCCTGTTATGTGGGTTTTAATATTTGCTCATAAACATAAAAGAGTAAGTAGTTTATGTCTTTCTTCCATATGAAATATTCCTTTACATTCACTGACTTTCTATGGTAACAAGGTTGATATATTAGAAAAACATCCTTTAGCAATAAAGAGGTCTGTAAATTTTCCTATAGTTAGGTGTTCTACCAACTTTGAGAAGGCAATCTTTACCTGCTAAAATGTTAATTCTCAAATATTTTCAAGTTTACAAGCACTCTGGGTTTAAAGTCATTTGGTGAAAATGAATCTGTTGAATGATTATGTCAGCATAGGCATTTATTCAAAGAGAGAAAACAAATGTTCCTGCCAATCTAGTAAATCCTCTGTATGTTATAAAAATAATTATGGATGGTAAGCATGCTCTGAAGTAGTATTTGCTGGCTATAAATCACTGACAAAATGTCTGTTAGTATGATATGATACATAAACATACTGCAGTTTGAAGTTTTCTTATGAATTCATCTATGACTAAGTGGTTCCACCATTTTGTGAAAAACATTTGTTGCTTTGTTCAGCTAAGTATGTTTCTTTTTAAACTTTAGATCACCTTTCCGTAGATAAATGAAAATGGGAGTCAAGAAATCTTTTCAACTCAAATGTTGTAAATTGTTCATTCTCATAAAATAAGGGGAAGACTTCCAGGGAAATAATTGGAAACCAAGTATTTTGAGCTGGCTCTTAAAGTTGTATGGATCAGCAAAACCCACAGAAATGAAAGGTCTGGCTAGGAAATAATCTGTAATCCTTTACGCATGCTGTTAAATGTAGAGGGTAAGGTAATTGAATAAAATAACGTCTTATAACATCTTACTGTCCCACAAGCTTAAGGCTCACTGAAGTCCAGTGGAAAACACTTCAGTCTCTGCCTTCATCTTTCTGGATTTCTCTAGACTTGAGCCTGGGTTTTGACATTAAAAAAAAAATGACACCATGGGCCAAGCCACATAATACTGGCTCAGAAAGAGGTAAGTAGGGGATTTGTCCTTTCAGGGTTTTGATCCATGTAATCTCTCAACACAGGCCAAATCCCAAAGTCCTTAATTATCTCAGCTCCACTGTTAGCCTGGCAAAACTCCCACTGACTTTAAGTAAGATCTGAGTTAATACTTCAGATTTGGATGGGAATGAATGAAACAGAGAAGCCGTCCGAATATCATAAATTCAGCATAGAACATGTACGTCAGTTGGTTGGAGCCTTTTCTTCTATGATTTGATTTTTTAATGGCACCCAGCCCATACAGCAACTGAAGGACTCATTCCTAAAATATTTCTGTTGATATATAAAATTAGACGCTAACCCATTAAAATGCTTAAACTGTGCTTTTCCCAAGGAGCTAGCAGTAGGTCATATTTTTGTTAACTTTTTGCCTAATAACAGACTTCATAAACAAAATAGCATGCCAAAAATCTATGGATTATAGCTATTAACAGGAAAAGTGCACATTACACTTTAGGTTCGCAAGGTTATTTTTATGTTGTACTTAGAAGAAGTGAGACATTTTCTTCCGTAGAAAAGGGTGTTAGTGGAGTAACATAAACCACCTCATCTAAAATATCCCCAACAATATTTATTTCCTTACCAATTTAGTCAACCCTGAGTGCATCAGACTTAATTTATGATGTTTAATTGGAGCTAGATGCTTGGAAATAAAAATATGTATTGTTTACTTTCTAATCCCACATTGCATTCATACTCACAGTAAAAGGAAAGTTTTGAAATGAAAAGCCTTTCAGGAAACTGCCTAACTTGGGAAAGCAAGGTCTTGCTGTATGTTAGGAAACATCATCTTATAAACGGTATAATGATCTGTTGTGCATTATAGTAGATATACCTTTTTTTGTGGAGAAAAAAAGCATATACCCTCTTTATATCTTACTGTAGATAAGATGTACACGTCATGCATAAAAATACACACTTGGGGAGGACTTAATAATTAAATGGCACTCTTGCAAATAAACTAATAATATTACTTTTCAACTAGGATACATTAAAAGTTACTGAGAGACCACCCTTCGTCCCCTCAATTAAATAAGCAAGTAGCATTTAATATTGTAATTGTCCTTGAAAAGGAGTGTCCTGACTTAGAATATTAAAAAATCTGGAAGCATTGGCATTAAAATTAAACATTACATGAAGCTATTCCACCAAGTTTTTCTCTGAAAGGGAAAGATAGGTCTGTTAGAGGCGCAAAGATGATTATTTCATTGTTAATTAAGACTTTATTTTTAAAAGAGCGCAATCTTCCTGAAATTTGGGCTTAATATTTGTCAAGGCAATTTTAGCATAAGGCTTGAGAGAGGAAATCCCATTTGGGCACAAATACTACCAGAATAGAACCATTGCATAGGTAATGTTTTTCATAACTGAAACAAAACATAACCATGGGAACAGCTGATTTTGTTCTGTTCAAGAGTCTCCCTTTTTGTAAATTAGGAGTCTATGTTCACTTTAAAAAAAAAGCCTTTTTGGCTTTTGATAGGGAGTCTAGGAGAAGCCGAGGCCAGATGAAAAATGGGGAGAACATTTGCAAACAACCCACATCACCAGGTTCTGTGGACGTAAAAAACATATCTATCAGTCTGGCAATTCATTCCTTCCTAAGGCTATTAATGACTTGAGCTAACGAGAGACGTAGAGTACTATTTATAGTAGTGATGTGCCTTCAGTTCTTCCTTTATAGCACTAATGAGGCATTTCTTAGCTGCTGAAGGGAAGAGATTTTAATTCTTCACTCTAAAATCATGGCTGGGCTTTGTAGCTGCAGATCCCAAGCATCTGCTAGATCATTTGCTAGCTGTCAGCAGCAGAAACTATCTATTTTCTGGATCAAACCACCAGAATATCACAGCCCTTTAATTGGGGCTCTGAAAAAATAAAACTTGGAGGGTCATAAACTTCTATTCAGTTATACTACAAAACAGGCTAACAGATATGCACGTCTGCACAAAATCAGGACAGTCTCTAATCCTTTCCTTCACTGATTAATAGGCTCATTTTCTGTTGCAGATTTAAGGCATTAGTATAGGCAACTCCTGGAGCTATTGTGTGGCTTAAAAGACATTGGTTTTTCACATTGGTTTTCAGCTGTAAAAGTACGGGTAGGGAACAATCCATCTGATCATAGTCTGAAAACGCCGTAAAAATATTTGAGTGCTCACTATTCTAAACCTATTCTGATGGAGAACTACGGCAAATTAATTCTTTTCTCAACTTTTTCCATGTTGGGTTTGCTCCTCCTCCCTTTTCTGTCTACCAGAGGTCTAACAGGGATGTATCAGCATCCCAAGTGTGGGAAGGAAACGAGAGCTGTTATGTCTTGAGTAGAGTAGACTAACTGAAAACTGAATACTGGAAATTTCATTTTGAAAAGCGATTTTGGTCTTGTCAAGACTGAAAGCAAGATTTTTTTCAGTTTCTTTGGAAGGTTTCAGTGCTTGCTGGAATGGATCCTTTGGCAGCCATGTTTTGCAACATGCAGCAACAGTGATGGTTTTCCACCTTCTCGCTGCAGATTCCTCAGATCTGATGCACCCTCCAAATGCCTCCGCCCTCAAGCTGAGATCTGGGGCAGAAACCAGTCTTCTCCCTGGCCTGGAGAAAGTCCCTTCTGAAATCCAGCAGATTCTGCCTCAGAATTCAAGCATAAAATTTGGCATTGGTTTTTTTTTTTTCTCTCTTTAGAAAATTCAGTATAAACTCTACTACCTTTTGTCCTGTCCTTGGATTGCAACCTGAGGACGAAAGCACATGGATTTTGAACGACTGTCCTTCTAAAATATTCCCAAGAGCAGATTATTTCTCTACACATAGCTGCACCTGCAACATAAATCTTAACATAAGAGTTGCTCATAGATGAGTTCATAATACATTGTAATTCAGTAACTTAATATTGCACAAGGCATAGGACAGCACAGACTTCGTCAAATGGATCTCTGATATCACACAAATTTGACCTCAGTAAAGTTTACTGCGGATGAATATTATGCATTACTCTATGTGTGAAAATACTTTTATTACTTAGTTAAATGATCAATTATATTTTTTTTACCAATAATTCAGCTTTTGTTTCGCAGAATGCCATTGAAAATACTCTATCACTTAGTAATATCACATCATAATATCAACCAACCTAATTTTCCCACACAAGTATTTAACACAGCTTTTTATGTTTTTCCTCACTTCTGTTGTATTAGCCCACTGCCAGACACTGCTGATCACTACAGCAGCTTCCACCACCCAGCCTATCAAAAGGCCCAACTGCAAACGAGGGACGAGCAGATCACATTCACAGACTTGTCAGTCACTCTGGCAATAGGCAAAACTGCCTAGAGCGAGGTCATATTTCCACGGTCAGCCACCCTGCCGGGAAGGATACTGCTTTTGACTGCAAGTCAGTAGCTGGTGCTTGCTTTGCTATTTAGAAAAGTACTGGAACTGGACTTACCTGCTCTGTAATAGAGATAGCTTTGTGTGTGTGCGTATCCAGAAAGGGCACTGTTCTGAATTTTCAAAAAAAATCTAAATACTTTATAACATACCAATCTCAGGGCTACCTACTCTCATTTGTAGCAAAAAAAAAACCCCAACAACTCCTAAACCTATCTTACCTTCTCATTCGTATTTGGCGTCGCCGCCTTTTAACTTTTAACCTTTCGTTATCTTGACGGTGAAGGAATGATCTCCCACTTAAAAACAGCAGGACACTTTGTTTGGGGGAATAAACTGATTTATGCACAGACATTCTAGTTTCTATTAGATAAAATTCTTCTCTAATTGCTTTATTTATATTACAAATATTTGTCATCCAGCCTGGAGAAGAGAAGGCTTCGGGGAGACCTTATTGCAGCCTTTCAGTACTTCAAGGGGGCTTATAAGAAAGATGGGGACAGACTTTTTAGCAGGGCCTGTTGCGACAGGACAAGGGGGAATGGTTTTAAACCAAAAGAGGGTAGATTCAGACTAGATATAAGGAAGAAATTTTTTACAATGAGGGTGGTGAAAACTGGCACAGGTTGACCAGAGAGGTGGTAGATGCCCCATCCCTGGGAACATTCAAGGTCAGGTTGGACGGGGCTCTGAGCACCCTGATCTGGTTGGAGATGTCCGTGCCCGCGGCTGGGGGGTTGGACTAGATGGCCTTTAAAGGGCCCTTCCAACCCAAACCATTCTGTGATTCTATGACTTTAGAATAATTAGTATAACATATTGTTATTATCTTTATATGTTGATAGGAAAGGTAGGAAAGTGTTAACACTTTGGAGGTAATTCTTTCTAAATTTTTACACTAAAGAAATACTTTCTTTTTAAACTCAAAATAATGCAGTGTACAAGAGAAACTCCTGGTTCTTTATGAACCATGAGCAGACACTCTTCCTAAAAGCTCGCTACTATTTGACCAATATTTTTACTTTATAAATTATGTTTTTCTAATGACAGGAGGTATAAGACCATTGTTTCAGAAAAGCCCTGTGTTCAATCATTACCCCAAAAAGCCTCAGGTACTCTTTTATTTAATCAGAATTTTTTCAAGTATGCATTCAGTTTAAGTTTTCACCATGGATGGAGAAAAGAGATATTTCACACTTCTCAAAGCAGTTTATCAAATATCCACTTGCCAAGTTACCTATTAATTTAGTCATCACCAGTTGTCACTTACAAGATTTGAACAATAAATGAGAATTTTCAATAAAGTTAAGGCAACTGGGAATGCAGATGTTAATTTTGCATTCATGCTCCTTTGAAAATATCAGTCTAAATACTCAGATAATGAAACCAGCAAAGCAACAAAAAAAGTGACTCAGTTATTCTCTTTTAAGAAAGACACAATTAATATTATTTATCTCTCTTTTAGGTTTTTATTAATACTTCACATACAACCTTAAGCTCTATAAAAGTGGCAAAAACATGTTTAATTCTGTTTGCCTACCCAGGTATACTTTCTGATAATTAAGAAATAATTATACAAGTAGACAGCAGTTAAGTAATTAAAAACTAGGCATATCATTTGAAATGTCAGAATGGAAAAATATTAATTTTAGTTTATTGTTAAATAACGGGCAATTTTGCCTGGCTGTTCTCCTCTTTTAATTTATCTTGCAAAATGCAGTACCCTGTACCTGTCCCATCAGGGTGCTCTTACGATTTCGCATTTTGTACAGGAAAGTTATGTCTCATCATCTGTTCTGTTGTCTCATTCCAATTTTGTGCCACAACTGGTCTCTCATCAAAATCACTCCTGTAATTTTTTGGCTTTGAACCAATTCTGTTCACCTTGTGCTCCTGAAGCGGCCCACATGTGATAATCTTTCTGAATTTCTGTCTCATTATCATCAGTCCATGTTATTTTTTCAGCATGGGTGTATCCACATGACAGATGACCATGTCAGTTTGATCTAAACCTTCTAGTCTGGAAACCGTGATGTGGCAAAGACAAATGACTCCTCTATTTCCACTTTCTATTGGACAGTGATTGTGTTTACTTCTATATGGCCCTCGGCAAAATAAGGACCCCTGTCATGTTCATGGGTCCTGGGGTCTCTCTCTGATGTAAGCAATAATGCATGGGAAACATGAATAACAATATATATTAACTGTGAGAGTCTCAGCAAATACAAATTAAAGAAGAGTCAGCATCCGATTCTTAGGTGGAGAGGATACTGCCATAAAGACAGATCGTTCCATTTATGTCGAGCAGCAGTGATGAAGAATTGAAGCCAATCCACGGAAACTTATTCCCAAGAAGCATGTCACCGTGAATATGCACTCTGTAAATGTGCTGAAAAGAGGAACTAATTAGCAAATCAGTTGCTTCCACTGAGTTGAATGGGCATCAATCACGTTCTGCAACTGGGGCAAATCAATGTCGGGCAGCCCCGCTCAGCTGCTGCCGTTCGGTGAATGTGCTCCCGAGGTGCCCAGCGAGCTGCCAGCTGCAGCGCGATGTGGAGGTGGCGTGTCGTTTGTCTTGCAGGACATGAGCGTATTTTATTTACTCCCTTTGTGGTTTTGGTTTTTGTTTTTTTTTTTTACTGCAGGAAGACAAGCTGCAGTTCCGTGATTAATACTGAATCTGTTGCACTTCCAAATCACCCAGCCATACAAATACGATTCGGATCAAAGTGCCTTTCTGTTAAATGAGCCGCATCACCCAATATAGACTTTATGTCGTGTTTATGCTCTTATGATGGCTTTGTGCCAGTTGCTGCAGGACTGGTGATAGCTAATCTGTCAGAGAATCTGTTGGCAAAAAGTTAATCCATCAACATTTTTGAACAAATTTGAACCAGTAGTGTGAATTTATAACATACCAATGTTTTGTATCGTGCGATCATGACCTTTGATCTGATAGCAAGGCCTTAGAGATACACCTACTATTTTGTCAAACGGCAGACTCCGTACTGCTCACCCTTTCACTGCAACGGCAGAAAGCTGTGATCGAGATCTGACTGACAGCATGAATGAAAAGGTACAAAGCAGCGTGCCTGAAATGACTCTGACGTATGTCCACATCTGCCTCATTCACCATCAAACATTAATCTACACACGTAATTGATCCAGTAGCTGAAGAGTAGTTCAGTCGACAGTCTGGTACAGGTAGTTCCCATGTAACTTAATATATTTTTCAAAAATTTGCTTCCACTCCTACTAAAAACTCAACCACTTCAACAAGAGCAGAAGCAGGCCCTGAATATTAAAGATGCCCTGTTTTGTTTTCCAGTCTGAAAAGAATATAAGAGAGAGGGTTACAATGAGCCATAATGAGCCATAAAGTGGGATTAGAACAGAGAAGCGTATCTCATGAAGTACAGCAAAGTCTGTTTGTGGGCAAGTGGGTGTTTTTGAGGGGGCACTTATTTCTCTGCTGCTGAATGGTTTCTTGCTCTACAATTGTCATGCAAATTTCAGCGTGAGGTGATGAAATGTCTAAATTGGCAGTAGAATATTTTTTGTGCACAGTGTCTGCTTTATTTCCACGAACGCTGTCAGTGCCTGCTCACTCCATCACTGCTTTGTAATCCACAAAAGAAAGAAATCCTGTCAGTGTCTCGTCCAAATAGCGGTGCCAGCATTTGCAACTGAATAAAACATCTGCATTCTCTTCCAATTAGCCATTTTGAGATTGCATTTCCTAGACTCCTACTCATGCATATACGGCTTAAGGGCAAACCTCCTTTTTTTCCAACCCATAACGAACCTCTCACCTGAAGTAAAAATCTCTGACACAAAGTCCACACCTATGCTTGCACAGGACTCCAGGTTTTACGTGAAGTATCGACCATAGTCAGCTTCTGGGGAACTTGCTCACAATGTGAGACTAATTCTGAACAGGCAGTTCTTTTTGTTTCTCAAGTGGATCCGTGGGTTTCAGGCTGTTTTATTTTGTTTTAAGTTTTTAAATAAATAGTTTATCGGCGACCGACACAAAACTGTTTCCCTCTTTACAGCCATATCACTGTTAAAGATATTCAGTGGCTTTGTTTCATTCAACTTAGGCAAAAACATAAAGCTTTAAAGGCGTTTTTAAACAGTTACATTATAAATATTTTCCTTTGTAGCAAAAGAAAAAAAGGGAAAACTAAGGGATTTCAAAAGATTTCTAGGGTCTTTTGTTTTTTTTGTTTTTCCTCATTCTTTCAACTTGCTAAACAAACATGAAAGCATTCAATGGGGAGGCAACATAAAAGTGCATTTTTCTGTTACTGGGTATAATGCATATGAAACATATCAGACTCATAGCCTGGAAAAATGATTTTCCAACTATCCAACAGAAAAGGTATGGACCAGACATTGGCGATATGGATAACATCTGCCTGCAGCACCAGCGTGTTCCTCTCTGGACCCGGAGAACTGCCCTTGGTGTAGCCTCTTTGTCCATTCAGCCCTTCTGCTGAGACTGTTGATGCAAGTGCCTGGGCGGTTAGCGGTGATGTGCTCATGTAGGTGTGTAAATCATCTCATTTCAGTCTGGTCCGGAAATGCCAGTCAGAGAACACAATTTCTGTTGTTACGCAGCCAGGCAAGCTTCAGCTTAGTAGCTTACCAATGGAAAATTTGTAGTCAACGGACACAAAAAGTTATTGATGTGTGAGACTGTGGAAGACACAGTAACAAAAGTGACTGAAAATCTGGGTGAAATTCAGTGTGCTTAATTTTGTCCTACTGGAGTCTACTGGAACACTTTAGGGAGACACATGGTGGAAAAGGTTGAAAAACTGCTGCCCAGTCTCCATGAAAGATAATTGTCTGCACTTTAGGTAACTCATAACTACTTTTTTCCTCCCTTCAATAAGAAACCTTTCATAAAATATAAGCAATTTCCTTTTTCACCTGTCTTCCATACTTGACAGATGAATTGCCGTAAAAATTCTTTAAAAGAAGCATCTGATCAAGTTCCCCCTCCATCTTCCATTAGCAAAATTGTTATGTGTGCAAAAATGCCCAGAAAATGAAACAAACAAAAAATCCAGATTGATTCTGAAGTAAAAAAATCAGCGTAAGAACATCCACAATGTCCTTATTTTCTCTTATGGAAAGACACAGACCTTTGGGCGGGAGAAATTTTACAGTAAGTAAATCAACATTTGCCTTGCCTTTTGTAGGTCATTGAACACTTAAACTGCAATCAAGTAAAAGAAGATGCCCATCTACATTTTAATACTAGGTCTTTTTTTTTTTTTCTCTCAAAAGTTACTTTAGAAATACCTTTGGTGCAGTCAGCCGATACTGAATGAGACCACGGTTTCTGCTGTATAACACTGAAAGTAGAATGGTGTTAAACTTCTGCCAGAAGTCAAAAGAAATCAGGAGAGTGTCTGAAACCCTGAATGTAAAACATTAAACTGCAGTGGGTAGAGTGGAGTGATAGAGAAAAAGCTACTCTACCAAGCTTTTATTGGGTGCATGGAAAGTCAGAGACAAAAAGTCAGATCTGCCACTGGGAGGGTGTATTGGAGATAAATTGAAGTCAGTGGGATTTGGTACATATGTCTGCAAAATCTAAGGGGAAAAGGGCAACAAGAAGAATTCATCCAACGGTTCTGTATTTTAGCACAACAGCCTATGTTATTGTATGACTCTGCACAGGTTAGTTTTCCAGAGACTGTGATTGACACTTTAATTAGGATTCTCTTATTAAAATACTGAAGCACTTCTGTCCTGGTTCCAGCTGGGACAGGGTTAACTTTCTTCCCAGTAGCCTGGGGGGTGTGCTGTGTTTTGGGTTTAGTGTGAAAGGAGCGTTGATGGCCCATTGATGCTTTGGCTGTTGCTGGGTGATGCTTGCACCGGGGGGGGAGCACAGCCGGGGTGGTGGACCCAGCTGGCCAATGGGGTGTTCTATACCATGTGACATCATGCTCAGTATAAGAACCGGGGGGGGGGGGGGGCGGCTGGCCCTCCCCCCCCCCCCCCCCCCCCGCCGTTCGTGACACGCGGTCGGCGGTCGGTGAGCGGTTGCGTTGTGCATTCTGTTATTGTTGTTGTTCTCATTGTTATTATTACTGTTCTACTTAGTTTTATTTCAATTATTAAACTGTTTTTATCTCAACCCGGGAGCTTTCCTACTTGTGCCCTCCCCCATCCCACCGGGGGGGGGGGGGGGGGTGATCGAGCGGCTGCGTGGGGTTTATTTTTGCCGGCTGGGGTTAAACCGCGACAACTTCGTACCTTACAGAGCATTTCATCCTGTGGACTGCTTGCACATGACCTTCTCCCCTCCCACCCTATCCACAATTTTCCTGTGGTTTTGAAATTTTAATTGCTTGGAGTAATATAAGGAAGGTATAAGGAAGGTATATCTTTGACACCGGAGCGTCCAACACTGATGTAAAATATTAGAAGGTTAGATTGGATATTAGGAAAAAATTCTTCACCAAAAGGGTTACCAAGCATTTGCAGAAGCTGCCCAGGGAAGTGGTGGAGTCACCATCCCTGGAGATATTTAAAAGACGTGTAGATGTGGTGCTTAGGGACGTGGTTTGCCAGTGGACTTGGCAGTATTAGGTTAACTGTTGGACTCAATGGTCTTAAAGGTCTTTTCCAACCTTTGGAAAATGATTCTATGATTCTATGATTCTATGAACATCTGGAATGGGCAAAAGCTGTTGCATCTTGAGTAAGAGCTCTAAGCAGTGTAACCGAGTAGCTGGATAATCAGTTTTATGGTTGTGTTTAGAAATTTCACAGTAGAAACCGTAAGCAAGAAGGGGATACCTCTGATATCTTAAAATATTTAGGATTATAGAAAAGGTGTGAAAGGTATGATCAAACCAGTAAGGAGGATTTTGATGAAAAAAATCACCCTTTCAAGGAAGCAACGCTGATGTTCACTGCAGAGGGCATCTCCCCTGCTCTGTCTTCACATTATTTAGGAGTGTTATTGTTTCAATGAAGCACAACCCTAATTGATTTGGTTTTCTGCTAAAGAAGAAAACACAGAACACATGATAGGCTACTATACGCAGAGGAAAGTATTATGGATGGACTAACAGATCAAAATGAAAATGATGTGAGCTGAAACTTCCAAAGTTACCCACCAGATTTATTAATCCAATGGATATTAAAGGTGAGAGATAAATAGAAAATCCAGTCCCTTAAGAAGTTTGGAAAATCCCATTGTTGGTATACAATGATTGATAAGAATTCAGAAGTTGATACTATAATACGTCTTCACTGTGCTCAGCTGAATATGGAATTCCTCTGGACAGATGAAGGACAGAACTGTTTGAAGTAACACCACTCTTTATGTGGTCTTTTCACTTAGGAAAAGAATTAGACCTTATATTTCCAGCAGGTTTCCCTCATACATTATTGAAAACCTTAAAATGCATAGAGGTAATTATAGAAAACACCTAAAAAAGATGAAACAACCATCTCTGAATGGACTGTGCAGGGGAGCATTGGAGCAGATATCTGTAGTCGTTGCATGTCTCATAATGTGGACAATTGTACAAAACCTTTAGTTTTGTACAATTCAGCTAAGAAGGACAACATTATTTCCTTAGTGGTATCTTTAATTATCCATTTTAGCAAAACCTGTTTCTCCTTATTCAAGCAGCCTTTCAATTCTTATTGATGTGTTAATGATCCAACTGATGTGTTAGTGATCCAAAATCAGTTATCAGACTTCATTCTCAGACATCTGTTAACATACAGAAATTAAGGTGAAAAAGAGGATAAAAGAAATATCAGATGAAACTTAGAAAACATACTTCCTTTTACAGTGTTTACAGAGATTAATATTATCAGCATCCTGTAAAAGTGAAGAGAAGAAAAACAGCATTGCTAGATAAGGCTATGATGTGTGTCTGTATATATAGATATATATACATACATATATTTAGAATAAAATATTGCTTTTAGAATACTATGAATTTCATTGCATATCCTCAGCAAGATTAGTGATAAACTGCCATTTAAAAATTAATGCCTGAAAAATCTATTTTCACTTCATGCACAAACTAATCAGTCTTCCTGTCCTCTGAGAGGTTGGGCAAAATTCAGAGATTGCTTGGCAGAAGACAAAATGTTCAGAATTTCTTATGTAAGACTTTTTGATTTCCTATAAGGTACTGCAGAGTAAAAAAATTCCCTGAATTGTCTAGCCCAGCTCTTTAGCAGAATAGTGAACGTGGCCCAATTTCTCTGTCTCCTTGGCTAAAAATTACATCCCCCAGATGTGGGTAAACTGCCCCCAACTATGCTGCATGATTGCAGGAGCCATCAATATCTATGACAAGAGTTCATAAACAACCGGATTATGACAGCCATAAGGAACTATGTCACTGCATGTGCAGGTACTTTAATCTAATTTACAATACGAAAGTTTCAAATCAGTGCAGATTTATATGTTATATATTGAAAATTCTGTGTCAACATTTAGCAACACTTCTCATACCTTGGAAGTTTTAAATGTTTACATTGATTTGGGTCAAAAAGACAGTGTTAAAGTCCCTATAGATAGAAAGTCTGGATTTGATGCTGCCTGGTACTTCAGGAAATACTTTAAAATCTCCAGCATGATCTCACTTGCAGGGATGCCGTTGGGGAAGGGCTTAGGAAAGGGGAAGAAGATATTTCTTTTATCTTCTTATTTGAGACTTTCAGCCTATGCTGCTGAGATAGGATTTACTTTGCACTTTTCATCTTAAAAAAACATAAATTGGAGAATTAATTTTCCCATTGTGGACCCTATCTGAAAGACATGCCTTCTGAACATTGAAATAATTGGAAATCTTTGATGTTTGGTGCTCTCCAAGGCCTTGTGTTTTGCTGACACAGAGAATTCTCTCTGGCTCCCAGTGCAAATCAAAACAGTGCCACAATTCAGGGGTTGCTTTTCCCTGGTCTTAAAAGCTCTGGAGAAATGGACACCAGTAATAGCGTGTGCTTTGTCAGCAAACTGGGGTGCTTGCACTGTTTGACTATAACTCTGAACTTACTGAAGGAACTGAAAATTCAGTGCTTGCAAACAAATGCTTGATGTATACATTTCTGATTGCTTATATGTTTGCTGTAGTTTTAATTAGACATTTTAAATAGAATGTTATGATGTGATTTTTATTAATTTTTTATTGCTTAATTACTTAATTAATTTATTATAAATTAAATATGCATTCTGTGGTCTCCTATGAAGAGAGGTTGAAAAGTAAACACAGATACTTGTTGGTGTATGCATTAATTTAGAAGTCAGATAATCAATAAAAGGGAAAACTAAATTAATCATAATTTAAAATACTCATGGCAAAGAGATTGAATAGAAGAAATTGTGGGATTTCCCAGCAGAAATTAGGCAATATTGTGTTCTGGCTTATAAAAATGTGTAGGACAAACTTTGGGTGAGGACACTGATGCAAACATGATTTGCAAAAGTGGCAGCACATAGACAAATATGTCATTGTACTTGCAACAGCAGAACCTCCATGGCCATTGTTGCAATCTGTGTGCATGCGACTGAAGGAGACGATCCTGTCACCCTGTCCCCTTCCTTCCTCTGGAGGTGAGTGGTCTGGTGTCCAGCCCTGTAGTGACCAGGGATGCACACAGTCTCATTTGCAAAATCTGGGAACGGATGACCTACCTCCCTGGGAGTCAGGGAGAAAATAATGGGCTGCATTTTCCTGAAGCACAGTGCTAAAGCAGGGTCACCGAGAAGCTGTTTCTGATGGCTGTGGTGGCTTTTAAAAGGCGACATAGTTATATTTTAGCGTAAAAACTGTAATCTTGACTTTCTAAAGCAGGACTGATGACCTGAAGCAAAGCTTATTATATATTCTGCATTGGTAGTAGAGCAGCAGAGATCAAATTGCACAAGTTTTGCTGCCCAACAAAGAAACGAAGGGATAGAAAGCTCCAAATAGATGTCTGGTGCCTGGTAAACTCAAATAGTCATCCACTTGCTTCACTTAAGGGACAGCGCAGTCAGAACACGAAAGATTTAGTGGAGACTGTCAGAAATAACTTAGAAGAGGGTGATTAACAGTATCACTGGCTCAACTGAATGAAAACCAGACTTATATTTGGGAAATGGCATTAAAGGCAACACTGCATATTCTGAAGATGAGGGAGAAGTCCAAGCTACTAAATATGTCTTACAAATGTATGAATTACTTAAAAGTTACTCAAATCACTGGCAATCTCCTACAAAATGACACAGATAAACTCAACCAAGAAAATGACAATCAAAATAAAATTATTCCTGGGGAATGGGATGCTCAGCTGGAGAAGATAATTAAGTAATGAATGGTTGCTTGGAAGGCTGAAGAGGTGGTTCACAGGTAGATTAAAGTTCCCAGCAGAAGGAAAGAGAGAGAAAGCAGAGTTTAGATTGTTTCTCTTCCCTCCATTATGCCTCTGAGAAACAGAGGTTTATAGTTCTGTAAACAAGATTTTGTGTCCCAGAACTTAAGATGATAGTGTCAGAAGCACAAGTACATTGTTTTGTATGTGTAAAATCTAGAACTGTTTTCATATGGTGCATCATCTGAAAGGACTGATGTTCTGTTTGGATTTATTTTTTTGGCCAAAAGAAAAATACATTTTCTTAAGAAAGAAAAGCAAAACCATAGAATGAGGTAATAAAATGACAAAATGATTCTGCACACTATATTCTGTTCTTCCTTCCTGCTTTAATGAGGATATTAAGTGAAAATACCTGAGCTTTGGGAGGATTATGGTAATTTGTGTACATGCAACATATTTTCTAAGGTTTTTTACCCTGTGGATTTGAATCTACATGGGAACTGTAATTACTGCTTTCTATTTCTTATATGGGTTTATTCTGCAGGTAGCATTCAGCTGTATTTCTTTAACATTTGCAACTGTCCTGTAACTGCCCCTTTTAGGGTTAGTTTTGTATTGTATCCTTCAGAAGGGAAGTAGGACAAAAATAGCGTGGTCTTTTTCTGGCTTTGGATGTATGCTGCTCACAATGTCCTTACCAAATTCCGAAATGAACATTTCCAATGTGTAACCTTTATGACTATATGCAATATTATCCAAAGATGCAAATTAATTTCTTATCATCGTGTGAAAATGTTATGAAATATTCTAGTTTGAACAACTTTCTTGAATTTTAATGTGAATCCTCTTCTATTCTATTGAGACTGCAACAAATACTGTATGCACAGATTCTCTGATTTGCTCTACAGTAGCAAATTGTTTTCTACCTCCTGGGCCATTTATTTCTACTGCTAATTTTATGTGGACTCAATGTCTTTAGTTCTCCTGCACAGTAGTGACTGCAGAGTTAGCACAGAAAAAATGCCAAGGTAGCCTCTTTGACTGTTCACCTCTAATTTTTGCTGTGGAGAAGAGAGCAAGAGATTGGTTCCTACCCCGACAAGGTGGAAACCTCTGTTCTTAAACAGCAGGTGCTTTCATTAATTGTCACATTTCTAGTACTACTCCTGCAATTTATGTATTAGCAGCATAGTGTTCAGACTCCTTTTACCTCCGCTCTTTGCTGGCAGATGGTATTGATAAGTCTGTCCATCCCACACATTGGGTGCCCGAGAAAGCCTCCTGCTTCCTCCCACAAGCTCACATTCAAGACATATCACCCTCCCCCTCCGCGATGTTCTTCAGTGATTTCCAAGACCTTTTTCTTTTTACAGGCCGATATCTACATATTTCCTTTCCTTCCTTCTCTACTTACCTTTCTTGATTTGGCGCATAAAAACAATTAGTCAGTAGGGAGTGGGAAGAGGCCAAAATAGACAGAATACACCACAGGAACTAAGGACGTTCCATGAAAAAGTAACTTCCTTTTTCCCCAAGGGAGATAAGAATTTCTAGTTCACCAGTGAATGTTTGATTACCTTTAAAAATCTGGGGTCTCGCATCACTGAAACTTTGCGATGCCGAGTAAAAAATATGTGTCGAAAAACTGCTCCCAAAGAGCAGGAGCCTTCCAACAACCTACACACATCGTCTGTGCATAGTTCAATTCTCTGAAATTTCCTGCTCAGGAAAAGAACGGTGCATGTAGCGTGGTTGCATTGCATTGGAAGGGTTTGAGGGGTTTTTGTCCATGTTAGTAAAGCAATATATTTTAAATCAAAACCTGTTAGAATCTGGATGCCTAAATACTTCCAAAAGTGTAATTCTGGATAATAATTCCTGTGGGTTTTTGTGCCTGAGAGTATTTGAATATTTCATTACTGTTTTATTTTATCTATTTTTTTATTTTAGAAAAATATAAAGGTTTGTTGTGCCTGAGGAGTGAAACTGGCCACTGTTAACTTCATTTTGGAGACTGTAGAGATAAATGGGCAAGAGCACCGAGCTGCTTTGAAGTTTCAAAGCAAACCTTCAGCTTGATTGAAAATTCTATAAAAAGTGAGCCCAAAGACCTGAGGACAGGGATTGATATGCTCACAGTAGTGTGTGCTGATTAGGAGATGCCATTTGAAAACCTGTACATCTACAATAAAGAACAATTTAAAATGTCAGAGCAATGGTGACGGAGAAATCCTTTCTGATCTTGACCGTGTCCACATCTCTGATGACTGACACCTCCTTCAGAGATTTGAAATGCACAGGTGTGGATGTGCAACTCTTATATCCTTTCTTTATGGAGAGAGCGGAGCTGGATCAGAGCCCAGTCATTTCTGATCCTCACTGGTACAACTGTATAAACCAGAAACATTTTGATCTTTACTCTCTGATAGTCAAGGTGATTCACCTTTCTTGCCACAATCTAAAAAGAAAGTTTCCTGGAATGAAGCAATTCATAATAATCAAAATGGTTTTTGCTCTGGACAGGAGCTAGCATCCCTATGAAGGGAAGTTTTTGAAGGAATGTTATCAGGGAGATGAGAATCCAAACTAATGTGTTTTTACTCTAAACAAAATAAGAATATTTGTTACTAACCACTATTTTATATTAATTGGAATCCGGCATTCTAGAATGGAGCTGTTTTCCCTTTTTTTCTCCCCCTTTACTTCACCTCTGTCATGTATTTTGGAACAGGTTTTTCAAATTGTATTTTTGTAGGTGAACACACATATTTCCAAAAATTAAGTATCATCTCTGTTAGTGTACATGGGCATGCATCAACTCAACAGGGAAACATGGAAAAAAAGGCTTTAAATTCAAACATTAATTCAATCAGAATTAGTAACTTTAAATAGTCCGCTCTTCCCAGGCTCCGTCTATGGCCAGTGCAGAGACTAACTCAGAAAAGAAGCTAAGTTACAGCAATCAAGATTAATCCTCTCCATTTACTGTACAGGGAACAAAGGAAGATAAGCCTCATCAGACAAATGTTGGCCTTCAGGAAGTCTTTCTTAGCAGGTTTGCATGCATAAATTAAATTAACTTAAACAAAAACCCAAACGCTTCAATTATTAAAACGATGGCTATGGAAAAAAGATGTAGGAAATTACAGGGAATTGCTGTACAAAATATTAAATTTTTTTAGTTAAATGCAGGCTATTGAGCTCCTTCCCACTTTTGCCACATGATTGGCCATAGAAAAACTTCTACTAATCATTATAAACGAACATAATGGAGGTTTCTGTTCCTGTTCATCAAATAACAAATAGTATAGAAGAAAGGCAGTAGGTGAATACTGACATGGTTCTTCTGTACAGATCACTGAAGTGACTGAAGCTGATCCTACTTATTTATTAATTATTCCTATGCTTTAATTTCCATGCATCCCTGCAGAACTAAACACCTATCAATAAATGTATAAAGCTGATATGGGAAGCAGATAAAACCCACAAATGTTCAGCATATCAAAACCCAAGAATGTTGTGTAAACTGCAGAGACATAATAGCACATCACACTTTGCACACTGGACATCACTGAGTTATTGCATTTTTGAAACACCAGTTTCAATATAATAAAATACCTAATAGGGCATTTCTGGAGTTAGGTGTTATTTAACATGTAAAAAAAAAGCAGAATTTGAAGTACAAAGTGGTTTTCAAGAGTATTCCTTTGCCAAGATCCAAATTTTAGTATCTATGCCTATTTATTTTCTACTTGCACGTATTTATTAGTCTATTAAAAAAAAACAAAACCAGCAAATAACTAACATCAGTAGTGAAACCCCTTTATTTTTCAAATCATATGTGTTTTAGGGAATCTTTTCATAGAAAATAATTTACATGTTATTGAAATCTCAACACTAAAACATCTTAGCAGATTGATCACAGGAGAAAAGAAAGTGTCTGAGTTCTTTCAAAACAAGAAGTAAATTGTTCTCTTCTACAGCTTAATTTTTGCTGACAGTATCTATTTTCTTAATGTAATTTCAATATAGTTAATTCTAAATGCACCCCTATGGAGAGCTAGAAAGTTTCATGAAGGTAGATAGAGTAGAAGGTAGATAGATGGAGTATTTTAAAGTTTAGTTAGCATTAAGCTTGTTGCATATAATAGAATTGATGGTTATTCTCTTGGCAGAATTTAAAGTTCATTAACTGCTGTGGGAAAATAATGAGTGTCAGTATAATTTCTAATGTATTGGTAAAAGAACTAATGTAAAGGGAACACGTTATACCTGATAAATGAATGATAGAAAAAGAGTTGTGCAGAGGAGATTAGCATTCGCAGTATTTCTATAGAGAAAAATGCAAAAAGAGAAAGAAAAATTATCAGAACCCTGTGCATGTTAGTCACACACATAAGGACCAGAGTCGGCCAGGGTTAATGCACATGTACCGTCACAGTTTCCTAAGTCCAGAGTGGCTGCTTGAACATGACAACACGTAACAGCTTCACTATGAGGTGACCAAGTAGGTAAATTTAGCAGCAGCAAGTGTTCATTTCCCCCAGGAAACAGCTATAAGTGCTTAAAACCAGTGGGTGATCTATTTAACCTTGTTCTCAAGGACATATCAGAAAGGGAAATAAGTGCTTTCTGTTGAATTATTGGGAAATGTTATATAAAAAATTTAAAGACACATGCTGCTTATTATAACTTAGCCATCCTTTTAAAACTGCAAGATATCACCGAGGCCAAGAGCGCTGCAGAATTTAGAAATCAGTTGGATAATTATAGTGATCCATGAGTTGTCATAGTAAAGACTAAACAAAGACTAATTTCCTCTACCTCAATAAATAAACAAAGGCACGCCTTGGAAGGGATAATAAATTTTCAACCTTCAGGGCATAAGCAGCTTCTAACTAATAGGGTTTTGGAAGAAATACTCAGGAAGATATAGTGTACCTAAAACAGACTTAATGATACTGGCTTAATGTAGGAATTGCAAGTTGCTCGGCCATTAGGAAATCAGTTTGTAGCGGTACCTACTGGCGTCTGTAACACGCTCCACGGGCTGCCTGCTCACTGATTGCCTGGCACAGAATTTCTTTTCCTTCCTGGTAAAGAAAAAAATTCATTACCTTTTTACCTTCCTACCTAGGGCCCTTCCGAGATAGAAGTTTGCTCCCTTACGCGTGGAGGAGCTGTATGAATCAGCTTCAGCACACTGTGGAGGGACAGAAATCAGGTGGTTGATTAAAGTGAATTAGCATTTCAGTGTCTGTGCAAAAACAAGATCCTCTTTGACTGCAATATCTGCTGAAAGGCAGAGGAGACTGACTGATACAGCCCTTGCCAGACACGGAGAGGAGGCTGCTTCTGCTAGCACATGGACAGAGGCTCAAATCCTAAAGCTAATAAGCATTTAGCAACAGATTTAAGTTTAGTGAAAAATTTATGTAAGTAGATCTAGGGAAAAAAACATCAGAAGGACCTAATTCACAACATTTCAAAAGATTATTTATAAATTTCATCTCACCCCAGGCCAACGCTAATCTCAGACTCCCCCTGAGCACTTTGGTGCTTCAGAGAGCTGCAGCTCCCAGGTTTCATACCCCTTCCTCCGAGGGAGATCTGCCAGGCTGGCGGCATCTTCTGTGAGCTAAAAATATCCTATTTAGACCTTTTTTTTTTCCCCTGAGTGAACACATAGGATTGGAAGTGACCTTCTGTATCGTCAGTCCGGTCCCCTCACCTCATAGGAAACCACTTCAGTGAATCTTTCTCATAAAAGGAACGATCTCTGTTTACATGACAGGAAACAATCAAATTTATTCCTCCACAAACTCCTCTTGGAATTCTGTCCTTTCCCCTCCCCACCCCAGTTCTAATTAAAATGTCGATATGCAATGTTTGAAGCAATAAATAGCTTTTATATGTGTGCTTGTGTGTGTGTGTGCATACATATATATATATGTTTGCAGATATATACGTGTGTGTGTGTACAGTATATATGCAGGGATTAGAAAGATAATTGCCAATGTAGGTGTGATTTGCAATTACCTTTCCAAATCCTCCTGCTTTCATCCTTGAAAATCTGAATGGTGCTGTGATCTGGTCTATTAACAGCAGCAGGAATGTGTGCTACACGGTGCTCCAAGCAAGAGAAATCCTAGGGTGTGATTCATACCCAGAATGTACCAGGTTGGCTGGTTAAACCGCAGCAAGGCTGCAAATGCCTTTGGAGAAGAAAGAATACAGGATAGACACAACTTTTTTCCTTCCCATTTGTGACTACTTCTCCGAAGAAGTGGGTCACCCCTCAGGTGTAGCCAGCAAATCAGTAAGATATATTGGTCCTAATAATCTCATGGCAGCCTGTGCTCCTGCGATGTGAGAACATCGTTTCTGTTACTGCAGTGAAACCTGAAAAATAAGCACCAAATGCCCCCTTTCAGAAGGTAGACTTCCCATTTATGCACGGTGCCATTAAAATTAATTACCTGAGAACCAGTTCATAATGTCTACAGATATGGAAATAATAAAAAGTAATTGACTGAAAGTATTCATAAAATATTTTGAGCAAAGGTCATTAATTTACGCTAGCTGAAACCTAGGACTGCATGCTTGAATTACCAAAATACATGAGCAATAAGACAACTAATAGGTATTTATAAAACAACTATACACTTTTTGGGTTTTGGATCCCAGTTCTAGGAGGGCAGTGGCCAGCGATGCAGGAGGTTGGTTCCCTTGACAGTCTCCGTGAAAGGCATACCCAAGGGAAATAAAGCAGCAGGTCAGTGCTGTGACCTGAGCTGCTGATGAGACAAATGCCCTCTTGCGGGCTACAAAACAGGGGGCTTTGTGGAACAAGCCACTCACTTTGCAGCCTCTCTGTGATCTGTCTTGCGGAAAATTTTGCAGATGCCTGAAGTAATCACTCTGACGATCAATTGATCTCTGAGTTACAGGTGAAATCACAGGAAAATGTCACAGGGCGTCTAGCGGATTCTGAAGGGACGTTCAAAGTACTCTCTGTCTCGGTCAGATTAATTTCTTAAGAGAAGAAAAGACAAGAAATCGGTTGTTACAGCACCTCAGTTAGAATATTGTTTAAGAATAAAGCATAAATGAAAGGATGAATTCTCTATTTCTTTTGCTATGTTTAAACAAAACCGTACTAATATCAGGAAGAGCTACATTTGCAGATTAGATTTTCTGAAGACACATTTCTTGCCACTAAATAAGACCTATTAAATGAACAGTTAGCAATGTTACTTTTTTTTGAAGAAACAGGTTGTATTCTGATGTAATTTCTCAAGTCTAATGGAGGCATTTATGTATCAAACTGATGGAAAAGGATTATTTTTTAAAAATAATTTCCACTTCACAGTTGACATTTAATTTTTGTGAAATAAGAAGAGTAGGATCTAATTTTAGATGCTGAAACTTGAACATTTTCTGGACCTTGTTGCTGGGTTTTTTCTGTTGTAATTGGCAGAACGTACATATTTATAGCCATCGTCCCACTCCAATAATGCAAATACAAAAAAAATTATTTTTTTCCACAGAAATTTTTTTCATAGAAATTTTTTACCATAGGAAAATATCCTTTTGTACTATATGTCTGCTCAGGTTGCTTATAAGTAATGATCATTATATATTTTCTGGCTTATTATTAATTAATCTCACTCTTGCTCCCCAGTCGTCAGTATTTATAACTCCCAGAACCTAAAACCTAGAAGCTCCTAGAACCTAAAAGTTTTGCAGAGAATGGTTAGTCCCAACTTCAAACCCAAAGTACTTATGCATTGCACGCTATACTGAGCTAAATGGAATAAGAACCTATTTTTAAAAGCATTTATGGCTTTCATGTAATGAATATGTTCTTAAAGCACTAGTATGGTCTGGATTTACATAGTCACCACCTGATGTTTTCAGACAATGATTTATACAATCAAATTTAGGACAGCAATTGCAGTACTTGTGTGGTAAATTATTTAATCATGGCCGCTTGAATAAGTGTATGCATCTTAATAAACTTTATGAATGTAATAATTAATGGGAAAGACAAGTCTTTGACCACAGTGGCATTGAAACAGTAAACAAATCCTAGCATTAGCATTGGATGAATCGTCAGAGGTTGATTATAGATCTCTTTCTGAAGATGAAATATCCCTGTAGTTGAGGTTCTAGACTCAGGAACCAGTACAATCTGTGGGGTGACTGTGGACAAGTCACTTCATTTATCTTATTTTCCTTTTGGCAGAATACTCGGTTTACCACTTCATGCGATGAGGTTCTGTTTATACAGAATTTTGTATAGGAATGATGTATTATTATTCTTTTAATATTATTGTTTACCAATAATATACTTTGAGTGCACAATAGTTGCTTTAGAGTGCCACACTGACAACACAAAACAGAATTATTTGGAGATTATTTCTTTTGTATGCAGTATAAGAATTGCATGTAATTGGGACCAGAATCACTGCAAAAGTCTGAATGGACTGTTTTTACTTTCGATGTTCAGATTTGTAATTACCAAGAATAGAAGTATTTATTGTCTTTAATTTTCTTCTCTCTAATTTTATTCTACTGCTTTTTTTTTCCCCCTAGTAACTAAATATACGTAATTTTAAAATAATTATACTTTGTGAGGAGTATATTTGGAAAACATAACTTTAAAGAATCCATTCCTGAAAGACAATCATATACTGATAAAATATGTACATTTAACATTTTCATGTTGCATATCTCCATTGTGTACCATCGTAGTTGGATTTGTGGATCTCTGTGTTAAGCTACTCCTTTACTATTTCACTATTTCTTTCCTAAAGACTGATATGAATATCCTTTTTCTTTACAGTTCTTCTGTACACACCTTCTCTAAAAAGAACCTCCACAATCTCTTCCTTATTTCCTCTTATGTTCCTTTCAGTGATTGAAGGGATAAACCATTTTCTTGAACCATTTTCTTTAGTGATTTTTAACTTACCCAAATCTTCTTCTGCATGATATCCTTTCACTTGTACCACTCAGCAGCTGGAAAATACAGTTCCTTTTATTTATACTATTTCACCTCAGATTTCCCTCACGAATGCTAAGAAGCTCAAAACTCATTTAATTTTCCCACTATATCCTGTTCACTTCGCATTAAGTTTCTTCCTAATCCCTTAGTGGGCTAATTATTTCAGTTTTCAGCCCTTTATCTCTTTCGCTTTATATATTTAAAGAATCTTATATTGTTTTTAGTCACTCCCAAGGTAATAATTCCCTTTTTATTATATTTTTACGTTGCAGCATTTTTGAGACACTGGCATCCATCCTCCTCTACTTCTTTTATTAATTTTCAGGGACATTCATTTACACAACTCAGATACATTTTCTTCTATTATCACTCTCCCTCTCCAGTGTCTCCTCCCTCTGGGACAGCCTCTTTTTTAAAGTTGGCCCAGAGCAATTACAATACAATTAGAGGGGAGCCAACTTCAATAAAATTTTAATTTCCCCAAATTTCCTTCCAAATCTATGGCAGAGATTTTTTTTCTCTCTTTTCTTAGTCAGGAGAAGACAGGTCAAACTACTGAGTTACACGATTTCCAGGGCATGTAGTCCCAGAAAGAGCCATGTGTCAGGTAGGAACATGCTGTCTTTCTGCCCAATACCACTCCTGGGATCACCCCATTCCACGAAACAACCACTTTTCATGTATTAACTCCCATCTGCTACACTTCTTGTCTGACTTCCAGGCAGAACACTTTAGGTTTCCTACGACCACAGATGTAATGTGCTCAGCATGCTACTTCTGCTTGCAATACCAAATTTGGCCCAATAAAATATCAAATACAGTAACTATATGATGTAAATTTGCTGTTTTACTTAGATAGGTAAAATTAGGAATTTCATACTAAGTATCTTTCCAAAGAGGTAAAACTAATATGGTTAAAGCCTATAGGTCCCTCTGAATATATTTCTCTGCACATGTTTATAATCTTATAACCATATAATTACATATTTGTAATAAGCATAGATTTTTCATAATTTTGTGTGTGCTTTCACTAGAGCTAGGTTTGAACTTTCTATTTCAGAAAGCTGAAAAGCAATATGAACGAATGATACATTCCTGATACGTTCTTTTTCCTTTTCGCTATTTTAGCATGTCAAACACAAATTATATTGTAGGTGGTTGAAGTCTGTCTTGTTAACTCAGCTCCACTGTTAATCGCCAACTCATCCTGTTCCACCTAAAAAGTATACGTAGTAAAGCAAGTAAACTGTGTTTAGGTTTTTTATTTGTTTTGGTTTTAGTAATGCCATCTTTCCTAGGGTTTTCAACTTTTGTTGGCTGAATAGTTTGAGTTTGAAAGGAATTAGAGCAGGCATTTTTTGAGACAGAGCAAAGCCTTTGAATAATTTTGTAGATTACCATTAATTAGTCTGGGTAGAATCCAGTCACTTCCTTAATCTGTAAATGAGTGACTGTTGTTTGGAGCACTACCGACATTCTCTATCTGCAGATATTTTCAGTACTATTATACTCTTTAGTGCATCCAAATTAGAACAAAAATAATCGTAATCTTTGTTAAACAAAACTAATAAATATTCCTTAAAATACAGATTCGATTTCCCCAGTTCATTCAGTGCAGAGTCCTAAGAATTTTTAATATTCATCACTGTTCAAGGCAGGTAATTTGTATAGCAAAGGAAAAGATCCCTACAGGTTTACTATGCTTAATGCCTGTATGATGCATACGTGATTCAGGGCTTAGGCTCCATATCCAGCACATGGCAGAGAAAAAGCATGGGAAAAGAGGTGAGATGAAAGCATTATCACTTATATGAACTTTCATGTTCATGCACGATTCTAGGGTTTCAGATTTTGCACAAAGCTGATAAGCATGTTACTTATTTATTTACATTTATTGTAACACATTCAAGTGTTTCAGCAGATGGACTTCCAAATCATTTAAGAAATATAAAGGTCTGTTTCTAAGCTATTCAATCTCACTCAGTTACCTAGCACAGGCAAGGTGGTTCTGACTGGAAGTGTCATGGGTGAAAAATACTGTCTGAACACTTCTTACAGAGGGAAAAGAAAGAGATAAACAACCCTGTCTCATAATGCTTTCCAAAACACTATTACCGTGTTTGGAATTGGCTTACAAAAAGACTTTAGGATTGTTTCAGGAAGAACTTGCATTAGGGCTGCTGTTTTAATTTGCACCCTGAGAACTGGGTTTTGATTGTATAAAACAAAGGCAAAGCAAAGAATTGGGAGATGGCCTTGTCTATGAGCAGAAACCTGTTGCCAAACAGACGTGCATCCTATAGCACACCTCCATCAAAACTGGAGCAAGTTCAAAACCACGTAATTTGGGGTGAGTGTGAGATGTCCTCTGTTTTCAATATTTGCTTTCGGTGATCAGAAAGAGTTCTAGGCTTATTTCTGGAAGGACGGCAAGTTGATGAGACTAATACATTATTTGAGTTATTGTCTATATTCATCCAGTGAGTAAACCAAGTCGGTGTCATAGTTACATATGATGATATTTTTTTCTTTTGTTTAGAACTGTTTTCACACAAATGAAAAGATAACTTCTATGAATTTCTGTTTATTGTTCCTGGATAATTCTGTGGATGCTTGCAAGTACGGAAAAGCCCCATTGGATGGTGAACAAGGAAGTTTCAGTCTGAATCGTTGGCATAAGTAGAGAAACACAGCTCAGCCAGAACTCATGAGAGGAGTCTTAATAAGACTGAGACCCCTAATGAACAGAGCCTCCCTGGGATACATTTCCCCAAATAAGATATGCATTACTATTTGAGGATTTCTAAAGGCTGATTTTTGAAGTGATTGATGGTAGAAGGGATTGAGTGACGTGATCTTTAAGAAATGTCATAGTGAATGTTTAGAAATCTGGATTTTTGCAGGAGTGTCTAAATTGGTACAGATAAAAAATTAATATATTAAAATTGGAAAACACGATCTACCTTAGAGCTGCTGGCAGGACTGTCATACGCAACTGTGGTTTTGTGGGTTCCAAAGCCAGCTTCATTTATGTGAGAAGTTTAGAAACCGGCTCATTTTCTGGAGGGAAATAAAACAATTTCTAGATACATTGGTGAAAGAAGCTTACAAATGAATCTGGTAGATAGCATAATGCACAATTCTACCTGTTTAAATTACTCAACTAGCAGAAAGGAGCCTTTCTATATGATTCTAGAGGAACAAGCCCTCTGTAAGTCTGTGTTTACAGAACATCCTGGTGGATGAAACTGGAACTTTGCCCCAGGTCAATATGTAATTTGGAAACACCAGAAGGTTGTGCATTTTAATTAACTTTCTGCTCTTTCTCTGGTGCCTTTCCCCTCTGTTTCCTTTCTGCTCATAATGATTAAAAGACAAAATCCTGCCCCAGTTCCATGCTCAGGAATGCTTCCTGATTTGTTTTCATTAACTTCTACTATGCAAACACGTTTAATTATTTATCTGCTTATTTTCACAGGAAATCCTACAGAGAGGTAAGTCTTGTTTGTAGGGATGTCTTGTCAGCAGGAGCTGGAAAATCCAATCATCCATCGTTAAGAGAATAGAAGTAATGCATTCTCCAATTTGTTTACTAGTAAAGGAAGAATACTTCAGTTTAGGTTAGAATTTGAGGGCCAGAAACATACTGAACCAGCTGATACCTCTAGTATAAACTTCAGTGTTTGCTATTCGGGGAGTTGGAAACTACCCCTTTAAAAGATTGTGAGAGACGAATGTTGCTATGGTACATGGATGTGGTTGTCTGCTCAGGTTCACACATGGGACGTAAATCACAAATGTGATTCTGTTGCATAAGCCAAGCAATCTGGATCCCAGTGGTTAGTGTGGTAGCCTGCCTTATCTAATGACCCATGAAAACAAATTTTTTCTACCCAAAAAGGCACTCACCACCTCTGTGAATGATTTCATGCCCACCTCTGCAGCACTTGTGGGACAGGGAAGAAATGTAAGGATGTTGCAGGTGACAAAGTCTTTGGGAAGCTGCCATATGGTTTGTCAGCAGAAGAGTGTTTGGGATTAGAGTCTTGAGGCACTCCATACTACGTGATTAATTAAAAGCCAGTTGAATTCAGTAGGAATCTCTTTAGTTCTGTTTATAGGACTTTGGCTTCTGGGCCCTGAGTTTAGGTGTGAGTGCCCACCATACCAGGTTACTCTTTCCATGTCCCAGTTCAGTTTTCCTGTGTCTGAGCTTTCCTGTCTGGAGAGCAACTTGGCCCACTCCAGACAAAAGCCAACGTCTGAGTCAAATCCTAGCTCTGCGGACAGCCAAGGAGTTTGGCTTGGGCTGCAGGATCATGGAAGTATCAGGTGAAGACATTAGTGAATCCAGTTGGCCCTGGGTCAAGCTGCATAAAGGTTGGTTTGTCAACATTTGGTAAATGTCTGCATTTGATGCTGACAAATCACCTATTTGTGATTTTATTTCTTAGCCACTTTGTTAAGATTGCTATTGACAGAAACCAGTACAGCGCCTGTTGGTTTTGCAGCTCTGCTTTTGCTGTGTTTTTCCTCACACAAGATGTAGAGCAAGTCAGGGTGAGGTATAAGTAACCTATCCTATCCTCATAGGCTTCAGAAAGAGGTGAGACACCTCTAAGGAAAATTTATAATTGTTCATTGAGATCCATTCATAAGAATGCTAAATGTCTGGGAATCAAAGTTTCATGACAGGGACCTTTATCTAATAGATAGGACCGGAAAAAAAAAAGAAGTCTTGTGGCTTCTTATCCCATCCCACCATAGGATAGCATGTTTCATCATGTCCTAGTCACTGTCAGAGAGATCCCGTGTGATACTAATTGAGTGCTCTGTGCTGCTCTGGCACACAGTGAAATTCCCTCTTCATTTTCTTTCAACTTCTTTGCATTTTTGATGTCCTGGATACCATTCATCCAAAATACACCGAGTGCAGTACACCTACGGCTCTTCTTCCTACCTATATTCTGGTTCTGACACGAGCCAGGACATTGAATATGTGGAATATCATCATAAACAAAGGAAGATCATTGACCCTCTCCAAATTCAAGAGAGATTCTGGTCCAAGTTTCAAATAATTATTCAGGCAGTGCTCTTGAAGTACTTTATCCTAATCACATAATCAATTGTAATTACAACCTGCAGTAGGTTTTTTAGTCAGATGCTGTATTTGCATGATGAGGCTTAACTGAAGATTCCTTGTCACTATTAAAAATGCAGAAAATATATAGAGGTTCCTCAAGACCACTAGAGTATTGTATACGAATTAGATCTGGGTCAGACTATCAGAGTGCAGACAAAGCCAGCTGCACCTAACAGCCTATAAGTCAAATATTGGCATTTGGAATTAAGTTGGAAATTAGTTGCAGTACATAGGAATAGGCCATTTAGTGATTCAGGATTAGGACACGCCCAGGAGGAAATTGGGTTGGTTCTTTGGGAGTAAATATAATGAGAGAAAGAAAATGAAAGACAGACTTAGACTACAAAACTGATGGCCATCTATCCCAACACCAACGGTGTACTTAAAATTATTTCCAAAATGGAATGAGAGGAAGAAAAGAGATTAAACTCTCTGCAGTGTGTAGTATTGACTTTTTTGTGTGTGTGCTGTGAACCTTTATGAAAGCAACATCTGCTCCCATTTGTATGTTAATTTTTTTTGGCATTTAAAATTTGGCTTTTAAAAATCATTCTCTCTCTTTTCCCTTAGAGTGGAAAGCTGAGATATAAAGCAGGTGCTGTACAGAACTATGAGAGCATTTGAGTTAAATTAGAAATAAAATTATCTCAAAGGAATAACTTTAGTCGTCATAGAAAGTGAGTGTCAAATGCCAAGCTAGGGCATGCTAATAAAATTTGAACCCATATTGCCAGATTAAATATCTTTGTGTTAATTTTGTTTATATTTTATTTTTGAGATTAGTCTGTCTTTTCCATTCTCCTTATCATGTTCTGTATTCCCTCCCAAGGCAGCCATTTCAGAGGCAGAGAAAAGATTTGATTCCTCCATCCATACTGCTGATATCCCCAGCACCTGAGACACAGAGCTGGAATCTTAAATAGAAAAGATTTTCTCTCTTCATGTTTTTAGCTTTCTTAAAACAAAATGTCTGCAGTGCCTTTACAGGACTTGTTTCCATGAGTCCATAAAGATCATAAGATCACAGAAAAAATGTAAGTTCAAAGGGACCTCCAGGAACCATCTGTGGCCTTGTCCAGTTGAGTTTTGGATATCTCCAAAGGCAGAGATTCCACAAAATCTTTGGGCAACTGGAGTTTGACCACCTACATGGTGAATTTTTTTTCCCCTATCAGACTATCACAAGTTCCAGCTTGTGCCCATTGCCTCTTTTTCTGTTGTCTTGTGTCTCTGAAAAAAGTCTACCTCCATCTTCTCGACACCCTCCCATTAGGTAGCTGTGGATAGCAATAATGTCTCCCCTTCTCCAGACTGAACAAATCCAACTCTCAACCGCTCCTTGCCCATCATGGTTTCCAGCCCACTAAAAATCGTTGTAGACCATCACTGCACTTGATTTGATCTGACCAAGTCTCTCATGAACTGGAGAGCCCAGAACTGGACATGGCACTCCAGATGCAGTCACAGGGCTTCATTTGTCTCCTCTTCTATGTCAGGTGGTCTGTGGCAGATACTTATGATCCATGCTGGTCTGACCTGCGGTACTTATCCTCTTGACTGGATCACATTTCCACTTGTTAGTTAATGTTAATGTTTTGCGTGCTTGTTTGAGAGCTCAGAAAACATCATTCCTCATTTTAATTAGAGGACAAACAGTTAAATCCACAGCTCTGGTAATGTATTGCATAATTGTCCCTTGAATCCTCATCATTCCTGTGCTCATCACCCCTCTGCACTGGGTACCTGTCTCAAAGCTCATCTGTGGAGAACCCCAAAGATCACAAATTAAAGGTGCCTGTGTTCTAAGTGGCAGAAAATGTCCAAATGTCTGTTGCTGTTCTTCTGGTTGTTTCTCAAACAGAAATGATCTTCAGATCAGAAAAAGGAAAATATGGATTAATGTCTTGATATCTTCAAGTACTTGCAGAAGCTCTATTTAAAAAGTTGTTGACTAGTCCAAACGCAAATATAGATTAAATGTGTTTATATCCGGTGGGAGTGAGATCAGTTATGTAGATCTCTGGATCGCCCTCCCTCTGGTTTAAGACAATCAATGCTTTTAAATTTTATATGTCTTTTTCATTCCCTTCTCTGTTTTTTTAATTTAGTTTTGTTCTGTTTTGTTTGCTTGTTCACTTTTTTATGTTTAAACACTTAGGCCAGTTAGAAGGTTGAGTGTACACCATTCAACCACATGGTTGGGTTGGTAGGCCAGAAGGGCCTTGCCTTTCAGTGCCAACCACTTTGATTTAAGCCTAGGACACAGGAAAAGCCTTCAAAAGATAGTATTATGTATTCTTTTCAGTGTTTACTATAAAAAAGTAGAAAAGTCCTACCTGTTTGATTTGAACCTTACTTCTGCCTCTTGCTTCCGTAGCAGAAGTTCACTCTCCGGGATCCTGGAGAGGAGTACTCATAAAACTGGAATGCATGAGCAGCAGCAATTCTACAAATTTACTATTCAGTTAGTCTGTATTTATTACTTCTACAATGGTAGTAACACGTTATTCTGTTATGAATTGTAATGATTTTCTAAATCCTCTTTTCCATGGATAATTTTTTCAGTTTAATGCATTTTTCCTCTCTTTTAGAAAATAAACTACATTAAATAGGCTTGAAGAAAGGTGAACAAATTTCAATAAAACCCAAACTGTTCTTTAAGGAAGATGTTCCAGAACTCTGACCATCTCACTCAGTACCTTAGTGCACAAGCAGTTCATGAGCTACCGGCATTCTGGATCAGGAGAGGAACAAAGAGATGCACCCTTCATTCACACACAGATTTACTGATCCTGGGGTAAGAGGTGACATGATGATAATCAAAATTAATTCACCTATCAGAAAATATCTTCTGGAGTTTACAGATAAATCAACCTCTGATCAAACTCCCTTACTTAAGAAAAAAAATGCATTACAGCCAGCATGGGATAAAATATAACTTTGTAAATCTTAAGAAGCTAAGAATTATTTTAGTTTGAATTTCCTCCTTTTCTGAGTGCGAATCCAAAGATAATTGGGTTAAACCCATAAAACTGGAAGTACTGTTGTAATATAACATTCCCATTCACACTGCTGAAAAACCAAGTTCATCCAGTTTCAGAATATCTGCTTTTTTTTAACAGATTCCAAACTTCCACAGAATGAGGTTATCCCCTCAAGAAAGAAGGGTGTTTACAGAGTAAAAGACTGACTGTTGTGCTGAGGGCAGAGGTGCAGAATTAGGCAGACAATATAAAGCGACCAACTTCATTACTAAACCTTTCAGAAAGTGTTCCTTTAGATGTGTTTTCCTTTTTTTTTTTTTTTTTTTTTTTTAAATCTTTAGTATTAGCCATCTTGCCCTTTGCCAGCCTGGTAGCCTCTTGGCTATTCCCACCTAAATTTCAGGAAAACTAACAAAGTCCCGTAGCAATCTTAGACTCTTCTTACCGATTCACTTTGGTCCCAATGCCTACTTCTAATCAACCTTACCTTGAACCTCTCACATCTATTCAAGCCATGAGAGCTTTATAATTTCTTCACGATATAATGAAATTAAGTCACCAGAGAAGGTTTGACACAACTTTAATAATACCATAGTCCACTAGTGTCGATCATAAAAATTTGTCAGGTGTGTGGAGGTGTGTGGGGGTGATACGCTAGTGGGAAATAGAATTATAGCGGAAATCTTATGTAGGTAGATGTAGATTCAGCTATTCCACCCTGACCTCCTTTCACACCTTTGGGTTATCCTTCCAAGGCTTTCATCTTGCTTCCAGGACGCTACTGTATTTTAATAGGAGCAAAATAAAAGTAAATATGGAAATAAAGGCCATGTAATGGGCAGGGGTTTTTTAGCATTTGGGCTTTTATTGGGAAAAGGTATGGGAAGAATACTTGTTGCTTTCAGAATTCCTACTGAACAGGAATTTCTTTGTTATTAACTCTTCAGAAAATTAGTGATTTTCTGTCATAGTAAGTTTTGATAATGTGACAGTAAGAAAGCCGGGTGCTGAAGTAGCAAAATTAAAATTTAACCTTTTTGTTTCATTTAAAATTAATTTTTTGTTTATTTGTTTGTTTTGAAAGACTTTGTTTCTTCTCAGTTGGATATTAATCTGGATGATGAAGCTTTACGAAGACGTAGTTTGGAGTCCGTAGTTTGGTCTCCAATCTCCCCCACGTCCTGAGCTCACCGCTCAACCTGCCTCTCTGCCAGGGTATGGTGAAGGCTGGTGGCTCCCAAAGGGACGGGACTGGGAGCCATGTGCGGCCTCCTGGGCTAGCAGGGAGATGCGGGCAGCCCCAGCTCTGATCACCAGGCGGAGAGAGGGGACAGCGACGGGCTGAGGCCAGGCTGGGACACGGTCCCACAGCTCAGGCCTGGCTCAGCGGCGCCCAGCAGGGCGCTGACACGGGGTCCTGGGCCAGAGGCGGGGGTGGAGGCCTGGGGGGGCTGGTCAGGGCCATATGGCCTGAGCGTGCCCTCTGGCCCTGACAACCCCTTCTGATTTTCTGTAGTCCTTCTCATTTGAATTTTTTTATACGTCAGGAACATCTTGTGGTGCTAGTGTATCACAAGAAATACAGCCTGGACTGGGAGTTTTTCTTATCAAAGAGGCTTGAAGCAACAATAGCCTCAAAGCGAGGAATCTACAAAAGCTTTTCCTGGCAGGATTATGTTTCAAAAAAATGAGTATACTCTAAATAAATAATTCTCGAACTCCTCAATTTTTAAAAATGGAAAAGCTTGGAAATCTGTCCTGATTCCAGGAAAAAATCTGATTCCAGGATGCTAAACTGAATTGCACCCGTTACGGGCCTGTTGGCCGGTATAGCAGTAAGGCTACAGACACCTTAGAAGGAATTATCTATCACCCATTTTGTACAATGTTTTTCTCAATAGAGTCCTGTTCTGGTTGGTCATTAGATGTTTCTGTAGGATCACTCATATCAGTATGTGCCATTAACTTTCCTCTTTTCTCCTCTTTATTTTATACATCACATTTATTTGGGGTAAGGGCCTCCGTGATGAGATAAAGGACCCATTTCCTTGCTGCCATTTTAACTGTGGGGTACTTAGCTGAAGGAGAGAGAATGTGTTGCTTGTTCTTTGGTTGTTCTTAATTTTCTTAACTTCTAAACTTTGAATGTCTATATCAGACATGTGCGACCTAACTTGCACTGAGATCCTGCCTGTTCTGAGTTAGTCAGGACCCTTTAAACCAAAGTTTCACATTTAATAATCAGGCATTTCTGGATTATGAGATCTTAGCCTGCCTGAGATATCAAAACACTTCCATGAAATAAAAAGGAAAGATAGCAGTAAGTGAAAGCAGTCGCAGTTTTGTAAGCTGCTCCTTGCTGCTGAACTTTGTTTGCTGTCATATCAGTGTTTTGCTATTTATAAATTGGAGTGTATAGGGAGAACACATACCTGGCATTCTTTGTATAATTAAATGGCAGTAAGACTATTTGGACAGTTTCGCAAGTGTTTATATAAAGTTGGCTATCTAATTCCCTATTTAAGCTCTTCAGATTCACAGAAAGTGGGTATATCATAGCTTCTCCCATCCCTTAAATGTCCATACATCTTGGGTAATTTGTATATGAATGGATATGAAACCATCCGAATTTTGTGGGTTTGTGATCATGCAAAGCTAAAGTACATTGTTATCCCTGACAGAGTTTTAAAATGCACAGTTATATAAAATCTGGCAGAAGCAGCTCACTTCTGCTTCTATTTCTGCAACAGAGTGTTTTGGGGAAAGGCCATGACTACACATCCTTCATACATGAATGTAAGCTCTGCGTACAGAGGTTTCAGCTACTTTTTCTGTGATGTTGTGATAATGCTTGTGATAATGTTTCGCATTTCTGCAAACTTCCAGCTTCAGGGATCATGTGATTCTCTAATACTTATCTTCCTTTTTGCCTCTAAGAAAAATTTTATAGCCACAGGGAAAAAAGGAAGAAAATACCTTTTGAATTCAGTCTGCATAGTCAGAAATTAGAAGTCAATAACAAGAAACCTTCTTAAAAACAAGTAATCTAGAATTCTCCCCAAATTCTTAGGCCAGTTCGGCACTGCAATTGAATCAAAAAGGAGAAACAAAGTTGTTTTGAAATAAGCTTCTAAGAACACAGATGCTGGTTTTGTTTCCTTTTGCTGATATGTGTAATTTTTTATATGATAACATCACAAATATTATATAAATCCACATCATTATGTAGAACATAGTCTGCAAAGATTTTTATTGGCATCTCATTTCTTATTTTTGAGAACATGTTAAGGTTTATCATTTTTAATTAATATTGTACAATGAAATATTGAAGTATTCCTTCAGAATAAATTTCCTGGAAATTTGATCCTGTGAAATGTGATTTGTTTTCAAATAAAAAACCCAAACCACCAAAGCAAAACTCCCATCCCATCTTGTCCATTACCTATGTTAAATAAAAATGAACCCCGTCAGTTCTCCCAAAATGAAAATTACTTTGGAAGGCTATGCTCTGAATTCTAAGTGCTAAGGATAGCGCTGAACAGTTTGTGATCCATGTCTCTTTAGAAAAGCAACATTTTTCAGGCTGATGTAAACAGGCACTTCAGAGAAAATATGGTTTATCTCCTTCACTTCCTTTAAAATGAATGTACTGAGTTATAACAAACTCAAATGTCTGATATTCTTGGATTAAACTGATATAGTTTGAAGCTATTAGAACTAATGTTGTGTTCCATATATATATAAAAAACTGTACTTTTAGCTGTATCCTTTCATTCCTTCCAGAGACAACACATGATATCAAGCCTAATACTTAATTTTTTACAGAAAGACAAAAGCACAGCAGAGGCTGGCTTATATTTAACTCTTTCTGAGGACTGGTCACGGTAGAGATCTCTGTACAAAAGTCAATAATCATTTTCATGAAATGCTTCCTAAGACAACCACTGAGTTACTATGGAGGGCCCGAACCCTTAGAGGAATGCGTTCAGCAGTTGTTACCCCCAGTAACTGCTGTAGGTGTAGAGTGGCCAGCTTTCGACTGGAAATGCACAGTTTGTTCATACTCTACAGCATGTGTCATCATTCACCTCTACACTAAATGACTGTGGCACGCCACTCTTGTGTTTGGCTGGTGATAGAGGCTACTGAGAGCTTGGCAGATTAGTAGCTCTAATGTTCTGGGGGCTAATATCAAAGAACAAGCCTCTGTGAGTTCCTAGGAGCTGTGACTTTCCCTTTCTAATTTAAGTGCAGAGTCTGTGAGCTCATCGACTGGCTAAACAGTTCTTCTCTTACATTTGCAAACTAGGTCTTTAATAGGTGAGCTGATTTAGCATGCTGGGCAAACACCAACTCAAGGTTCCCTCTTACTATTAGGTGGAGAACAACTTCATTCCACTTACATCTTCAAGGTCAGGGCTCAGGCATCTTTGAGATTATTGCTCATCGCTTTGACCTCTCAAAGCACAACTCATTTCAGCTCTTTCTGTCAAAGCCCACAAAGATCAGGAAGAACACATGTTGCATACAATAAATCAAGGTCTATTTGGTGGCCTCTCAGTATTTTCAGCATTTTCAGCACAAACCCCAAAACATGGGAAAATCTCTGGGATTGTATGTTCTAACTTGTAGCTGAGAGCTCAGCATTGAGAAGTTTTAAATTCTTCTTTTCAGGCCCTGTAATTTTGCTCTTAGTTGCATTCATGCTCAATGAGGGGCATGCATGTGCATTTTTAACATGGCATTGCACTGAAAATGGAGCTGGGTAATAATTCGGGCAGACTCAAACTGTACTTAAAATGTCTTACCATGCTTTGCTTTATGTCTTTGTTTTATACCCTGCAATGTCTAATCTAGAGATTAAAATGCATTTTGTAAAAGCAGAGTTAACACAAAACAACAAAATCCTATATTCCTGATTGCTTGTTGATTATAAATTCAGATTCAAAACCAATGTAATAGGTCTTGGGAGAATGTTTTCTGGAGTTTGTGGGTTTGCCATAGCTGCTTTTACATCAGTCCTTCACTGCTCCTAACCTGTGCGTTGCTCATACACCATTTTTTTCCAAACACTAGCAGGTACTTTTTGAACTGCTCTCTATCTCCATTCTCAGAGCTATAAATGAGACAGTTTTTGTTACCGTGTTGAACAGAGTGTTTAAATTAAAGGAGGTTGCTGAGAAATCAATCTGTATGCTGTCTGATGCTTTTTGCTAGCTTTCACTTATCAGTTGATGCTTCCAATTCTCCTCTAATGTCAGTAAATGACACTGTGTAGCATCCTTAACAAGTGATCTATACCTTCATCTCAAGATAGTGGAATTTATTACTTTTAATTAGTTTAACTGCTCACTCAAAAAGCTTCTTTCTTTCCAAGCTTTTTTTCTTTCTAGCAAAACAAAAAATGAAATAGGAGAACCAACCTTGCATTTTAATTATGTCAATAACATGCAATTTTCTGGTCTTTTCTTCTTCCCTGAAGTTTAATTAATTTTGAGCAAGTAATAAATTGTCATAGCTTTCAGTTCAGTTCCTAGATTCAAAATGAATACACTCCATTCGATGAAATTAGATTTGAGATCTGTTATCATCTCCATGAGCTCCAGTTCCTGGCTAGAAATCAAAATGCAAATATTTCACAAGCAAAACAGCTCAATACTCTGTGTTAACGGTGATCATTGCGGCCTGTAATATTGCTACATTTTTAGTAGCAATAAGCAACAGTAATACGGACACATTCTTCTCATACCATGATTCATACCATATCTTTCAATCCCGTCACTACCGTGACATTGTCCGAGTACTACCCCTGTACATTCTTGCAGGGAATAGACCTCTCTGCTTCTTGCAGTTGTGCCTGAGATCAAACTGAAAGGACGCAACTAAAATAAGCCTTTGTCCCTCAGAACAGCTAAACGGACTGAATTGTGGTGACCAGTCCAGAAGATCTGAGGTAGGGTGTGCTTTCCCTTGCCAGAAGGTCATCCAGAGATGAAACACACATGCCAACGTCAACTGGAGGTTTATGGTTTCCTGCTTAAAAGCCACCCTTGTGAGCAGTTTCCAGCTGCAAGAGACACTGAGATTTTTCTCTAGGGAGGGATAGACAAGAAACTATAGCAGAAGTTGTGAGAGGGTATTTCCCAGTCTCCCATACTTTGATGGGTGTCTCAGGACGATGTTTCAAAGGAGCCATTGTGTCACCACCTCTTGTTTAAAAAGCCACTTTTGCTAGGGTTGCCAGCCCCAAGCTGAAAGAAGCTTCACAGGTGCAAGCTCTTCACGTTTTAATTATTGCAGAAAAAAAAAATAATTTGCAGGATAAGTTTATATGAAATACATGATAGTGTGATTTGTAGTGAAAACCTCTCCCCACCATTTCCTTCCCCTTCCATCCCTAATTCTACAATGGTTACCAGTTTCAATGGACTAAGTGTTTCACACATACAGAAATCTATTCAGTCCCTCAAACCTTTAATAAAATGATTGGATGATGTAGTTACATTATTAGGGATGCAAATCTATCATCTTCCATTAGATGCTAGTTCACTTAGGAGAAACCAAACCAATGAATGTGAGTATCTAGCTCTTCTGTAGCAAACACATAACAAAAAATACAACTTAGGAAAAAAAGAAATAACTATGCATTGATCTTCAGCACAGATTTCTCCAGCACTAAGTTTCTCAAGTTTGGTATTTAACTTTGTCATATGTAAGCAGAACAATATCTGTTAATGGTTTTTAACTTGAAACATTTTTCAAGATTTACTGACATAGGCTCCTCTTGCCATTCACTATTCCTAACAAGAGGGGTTCAGGAAGTCTTTAAAAAGTTAGTAGGGAGTACTGTAATTTTTAATAAGCACAAACTTCCAGAACTCTAGTCCCTGACTGGGAAAGTCTGCAGCTATATTTCTAATAAGCCAAGAGATCATTTTATATGCTGAGAGCCAAGAAAGATCTTCTTACATCTAGAAAGAAGAGTCATTAAATTGGAAGGATGAAACTTGGAATGTGAATGTATTAATTTTGTGAAAATTTTTCATTCTCTTTGTAAACTTTATCAAAAGAATGGATTAATATTGGCTCATCTGGTGTGCTGGGGGAAAAAAAAAAATAAGTCATTGTCCCAAATAAGAAGAGTAGCAATTGTAATAATGTGAAAGATTATTTTGACCTTTTCAATATTCATAATTTTGTTTGAGTTACCATACCTTTTCTGCTAAAAAACTTGCTGTAACTGGTTCGTATGCGTTCTGGTACAGTGTATCAGGGTTTTATTTGTGGAAAAATATTAAATATGTCATGAATACTACAATACTGAGCTATAATGGCATAAGGCCAGTGTTCAGACGTCACTCATTCATAGCTTCTGCTACTTTAAGTCTTATATATTTTTTCTAGTTTTGGAGCCTGACCCTGTCAAGGTCTGACCATTTTGCTTGATCCAGCAAGAGCCTTGGGCAGGCATGCAAGTCTGTACTAGTACAATCTAATAAGACATGCATAACTAGATTTGTGCTTGGCAATCATTACTTCTGATGGCGGCATCCTTAAAAAAAAAAAAAAAAAGAGATAAGAGACAAATCTGTTAAACTACGCTGCCTCAGCAGGTTGGAGACTCTTGAAGTATGGAGTGTAACAATGTATAACATTAGCATGCTAAGATGTAAGAAATAATGAATCCTAATTGCAAAGACTGTAAGACTACCGAATTTAAAATTAGAATCTTTTATTCCACTCAGTAGCATCCTCTAGTTTTCCCCATGCTTAAGACGTATAAATCTCCATGCAGTTTGCAAGGGGAGTAAGTGTAATTGGCATTATTATAATGCTATCAGCATTAATTTATTATAATAAATGCTGTCATGTTATTATATATGCCACCCAATACGACAAATAGAAAAAAGTAGGGAGATGTGAAGTGAAAAGCTTGGGGTATGGATCTTGCCCCGCGCCAGCCCTGCCCCAGCCATGCTGAACGCTGTGCCTTTCACCTTGCACTGCTGAAGCAATTGAGCTTCTGTGGGAGAAGAAATGTCCGTCCTGGGTCACACTTACAGACTAGCGCACTTTCTAAGGTCAGATAACTCTTTTCAGCAGGGCTCCAATACCAGTTGTACAGCTCTGAATTTTACCGTTTGACTGATAATGAGACAATTTTTTAACAGTGAAATGAATAACATTGCAGTCTGTCCAAGTTCTAGAACTGCAATAAAAACTACTTTACTGAATAGTTGTATTTCTATACTAAAGAAAATACATTCTGTTCAGAACATGTTGCAAAGGTATTTTGTTCATGTTTTTGTTCTCTCACAGTAAGATTTCAGGCAAACCCCATTTTCTTGCAAATGGAGTTACATGGCATGGCTTTTTTTTTCTTCCTCGCTTCTGTCATTTCTCATTTGCACCAGAAATCTTATTTCCATTTCTTTCCATCCAGCAGGACAGTGTTATTTATTATTTTGCTTCCTGCCGATTATTGATTCCACTCTGCAGAATAGATTATAGTTGCTGGCTGAATTATTTTTCCCTCTGGGAACAGAGAAAATCTTTATAAAAAGAAAGTGTTTAGTAAGCTTATCTGCTGGTCCTTTCAGTGTTGAGATTCAGGCAAGACCTAGCTGGAAATTCCAGGCTCTTCTTGTTGGGCTTTATTTCCAGTGAATGTACTGACAGCTGATTCAGGAGTGCATTTCAAGCATTAGTTGCAGCTGAGGTAATGTATATCTTTATGTAGCTCTCTGAAAGAATTTCTGATTTTGAGTACTTTATCCTCAGTCACAGAAGTTTTTGAGAGATTAGCACTTTTTTTTAACAAATATGTTCTCCAGCATCTTTTTTGGAACAGAGAATCACCATTAGCTCAACTTTTTTGATTTTCAGGTTATATCACAGCAGGTAAAAATGGTGAACTCCAGTTAAAAAGCCTTGGAAATTGTAAGTTAGGAGTCAGCTGGGCTATGTGTGTGGAGGTAGTGTATTGGGGGCAGATCTTGTGAAAAAGGCTTGAATATCTGAGGTTAATGCAGGATTCACCTCAGTGTGCAGGGTTAGGAAGAAAGCCACTGTTATCAAAGATATATCACATATCCAGTTTTGTTGTAGCTATCAGCTACCTGGGTATAATTCAAGTCCGGGTTATGACTCTAGTTAGGGGTAAGATTTGAGGGAAGAAGATGTGAAGGACACGTTTTCTATTAGATTCTCCTTAGCTAACACACAGATAGATAAGAGGTTATCATGGGGAGTCATTGCCTTAAGTTGCATTTTGCTCTAGGTGCTGCCTGCGTAGTTGTAATTATAGCTTTGATTTCGTCCCCTGATCATGGCTAGATGCTGCAGGGCTCTGAAATTAGGAAAAGGTTCATGGGGTCTAAGCCTTGTCGCATCTTTCAATGTATGGGTGCATAATCACTGGCTGAAATAAAGGCCAGGGCTTGGGTTATGGGAGGACTTAAGTTTCCAGCAGTTAAGGAATTCACTTCATTGCTGGGTGCTTGTGGGCTCTTCAGTTAATAAATTGTCTTATCTCAGGTGACATCTATGTTGTTTCTTTTCATTTATTTTCTGTTTACTGTATTGATATGATATTGGTTCGGGTTACAATGAAGGTAAGATTAGAGCAGCTAAATACAGAAGAATCAATTTATACTGTTGGATGCTGCATGACCATGAGAATTACGAATGGATTGAATGAAAGTTAAATCCTATTTTTCACTATATTGATGAGGTTGTTTGCTCTACATTTTTTATGGCAAGGGTTTTAGAATCTAAAGATTGAGGATCCCGTGCTATTTGTGGATTGTGGAAAGCCTTCAGTGTTTGGGTAAGTCCTCGCATGGATTTAGGAGAAAGTTCTAGTACAGGTATGCAGATCTGGACTATGACACAAAATAGTGTTAAGAGTTAGGGCTAGGAAACATAAAGCTGCTGTAGCCCAGTTTATTCCTATATGCTTCCAGATTCCCTAAGGTAGGAAGAGGATTAGTAGAGAAGGTAGTGATGCTTCTCAAATTTAATCAGCATTAAGATTAGATTAAGGAAAATCAAAGATTGAAGGTCTATTACAGCCTTCTGGAAGGGCTTCAGTGTTAGGGAATGAGTTGGTATATATTAGGGGCCAAAATATATTTTTTTCTACTAAATCAAAGTAGCCTAAAATTCCAGATTGAGGGTTGGGGGGCTGGCTAGTATTATTTCAGGACAAAACTTTATCCTACATTTCATTTTACTGATAAAGATAAGGTTAGAATTTAGGTTTTGGACTCAAAATTGTGCAGTCATTTTATATTGCATGCAGAAAAACCCTCAGAGGCAGAAAAAAGACTACTGCTGATTATCATGAAAGCCTTATATTTCTACTATAGCATGGAAGCCTAAGACATTATCGTTCCTATTTAGGACCACTTTTTTTTACCAGATGCCGTTGGGCCCTGAAAGTGAGGAAACGGGTTGTGCCAAAAATGGTTAATGCCTTATGCTGCCTTTTGTTGTAGGTTAATATCACCTGAATATAATTCTAGGTGGATTATGGTTTGGCAATCTAACAGTGTAGAGTCCCATTTATTATTGAATTTCTTACAGCCACAGAAACCTGGTTTCGATAAAGAACAGACAGATTTGTTGTCACTTAGCAGAGGAATATTACCCTGATGCAAAATAATTTTAGGATTTAGATTTGACTTAGATTTTCAGATTTGGAGCTGGCTTATTTTTGCATTCTTCTAAACCCATCAAATGAGGAAGTAGATTGCTGTTTGTACTGGCCAGGGCCTAATTGTTGCATTTTAACCTAGGCCCATGTTGCCTATATAAGATTATATCGTGAACTTTGTGGTTAGAGTGTGGCTTTCAAAATGAAACGTCCACGAACCCAGCCCATGACTGCATTCTCCAAGGCCCATAAAACAAGGAGGTGAGCAGAGGCCAAAAAAATGATTCCTTTTTGTTACTCTTTAGTATGGGGAAAGGTTTCTTGCATTTTGACTGGGTAGGGGTTAGCAACTGGAAAAGGGAAACCAAGGAGCCCAGCTTGCTTTTGGATTCTCCAGTGACTGTAAAGGCAGAAAGAAGGCTAGTTTCTGCAGAGGCTTTATATTCTCTACTTGTTTTCTAGTTACAACGTAGATTAGGTTACAGCTGGGTTTGGGAAATTAAAGCTCCAAGAGCTCAGTTTATTACTTGATTTCATACTTCCCACCCACTGACTTAGATGGAGAGCTTATGCTGGGAGTGTTGGACTGAAGCCTTTGGGAAATAAACCTAAAGAAGTGAAATTGTTCAATTTTGTTCAATTCGATTTTATATCATTGCTAGAGACAGGAAGAGGCCTATTAGAGCTGGTGGTTTCTAGTGACATAAAGCCTTATGGTGCCTTTTAGTGTTACAGCCAATGTGATAATTTTAATTAAGGTTACGGTTTGGGAATCTAAAACTAGCTATTCTGCAGGACCAAAAGAATAAAGAAGAGGGCCAATAAGAGCAAGTACTTTATGTGGTCTTTTTGTTGAATATAATGAAGCTTACTGTTAGCATTCTGGTCAGCAACAGGGCTGGGGAGCTTAAAGATGTCACAAGCCTCTCTCTTACTGGATTCTCCAAGTCCCTCAGTGTTTCGGTAAGACAGAACAGTTTAGCTTTCCTTACAGCAGGATCTGGAACCCTGAAATCAGGGCACCTGGAACTGAGATTTAGGAAGAGGCTTAGCCTAGGTTGTTGTTAGATTGTCCTGGTGTGATGATGCAACATAAGGTCACTGGTGTTTGACCTTCCTGCAAATATTTTTGCCTTAACTGTAATGAAATTGGAAATTGTGAGTATTGTTAAGGGCTTTTTGAACAACACTTTAATGTGAATCGCCAGTGTGGGAAAAGACTTGTTTTTATTCACTGATGTTTTACATTTAACTATCTGTAGTCCACAGTCCAAGATCATATGAAATAAGGTTATCCACATTATAATTTAAGCTAAAAGTTCTGTTCTAGTAGTTTCACTATACACCATTAGAGTTAAATGAAAACACTGTGTCTTTAAATAAAATCTCTTTGAATCTATAATATTTCTTAAAAACCCAGGAGATGTAAAAATGTATAATAAGATTATCCGAATTCATCCACCATGCCTATTTCTTTAATATCAATTAGTGCTACGAATGATGTATGGTTAGGTGTAAAAGAAAGGTCAGAATAGTTGTTTTTATACCATTGTCTCTGACTATGCTATATTGAAGGGTGAGATAGTAACCTGAAAAACTGATCACAAGAATGTACCCGGTAGAAGATAACCTTCCTTGACTAGTGGTGTGATAGACACCCAAAATAAAATGTGTATCAGTATACTTAGTTGGAGAGAGGTTGCTGAGGAGGACATTTAGACTAATATTATCATTGTCACAGAATCACAGAATCATTTAGGTTGGAAGGGACCTCCTGAGATCATCTTGTACACACACACACATACATGCACGCACCCCGCTCAACTGTCACCTAGAGCAGGTTGCCCAAGACTGCATCTAGTCAGGTTTTGAATATCCCCAGAGACGGAGACTACACAACCTCTCTGGGCAACCTGTTCTAAAGTAGATCTAATTTATCTGAAGATGACATAAAATTAGTTCCCATTCCACACAAACCTGCCATGTTTTAATGAAGTATCATGTTCACTACATTACCACCAGCTATCTCATGGCTATTTTCATGAAAGCAAAATCTATGCAGGAGGGTTCCCCTTAAAGGCAGTCGATATGTCTGAGAAACCCCAAAAGAGTGGGAGAGTGCGTTGAGGAATGCCAGCCCTGTTTTCTTATAATTCCCTAGGCATCCACTAATGGCCATTTTCAGCAATAAGACAGATATTGAACCAGGGAGACCTTTGATCTAACCTAGAGGGTATATGACAGTTCTTATACTCATAGATCCTTATGTTTAGGAAGCAAATTTGTAGCTGCTATCCAGCTGAGTTGAAGGTACTGGGGAAAAAAAGCCGGGTATTGACCCTGAGTAGGAAGAAAGAGTGAAATGAAAGTCTAAGAATCAAAATTAATTTACTCTAGAATAAGGTGATTATAGTTAGTGCTCGTAAATAGAAGCAACACTGCTGCAACAATTTGCAATTAATTTCTCTTCTAAACAGGGCATTGTTTGGTTTTTTTTGTGGTGGTTTGTTGTTGTTAATAGGAGTATTTGAGTGTACGAGGAAGGAGTGAAAGTCTGCAGTGCCTCTTGTATTCTGCTGGGAGGTGAGGATCACAATCTACCCTCTTAGATTTCAAAAAGAAGAAAATCTTTTTACCCACTTCTTCCTCCCTTTTTTTCCTCATCTTCTGTGTCTATACAGAAGGCTTGTTTCTCCGCCTGATCCAGTGAGGTGAATAGTGAATTGATGATCCTCAAGTAGTCCGGAAGCACTTGCAGGATGCAGATAATATCAACAGGGATATAAGGAAGACACAAGGTCCTGGCTCCAGATGCTTGGGTGGTTGTTGCTTTGAAACACTGCTTTCTTTTCTTCTTCTGTTTCTTTAATTTATTTTTCCTGCGGTGCTGCATACTGAGGAGTAACAGATACTCTCTAAACTCTCATACACCCTGCTTTAAATCTCCATTCAGCTGCTATGCTCATAAAATCATGCACAATATTATTATGAAATAATTGATCTTTGAATAAAGGATGGAAAGATTAAATGAATGGGAAAGGATTTTTAATGTGAAGCTTTTCCAAAATTATGTTTTAATTATTTGCAAATCCACGCTCTTGCATAGAGTCTTTTATCTCACAGGTGTACACTACGTCTACCATCTTGTACCGTTTTGTCAAGTGAGTTGGAGATGTTTGTCTTTTTTACTAAATTAAAGATTCAAAAAATCTATTGTGCATTAGAATGAACACTGGCTATATATTTTGTAAAAAACCCCAACCTATTAAATATTTTTCATGAGTACAGAATCCAAACTCTCTCCAAATCAGCACATTTGATTTTATATCCTCACTCTGTCTCTTCTTTTAGTCATTTGACTTCTCGTTGTCTAAATATATAACCTGCAAGTAGTTAACATGACCAAGGGGCACTGCAGGAGCACTTGTCTGAAATTACACAGGGGACATTTCGTTAAGTACATTTTGGCTTAGGGTTTATATTCTGTGTTCAAATCTTTCAACCTACATATTAAGAGGCTTTTATTTTGCATGTGTCGCTCTTTTCAGCAGCAGTGAGCCATTAACTTTGTGAACATTTGGCTTCTCTCAGGTTTTCTGACATGCTCATCAGTACTTTGGGGACTGCAAATCATCACGGTGTGTGGCAGACATAGGGAACAGTCATCAGCCTATGTGCACACACATGCATGCTGTCATTTCTGTGTTGTCAAAACGTTACCGTCTTTTACTGTCTATATATAGACTGGAAACCCTATAGAGTTCAAGTAAAAAGAGTCTAAAATTCCTAAACTGTGTGCCACTGCTCTTTGCAATTCATTGTACCTGAAACTTTTTGAGGTTATTGTCCAAATTTATTACGAAGTTTTCTTTCACTACTCATTATATTGACCTTCTGGCTTAGGAAGAGTTGAGAGACCTTTTTTTTTTTTGGAGGAAAAACAGTTCACACTATTTTTCCAGTGCTACACTGGTAATACATTTATATTGCAAGCTATCAAAGTATACACCTAATCTTTTTGTATTGTTTATCGTGGCTTATTGAAAAATATTAGTCTATCAATCGACTGAAATAAAAGAAGAAAATAAAAAGTTTTTATGGAGGGGGAACAAGAAGGAACATAGTACATTCAGATGAGAAGCCACTAAGGTATACTTTATCTTTTCCAAACTAATAGCAAACAAGTTTTGTGTAATTTTTAACAATATGTCCTTTATCAGCCCTTTTTATGTGATTCCAAATGGAATTGAAAGCCTCAGGGAGTAGCTGTCCCAGTACTTTTAAAACATGTTATAGCACTTCTGCAATATCATGAATAGATGAGGAAACTTGTATTTTATTTTATGTTTTTCAAATTATTTAGTGTAACTTAAATCAGAGTTAGAATTATAGACCCTTGTGACCACAGAGATAGTGTAGTCCCCAGAAGTAAAATAAAGGAATAGGATACCAGGATTCCTCAATTCTCTTCATTGACTGCCCCTATGCCCAAGGTGACTGAAATTTGGGGGTGAAAATTGTAATACAGGAGCTTACTTTTCTGAAATGACTTAAATGCTTTGATATCTCAAGGGAAGTAAATGATGCTCATTATAAATGAGTTTGGACAAGCTAATAGAAAGTTCTCAGGCTGTATGCATGCAGCACGACAGGGGATGGATTCACCAGCCTACACTCACAGGTAGCAAAACATCCTTTTCCCAGTGGCACAGACCAGCTTTAATGACTTCTCTCGCTGGACTTAGCTTGGACGCTGTGTACTCGTGCTCTTCCAGTGTCTGAGCTGGCATAAGCAGGACTCACTATGGTGCCTTTTTATCCAGGGTATACCTAGGCTGTCCGACATGTTTGGATACATTGTCCTCACTGTAATTACAGAATCACAGAATTACTGTGGCTAGAAGGGACCTCAGGAGATCTTCTAGTCTACCCCCCCTACTCAGAAAGGGCCAGCTGTAGCAGGTTGCCCAGGACCATGTGCAGTTGTGCTTCGAACCTCTCCAAGGATGGAGACCCCACAAACTCTCTGGGCAACCGTCCTCTCTCAACAACTGTTCCAGTGTTTGACCACCCTCAGGGTAAAAAAGTGTTTCCTTATGTTCAGACTAGCTTCTTTTCTTTTTTAATTTGTGCCCATTACCTCCTGTCCTGTCACTGGATACCTCTGGCTCCATCTTCTCCACTGCCCCTCCTCATCAAATATTTACACAATTGATAAGATTCCCCCTGAGCCTTCTCTTCTCCAGGCTGAGCAGTCCCAGCTCTCTCTCCTTTCCTGGAGAGTTGCTCCAGTATCTTAATTATTCTCACTGGACTTGCTTCAGTGAGTCTCTTTTGTACTGGGAAGCCCCCAACTGGACACAGGACTCCAGATGTGACCTCACCAGTGCTGGCTAGCGGGGAAAGATCACCACTTCTGACCCTAATTAAGCTATTAATCTCTCTTTTTTTCTCCACAGGGCATCATTTTTACACATATTTAGATGAAAAATAAGTGGGGTTTATGTTCCCATTTTTATGGGTGACAAATAAAGCAAATGGGAGTTCTGCTGTTTAAAGTCTTTTGCACAGCTGTGAGAAATTTACCTGTGTTTTGAGGTATATGCTGACATTCTTGTCATGCAAAAGCCAGGTTTTGAGTGGCTAGACAATTATTTCCAAAGATTTGAGCTGATCATTTTTGTGGCTTATGGATTTGCCTGAGAACTGTGATCCTCTCCAGTCCCTTTGTGGTCTTCCTCACTGCACACTTTTAATAATCAATCCATGACAGACCATTGATATATTCAAAGCATTGAGGGCACTAACAGGCCTTAACAGTCCTCCCCAGCTTCACATGGGACCTCCCACCCCTATCTGTAGCCTGGGAGCTCCACGCAGGGCCCTCAGCCCCTGCCCAAGCAGGACAACTTGGCAAATCCCAGAGATGCCTGAGCAGCTGCTTTTGACTTATGCAATCACAGGGGTCAAATGACCAACCGTTTGCAGCATGGTTGACCCTAAAAGTAAGACCATCTCCTGCCAGCCAGCTCCCAAAGCAGTCAGCAATAAAACCTTTAAGTGACTGGCAGAGGCAGTCTTGTGTCAACTGAAAACATCCTTGAAATTCCAGCACTGGTAGTTTTATTGCAGTTATATGAATAACCTCATCATAAAGCAAAATAAGCTTTAAGATCTAACGGAGAGGTGATTCAGCCTGGTACTCGGTAAGTGATGTAAATGATGTGTTTCAAACAAAGGAAAGAAAATGTTAGAAAACAAGTTTAAAAATTTAAAGAACACATTCTCCTTTAAGATTAGGTTCCATCTATATTTAAAAGTTGGTATTTGGAAGTAGAACACCTTTCACATAATAAATACAAATGTTCTGTTATTGGGTTTGGCTGTTTTCTTTTTTCTTTTTTTCTTTTCTTAATCTTTCTTTGTTTAAATAATAAACTTGTTTTCCTTCAAAGGGCTGTTTCACTTCAAGCTTAAATCAAAATATTTCCTGAATACTGACCCACTGTAGCAGCCAACTAGTTAGTCACAGCTCAAAAAAGCACAGACATGAAAGTACCATAATTGATGAACTTTAAGAATTTTTAAATTAGATATGTGTAGTCGGTATCCTCTGTGAATATTTCTTACATAAATATTTACAAAATGTACATAAATTCCCCAAAGCTTCTGTATG